>NC_069660.1:304143862-304768862 GCF_027244095.1 Hemicordylus capensis | reverse complement strand
ATTTCACTTTTGAGTTCCTTGAGGACTCTTGGATGGATGCCATCCAGTCCTGGTGATTTGTTAGTTTTTTCCCCCCAAACAGTTTAGAACATCATCTTGTCACTTCTATCTGACTCAGTTCTTTAGCCTCCATCCCCAAAAAGCCTGCTTCAATAACAGGTATATGCTCAGTATCCTCTGCCATGAAGACGGACACAAAGAACTGATTTAGCTTCTCTGCAACCTCCATATCCTCAATAATCCCTTTCATTCTCTCATTGTCTAATGGTTCAACCGTCTCCCTGGCAGGTTTCCTGCTTCTGATGTTTTTAAAGAAGTTCTTGTTATTCCCCTTGATGCTTTTAGCTAAATGTTCCTCAAACTCTCTTTTTGCCTCCCTTATTGTCACTTTGTATTTCTTTTGCCAGAGTTTGTGTTCCTTTCTGTTCTCTTCATTTGGACAGGCCTTCCAATTTCGGAAGGAAGTCTTCTTCCCTTTTATGGCTTCCTTGATGGTACCTGTTAGCCATGCTGGCATCCTCCTGGACTTAGTGGTACCTTTCCTCCTTTTGCGTATACAGTCTAATTGGGCTTTCATTATTGTGGTTTTGAATAAACTCTATGCACTCTGGAACGAAGTGACTCTCCTGATTTTTCCTTTCAGCTTTCTTTTCACCATACTCCTCATTTTGGAGAAGTTTTCTCTTCTGAAATTCAAAGTTTCTGAAATTCAAAGTTTCAGACTTTCTAGGTGATTCTCTCCCCACATGTATGCTGAATTTGATGGCACTATGGTCACTGTTCCCTAAAGGGTCGATGACACTGACATCCCGCACCAGGTTCTGGGTGCCACTCAGGATTAAGTCCAAGGTTGCCTTCTCTCTGGTTGGTTCCAAGACCAACTGCTCTAGGGCACAGTCATTCAGTGTATCTAGAAATTTGACCTCTCTGTCATTACCTGACTGTGAATTTACCCACTTGTGTGGGTAATTTAAGTCACCTATTATTACAGCCCTGCCTCTCTTTGACACCTCCCTGATTTCTTCCTGCAACTCCCAGTCACTGTCAGCATTTTGATCTAGAGGGCAATAGTACGTCCCCAGTAGCACATTTCCTTTCAGGCCTTGTATTGTCACCCACAGGGTTTCTGTGGAGGACTCCAGTCCACCTAGGTTTTCTAGCTTGTTAGGTTCTATCCCTTCTTTAACATACAGTGCTACTCCACCTCCAAGGCACCGCTCCCTGTCCTTTCTATAGAGTTTATATCCAGGGATAACGGTGTCCCACTGATTTCCATTGTATAACGAGGGTCTCCTGTATTGGACTATGCTAAACCCTTCTTCCTGATGTGCTACTTAACTGCATGCTTAAAAAGCTGGGGTGTTTTTTTTTTACGCATGCTGGAGCATTCAAAATATGACCTCCCCTCCTGCAGTCTGAAGTAGTACAAACCAGAAAGCTACCACCACATGAGGTGTAGAATGCCTTTTAGTTCTCTCACGACCTTCTCTTCCTCTGGATCTGTAGCCTCACATATGATTCTGTGCAATCTTCACAGCATCCAAGCTTCCCCTCCTTTCTCTAGCCCAGAATGGATTTGCTTGAGGCGTGGACAACAGAAGGTCCTTGTTTAGCAGTGAATAAAAGGAAAGCACTATTGCTTTTCCACAGCCAGATTTTAAAGCCATAATTAGATCTTGCACCGCTGCCAAGATAGAGGCACAGGGCCTCGGCAGGGAAGCCTGACTCCGCAAGTGAACTGAAACTAAATATAGTTCTCAGGCAGCTTTTGCCATTTTTTTAAAAAAGCACATACATCAAAGTGAAGAGCTGCTGGTCGCCATCCTTGTCAGCTGTGAGGGAATCAGGCGAGAATGCGGTCATGATAGCACAAGGGCTGTGAGCTGAGGGAGGAACAGCTCTTCTTGGGTGTGGTCAAGCATCCGTTTGGTCTAAACTAGCAGTATTTACACTAGGCTGTATTGCAGGAAAAGCATCGTAAGAACTCAAGACTTTGGGAAGAGACATCTCTTGGGGGCAATGAGGATTCTGTGACTGAAGCCATTTCAAGGTTAGCTAAATAATGCAAGCACAATTTTATAAAAGGTTGATGGGCCCATAGTGAAGCAAACCAATTTGAGGCCTTCAAACATCTCAGCAGTTTTTCAGCTGTAGAACAATCAGGATCTCTCTCTCTCTCTCTCTCTCTCCCCCTCCCCCTCCCTCAGATTAATAGGACATCTTTCAGCTGAAGTTTTCCAGTGAAAAAACCTTTTTAAAAATGCAATGGTTAATAAAATCTGATTATAATTACATCAACCATAAAATAGCAGTGAAAACCAGAAGGGAAAGCAGAAATAAATCTAGGGAAAGCAGGAGTAAATGTATTTTTTTAAAAACCAAGGAGTACAAAATGGTCTTCACCTGTGACCTAAAACACAAAAAGGTTGATGTTGGCTGAATTTCCCTAGGAAGAGCATTCCACAACAAAAAGGTTGATGTTGGCTGAATTTCCCTAGGAAGAGCATTCCACAACAGGGGTACTACCACTGAAAAAGCCTTGTCCTTGGTTGCCCTGTGTCACACATCTGAAGGCGATGGCATCTGGAGCAAGATCCCTGATACCAGGGGCGCACCTAGGTAATTTTGGTGCCAGGACCTGAAGGGCTTTGGAGGCTGCCCCCTCCCCCACCGTGGCCCACCACCACGAGGTTTTTTAAAAAGTTTTTTTAAAAAGAGAACCTGAATTTTTCAAAGGCCTCCCGTGGAGGGCCTCTGAGAAGCATGCCACTGCTGTCCCACTACACCAAACCGCAGCGCTAAGAACTTCCATGTGTATGGCTGGGTTATGGGGAATGGGGTGGTGAGCCCACCATGCAGGCCCACCCCCCACCCCTGTGGTGGCAGCGGGCGGAGTGGGAGTGGCCACTTGGCCTGACCATTTGGCGCAGTGGCCCATGAGAACTGTGAGTCCCTCCAATGCACCTGCACAGTTGGAATAGAGTTTCGCAAGCCCCGACGTCATGGGCTTATGACACTCTATCCTAACTGCACAGGTGCCGTGGGGCAGCGGCATGGTGGGCGTGGTGTGGGGTCTTGTCAGGAGCCCCGCACCTTTGGAGTCCCCCCTGGACCTTGAAGGCCATGGACCTCTCCCTGATACAGCTCTGAACGAAGAAGTAAGTCCATATCTGTTTTAAAAATGAATAGAAACCTTTGCTATGCAAGAGGGTACTTAACTCTTCATCTATCAACCACTTTCTCCCCCTAAACTCCACCCTGCTGCTTTTGCTCCAGTTAGTAACCCTATTTACACACGATGCTCAGTGCTCACACAATCTGTGTATACTGGGTGCATATGCCAGCTTGAAATGGTTTTACTCTTGTCTGTTTCTCATTTCTGTTGTATTTTGATTTTTTATATAAACCACCCAGAGATGCATATGTTGGGCAGCATATACATATGAAAAACAAGCAAGCAAGCAAACGCACAAACAAACAATAAAAAAGAACTGACCTTTATGCACATATAGTTTATTCACACATTATGTTCAGCACATGCAGAGTCATACTTTTCCTATCTGTATCCTGCATTGGAGGGCTCCTGCAGCCAGGTTCATCTTGAAAATGAATGCACGTGTGGTCATTCGCACAAAAACAAGTCCATGTGTGCAGACAGCTATGTGCATGCACAAGATTATAGGGCTGTTCTCACAGTTGTTGCTTGGGAAGGAGGAGCCTCCTCCCTTCGTTCAGGAGTTGTGTGCACTCCCGATATTTGATTGTGTGTGAGATGAAATCAAGGTTGGAGGTGGGGAGGATGCTTGTCTATCAAGTCCCAGCTGGGTAGGAAGGTGCTATTTGGATAATAATAATAACTAGCTGAACCCGAGTGCCGCCGCTGCGGCCGGGCTGAGTCCTGCCTACGACCCGTGGCCGGGCCGGGCCCACTGCCACCACCACCGTGCCGCCGGGCCGGGTTGCCCCCGCCCCGCCACTGCCGCACCACCACCACCGCGCTGTCGGGCCGGGCCTTGCCTCCGCAGCCGCCCAGCCAGCCAATTCTCCTGGGTGCGCCTTACCGAATCAGGCGCCCCCACAGCCCAGCCAATCAGCTGGGCTGCCGGGACGCACGTTCGAAAGGCACACCCAGGAGAATTATATATACAAGCCGACCCCCGCACAGAGCATCTGTGCGTTTTTTGGGGCCGGCAACCTCTCTCCCCCCCACCCCACCCTAGTCTCCAGCCGGGCCGCCGCCGCCTCCTTGCCTGGACTTCTCGCCGGGCCAGATCCGCCGCCTCTCTCTCCCCCCCAAGTCTCCAGCCCGGCCGAGTGTCGCCACCACCGCCAGGCCCGCCGCCGCCTGGCATCTGGGCCCGCCGCCTGGCATCCAGGCCCACCGCCGCTGGCATCCGGGCCAGGCCCACAGCCACCCTGGCCTCCATGGCCCAGCAAGGCCTGCCGCCGCCGCCTCTGTCCTCCACCACAGACGCGCCTCAGCCAATGAGGTGCGTTCCTCCACTCCGCTGCCCAGCCAATCAGCTGGGTTGCCGGGACGCATCCCCAAAGAAGCACATCTATGGGGATTAAATATAATAGATAATTTATTATTATTATTGAAAAAGTTGAAGAAAATGAAGATGTAAAAATATCATGGGACTTCCGACTACAAACAGACAAACATCTGCCACACAATACACCAGATATAACTGTAGTCGAGAAGAAAGAAAACCAAACAAGTGAAAATAATCGACATAGCAATACCAGGGGATAGCAGAATAGAAGAAAAGAAATAGAAAAAATCACAAAATACAAAGATCTACAAATTGAAATTGAAAGGCTGTGGCAGAAAAAGACCAAAATAATCCCAGTGGTAATTGGCGCCCTGGGTGCAGTTCCAAAAGACCTTGAAGAGCACCTCAACACCATAGGGGCCACAGAAATCGCCACCAGCCAATTACAAAAAGCAGCTTTACTGGGAACAGTCTATATTCTGCGACGATATCTATAACAGCAACAACATTGACAATAAAATTCAGCCATCCCAGGTCCTTGGGAAGGACTCGATGTCTGGATAAAACAAACCAGTCAATAACACCCGTCTGACTGTGTAAACAAGAAATAATAAAACACTTCACTGAGAATCTGGATTTGCACACTCCTTTCAGCCTTACTTTTATGCCCAAGAGCTAGCACTGCACTCATGCACAGTGTGTGCTCTAGACTAGTGCCGCAGTGTCGCAAAAGAGTGCACTTGCTCAGCCTGTGGCACCTGTTGGGAAACCTCTTCCCAGTCCATTTAGGCTGCAGGAAATGATACAAAGTGACCTGCTATCCTTGTTGCAGAATTGCAGTGCTTGCGCAAGCGAACCAGGACCTCAAGAGACTCTGCAAGCTCAAGCATCTGCCCAGAGGTGTGTCTTGCATGTGGGCATCTTTGCCCATTTCACTAGAGCAGCATTAGTCTGCATGGCAGTCAAAAGAAGGAAATTAGAAGCTTCCATTCCTGGTTTGCAGCAAAGCATAAGCCCTATTCAGACATTATAGTGTATGTGCTTACAGGTGTTTGTGCGCATGTACATGTTTTGGGGTAAATGACTGCACATGTGCTCATTTTAAAAGTGACCCTGGGTACAGACCTCTTCAATCGTAGAGTGCAGACTGGAAATGTATTAATGTATGTGTGTTGAACATAATTCATGGATAACAGTACTTGTGTCCTGTACTTGTGTACAGGACACAGGTTCTGTATTTGTGTGCACTATATATAGAATGTACGTGTATTGAAGATAATGTGTGAATAGGGCTATGGTTTGTCTGCAAACTGGGATTGCAAGCCAGGATCAAACCATGATCTGCAATCCTGGCTTGTGCGCAAGCAGTAGCCCATTCAGAGGCCTCAGTTAAAAGATGAGATGCTGTACCCATGTACAGCATCTCAAGTGCGGAAGTCCCATCGCTCATGCTTACAGAACACTGCTTCTGTGATGGTGGGCACTTCCATGCTCAGCAGGTGCAGGCACCCAAGCCTCCTGATCATGAAACGGTCTGCCATCATGGAAGAGGTGTGTACCTCTTCAAAAGAATGCCATTGTAAGTGTGAGCAGCGGGCACTGGGGTGCGTGATGGGGCCAGGGCAGGACCTCTGGCCTTATTTGAGATGCTGTTCATGGGTACAGCATCTTACCTTTTAATGTGCAAAAGAGGCCTATGGCTTGCACAAATCATCATTTGCCAGGAATGGAAGTGTTTTTTTGTGTGGCAGAGAGGGGGCAGGGGGAAGCATAAAGGGATGGATTTCATGCTTTCATGTTTTCTTGCGCTCATACCTTAGGAACATAGGAGCATAAGAAACTGCCATATACTGAGTCAGACCATTGGTCTATCTAGCTCAGTATTGCCTTCACAGACTGGCAGTGGCTTCTCCAAGGTTGCAGGCAGGAATCTCTCTCTTGGAGAATCTTGGGAGGGAACTTGAATCTTGAATTTTGGAGAAGCCAGGGAGGGAACTTGAAACCTTCTGCTCTTCTCAGAGCGGCTTCATCCCCTGAGGGGAATATCTTGCAGTGCTCACACATCAAGTCTCCCATTTATATGCAACCAGGGCAGACCCTGCTTAGCTATGGGGACAAGTCATGCTTGCTACCACAAGACCAGCTCTCCTTGAAACCATGGCTTAACATTTCGTCTGAATGCTGTACTTTTCATACATGACCATTATGCACTGGCATGAAATTTCCCTCCCCACAATTGCTTCTTACACTAGGACCTGATTTTCTCCACTTTGTTTAATTCAAGAAAGAGATCTCTCCTACGTACAATCATGACCCCAACTGCAAAAAGTGACATGGATGTCTTTATTGACAGACATCTGCCTAACCCAAGTTCAGCAGAAGCCCAATATGGAGGAGAAAGGCTGTGGATGCCTGTGAAGGACAAGCCCTCAGATGTGGGTATCAAAACCAGCAGTTCCAGCTGTCTGATTGGCAAACTGAGCCTCATCCCTCCGATTAGCACATTTATAAGTTAACTACCCTTTGCTGCTCTATAAACTCTTAATGAAGATTCTGGAAGATACACAAGGAGTTTACATAATGGTGTAGAAGTGTAAGATTAATACCAGAGTTCCTGGCATACACCTCTTGGATCGTGCAAATGACCACTGGTTAAATTTTTAAACTCAACTTGACAACCACTTTGCCTCTTCTGCAATAGAAATGGCATTCAGAAAATAGGATGAATGGAGCCAATGGGAAGAATCAAGTTCTAGAGTGGGAGGGATTTGACCAAGGCACCAAGATGCCTCTTGCACGAAGGCAGGCCAGGGCACCATCGCTTTAAATCATTTTTTTCCTGAGGGTTGGGCTCAGCAGGCCCCCAAAGAAAAGTTGCACCTTGTTGGCCAAAGCTCTCTGCTGCCTTGGAGCTGTCCCTGGTCCTGTTGATCCTGCCTCTGAACTGTTTGTTTGCATTCTGCAGTTTGAGCTCTGAGTAATGCTGGTGCCCAGCTATTTTCCCCACCTAACCTGTCATTGACTGTCACCTAACTTCTGCCCAAACCCTTATGCCTCCACACTGGCCAAGGGTCCTTCTGGAGCAGGACATGGACTTCCTGCAAGAGGCATGAGGCAGAGTCCCTTTGCTAAATGCTTCCCATTGAAGAACCTGATTCTCTCAGTGTGGTTCCATTCACCATCCATCCCTTTTCTGAATCCCACTTCTATTGCGCCCAGGGATCTCTGGTAATATCACAAATGTTCCATGCTGTGATTTTTTTGAAATCCTCCAGAAATATACTTCTCAGATCACATGCTGCATCATTTGATGCATTTAAAGATATTGCTACCTCAAGCAACTAATTGGGATGCTTGTGAAGTTAGGCTGGCCCTGTGTTTTAAAAACCCCAAGTATATATAAAGATAGTAAGTGGATAAGTAAACTACTCAAAGCATTCATGTGCAATTCTCCTTCCCAGAGAAAGAACCCCATCTGAAAACCAAGAAGGGCTCCAGGCAGACAATCCTGGATTTCTTTCCAGGCCTTCTGGAATGAGGTCTGTGAAACAGGGAGATATTTGATCGGAAGCAGCAGTGTGCCTATGAAGGAGAGACAGACCAATATTGTCTGCAGTGCAAGATCATATCATCTCAGCCAGTCTCGCCATCGCTTAACAGTGCTTTAAACAAAGTAATTGCTCTTTTGAAAGGGCTGTGATGCCTGTTCTCAGGCAGAATGTCTCATTTAACACCAAAACATTAGCCAAGAGACAGTGTGGTCCCGACTGAGATTTTGCAGGTTTGCTTTGGGTGGGCCAAGCATTTGGTTAGTGGCGAGAGAGAACAAAATGCTGTGTATAAAGGCTCAGTCAACGTTTGCAAAAGGCTGAGAGTCACAAATGTGAGATTCTTGTAACTGCAGAAGGCATGGAAGTCTGGTATTTATGTCTGTTATAAAAGGTAACAACAACAACAACAACAACAATGTGGAAGGGGCCGTTCAAGATGACAAGGTGCAGTTTACAGCAGTGTAGGAAAAGATATCAGGTGGCATTATACACAGCATAGCAGCTCTGTAAGACTGTGCCCTGGGCAGGGGCGTAGCAAGGTTGGAGTGGACCCAGAGACAAGGTTTTAAAATGTGCCTCCCCCGCACTGACGCTCAGCTCATGAAGTAAAGACATCTTAAATGAGGCTGAATAGTGGTACCAAAATGCATAGATAGATATAGATATAGATATAGATATAGATATACAGATATAGATATAGATATGCCACAATAGAACATCATCCTAAATTATTTTTTTAAAGGTACTAGAGAAAGACATGCTGTTCTGGTAGCTCCAGGTCTTAACACTCACATCAGTTTCGGAGGATGAATACAACTGAAGGAAGCCCGGGTGGGTACGCAGCTGGGGGAGTCAGTCATGTGACTTGCCTCTGGACAACTGTCTCCCCTTGCCCTATTATAATTACACCCCTGTTCCTGGGACTGCTGCAGATGTCAAAGCAACACTGATACGGTTCAGAAGCAGCAGGTACAGAAGCCGTGTTTCTGCAGGTTTCCCCCTTGTTGCGAATGGGGGAACCTGCAGAAATGCTGCTTCTGAACAGCATCAGAAGTCTGTTGCAGACGCGAGATGAACCATTATGGCAACAGTGGGCTGCATGTCATGTTCAGCCACTGGAAGCTGCCTTACACCAAATCAGAACATTGGTCCACCTGGTTCAGTGCTATCTGCACTAAATAAGCACCAGTCTTCCAGTAATCCACGGGCCAGGCCCACAAATGGCCATTGGTGCCATCTCAGGGGAGGAATGCCCACAGTGATGTTTGGCAACATCTACTAGGATTGTGCAAATGGGACGAGTCAGAAATCCACATCAGAAATCCCATCTTCCACCATGAGGAGGCAGCTGATAGTGGGGCAATTGCCCCAGGTGGTGTGGCAGTGGCAGTTTATTTTTATTATTTGATTTATTTATTTGATTTTTATACCGCCCTTCCAAAAATGGCTCAGGGAGTTTTACATCAAAACAATTAAAATCAACTAACAATTAAAATAACAACTAAATTAAACAATTACAATCATTTAAACATTAAAATCATTAACATTAAAATCATTAAAACCAACATTAAAATATAAAACCATAAATCTAATTAAGAGACTGGGTGAATAAATGTTTCTTCAGTGCCTTTAAAAAAGTTTCCAGAGATGGGGAGGCTCTTATTTCAACAGGGAGCGCATTCCAAAGTCCAGGGGCAGCAACGGAGAAGGTCCGTTCCCGAGTAGCTGCCCAACGAGTTGGCGGCAACTGCAGGCAAATCTCTCCAGATGATCTTAACTGGTGGTGGGGCTCTTGGTGAAGAGGACATTCTCTTAAATACCCAGGGCCTAAGCTGTTTAAGATTTTATAGGTAATAACCAGCACCTTGCATTTTGCCAGAAAACATATCGGCAGCCAGTGTAGTTCTTTCAACACTGGGGTGGGGGTTCTTTAAATGCTGACCCAGCACTGGCTCTGGGAAAGCTGGGTGGCTGCTGAGAATCTTGGGAGTGTCCAGGGTGGGTGGGCAGGACATGATGTAGGAGAGGCTGCGAACAAGAGTGGGGCAGCCAAGAAGAAGCACAGGGATGCCTGGGGATAGCAGTTCTTCCCAGAGAATGTTTCCTTCCCTCCTATGGGAAGAGCTCTGGGAGGAACTAGAGCCCTCAGGTATTGCTGCACCTCTTCCTGGCCTCCCCATGCTCATTTCCAGCCTCCCTTGGGTCACTCCCCACCCCACCCCCAGACTCTTCCAAGATTCTCCACAGCCACAAAGTTTTCCCCATGCCAGTGCTGCGTCGGCATTTAAAAAAAACCCATCCAACACCATACTACCTGGGGCAATTTCCCAACAATTGGCTTCCTCCTTGTGGTTGGTTGATTGATTGATTGATTGAGTGCCATCAAGTCAGTGCCATCAAGTCAGTGTTGACTCTTAGTGACCACATAGATAGATTCTCTCCAGGATGATCTGTCTTCAACTTGGCCTTTAAGGTCTCTCAGTGGTGCACTCATTGCTGTTGTAATCGAGTCCATCCACTTTATTTCTGGTCATCCTCTTCTCCGCTTTGCTTCAACTTTTCCCAGCAATATGGACTTCTCAAGAGAGCTGGGTTTTCGCATAATGTGTCCAAAGTATGATAGTTTGAGCCTGGTCATTTGTGCTTCGAGTGAAAATTCTGGATTGATTTGTTCTTTGATCCATTTGTTTGTTTTCCTGCCTGTCCGTGGTATCCTCGAAAATCTTCTCCAGCACCAAAGTTCAAAAGCGTCAATACCTTTTCTATCTTGCTTCTTCCAAGTCCAGCTTTTGCATCCATAGAGTGTCAAGGGAAAAACCATTGTCCAAATGATTCTAATATTTGTAGGTATAGACACGTCACGGCATCTAAATATCCTTTCCAAGGCTCTCATTGCAGCCCTACCAAGCGCTAGTCTACGGCGTATTTCTTGACTGCTGAATTGTTTACTGATGATGGTCGATCCTAAAAGGCAAAAGCTATCCACTACTTCAGGGTCTTCATTATCATTTCTGAGGCTGGTTGTTGTACCTGTTGTTATTAGTTTAGTCTTCTGACATGGGCTTCCGATTCTTCTGAATTGCACAGTCCTAACATCTACCCCGCTAGAGATAGAAAATAGGTGATAGCATTGTTGCACTTACAGCTTTCTCTGGGTTATCACTAGAGTCCCCGCTAAGGCGTGTGCATGTGCGTGTGCTCAAACATTTTTTGATGTCTGCTCAGTTAATTTTAGGTCCCACTCAGGTTGAATCAGGAAGGCCCCATTCTGAATGCAGGTGCTCACACATTGCCTGGATACTGCTGCCCAGAACAAAACTCATTCCGCAGACAGATGGAAAAAATGAGAGAGAACACTGGCTATCACCTCTTGTTTATCTCTATTGCCAAATTATTAGAGCAAGATTGTAGCCATTTTTGTACAGAACAAAGGGTTAGGATCAGGGTTAGGGTAACAATGAACAAATTGTTGTACTCTATGGAGGAATGTTTGGAGAGCATTCCTGCCAATTGTCATTTCCATTCCTCTGACAACATGGTTAACATTTTAGATGAATACGAATATGACAGATATTTATATACCACTTTTCTACAAAAGTTCCCAAAGTTAACTATGTTTTAGCAATTTTTATGTTTTAAACACTTTTTAAAGCTTTTCAAAGTGCAAATTTTGCTGTTGCAGGCCCAGTGATCAGGACAATAAAAGCATGATAACTCACAACCGTGCAATACTTTCAGCTCTAAAACATCTATCTTCCATCTTTAGGGATGCAGACCTTGTCAAAAATCACAATGAGCCTTTGTCCCCGCAAATGGTACTGATCACCCCGGCTGGATCATGTACTACAGGGTTTCAGATAGACATTTCTCAGCTCTGCTTGGAGATGCAGGGATTACACCTGAGACCTGCTGCAAGCTAGGAGTATGCACAGACCCTCTCCATGTGGTTCAGTTCAAATCTGAACCAAATTCAAACCAAACTGCCTGGTCCACAAGCTGGTTTGTTAGTAACAGCCAGCAGCTCAGTTCATGCCTAGAACCAGGTCGAACCAGTTTGAACCAGTTTGACCTGAGTCTAGTGCTTGCAAAGGGGAATCTGGTAAGGATTCCCCTTTACAAGCATTGGGGGAGCTCTACGGGGTTGGAAAAGGGTGGTTGAGGGCAGTCAGCGGCAGCATGGCTTATTGGCAGTGGTAGCTCCCATAGGCCCTGCTAGTGCTCCCACCCATCAGCATGGGCAAATGGCCTCCACGCTTGCATGGAGGCCTAAACTGGGCCCCTGTTGGCCTGTGCTGATGCGGGGGGGGGAGTACTGTCAGGGCCTAGGGGAGCCACTGCTGATTCGTTGCTGAGGAGCTGTGCCGCCACCACATTGCATACATTAACTTCCCACCCATCCCCACGCCTGCCCCTTTTCAACCCCGTAGGGTCCCCTCGATTCCCTTTTGCAAGTCAGAGTGATGGAAACGGACCAAACTGGTTCAGTCTGAACCGGGCCCAGTTAGACTCAAACTTGGGCTGACTCCCATTTTTGGAGGGCTGGTCCAGTTCAAATCGAATCTGGATTGATTTGAGCCGCTTCGCACACCCCTACTACATGCAAAGCAGGTTCCCTGCCACTCAGTTACAGTCCTTTTCCGAGGTTGCTCCTCAGATACAGCAACTCAGGACAGTGCAATTGCGCTGTGCGGCAACAAGACTGTGCAATTAGATTGCAAGTCCATTGGGCAGGATGTATCTTTTGATGTGTTTGCTACAGGGCTAATTGTCAAGGTGCTTCATTAGTTCTGATGAGTCCTCCATGACTGTCATCATTATTAATTGCATGGCACCAACATTGCACAGGTCAGATGGGGGTAAAGAGAAGTCAGGGAAGTGGCAGTATGAACTGCAAGTTTATCCCAGGGCCACAGTTCAGCAAGAACAGGATGGGATAGTCCTCCCCATTCCATGTTTGAAGAACACATGTCTATCTCAGGACCACCTACTTTCTGGCCAACTTACCTGCACTGCACATTGTTGGATCTAAAGGTATCTTGCTGAATGGAAAGGCATAGGAAAGGAGCTGCCTCATCTCCCTCCACCCAACACAGCCCTCTGCCCTCAGCCCCCATTCCACACCATTCTGAAGTTCCCCCAGTCTCAAGATTGTATCTGGGGAGCCAGGGAACCACAGTGGGGAAGAGGGGGGAGGAAAGCCCCTTTGCTCAAGTGGAATACCACTTGCACGTCTCTGGATCCAAGGCACTGCGGTAGCCGTTGCCATTAAGTGATTTGATGGGCCTGTGTGGAGCTGATGTAGCATAGTGGTTTAGAAGCTGAGCTGTCAATCAAGATGACCATGGTTTCAGTCTGCATGAATTCACTAAGGGGCCTTAGGCAAACCACTCCTCTCAGCTCCTTGCATATGCAGTTGGAGGAGGATGAAACTGACCTGCCTTGCAGGGTTGTTGTAAAGTGCACAACAAGATTGTGTGTGTGTGTTTAGTGCTTTGAACTCACTGAAGTGCTATATATTGCTAAGTATCTCTCTATATAATTCTCTAAGATGTACCTGTCGCTAATCCCATGCGTGGCAGCTCTCGCGAGAGTTTGTGAGCGAGCTGCCAGGAAGGGAAGAGGAAAGCGGTGGCGGACAGAGAAAATGGTGGCAGTGGTGGTGGTGGGGAAAAGCGGTGGCTGGGGGCAGGGAGAAAACAGTGGGGCAGGGAGAAAATGGGGGGGAGAAAACAGCAGTGGTGGGAGAGAAAGCGGCAGCAGCTGGGGGGGCTGAGAATGGGGGGAGATCTGAGAGGGAGGGGGGAAAGGGGAGAACTAGAGGTGCAGATGCTCTGTGCCCAGGCCAGCTAGTTATTACTAATTGTACTAGGTATGTGTATCAAAGATACAAATCCTTTGATTGTATTAGGATAGTTGTCATGAGACATGCAGTAGAAAAATAGGTTCACATTTTCATGAAATGTATGACTTTTGCATATGTTCATAACATGCATGACTTATACACACCTCAAATAAACAAACAAATACATAGGAGAATAACACAGGTTCGTCACAGGCCACCATGTACAAGATTTTCAAATGTCTTTTCAATGGCCATCAAGCAGCTGATGGCGATGTGGGCCGATTCTTATGTTCTGGAGAGGGCATTCATGGGTATTTATGGAAGCCAGGGAGTACAACAGACATTTTATTGTGAGGCTGGGGAACCCCTGGCTTCCCCAAGGGAGGATTTAATCAGCCACATCTTCTCATCTTGGATTAGAAAACCTCCTAAGTTTTTTCCATTTTGGTTTTCCTGACTGTACTTTTTGGTGTACATTCCAAGATAAGATTATGGCCAACAGTGGGATCAGCTGAGAGGGGAATGAGTGCAGCCGCTGTTGATATGGCCACTAAAGAACAGACATAGGCTTAACCCAGAACATATGGATTCCCACTTTGGACCACTCCCGAATCCCAGTTTGTTTGGATCTGCCATTATGTCTGGCCCATAAGACAGTGGCTGTTTGCAAGATGAGGATTTGGCTCACGGGTTCACAGGAGATCTCCTTTTCATTCCGATAAGCACAGCGAATTCCAAAACTGGGTACTCATGTCTCACATAGAAGAACAGAGATGGAAACAAACATGCCAGAGATCTTCCAGCAAGATGATAGGAAAGAGCGACATGTGGAGGGTTTCTGTAGCAGTTAGTTTTGTGCAGAAGGGGTTGTCCACAAATTACTTGTTCACTGGCTAGCCAGACAGCTGCAGGAGGGTATAAAGGCAAGACCTAGAATCACAGAATAGAATCATAGAATGTCAGAGCTGGAAGGGCCCTTGGAGGTCTCTCTGCCCCACCCCCTGCCCAGTGCAGAAATCTCCTATATCAGGGTTGCTCAGTTTCGGCCCTCCTGCAGATGTTGGCCTACAACTCCCATAATCCCTGGCTATTGGCCACTGTGGCTGGGGATTATGGGAGCTGTAGTCCAAAAACAACTGGGCGGCCAAAGTTGAGCAGGCTTGTCCTATAGCATCCCTGACAGATAACTGCCCAGCCTCTGTTTGAAAACCCCCAGTAACAGAGAGCCTACTGTCTACACAAGGCAGACTGTTGAACAGCCCTTATGGTTTGGAAATTCTTCCTCGTGTCTAGCCTAAATCTGCTTCCTGGTAATTTCATCTCATTGGTTCCAGCCCTGCCCTCAGGAGGAGCAACAAAGAACAAGCCCACTCCTTCTTCTACGTGACAGCAGCCCGGTGGCTACCATATCTCACCTTCGTCTCCTTTTCTCCAGACTAAACACACCCAGCTCCCTGAACGGTTCCACACAGGACTTGGTTTCCAGGCCTCTCGCCCTCTTGGTTGCACTGGAATGTTGCTCAAGACAAAGGTGAAGCCTGACCTGAGAGAATTTATAGCTAGGCAGGTTCAGGGAGAACCAATGGACTGTCTGGAGCCGGAGCCATACCTGAGCCGGAAGGTGTCCCTTTCCTAGGTTTTATAGGCAACGGCCGCCAGACCATTGGCCCATCTAGCTCAGTATTTAAAACCCATCTGTTTGGCATGGACTTTCGGGGTTTTTAATTAGTTTTCACTGTTTTAATGCTAACCTGGTTTTCAGGGTTTTAATTGTTCTGATAGTTTAATTGTTTTTAAATTGGTGTTCATATTTATATTTCTGTTTTAATTGTTATTGGTTTTAATGGTTTCTGTTTTTAATTGTATACCGCCCTGAGCTATTTTGGAAGGGCGGTATAAAAGTAAATAAATACTAACTAACTAACTAACTAAATAAATAAATAAATAAATATTTTTGACCACACTAACTGGGCTGGCAGCAGCTCTCCAGGGTTTTCAAATGGGTTTTTCCCGGCCTTGGGTGTTCTGCAGCAGGGGTGTGAAGAGGGGAGGCTGGGCGCGTGTTCACAGAGTGAATATGGGCAACCTCCTTCCTCCCAGTGGTGCCCCACCCCATGGCAGCGTGCACTCACATGCATGCACCCACCCCACTCCCTCTCTCACATTTGCTGCCCCCCTCACTGCCTGTGTGGTGGGCACCTCCGCCCATCACTGCCACTGGCCACCGCTATTTCCTGCCACCCGGCTCCCAGGTCCGCCTCCTTCCACCGGGCCCGGTTCAACTCGAATATGGACCGGCACTGCTTTTTGGCATGGCCGGCAGTTGCAGGAGCCCTGGCCAGTTTGAGAGGGGACGGGGGAGGTCAAAGGCTCCAGGACCCAGGGCTCCTTGGGTTCTTTGAACCTCTCCACACTATTATAGCTCTGCCTCTGCAAAGTAGTTACTCTTCCGCTGAGCTATGGTCCTTCCCCAAGGTCCCAGATGCCTTGTGCTCAGAGGCGCTCTTACCCCTGGACTTTGGAGCTGAAGTCCAGGCTTCCACACCCCCTGGGGCCCCCCAAATCCTCTTTAGTCTGTCCTGGGTGGTGTGGTTTGTGCCCTCAAGAAGCTACGTGCTAAAAAATGATGCTTAACTTTCAGCAGGGGAGGGTGGCCTCCAAAGGCCTTTAGGTCCAAGCTCCAAAATTACCCAGGTGCACCTCTGCTTGTGCATGGCAGCCATGAGTGAATCACCGCAATGCAGATCAGACGGTCCATGCATCAAGTTCCCTGCTGATCATGACACTAAGGGCAAGCCAGACTAGACTCAGCCAGAGAGATCTTCTGTGGTTTTTATTTTGCTAATTAGCAGCCCACAGGGTTGCTTTGATGATGAGATGTTTTAATTTCCCATTAGCATTTGAGAAATGCTGGAGCATGATTCAATATGGGCTTGATTTTGCATCATAACATGAATTATTACAAACAAGTATGGACTTTCAACAACACGTTGCAGTATATCCCTGGTGTGCATGTGTTACCCGAGCCTTTCCTGCTCAGAAGCAGAAGGGGTTGTGACTGTATTGAGGGAGCATTCTTCAAGTTGAGAAATTTCTTGCTCTTTTTGTCTTTCTTTCCCGCCTCCTCGCCACTAAGTTCCACTAGCTCTAACAGCATTCTGAGGCTGTGAACATTCCGCTCCATGGAGTTACACTGAGGCAGTTTTGGGATTTTTTTCAAAAAAAATTTTTTGTATTTGCCTTATTCAATTTTCCCCCTTCAAATTTTTGTGAAACCAACATATCTGCAGGTGATCCTGCTGATACCTCCCTCTCACCTACAGGTGCTCTGGTTATGCATCCATAAGGCTCATAACATTTCTATCTCTATAAGACAGCTGACATTGATTTGGGCCTTGCAAAGATTTGCCACTGTCCTTACTCCATATCTACACTTACACATTTCAACTTTGTACTCTTCACATTCTCTTCCATGGAATCTTGAAGGCTGTAGGGATTTGATGCCTGCATGGGGTTTAGTTACAAAATTGCTCAGCTGGGCCAAGATTCCATATTAAAAAACGGTTTCTGTGAGTTTCATCAGAAATTCCTATGGAGACTTGCGGTAATTGCAACATCATTGAGAACTCCACATCTGCCAGACCAGGCTGAGCACTTTCCCCAAAAACGTTTGGCTGCGATCCTGCACATAAGTAGACAGTTTAAAAGCCACTGAACTAAATGAGAACGAAGCAGCCTGACTCTGTAGGGGATTAGGGCCTTTGGCAAGCAAATGGACAAGCTTTATGCATCTGAAAGCAACTTACTCTGTATGACCTGTCCTTCCACAAGTAAAGGAAAACTGCTTCTTAGGGCCAAGCTAAATGCTATTGTGGGAGAACTTTGAATAGGATCTCCTTCTACAGTAGCCACCAGTGGCCCCTTATTCAGATTGGGCCTATAGCACTGTGGGAGGGGATGATGGGTCTGGGAGGAGAGCTGGTCTTTTGGTAGCAGCATGAATTTCCCCCTATTCTAAGCAGGGTCTTCCCTGGTTTGTAAATGAATGGGAGACTCCATGTGTGAGCATTGTAAGATATTCCCCTCAGGGGATGGGGCTGCTCTGGGAAGAGTACATGCATGCTCGCATGCAGAAGGTATCTCCAAGATAGGGCTGAGAGAGACTCCTGCCTGCAACCTTGGACTAGACCAGGATTCCTCAACATTGGGCCCCCAGATGTTATTGGACTTCAACTCCCATAATTCCCAACCAAAGTCCACTGGGGCTTGGGATTATGGGAGTTGAAGTCCACTAACATCTGGGGGCCCAACGTTGAGGATCCCTGGACTAGACAATACTAAGCTAGATGGACCAATGGTCTGACTCGGTAGAAGGCAGCTTTATATGTTCCTATGATGGCTCCATGGAAATCACTCCCCTAAATCTCCTATTTGCGCAGTAGGGCAAAATGCACATATATCATGCCATATACTGAGGCAAATGGCAGCTTTAGGTGTCAATTTACATCAGGAAAATGACTTAACTCTAACTGAAGCTATTCCTAGAGATCACCCCCCACCCAATATTGTTTCCAATATATTTCACAAGATCAAGTCATTAAAACTTTCAGTCGTCACTTGGAGATTGATGCCGATTCCTGGAGATCTGAAGTTCTGTGCTTGTCCTGTTGTGCAAATGATCCCTGCAATGTAAATGGAAGAAGGAAGAGGTTTCTGAGCAGGAGGCGCACCACAGGTTGTGTACTTTATTGTGCAAGCACAAGGATGGTTGCACTAGTGCAAGGGTAGGTGACCTTGGCTCTCCACCTGTTGTTGAACTACAGCTCCCATCAGCCCAAACCCCAATAAATTGTGACTGGGTGTGATGGGTGTTGTAGTTCAACAACAGAGTCAAGGTTGCCTGCCCTGAATCAATGCAACACTGGTCTGGAATGCAAGTTCCCAACAGAGCGGAACTACCACAACATCCTTGTGCTTGCACAACATGCTTGCACACGCAAACAGCCATTTATTTATTATTTTATTTTTATTTAATACATTTATATACCACCCCAAACCAAAGCCTCGGGGCGCTTCAGAATTATAAAACCACAATACAAATAAATAAAACATTAAAATCAATTCAGACTCCAAAAGCTGCTTTACAGTATTTAAATTACAAAAGTTGAAAGCCCTGGTTACAAAGATGAGTCTTCAAAGATCTTTTAAAAACCGCTAGAGATTAAAAAAATAAATTAATTAATAATTCTAAAAGCTGCAGACAGCAGACATCTAAGAAGAGGTAGCCCCCTCTGCATGAGACAGGAAGAAGAAATCCTCTCCTAGGATGCTACCTGCTGTGTCAAGTGCATGTGGGGAAAAAAGCCTTTTCTTCCAAACTCTTGTTTTTCTTCATATGCAAATTCATGCAGATTTAAACTATTGATACACCAATGAATCAATTAAAACTGACAGGACCTCCTGATTTCTCCAATTAGATGATCTAGTTAGCTGACGTTTCTTCAAGAAGCTCTGTGGGAAGAAAATTCCTTTGGCCTTCGCTTTCTTCTGACTTGCTTCCAGTTTTGGGAACTCCAGTCTGTGTTGTTTGTTCCGATGCCAACTGGTGCTGGAAACCATGGCATTAGGCCTGATGGCTTCTCTGTGGACGGAATCTTCCAGATGCAAGCACTATAGGAAAGATTGGCCAAGGCGACTCTTCTGGATGCCATGGAAGTGATGGCCAGCTTAAGTGTATTGTGTACAAAAAGTGTAGTTGTGTAAAATAATAATAAAGAACAATAAAAACTTCCAGCAGAGGAAAAACAGTTAGAGACACCTAAGGGTATACAGTATGTACAGCACCAGAAACATGGCTAATAAAATGGCTGATAGGATGAGGAGAATTACTCAGAGTAGTTCCATTGAAATTAAACGGGCAAATGAGGCAATGATTTGTCCTCCTTGAGATGACTTTGATAATTTCTTCTCATCATGTCAGCCGTTAATAATAACAGTCGACATCCTGACTAAAGAAGCTCATATGCAGCAAAGGCAGCCCACATGCAGGGGTGGCATTCTAGACTGCAGCAGCTCAGGTGCTCACACAGCGGTTGGGGGTAATATTTAGATCTCCCCTTCCTGCTGAAGCATGCTGTTCCACCCAGAAATATTTCCCTGAGGGCTGTGTCCTCAGGGACATATTTTGTTGTTTAGAAGTTTGTCCTAGTGGGGATCCTGGAGAGAGAGAGAGAGAGAGAGTGTGTGTGTGTGTGTGTTGGGAGTGGGGTCCAGAAAGGAAAAGTGAGGGAAAGGAGAAGGAGAAAATGCAGATGTTTCTGAACAAACTTTTAGTTAAACCTATATAAGATTACTTTGTGTTTCTGAGGGAAGCAGCTATAAAACAGGGGGGGTCTTGCCACCTTGCTGGCACCCTAATAATCCAGTGCTTGAGCTTATTGCTTCACCTTGTCTTATGAAAAGATCATCCCTGAACACAGCATTTCTCCAATTGTTACCATTCTCTTATCTGAGGCTTCCAGTGGTCTCTCGTCCAAGGGAGAAATTAAGTTCACATACCAGTTTAGCTTCAGCAGTGCTGCTCCTCAGGTGTTCTCAGATCACAGACTAGGCCCAGATGTAAAAAGGAGCTGAAATAATCTTTTCCTAAAACAAACAAACAAACAAACAAACAAACAAAAAATACCCTGTCAGGACTGAAATATGTTGCTCAGATATGACCAATGTTGGAAACAGGATACTGGACTTGGCTGGTAGTGAGGCTGTTCACACAACCGAAAACTGGGTAGGACAAGTGTCCTACCCAGGTTCGGGAGCTGAACACGCTCCCGATTTTGGGTTGTGTGGGAGCAAGCAACTAGGTAGGAGAAGGGAGAAGTGATGGTGTGGCAGGCAGGAGCTGGGTACGACAGCACCGTCCTACCCAGCTGTCCTACCCAGCATTTGACCAAGGCTGGAGGAAAAGCAGCCCTACCAAGCTCCTGTCTCCCCCCCCCCCACAGGCACTTCTCCCTCCTACCTAGTCCTTTGCTCCCAAACAACTGAAAATTGGGAGCACACACAGCTCCCAAATCTGGCCAGGATACTTGTCCTACCCAGTTTTCAGTTGTGTGATCAGCCTCAGAATTTTCTAGCACATTTTAATGTTTTTTTAAAAGAATTGTTCCTTTCTTTAGCACAAATGCGTGTCCACCATCTTCATCCCCCGCTCCGGACTATCTGGCTCCTGCTTTTCTTCAACATGTCACTTCCTGAGTTTTCAGATAGGTAGTATATCTCCGTTGAGTTCTGAGAGTGCTTTCTTTCCCAACCAACTCTTTTCTTAAAATCATTTTTCTTTCACTCTTTGGAGCTGACTCCTATTCGTCAGGGCCTTTCCATAACAAGCAGCAGCCAAAACCGAATCCAGCACTCCAACTGAGGCCTCAAACCAGTGCCAAGTGAAGCAGAAGAATGACCCTTCTTGTTTTACACATGACACGCTCCTTATTTTATTTACATAATCGAGAATAGCCTCTTGGAAGGAGCCACAGAACTAAATATGAAGAACCTGGCAAGATGTCAGCGACAGTGGATTGAAAAGGCTCTGGAAGGTGTAAAACTTCAAGGGAGAGAAGAATTATTTCATTGGATTCAAGGAAGTGATGCCTAGGAAGGGGGAAAGCTGGCACTGGAAGCATGGGCCGTATTGCAGGAAAAGTATTGTCTGAGCTCCGACTTTGGGAAGAGACATCTCTTGGGGGCAATGAGGATTCTCTGACTGAAGCCATTTCAAGGTTAGCTAAACAATCAAGCATAATTTTATAAAAGGTTGATGGGCCCATACTAAAAGGAAGCAAGTGAATTTGAGGTCTTTGAATATCTCAGCAGTTTTTCAGCTGTAGAATAATCAGGATCTTTCAATCTCTCTCTCCTTCCTTCCTTCCTTCTTCCTTCCTTCTGTCCTCCCTCCCTCCCTTCCTTCCTTAGATTTCTACGACATCTTCCAGCTGAAGTTTTCCAATGAAAAACTCTTTTTAAAATGCAATGGTTAATAAAATCTGATTACAATTACATCAACCATAAAACAGCAGTGAAAAATAGAAAGGAAAGCAGTAATAAGCCTAGAGAAAACAGAAGGAACTGTGTTTATTTCAAAATCAAGGAGAACAAAATGGTCTTCACCTGGGACCTAAAACACAAAAAGGTTGATGTCGGCTGGATTTCCCTGGGAAGAGCATTCCACAACTGGGGTACTACCACTGAAAAAGCCTTGTCCTTAATTGCCCTGTGTCACACATCTGAAGGTGGTGGCATCTGGAGCAAGATCCAGCTCTTAATTAACAGGTAGGTCCATATCCGTTTAAAAGATGAATCAGAGCATTTACAATGCAAGAGAGTACTTAACCCTTCCAATCTATCAACCATTTTCTCCCCCCAAATTCCACCCTGCTGCTTTTGCTCCAGTTAGTAACCCTATTTACACATGATGCTCAGTGCACACATAATCTGTGTATACTGGGTGCATATGCCATCTTGAAATGGTTTTACTCTTGACTGTTTCTCATTTCTGTTGTATTTTAATTTTTTATATAAACCACTCAGAGATGCATATGTTGGGCAGCACATACATATGAATAACAAGCAAGCGAGCAAACGCACAAACAAACAATAAAAAAAACTGACCTGTATGCACATATAGTTTATTCGCACATTATGTTCAGCGCATGCAGAGTCATACTTTTCCTATCTGTATCCTGCATTGGAGGGCTCCTGCAGCCAGGTTCATCTTGAAAATGAATGCACGTGTCGTCATCCGCACAAAAAACAAGTCCATGTGTGCAGACAGCTATGTGCATGCACAAGATTATAGGGCTGTTCTCACAGTTGTTGCTTGGGAAGGAGGAGCCTCCTCCCTTCGTTCAGGAGTTGTGTACGCTCCTGATATTTCCCCCTGCTAATTGTGCAAAGAGGCACCTTTTAAAACTGGTGGTTTTTCTCTTTTGAGCAAGGGGAAAATAACTGGCCTTATGCAACCCCAGCACAGCATCCCTCCGATGGCTGTAGCTGGTGTCTGCCTTATGTTTCTTTTTAGAATGTGAGCCCTTGGGGGATAGGGAGCCATTTTATTTATTTATCTATATTGATGTGAACTGCATTGGGAACTGTTTGTTGAAAAGTACAATATAGGTATTTGTTGTAGTTGTAGGGTAGTCAATAGTGCATGAGATAAAATCAGAGTTGGAGGTGGAGAGCTTGCTCTTCTATCCAGTCCCAGCTGGGTAGGGGTTTAAAAAAAAAAACAATCTCCAATGGAGGCTTGGGATGGAATCTGGGTAGGGTCTGCTCATCCCACCCAATTGGTGCTTGACAGACAAGCAAGCTCCCTGCCACCAACCTTATATAAGAACATGAGAACAGCCCTGCTGGATCAGTCCGAAGGAGGCCCATCTAGTCCAGCATCCTGTTTCGCACAGTGGCCCGCACCAGATGCTGCTGGAAGCCACAGGCAGGAGTTGAGGGCATGCCCTCTCTCCTGCTATTACTCTCCTGCAACTGGTATTCAGAGGCATCCTGCCTTTGAGGCTGGAGGTGGCCCACAGCCCTCCAGCTAGTAGCCATTGATAGACCTCTCCTCCATGAAGTTATCCAAACCCTTCTTAAAGCCATCAAGGTTGTTGGCTGTCACCACATCTTGTGGCAGAGAATTCCACAAGTTGATTATGCGTTGTGTGAAAAAGTACTTCCATTTGTTGGTCCTAGGTTTCCCGTGTTGTTATCTCACACACAGTCAAATATCGGGAGCATGCACAGCTTTCAGACTAGAGTAGGCGGCTTCTCCTACCCTACTCCTGACCATAAGGACAGTCTTAATATCCGAACAGAACTAGTATTATGGATCCAAGTGTATCTTGCAAACACAGTTTTGGAATCCTGCAGAGGCAAAACAACTGGGAAGGAAGGAGCTTCAGAGTCAAGCGACTAGCAGGGAAAGGGTTAAGCATGTCCTTCTCCCCAGCCCCCTCTCTGCTGCAAAATGCCCCCTCCTGTTGGTGCTTTACAAGTGAGAAGAGTCGGCTGGGGTTTCTTGAAACAGGGATGCAGCATAATACCCCTCGGAGCTCTGCCATACGGCATCCAGCATCACATTTGTGTCTCGGCCATATAATTCACAAGGATTGCATTACTACTACAGGACTTGGCTTCAGCACACACCAAAGACCCAGGAGAATGTTCAGCCTTAAAAATAGCTGCAGCAACAGAATTGCAAAATTGTAAACTGGGTGGTAGTCAGGCCTGATGCCGGGTATGAATTATTGCGATCTGTCAAACACCAATAGGGAGCAATTATAACGCCAGACATAGCCTCCCACCCAGCCATCACTGCGGATTTTATGTAGAGGAGGGGGTTTGTGGCTCATGTACAGATTGCTGCTTATAATGGAAGAAAACCGTGTCTGGATCTTGGCGTCAGGGATAGAATTTGCTACTGACTTGAATCTCCATAGCAACTGCTACTTCTGTAGTGCTCGATTAAAAGGGATGGAGGCTCAAAGTTGGGGGGGGGGAAGCACAGTTTGGGGTGGGCATGCCTTTCTAATGCGGACATTGGGGGAGGAAGGGCAGAAGTGAGAAGATTGTGCCGTGGAAGGAAGATGGGAAGGGAAGGAAATATGCACAACTGTCCTTATGTACCTATTTTCTGGTCCCTGCCATCTCTTATCTGGAGATGCCCGGGATGGATTATGGAACCTTATGCATGCCAAGTATGTGATCAGGGGTGGCTTTTCCATGAGGTGAGGTGAGTCAGTCAGTTGCCTCAGGCGGCAGATTACTGAGGCACCAGCAGGGCGGCAAAATGGCACCTTTTGCTGTTATCCAGGCAGCTCTCCCTGGCCAATCTGACCCTGGCAAGCTCTGCAAGCAGTGCCTCTCCTCACACTCCTTGCAAAGCTCGCAAGAAGGACAAGGAGAGAAGGGGAGGCTGCTGGCAACCTCCCCTCCTCCTGTACCACTTTTAAAGCTTGCAAGGGCCAGTTTTGACGACCCCCACCAAAGTTGTGGGCAGGGCAGCATTAGGGGGTGGGGCTGTAGTGGGGCATCTGCTTTGCTGGCAGAGGTTCCCAGGTTCAATCGCTGGCATCTCCAGTTAGGGCTGGGAGAGCTGCTGTAGCTAGAGGGACCAATGGCCTGATTTGGTATAAGGCAGCTTCCTATGTTCCTATGTTATAAGAGCACAAGTGGAGGAGAAACCTTATCACTCCTATGTTAAAAGATCTACACTGGCTGCCGATACGTTTCCGGGCAGAGTACAAGGTTTTGGTTATTACCTATAAAGCCCTAAACAGCTTGGGCCCCGGGTTTTTAGGAGAACGTCTTCTTTGCTATGAACCACACCACCCATTCAGATCATCTGGAGAGGCCCGTCTGCAGTTGCACCGACTCGTCTGGTGGCTACTCAGGAATGGGCCTCCTCGATTGCTGCTCGGAGGCTTTGGAACACCCTCCCTGCTGAAATAAGAGGCTTGCCATCTCTTACAACTTTAAAAAGGGCAGTCAAGACGCATTTGTTCACCCAGGCTTTTAATTAGATACTGTTTTAATTGTGGTTTAATTGTGTTTTAATAGTTTTAACTTATAAAGTTTAATGGTTGAAATGTTTTGATCTTTTTATTGGTTGTTTTTATTCTCTTGTAAACTGCCCAGAGAACTTGCATTTTGGGTGGTATAAAAATATATTAAATAAATAAATAAATAAATACACAAACAAACAAACAAATAAATAAATGTGCCTGCCTCCCTATCGCCTCTCTGAATGGTGCTCCAGAGGTGGATGGGAGCATCTCCTACCAGCCCCCAGTGTACAATTTGCCTCTGACGATCATCCCCTTTCAGTTAGCAAATGGAATTCAGCTCCTAACTGGCCGCCTGCCTTTTCACTTTTCATCTGGGCATCTCAAGCAGCACCTCTTACTGCCACTGCTTGAAAAATTGAGTGCAGAGAACATGAAACTGCCTAGCTGGGTACTTCACTGGAAAAGAATTTCTCGGCAGGCTGCCTGGCAGACACATGCCACACTGTATTCTTAGAAAGCAATAGATCTATTCAACGGATGGCTGAATCTGCGAGGAATTTACTGTACAAGAAGCCTTTGGCAGGAGTCAATCCCTGGTAGTGCTGAGCGAAGTTTGGAGGCTCTCAGAGACAAATGATTAATCTTAGCAACACTTCATTAAGACCTGTTTCCTTTTAACTCCTGTTCCCCACTCTCTGTTCCCAAACATAGCTGACATTTTAGGAAGGCCATGCATCAATGTACTAAAGAAGTCCGCAGTGTTTGTTTATTAGATCTCTGCAGACCACTCTTGCTCTTCTGAGCTCAAGGTGGTGTGCATGATTCTCTTGCCCACATTTTATCTAGAGGATGACCCTGTGAGGTGGGCTGAGAGGCAGTGACTGGCCCAGTGTTTATTAAGGAAGGGACACACTAGTCATGATGCACCATTCTATGCCTTGATTTTTCCCTTTGCAGCATAAAGCAACTTTGGGGAGGCAATCTGAAGATAGACCCCTCCTTCACCCCACACTGCAAGGCTGATCCAAAGCAGGGTCCCCTCTGGTTCTTTTTGAAAAATCAAAATAGTCAAGAATTCCAAACACAGAGCTCCCATCTCATTACTGGTTTGGTCCTGCATTTCACAGGTTGAAATGGTTTTGAACCCAAGTACCCACCCCTCCCTCCCTTCCTTCCATTCCCTTCCTCCCTTTTCCTCCCTCCCTCCCTCCCTCCCTCCCTCCCTTCCAAATCTTTTAAATTGTGAATCAGTTTTATTGTAAATTGACTTGGGAACCAATATGTCTGAAAGGCAACCTATACATAGGCCCGGTTCATACAAAACGTTAAACTGAAGTTAAACATGGCAGAGGTTGAAACTCCAGTATTTCCAAACACGTGAAACTGCAGTTTTGTGGGGAAAGTGACCTCTACTTTGCCTTGGCAAACTCAGATTTGAACCTTGGGTTTGCACAAAGGCTCCCCACTTAAATATCCAGTTTGGCCACTGAAACATTACATCTGACTCCAGGTGCCGCCATAACCACAGTTTCACGTTGATTTTCAAACTGGAATCATAGAGGTGGTGGTGCAGACCTGCCTGGGGATGAGGCTGTTCTATGCCAGCTGTGCTTCTAGCTGGCTGCCTCTTGGAAAACCAGCCCCACCCCTCCTGTCACTTATGCAGCTATGGAGTTGCCCAACGACAGGGATGCCATGATGCCCCATTGAAGCCTTGCCATCCTCTATAGGCATTCCCTATCCCAACTCTGTCCTTTACTCCCCCCACTAGGCAAGCAGGAGGGAAAGGGGACGGGATGACAGCACTTGCATCAAGTACTTTGCTCCTCGGGAAGTAAGCAACAGTACTGTATGTTTGCAAGCAGGTGGCAACATAATCAGGGCACCCCATCACAGAACCGGGAGGGGAACAAATGGCTTGGCAGGGTACCCGGGGTCAGGTTTAAAAAGCAGCCCCAATCAGGGATCCTGGAGTAGCCAGGCTCTAATTTTTTCACAGAAAGCTTGGGGAAGGGGGCCCAGCCCCTTCCCCTTGGGGGTTATCAGTCCCTAGGCTTACTCATGAGAAGAACTATCTGTGAGGAGTAGGGGGTACTCTGAGGTGCTCTTGCATTCCACAACTCTTCTTGTCAGTGAGTAGTAATTTAAAATTTACTAGGAGGTATTTGAGCACTTGTCACCCATTATCCCATGGTCCACTCTCTCACCAGGGTGCAAGGCCACCAGATGCTCAAAATCAAGCCAGGATGGTCTTGGGAGGAAAGCCGTGGGGACGGGTACCTCGGCAAGTGCTGTCCTGGTCCTGGCAACTGTTGCCAAGCAGCTGTCGGAGAGTGCCACCTGCCAGCCTGCCCACCCATGTGGACATGTGCACCCTTGTCTGCACCCCTGGGGTAGTGGGAAACTAGGGCTCCCCTCTCCTGCAAATCCCCGCGCTGGCAGATCTGCATATGGCACAACACCGGGCCGGACCCAGTAATTTTGAATGAGGTTAAATTTTGAGATGGGTTTCTGTCTCATAACCTGGTGTCTCCCCCATCAGCGCTTGTGGCGGGGTTGCTCTTGGCTGGGTGCAAAGGGCAGCCCCAAGCATGGATTCTGGAGCAGCCAATTTCTATTTTTTACACAGAAAGGTTGGGTCAGGGGGCCCCCAGCCCTTTCCCCTTTGGAGCTTTGTGCTCCCTAGGCTTACTCACTAGGGATGTGCGAACCATTCCAGCATTCCGGAGGTCTAGTCCGGGGGTTCGGGGGTTTGCGGTTGAACCAAACCACCCCCCCGGTTCCTTCGGACCAGAACCGGACCGCCGGGTCTGGTCTGGCCGGTCCGCAATTTTTTTCTTTAACATTAAATAAAACAGTAGGTACCTTTAGCCCCTTCAGGGGGCTTGCTGAGGCCGCGGCGGGTGTGTGTGTGTGTGTCCGCGTGGGTTCCCTCTCCCCCCTCCAGCTGTCCTGATCACCACCGTGGTCCTCCGCAGCCGGGTAAATAACCATTTTCGGCCCTTTCGGGCCTCCGTATGAGGGCAGCAGACACCATTTTGGTGGCCGCCGCGCATGCACCAATGCCCTCTGTGAGGCCTGGCCTTGCAGGGGCTAAAGGCCTGGGGCTAAAGGGGCTAAAGGCCTGGCCTCACAGAGGGCATTGGCGCATGTGCATTGGCCACCAAAATGGTGGCCGCCACGCTCATACGGAGGCCCAAAAGGGCCAAAAAAATTTATTTACCCGGCCGCAGTGGGCCGCAGCAGTGATCAGGACGGCCGCGGGAGGAGAGGGAACCCACGCAGAGGGGGAGGGGAAAGAAATGCTGAGCAAATTCAGGCATGATGCCTGACAGCACAACATCCCTTTCTCCTATGGATCACTCCCTCACGGGAGTGACAGGCCATGTGGGCTCTATACTGAGCCAGGTTGCTGTGTGGGGGAAAGTTGTAGGGAGGGGTACCCCGGAGACTGCTTTTCCATGTCCTGGTGGCTGCCACTGAGCGGTGTTCCCTCTAACAGGGATTTCCAGGTGTTGTTGACTACAACTCCCATAATCCCCAGCCAAAGGCCATTGCAGCTGGGGATGCTGGGAGTTGTAGTCAACAATATCTGGGAATCCTTGTTAGAAGGAACACTGCCACTGAGTAGCTGTGGAAGCATGCCCCCTGCCAGCCTCTCTGCCCATGTGGACATTTGCAGCCTTATCAACACTCTGAAATAGCAACCCCGCTGCCCCGGGGTTGCATGTAAATGCATGGGGTTCCCTTATTCTGTGATTCTCTACACCAGCAGATCTGCATACGCCATGATGCTGGACTGGGATCTTGAATTTTGAATGGGTTTAAAGGTTCATCTCAGTGTCTACCCCCTCTGTGCATGTGGCCAGGCTATGACACATGGAGCATCTAGATCTCCTTTGGGTGCATGCAAGTAGTCCAGAAACTGCAGTTAGTCCAAAATGTGGCAGCCAGGTTTGGACTGGGTCATCTCGGAGAGACCATATCACTCCTATCTTAAAACATCTACACTGGCTGCTGATAAGTTTCCAGGCAAAGTACAAGGTTTGGGTTATCACCTATAAAGCCCTAAACACCTTGGGCCCTGGGTATTTAAGAGAATGTCTTCTTTGCTATGAACACACCACCCACTGAGATCATCAGGAGAGGTTCGTCTGCAGTTGCCACCGACTCGTCTGGTGGCTACTCGGGGACGGGCCTTCTCCATTGCTGCCCCGAGGCTTTGGAACACACTTCCTGCTGAAATAAGAGCCTCCCCATCTCTTACAACTTTTTAAAGGGCAGTCAAGACGCATTTGTTCTCCCAGGCTTTTAATTAGATATTGTTTTAATTGTGTTTTAATTGTGTTCTAATAGTTGTAACTTTTTAAATTTTAATTGTTGAAATGTGTCAATCTTTTTATTGGTTGTTTTTATTGTTTTGTTCACCACCCAGAGAACTTGTGTTTTGGGCGGTATAAAAATATGTTAAACAAACAAACAAACAAACAAACAAACAAACAAACAAACAAACAAAGTCTTCACAGGGAATGGGGGTGGGGAGGTTGCCAAGAATCTGTTCTATCTTTTATGATGGAGAGTTGGGGGCCCCACACAAGTGAGGCCTCCTTGGCTTGGCTGGTGGACGGGCTGAACACATGAACTGGCAGTCCATGGGCTGACCAGTGCGCTCACAGCCACATTAGTCTCCTCAGAAGACTGGCCCTCTCATGAGAGAGGGAGCCCACCAGTAGTAAGCTGCCAATGGAGCAGGATATTCATTGGGTCCGGATGGGCAGCTTTGGTTGGGTGACGCCTTGCAACATCATCCTAGATTACAGTGGGACAGACCCCGCAGGATCCTCTGCCCTCCCTCATCTACATATCCCCTCCTAGGAAGTCTCAGTGTTCCCCTCCCCTCCCCGAGTAACCGGGAAATGCCCCTCCCCCTGAATTCATGCTTGCGTGGGACTATTAGGGTGCAGGACTCTTTGGGGGGCACTGGTGCCATCACTACCAGAAGATGTGTTGCCCTGGCATGGCATGGCAGAGCATTTAAAGGGATTTAAATGCCATTTCCCTGCTGAGGGTGGGTGGTGTGCTCCAGAAATGCATGTGCGGCTTGCCCCCGTTGAGATTTGTGGCCAAATACGGCCGTTCCACTGCTGTGCTGAAGCTTTGCCCACAGTCTGGCTGTGGAGCTTGCTGGGATTGGCCTTGGCAGCTGGGAGGGGCTAACCTTTCCAGAAACTGGAGTTTGGCTGGCTGCAGTTTGGAGAATGTCTGCAGCATAATTTACAGTTCCAAATGGAAACCGTGGGGTTGCCTACCTCCGGCTTCATGTTACGTACAAACCAGGCCATATACAGGTGAAACTCGGAAAATTAGAATATCGTGCAAAAGTCCATTAATTTCAGTAATGCAAATTAAAAGGTGAAACTGATATATGAGACAAACACATTACATGCAAAGCGAGATAAGTCAAGCCTTAATTTGTTATAATTGTTATGATCATGTCGTACAGCTCATGAAAACCCCAAATCCACAATCTCAGAAAAATAGAATATTACATGGAACCAAGAAGACAAGGATTGAAGAATAGAACAATATCAGACCTCTGAAAAGTATAAGCATGCATATGTATTCAGTACTTGGTTTGGGCCCCTTTTGCAGCAATTACTGCCTCAATGCGGCGTGGCATGGATGCTATCAGCCTGTGGCACTGATGAGGTATTATGGAAGACCAGGATGCTTCATTAGCGGCCTTCAGCAATTCTGCATTGTTTGGTCTCATGTCTCTCATCCTTCCCTTGGCAATGCCCCATAGATTCTCTATGGGGTCAGGTCAGGCGAGTTTGCTGGCCAATCAAGCACAGTACACTGCATACTTTTCAGAGGTCCGATATTGTTCTATTCTTCAATTCTCGTCTTCTTGGTTCCATGTAATATTCTAATTTTCTGAGATTGTGGATTTGGGGTTTTCATGAGCTGTACGCCATGATCATCACAATTATAACAAATTAAGGCTTGACTTATCTCGCTTTGCATGTAATGCGTCTGTCTCATATATCAGTTTCACCCTTTAATTTGCATTACTGAAATTAATGGACTTTTGCACGATATTCTAATTTTCCGAGTTTCCCCTGTAGTAAAAGGTTTTTGTTTTTGTTTTTAAACCCCTCTAAAAGCAGATAAACTTTTGGAAGGAACTGGGGACTGGTTTCCTCATATGGTTATATGCCTGCTCATTTGAATGTGGACATAAGAACTATTGAACAGTAGTGTTCAGAGCGCCTTTCTTTTTGTTACAAATATTGGCTGATATCCAGAGCAAGGAACCGCATGTGGAATGAGCCCCATAGTGCTAGCACAAGAGGATGGCTTAGTAGCACTCAAAATGGTGGTTGTGGAAGAGAGTGGTCTTGCGCAGAAGTGCCCACTGAAATAAGTGAGGTGTGCTGCAGTTGTGCAACTGTAGTGCAGACTCTCTCAGAGGTCCAGAGAGACCAGGGCCACTTTCAGCTTTTGAGGCCCCCAGCCATAATTAAAATGACAAATGACCACGCATGACAACAAAACAAGGCACCAAAAATAGGGTGAGATGGAAGATGAATTTTAAAAATGTAACAGATGCTTTTCTAGCCTACTTCTGGGCAAATGTGCTAATTATTGAAGGGAAATCCAGCTTCTGTGCGATGTCACGGTTGATACTAAGCACGGCGAGCCCATCAAAAAGTTCTTGTCCTGTAGCTAAATTGTGATAGTTCTTTACCGGCTTCAACATGTTGAAGGTGCATTCAGCTGAAGCCACTGATGCAGGCCAACTGACAAAAAGGCATCTTTCAGACTCAGAGTGACTTCACGCCAGTTTTGCATTGGCGTAAAGTCCTTCCACAAGTGTTTCTTTGCTCTGGACCGTGGGCATTGACTTTGTATATTTGTGGATGTCCAAAATAAAATTGGAGGGAGGAAAGTAAAAAATAGTCATAAACGCCAACAAACATTGCTGGGCATTGTCACTGCAGCTTGTGCTGTCCTGTGGAGGCAAAGAGAGGTAGCAAAAAGACACGGGATTTGCTTCTCTGCGCCCCTCCCCAGTGGTTTTGGGTGGCCTCCTGGTACCTCCACTTACTCATCCAGAAAAGAGCTTTAATAAAGAATGCTTATCACTGCCATGCAGGAGTGCTGTGTAGGCTTTAATTATATTTGTACAGCTCTTTGAGATCTACAGATGAAAGCTGTGCTGCTGCTTCCGCCAGAAGGGCATCACTATTATCACCTGAGGGAGGTAATAGGGGTTAATGAGATTTTGCTCGGGAATTCCTGCTTCTCAGCCAAAATCAAAGCAGTGTACTTCAAGACTTGGCATAATGGGCGCCCAGCCTGCTGAGGTGCTGAGAGCCTGATGCCCCTCAGCTGCCACCAGGGGATCACAGTAGGATTCTGGCTTCCAGAGAGGGAATTTAGACTGGAGAGTTAATCTCACCAGGGCATGTGGCAAGGGAGTCGGACCAGAAAAGAACTTTGCTGGCTGGGAATCCTGGGGGAGGGGGGGATTCCCATTCATTTTTGTCTTTCGTTCTGTCGCCTTTTAAAGGGGAGTGGGGGGAGGACTTTTGGATCTCAGACGTGGTGCTTCCCAATTGGGAGGACTGGAGGATTTGCTTCAGCAACAGAGGCAATTTCAGAGGAATCAAATGAGGTGAAAGAGCATCAGTGCCTCCTCCCAAATGTATTTTTGAAGTGCTAGCCCCTCTTGATTTGCAAGAAGTAAAGCGGCTCACAGGATCGCTTCAGGAGTTGTGCGTGTTCCTGATTTTCAATCATGTTCTCAGAGGTGCACCTAGGCAATTTTGGAGCCTGGACCTAAAGGCCTTTGGACCTACCCCCACTCCCGCTGCAAGTTAAGCATCATCCCTCAACACACACATGCCGTAGCACATGCAGTATTTTTAACACGTGCGTTCTTGAGGGCACAAACAGTAACTGAATTCACAAGGAGGTAAGAATATTTTGCTATTTTGCCCATATTTTTGCTATTTTGCCCATTTGCTAATTTGGCGAAGAGGCACCTTTTAATGTGGTGATTCTCTTTATTTAGCAGTGGGAGAGTAACTGGCCCTATCCACCCCCAGCATAGTACATCCAGTGACTGTTGCTGGTGTCTATCTGATGCTGCTTTTTAGATTGTGAGCCCTTTGGGGACAATGATCCATCTTATTTATTTATTATTCCTTTGTGTAAACCACCCTGAGTCATTTTTGGAAGGGCGGTATAGAAATCGAATAAATAACAATAAATAATAAATAATAAATAATAATAATAGGGGCCACAGAAATCATCATCAGCCAATTACAAAAAGCAACTTTACTGGAACAGCCTATATTCTGCAACGATATCTATAACAACAGCAACAACATTGATAATAAAATTCAGCCATCCCAGGTCCTTGGGAAGGACTCGATGTCTGGATAAAACAAACCAGTCAATAATACCTGTCTGACTGTGTAAACAAGAAATAATATTAAAAAGGTATAATTATGCAAATATGCATTAGCAGAAACATTTTAATATGCAACTTAACATATTCCCCTCCTACATATTTCTTTCCCCACTCCCCACTCTGTCTCTAAAGAGGATTTGGGGGCCCCTAGGGGGTGTGGAGGCCCTGGACATCTGCCCAGAAGTCCAGAGGTAAGAGCACCTCTGCATGTTCTAACAGACAACTAGGTAGGAGGAGTAGGAAGTGATAATCTGTGAGACAGTTGCTGGGTAGGATGGGGCTGTCCTACCCAGAACTTTAACAAGGTTAGAGGAAAGGTCCTCCCACCCAGATTCCGTCTCACAGATGATCCTCACCCCTCCCAACCTAATTGTTTGCTAACAGATGATCAAGATTCAGGGGCACCAACAGCTCCCAAAGCTGGGTAGGATGCTTGTTCTACACTCTTACCAATCGTGTGAACTGCCTTATTACCTCCTGGCTGAGAAATCTGGATCAGGGAAGCAAGAGAAGAGGGAAGTTTAAACCAGAAGGCTCTCTGCTGCTGCCTCGGTACATTTTAAAAACTTGAAGGACAATGCCAAACAACACCCCATCCCTTCACATTGTAATGGCACATAAGTCCTATTCAGATAATAGGTTGTATAGAGTACAGATGTCTGTACATTCGTTCATGTTTTTGTGTGAATGGATGACTGTACCTGTGCTCATATTAAAAGTGAACTTGTACAGGCCCTCAAATGTGTACACTGTGTATAAATAGGAACTGTACTGTGGGGGATGACTTGACTAGCAAGCCAGAGGTTGCTGGTTCGAATCCCCGCTGGTATGTTTCCCAGACTATGGGAAACACCTATATTGGGCAGCAGTGATATAGGAAGATGCTGAAAGGCATCATCTCATATTGCGCGGGAGATGGCAATGGGAAACCCCTCCTATAGTCTACCAAAGATAACCACAGGGCTCTGTGGTTGCCAGGAGTCGACTCCGACTCAACAACACACTTCATTATTTATTTATTTATTTGATTTCTATACCACCCGTCCAAAAATGGCTCAGGGCAGTTTACACAGAGAAATAATAAATAAATAAGGTGGATCTCTGTCCCCCAAAGGCTCATAATCTAAAAGCAATACCAGACAGACACCATCAACAGTCATTGGAGGTCCTGTGCTGGGGGTGGACAGGGCCAGTTACTCTCCCCTTGCTAAATAAAGAGAATCACCATGTTAAAAGGTGCCTCTTTGCCAAGGTAGCAGGGGTTTTACCTTTTCCTTTTACCTGGGTTCATAACATATGAATACCTGTAGCTGTGTACAGATTTGTACCTATGTACACTTGTTGTAGGAGTACTGAACATAACATGTGGATAGGGCTATACTGAGACACATGGAGTGGGGAGGTAAGGCAGTAGCACACCTGTTGGAATGCGTGCTGCCTGAAGCAACTGCTTCTTGTTGCTTCCTGGTAGCCTTCCTGGTAGCCAGCCCGGAGGCTATCTTTGCAGCTGGCAATCTCTCTCCTGACATTAGGAGTGCCCACCCCTTCTGTGGCCACAGGCCCAGATCCTGGCTTGCCCACCCTTTGTGAGAGCGATGCTACCTGCTCATACAGCTGGTTGGGCCAATGCAGTGGTGGAGTCTCCATTGCTAGTGGAACATGAGGACTTAATTAGAGACCTGCTGGATCACTTCATCCACTGGCCGGCAAGATGCTTCCAGGAAGCCTAGAAACTTTGAGGATGGGGCTGTAGGTCAGAGTTAGTGCCTTGCATGAGGAAAGTCCCACATTGAATCCCTGGCATCTCCAGCTTTGGGAAAGACTCCTGCCTGAATCCTTGGAGAAACTCTGACAGCCAGTGCAGACAATATGGAGCTAGATGGGCCAATGATCTGACTCAGTAGATGGCAGCTTCCTATGTCACTATGACAAACAGGACTTGAAGGCAGAAGCCCTCTCCTGCTGTAGCCCCACAGCCTGTGCTATAGGGGGTTATACTGCCTCTGAATATGGAGGTTCAGTATCATGGTGAATAGCCATTGATACATCTCAGGGGCAGTCCCAGACCTTTGGGTGCTTCAGAGTGACAAATGCCACTGCTAGCTCTTCACCTGACACCACTGACACCCTCCTTCTCCATGGACGCGGAGCAGTGTGCCAAGAAAGTTCCATCTTCTTCTTTGGCATGCTGTATTAGAAAAGGAGGAAGTTGGAGCGGAAGTGTGGAGGATGGATTGGAGGGAACTTGTGGGCTAGAACGTCTCCCTGGAGATGCTCTAGCCCAGGGATTCTCAACGTTGGGTCCCCAGATGTTACTGGACTTCAACTCCCATAATCCCCAACCAAAGGCCACTGGGGCTGGGAATTATGGGAGTTGAAGTCCCAGAACATCTGGGGACCCAACGTTGAGAATCCCTGCTCTAGCCCATGATTCTCCTCTCTGCCCACTTCCTCCTCAAATACAACATGCTGAGGGGCAGTGGAGCGGCTCTTTGCATGCTGCCCCCAAGCCAGGTGGCAGCAGAAGAGGAGAAGAAGGGTGAGGGTGGGGGCAGAAGTGAATGCAAATTGAGGTGGCCTAGTTAAGAAAAGAGGAAGCAGAGGAAGGAAATGTCACAAAGACAGCCGAGTAGTGAAATGCGCTACAGCTGCTCTTCAGGAAACATCAAAAGGGCAGTAGAGTGTTGGAGATGCTCTATAGAGCATCTCTAGCACTTAGCATTGCCAACTAGGGACTTTTATAGAGGGACATGGAACTATTTTGGGGATCTATCTATCTATCTATCTATCTATCTATCTATCTATCTATCTATCTATCTATCTATCTATCTATGAGGAATAGAGACTATTTTGGGGACCGAACAACTTTGGATCTGTTGTGGTGTGTGCAGTTCTGGGGAGCAGCTGGAACATTTTGTTCACTCAGCACACTTTGCTCTCATGAGCAGCTTCTCTTCCTCTCTCTCCCTCTCCTTCCGCTTTCTGCTGACCATCCATCCAGCGGGGAAGTCAGAGGGGAGGTTCTGCTTCAGTGTCAAGTTGCAGAGTCACGTGATGATGCCAGAGCACAGATAGGTGGGCCTGGCAGGTGCAGCTGGCTTCCTTCCTGTGGTGTCAATGGTGGTAGCAGTGAGAATGTTAGCCGTGAGCTCGCTAACTCTACTCAGTTAGCAGCTACACCAGTGCTGAGTACAAAGATGCCTTTTAAAGTGGTGAATCTCTTCAATTTATCATGGGGAGAGCAATTGGCACCATCCAACCCCAGCACAGCAATTCTTCAGTGGCTGATGCTGGTGTTACCTTGTGTTTCTTTTTAGAATATGAGCCCTTTGGGGACAAGAGGAGATCTTCTTATTTATGTTTCTTTGAAAACCACTATGAAACCTTCTGTTGAAAAGCTATATGTAAATGTTTGTAGTTGTGGAGAACAGCAAGTGAGTGGGTGACTTTGCATGCACCACTGCACCAGCATGCAAAGAGGCTGGCTCGGTAGCTAGCTGCCTGCCCATTCTTGAACCAAGAGGTGAAGTTGCTGGCCTGGCTGGGGAGAGCAGGCTGGGGGACCCATAGGGGTGGGGGGCAGGAGGACAGAGGACTGTGTGTGTGGTAAACCGAGTCAGGAGATGAATTCATGGTTCAGAAGCAGGGGCCTTGAGAACTCTGCACCTAAACAGCAGACTGAGCAGACATACAGCAAATCTGGTCATCAGCTTCACAGTGGTGAGCTGTATTTATTCCCAAATGATCCAATTTTTATCAAAATTTGCATATATAATACCAAAAACATATTCATTCATTCATTCATTCATTCATTCAATTTCTATATTGCCCTTCCAAAAATGGCTCAGGGCGGTTTACATGGAGAAATAACAAATATGCAAATATGCAAATTTTATGCAAAGTGGAGACTTTTGGGATACTTCCTTTTGTGTGTGTGAAAAGCATCCTCTGTTTCCACTTTTTGGGTGATGGATATCAACTTTTTTCACCATCTGGACTTGGCAGCCCTCCCAGTACTCTACTGCCCTTTTGACATCTCCTGCAGAGTGTCTATAGAGCGGCTCACTACTCTACTGCTTCTTCAACATTTCCGCTTTCACTCGGCCCTCCTTTTCTTAACTGGAGCAGCAGTGCACAAGGGAGTCACAGGAGGGCATGCAGTGAGTCAGGAGGCAGTGATCACTGCTGCCACGAAAGAGGAGGTGGATGTGTGAGCGCATGTGTGTATGCGCATGCGCGAGCAGGGGCGGCAGCACTTGATGCCCTGCCTCAAGCTCAAGGAGGCCATTGGCTGCCACCGTTAACTGCACCTGCATGAACACTGTTAATGTTAAGATGCATTTGTTCATCCAGACTTTGAATTAGACTTCTAGATTTCATCATTGTTAGTTTTAATGTTTGTTTTAATCTGTCTAGTTTTATTGTAAACTGCCAGAGACGTGAGTTTTGGGTGGTATGAAAATATGCTAAATAAATAACAAAATAGTATGTCGCATTTATTGATTATTCTCCAGTGGGATTGCCTGCTGGCTGTACCAGGACAGCTGTGCAGCGTCTTCCAGGGCTGACAGAGTTCCGGAGGCGCGTGGTGACCTAAAGGGAAGAGCCATGGTGGAGTCTCCTGGCATGAGCGAGGTGCTGGAGGCCGAGGGTGGCTCATTCACCTGGGAGTCTCTGGCAGAGAGGAGGCCCAGCTGGGGGTCACCAAGCAAGGGGGCAGCGTGCAAGGGTCATTGCAGTGATGTCAGTGGTGTGCCTCGATGTGAAAGGAGGGGGGTGACTGCTGAGGTGTGGGAGGGCGAGGACTGGGGAAGGGCTGAACACAGGAGACTCATGCAAATGCAACCCCAGCGTGGTGTAGTGGTTAGAGTGCTGGACTAGGACTGGGGAGACCCGAGTTCAGATCCCCGTTCAGCCATGATTCTAGCTGGGTGACTCTGGGCCAGTCACTTCTCTCTCAGCCTAACCTACTTCACAGGGTTGTTGTGAAAGAGAAACTTAAGTATGTAGTACACCGCTCTGGGCTCCTTGGAGGAAGAGCGGGATCTAAATGTAAAAATAAAATAATAAATAAATAAAATAAATAAAGGAGGGTGGGGACATAACCAAGTGGGAGGGCTGGAGATGTGAGCCCTGTGAGGGGGCCTATAAAAGAGAGACGCCCAGTGATGGTGGAAGTGTCATAGACTCTGACACTCTGTGGCAGAAGTGTCATAGACCTCCAGTGAGAGTAGTGAGACACAGTCGCAGAGACACAGTAGTGAGGCATTTTGTCTCTGATGAGACACAGTAGCTGCCAAGCCCTAGGAAGGAGGACCAGGGTGACATGTGACCCCTCCCGTTTTGACTCAGAGACCTGACCCCAAGTGCCTTCCTTGTAGTTAGGGCAGTGTGGACCCATTTGGACAATTACATTTCTGTCTTGCTTTTCTTCCATCACGGAATTCAAGGCAGCGTACATGTGATCCAGGCATTGACCATATCTAGAGCTACTTAGCTTCAACAAGGTTGCTGTACTAGGAGGATTACTGGGCAGCTAGAATTGTTTTAGGCAACAGATAACCAAATGGCCATGATCTCTGCTGTAGCAGAAGTGCCAGCAATACTGTGTGAGTCCAGTACAGTGCAAGGCTCATGTGAATGAATGGAGGTGGTACAGCCGTGCTTGATAGATTGTGCCTCTTGCTTCTTTGTCTACATGCCTACGGTGTGACCTGGCAGAAAGTGTGGACTCCACAATTGAGTGTGGAGTCCACTGTGTGGATCTGAGGACCAGAGAGAACTTCAGCAGTTTCCATCATTCTCAATTGTTCCATAGCCTTCATTTTTAAATTAGTCATTTTTAAGAAATAATTCTTTTTCCCTAACACAAGCATATTACCAAGAGGTTTGAAGGTGGAACATAGTGTAAGTGATACCCAATTTCTTTTTGTAAAAATCTCCCCAAACTTTGGCTGGAGTTAAGAAGTAAAAAAACCCTCTCTTCTTTAAGAAAATGAGGGGCCATGACTCTGTGATCGTGCTTCTGCTGGCATCATATGTTGTTCTCTGTTCTGTCCTCTGGAATCTTAGTATAAACATCTTACAAGGCAGGGCAGAGAAAGACCTCTATCTCAGTGCTGTTCTACATACTGCATAGAATGAAGTGGTAGAATTCTGGACCAGATCATTTTAGCTGTAGATGGAGGTCATATTTTTGATTGCCCTCTCATAAAAAGATCCTTGCACGGAGTAAAGTAGCATAGCATGAATACAGTCACATCTTTCTCCCTGATGACCTAGTTTACTGTGTGCAAGCAGATTTTTAGGCTACTTTCCTTAAGAAAAGTAAGCTTAGCTTATGAGATCACCCAGCAGTGTGTGTGTGTGCGTGCATGCCCTGATCAACTTTGCAATGCCTGGACCAAAATGAACCAAAGTGCATACATTTGTAGGGACACATAGGGACACCTCAGTGGTATAGTTTGTGATGATGTAATCCACCCCAAATCAAGATGGCAGATGCATGAACGTTTGAGGCACAAGCGGGCTAACTTGTGGCTGTCTAACCAATTTGAACTGAATTTGTAGTGAATGAACCATAGGGACACCTCATTAGCATAGTTTGTGATGATGCCACCCACCCCAATTAAAGATGGCAGAGTCATAACCCCTGCTAACTGGGTCATAGCCCCTGCTTACTGGGCAAAGAGGCACCTTTTAATGTGGTGATTCTCTTTATTTAGCAGGGGGAGAGTAACTGGCCCTATCCACCCCCAACACAGTACCTCCAGTGACTGTTGCTGGTGTCTCTCTTATGTTTCTTTTTAGAATGTGAGCCCTTTGGGTACAGGGACCCATCTTATTTAATCATTATTTCTCCATGTAAACCACCCTGAGCCATTTTTGGAAGGGTGGTATAGAAATTAAATTATTTCTTGTTTACACAGTCAGACAGGTGTTATTGACTGGTTTGTTTTATCCAGACATCGAGTCCTTCCCAAGGACCTGGGATGGCTGAATTTTATTGTCAGTTGTTATAGATATCGTCACAGAATATAGGCTGTTCCCAGTAAAGCTGCTTTTTGTAATTGGCTGGTGGTGATTTCTGTGGCCCCTATGGTGTTGAGGTGCTCTTCAAGGTCTCTTGGAACTGCACCCAGGGCGCCAATGACCACTGGGATTATTTGGGTCTTTTTCTGCCACAGCCTTTCAATTTCAATTTGTAGATCTTTGTATTTTGTTAGTTTTTCTATTTCTTTTTCTTCTATTCTGCTATCCCCTGGTATTGCTATGTTGATTATTTTGATTGGTTTTTCTTTCTTCTCGACTACAGTGATATCTGGTGTATTGTGTGGCAGATGTTTGTCTGTTTGTAGTCGGAAGACCCATAATATTTTTACATCTTCATTTTCTTCAACTTTTTCAGTTTTATGGTCCCACAAATGTTTGGCTACAGGTAGCTTGTATTTTTTGCAGATGTTCTAGTGTATCATCCCTGCTACCTTGTCATGCCTTTGCTTGTAGTCAGTCTGTGCAATCTTTTTACAACAGCTGATTAGGTGGTCCATGGTTTCATCTGCTTCTTTACAAAGGCGGCACTTGCTGTTTGTTGTGGATTTTTCGACTTTTGCTCTTATTGCATTTGTTCTTAGTGCCTGTTCTTGTGCAGCCAATATTAAACCCTGTTTCTTTCTTCAAGTTGCCATTCTTAAGCCATTGCCAGGTCTTGGTGATGTCTGATTTTCCACTTATATTGTGCAAATATTGACCATGCAGTGGCTTCTTTTCCCATTTTTCTGCTCGGTTCTTGACTTGTTCTTTCTTGTAGGCCTGCTTTGTTTCATTGGTGTTGAATAGTTTCGCATTATTGACCATTTGAAGTGCATCTTCTTCACTGTCCTTGATATATTCTTCAAGGCCTCTTTTCTCCTCCTCTACTATTTGATGGACTTGCAGCATTCCTCTTCCACCTGAGCTGCGAGGGAGGTAGAGCCTATCTACATCACTGCGGGGGTGCATGCGCCATTTAGGGGCTGTACATACACCTATTTTAAGATCATGTGTTAGATAAAAACAAGTTTGGCGGTTGAGAGCTTGATCATGAGCTAAGTCTCAGTTGGGCAGGAGGATTTTTCTATCTCCCTCAATCTGAAGTGAATACTGTGCACAGATATCTGCATTCTGCTATGCTATAAACTGGTGGGAATAAGACTACTGGCTCCAGTGTTTGCAAGTTCATCTCTCTCTCTCTCTCTCTCTCTCTCCCCCCCCCCAGTCTTTCTTTGTATTGATTTCTACCTCACCACAACAGTGATTAACAGACAAGGGCTAACACCAACAGCCGGGGAAGTGCCCCAGAGCAAAAACAATGTCCAAACTCCCTCCCTCTTGCATTGGTTGAAATAATGGTGAAGCTCTCACTGCACTTGGTAGTAAACCTATCTAGATTAATTCCTTCTCCTTGAATCTCTCTCTGTGCATTTTAGGATAATCCCTAATGGATAAAAAGAAGATGATGCACATTGAGAAAATGTCTACCTCAAGTTTTTATAGAGAGGAGAAGAAATGAGCCCGTGTAGCACAGGAGAAATAGAGGAATTAAAGGCAGCTGACCCATTTCTTTAATAAGCTCCTTTTCTCTAGCAGTGATGTTTTAACGAGCCATGTGCACTCAGGAGTGTGAGAAAAAAATATGGAATACTATAATTTTCTAAGTGTATCATCCAAAAACCCATCCAAAAACTCATGAGACAGCACGTTTGGCTGAGCGAAACTAGATATTTCGTTTTTGCCAGCCAATATGTTTGTCTGGAACACAATAACACTCTTCAATATTAGTGTGCATGTTCATACCCTCCAACATTTCACCAATGAAAACAGGGGCATGCCTGGGAATGTGTAGAGGGTGTGGCCAAGCAACCTAGAAGGCATGATATGAACATGTAGGGGCGTGGCTAAGCAGCCCAGGAGGCTAGTAGTACCAGATGTAGGGGCGTGGCTAGGGGTGGAGTTATAATTGAGCAAGCAGGGGGAACAAATGTCCCTGGGCCCTTGAAGGAGAGGGGACTGAGTAATCGCTCACTCTTCTGCAGCAAAGATATGGGAGCAGGTGAAGAAGGCACAGGCCCCAAGGGGCCTAGGGGGCTCATCTTCACTTTTTGTCTCAGGGCCCACTACAGCCTTGCTGGGCCACTGGGTGTGGCCAAGGTACCTGGGAGGGATGGTGTATAGTTCTGACCACAAGCACTCCACAAATGAAAAGCAGATAATAAAACAACTTCATAGCATAATATTCCAGATTACCAAAGCCTATACCCTCCAAGATGAAAACAGGGATGTACTGGTAAGAAGCAATTCTGCTATGTGGGATTACCACCCAAGTCCCACACCCACGTTTGCACATTGCTGAAGACTGGACCCCCCTTCTATATGTTGTGCATTGCAGAGTGCCTTAATGTTGGGCACCTATTTGCATTCATGTGGAACACAGGAACACAGGAAGCTGCCATATACTGAGTCAAACCATCAGTCCATCTAGCTCAGTATTGTCTTCACAGTCTGGCAGTGGCTTCTCCAAGGTTGCAGGCAGGAATCTCTCTCAGCCCTATCTTGGAGATGCTGCCAGAACTTGGGACCTTCTGCTCTCCCAGAGCGGCTCTATCCCCTGAGGGGAATATCTTGCAGTGCTCACACATCAAGTCTCCCCTTCAGATGCAACCAGGGTGGATGCTGCTTAGCTAAGGGGACAAGTCATGCTTGCTACCACAAGACCAGCTCTCCTGCAGCAGGATAGGACTCCCTCTCTCTAGATGTGGATTAACCTCACAAACTTAGGCAGGTCTAATAGCAACTCCCCTTCCCCAGGAAATCCCCAGAAGTGAAGTTAGGAACATAGAAAGCTGCCTTATACTGAGACAGACCCTTGGTCCATCTAGTTCAGTACTGTCTACACTGACTGGCAGCAACTCTCCAAGGTTTCAGAGAGGAATCTTTCCCAGCCCTACTTGGAGATGCTACCAGCGACTGAACCTGGGACCTTTTGTGTGCATGCAAGGCAGATACTCTTATCACTGAGCTTCATCTCCATCCCTTAAGAGGAATATCTTACAGAGCTCACATGTAGTCACCCATCCAAATGCAAACCAAGGTGAATCCTTCTTAGCAAAGGGGACAATTCATGGTTACTACTGCAAGACTGGCTTTCCACTACAGGAGGAGGCTAGGAAACATGAGCAGAGAATTCTCAGCATTCTTCCCAAATGACATCCTAGTATTCTTTGGGGAAAGCCCTGAAAGTTAAACTGGTATAAACAGGGGCGTAGCAAGGTTGGAGTGGGCCCAGAGACAAGATTTTAAAATGCCCCCCCCCCAAAGTCCAGGGCCTCCGCACACCCCAGGCCCCCAAGGATTTAAGTCTGATATTCCAAAATAAGTATGCTGCCTGCAAATACATTTCACTGAATACACACACACACGTCACAATATATAGTGATATACATTGAGTACTATACATTTGTATTACTTTTAATGCCTAGAACACACTAGAAAGATGAATTATTAAAATGGGCCCCTCGCTGCAGATTAGCAAAGGAGACTTTCAACCATGCAGGGTGAACCTATGTTTGTTTTCTCAGAATTCTGAACAAATTCAGTCAAGTTTGATTGCAGGAGGTTTTTCACAGGAGGCTTTTAAAGCCCTTTAAGACACATCTCCTCTGGAATGGAGGTGCTGCATTCACATGTTGGCCAGATTTACCCTGAAGTCCCTGCAAGTTATTGGGGAGCAGTTCACACACAAGAAAAATAAAATAAAAGCACCACACATGCTTCACAGTTCTCACTCAGACCTTCTGGGTTGCAAAACAACTTGAACATAAGTGCATTTATAAATGAACTAGTATTTTTAAGCCCGTTATGATAACGGGCGCTAGCTTTCTATCCCGTCTTTTCTGTCTCTCTCTCTCTCTTTCTGTCTCTTCCCCCCCCCTTGTCCCCTCTCTCTTTTTGTTTTTTGTTTTGTTGTTGTCTCTGTTTTTGTTCTTCCTTATTTTGCTTTTACTTTTTTGGGGTGTGTGTGTGGATGAATAATGGCCAAAATGGCCCATGAGAAGGTGGCCGCCCCCGCCTATCGCCCTCCCGCGCACCCAGCTGCCGGAGCCCACCTTACCCGCTCCAGCCCGAAGGAGAAGAGAGGAACTCAGAAACAGAGCTATTCTCTGTGTTAAGCTGCTGCCCATACTGTCGCAATGGACGCAATAGGCGTCCTTTGCGTCCATAGCGGCAGTTTGAGCAGTGACTTAGCACAGAGAGGAGCTCTGCTCGTGAGCTCCTCTCTTTTCCCTCGGGCTGGAGCGGGTAAGGTGGTCTTCGACAGATGGGAGGGCGATAGGCGGGGGCGGCGACCTTCTCATGGGCCATTTTGGCCCTTAATCTTTTTTGGGGGGGAGCGGGGAAGGTGATTTTGGGCAGCTGGGAGGGCGGGTGAGCAGGCGGCGGCGACGGCTGTGAGCGGGCGGGGGCCTCGTTGGCGGCTTCGCCGCCACCTCGCCCAGCTTCCCTGTCCCCCGTCTCGGTCTTCCCCCGCCGCCATTGCCCTCGCCTTTTTCAGGGCGGCCGCTTCTGGTTGTCTCGGCCTCCTCTCGCCGTGCCGCAGCTCATGGCCGAGGCGGCGGCGGAGCCGCCGCCTCGGCCACTTTCCCCCGCCGCCACACACCGGCTAATGGCCGCCCGTGGCTGTGAGACACTGGTGTCTGAGGTCCTGTGTCCCTTGGGCTCTTCTGGGCCTGCGCTTCGCGCAGGCCCAGAACAGCCCAGGGAGGCAGGGACGCAGATCCCCAACGTTCCAAAGCCACGGCCACTCACTTAGCCTTTTATTATATAGGATGAATGAATAAATAAAATTAATAAAATACTGTTCCAGAAGTTTTTGCAATTTTCTGCCATGACACAAGCCACTTATAGGACTTTTTAGATAGTTTTTTTTAAGTCAGCAAATTTTCCAAGCTGTTTCAAAATAAATATTCAGAGACTTCTCGGTCCCTCCCCCCCACCCCCATATCCAAGCCCTATGGCAAGCAGATCCCTATATATGGGGGGGGGGCGGGAAAGGTAACCACACTCTACCTGGCAAATGCTGGTCTGGGTTAAGCAGGGCAGCAAGGGGTCTTCTGCTGCAGAGAACACTCTGGCTGCCTCCTCCTTCCTGGCTGGCTTGGGCCCTACTCGAGTTCAGGCTTCACTGCGGCCTACACGGAGGCCTCCGTGGAAGCCCCGCCCACCCGCCGATCAGCTGAGAGGCGGGAGAAAAGGAGCTCTTGGCAGCTTGCCTGCTGCTTGGATTGCGGCCAGCAGAACAAGCAGGAGAGACGATGAAGAGGGCAAGTGGCTGAGAGGCTATGGGGCTGGGCAGGGGGCAATGGGGAGTCACATGAGGTGCCCCTGGGGTGCCCCTCCAGGCAGTGGGGCCCCCAGACAACTGTCTCCCCTTGCCCTATCATTGTTACTCGCCTGGGTATAAATAAATTTGGAGTGTCTTCCTTCTGTCTCATCCTTTTATGTGTCTGAAGCAGTTTGTAGAGTGCATCCCCTAAGTGGTGGAAAGTTTCGGGGCAGTCTGTTATAGTGTCAGTTTCCTTGTAAGCAAAGAGTAATGGACATGATGTTACTGACATATATTTGTTTACAAATATGCAAACGGAGCATAAAGAAATTGCAGGTAAGCACCAAGACAGACATCATAAGCAGCATGGATTTCTCCCAAACAGCTGCCTCACCCCATCAAAGCTTTGCCAGCTAGTTCCAATAACTCAGTCTTCTCTTCCACCTTTTATTTCTTTAGTTTCAGACTGCAAAATTGTTTCCTTCAGTCCCCGGCAAGAGAAGTAGGGCACACATTCTTGGAATTCTATTCAAGGCCATGAAGGAGGCTTCCTCCACGATCAGCTGCAGCAATACAAAGTTTCAAGAAAACAGAAGACAGTTCTGCATTAGGAAAGGTCAACCTTCCAACAACCTCTGTGCTCTTGCACAGCTCCCAGATCTTCAATGAGGTTTGTGCAGCAGAACCTCCTGATAGATTAGGAACACAGGAAGTCTAGTCATTGGTCCTGCTAGGTCGTGGCTAGGAACATAGGAACATAGCAACCTAGGAAGCTGCCATATACTGAATCAGACCATTGGTCCATCTAGTTCAGTATTGTCTTCACAGACAATACAACCTTCTCCAAGGTTGCAGGCAGGAGTCACTCTCAGCCCTATCTTGGAGATGCTGCCGGGGAGGGAACTTGGAACCTTCTGCTCTTCCCAGAGTGGCTCCATCCTCTAAGGGGAATATCTGACAGTGCTCACACTTCTCGTCTCCCATTCATATGCAACCAGGATGGACCCTGCTTAGCTAAGGGGACAATAGGGGTGTGCACGGAACCATCTGGCCTGGTACGGTTCGAGGCCAGACCAGCCTGGAATGGAACCAGGCCAGTTTGGTCCGGTCCCCATCGAACCCCTCCCCCCAATCCGGTCTGGTCCCGGATCGGTCCGCAAACTTTTTTAAAAAAAAAATTAAACGTGAAGAAAGTACCTGTAGCCCCTTCAGGGGGCTTGGTGTAGCCGCGGGGTGTGTGTGCGTGTCCGTGCGGGTTCTCTCCCCCCGGCTGGCCTTCCTCATCACTGCTGCGGCCGGGTAAGTGAATCCTTTTTGGCCCTTTTGCAGAGGGCATTTGCTCATGTGTGGCAGCCGCCAAAATGGCGGCCGCTTGCTCTTACGGAGGCCTGAAAGGGCCAAAAAGGCTTCACTTACCCGGCCGCAGTGGTGATGAGGAAGGCCAGTGGGGGGAGAGGGAACCCACGTGGACACCCCCCCCCCCGCGGCTACAGCAAGCCTCTCGAAGGGTCTACAGGTACTTGCTGCACGTTTAATTTTTTTTAAAAAAAAAGTTCGTGAACCTGCCGGACCGGACCCGGCGGTCCAGTTGTGGTCCAACGGAACCGGGGGGTGGTTCGGTTCGACCACGAACCCACGAACCCCCGGACCAAACCGCCGGACCAGTTCCGCACATCCCTAGGGGACAAGTCATGCTTGCTACCACAAGACCAGCTCTCCATAGCAGCCCCAGGGCACTGGGTCATGGAGGCATAACCCTGTGCATCATCTTGGCAACTGCCTGAACAGGGCTAAACAGGGCATAGACTGCAATTCTGTGCACACCTGCTTTGGAGTAAGCCAATGAGACTCATTCCTCAGGAAACATGCATAGGAGTGCACAGTTCGTTACTATGATGCACCGGCTCATGTTTATATACTGTTTGTCACTGTTTCCCTACCCTAGCCGGCAATATTCTATGCATTTATCCGGCTTCACTGACCTGCATGATGTTTGCTGCTGATATAACCCATGTAGGCGGGAAGTATAATGCTAAGAGATGGTTTTCTTTTTTACTGGCTCAGTGAACTTGCATTGATGAAGACTAACACGGTTGAGTGTAGGGTTAAACCTCTCTTTGAATAGGCCTGGTAATTTGTAATAGATTAACCCCGTGGGAGTTTAATCGGTATTAACCTGTCAGCAGCACAAGGCAGGTTTTTTAAAAATTAAAAATACCCACAGACTCCTTCAGCATGTCTATTCTAGGCAATGTTCGAAAGATCTATTCTGTTATTCCCCCTCTCTCATAGTACTAAAGGTAAAGTGTGTCAACAAATTGATTTCAACTCCTGGCGCCCACAGAGCCCTGTGGTTGTCTTTGGTAGAATACAGGAGGGATTTACCATTGCCATCTCCCGTGCAGTATGAGATGATGCCTTTCAGCATCTTCCTATATCGCTTCTGCCCGATATAGGTGTTTCCCATAGTCTGGGAAACATACCAGCGGGGATTCGAACCAGCAACCTCTGGCTTGCTAGTCAAGTCATTTCCCCGCTGTGCCATCAGCTACTATTGTTATATTGCCAATGAAGTTGGTTGACTGAAAGTTCGTGACAGTCAAAAGGAAAAACGTCTTCATACAATAGGGCTATTCACACGATTCTCAAAATGAAGGTAGGAGGCAAGCAGCCAGATTTAGAGGTTTGTGAGAGCCCATGCAATTTCTCCCAACCCAGACCGCTCAAATCTGGGTAGCTCACCTTTCATATCTTGGTTTTTACCAAGGTAGAACTAAAATAGCAGCTGTCCTACCTTGGTGCTCCAGTCATATAGGTGCATCCATTGTTCCCAGCAATCCCTGGGAGCTAGCAGCCATGCTTGTAAGAGAGCACTGTGACTAGAGGGGCCGCTATCTGTGAATGTGCCACTCTGTAAAGCACACTCTATTTTCCTTACCTAGCAATGGCTTCAATAGGGCTGGGCCTACCTCAGCGTCTTCATAGCCAATCAGAGGATGGCTGATACTGTAATGGGGATTTCTAGTCTCCAGCCAGCACAATGCATGCTGGGATAGTTCTTTTGATCCTTGGATGACCCAGCACCCATATTTAAAAATGGAGACTGTGGCTGTATTATTCATGTGTGCATTGGGTTTGCACTAGGTTTGCAGAGCCAAACGTCATCACCAAACGACAGTGCCCAGGCTTCCTTGGGATTGACCTAGCAATTGTGCTGGTATAAAAATGATTTAAATTTGCAGTGTGGATAGCTGGCTCTTCAATATATTTTTTTCTTATTGAGCTAATTATGTAACTATATTTAGCAGTCTTCAGAACCAGTTTCCCCCCAACATTTTTTCTTTTCATTCTTTCTATTATTGTTGCAGTTGTATTGAGCCATCCCTTCTAGTGGTGTTCATGGAACTAGCTGGTCTGGTTTGGTTCGAGTTTGAACTGGATCTGAACTGGACTATGCCAGTTTGGTCGGGCACCTCCTTGAGATCCCCCCAGTCCGGTCCGGGGGTGGGTGGGTTTGCAAGGTTTTTATTTTTATTTTTTTTAAAATGTCCCCCCTCCGAGGGAGTTGTCTGAGGAGGCAGGGCCCCCCACAGAGGTCCCCTCTCCCCCTGCCAGCCTCCCTTATGCCCTAACTCTAACTGGTCTTTGGCCACTCTTCGGCCTTTCCCCCTTGGTGTGGTGGCCATTTTGGAGGCAGCCACGCCTGCACAATAGGCCTCTGTCCACATGGCTGATTTATGACATAAGGGAGGCTGGCGGGGGGAGGGGACCTCTGGGGGGGGGGAGAACCTCCTTACCTGGAGTGGGTAAGTTAAAACAAAAATAATTAGAAAAATAAAAAAACTCGTGAACCCCTGGGGGGGAGGGGGTTCGGTTCAGGGTTGGACTGAATAAGAGGTGGTCCAGTTCATCCCCAAAGAGTCGAACCAAACCCGTTTGATGTCCAACCCATTCACACATCCCTAGTCAGCTCAGTTAAAGAAAAGAGAAGAAAGCAAATATTTACTGTTTCAGAATAGAATGAGCAATGCTCAAAAGAGCATAACAGACAGAAATATCACAGGATAATGGGCTAAGGAAAAAAATGGCAGAGGTTATCATGGAGGTGTTCTGGGTTAATAAGAATCACTCCGCTAACGTGCACCCGAGCCCAATTAATGGTTTCATTGCTCTAACAATTTTTAAACATGGACTTTTAATGTATTACTTTCCAAGCCATTATTAAGTGGCCATTCAAACCCCTGGTTTCCAAGCACACGAGTGATTAGGATTTGACAAAGAAGTAATGGAGGGATCAATTTCAAAATGATTGATTTGCATGGAGATGGAAGAGTGATTGTAAGGCAGTTCTCATGACCAAAATAGAGATGGGGAGGGCTGGTAGTGGGCAGGAGGAGGCAGGGATGGACCTACCTTCCCCACAAATGATTGTTGCAGTCCTCTTTGGGACGCAGGCATGCGCCCACACAATCCACACTGCTGTGAGCAGTACGGATTGCCAGACTCTGGGACTCATTTTCCCGGCCTCCAGGAATCCCACAAATCACCGCGTGATAAGCGTGGTGCCTTGGGGGAACCTCCCAGATGTTGGGTGCTCTAGGCACCAGACTCTGTGTATGCTTGGGCTGTGTGTAGCCTGAGTATGTGCATGACCCCGGCCCTGGGTTAGAGGACACACTCACACCCTCTAACCCAGATAAAAGGCCAGGCTAAAAAGTCAGGCTTGCTGTGGAGGCAGCGCTAGGATCGGCCTCGATCCTAGCAGTGTACATGAGCAGCCCTACCCTTAGAGTTGGAGTTGGAGAGCCAGCCTTGTAGTAACAAGCATGACCTGTCCCCTTAGCTAAGCAGGGTCCACCCTGATTGCACATGAATGGGAGACTTGATGTGTGAACACTGTAAGATATTCTCCTTAGGGGATGGAGCCTCTCTGGGAAGAGCAGAAGGTTCCAAGTTCCCTCCTTGGCATCTCCAAGATAGGGCTGAGAGAGATTCCTGCCTGCAACCTTAGAGAAGCTGCTGCCAGTCTGTGTAGACAATACTGAGCTAGATGGACCAATGGTCTGACTCAGAATATGGTAGCTTCCTAAATTCCCAAGTGGGGCTGCCCTAACATGGGAAGGGCTGTTTGTGAGCACAGCCTCTGTTTTTCTCCTTTAATAGATAGACACATTGATTAGTGATTGCAGCATTTAGAGCTTTGTGGATCTATTGCAACCAAAATGCTTTCAGGTCCATCTTGCTATTACATAACAGAATAGAGAGAATTTAGGGTCATCCAGAATGAGGGCCAAACCACACCTTACAACAAGAAGTGCTTATCAAGACAGAGGTCAAAGGATGGCCTTTTCCTGTCCTACACAGCTCCAGGCCTCTTTTCATGAGAAAGCAACATGGAAAAGAATTAGACCAACAGATAAGCCCAAGCTTGAACATTGTACAGATGTCTGTACACATTTTCTTTATTGTTCAATTTCTGTACCACTTTTCATTAAAACTAGCAAAACAGGGAAAGGGCTCGGCTCAAACTTTCTCCCTCTTGTACTAGTTTACTACAGGGAGGAAGTGTTTTTCATGTGGGAATATTCAGAAATATGACCACCCCATCCGTGTCCTGAATTGGCACAGTCCAGAATTCCACAGCCCAGAATCATCTCCTTGTGCAAAATATGTGGACTGATTCTGCCTGTGCGACGGTACTGCTGTCTTCCATACTGTTTTTGTATTTTTAGTACCTGGTGACAGGGATGGAGGAGTTAAAAGAGGCTATTGTAATCCTTGACATCTCTTTCCCTCTGAACCAACAAAACATCACTCTGAGCACTTGACGGAAGAAAACAACTGTTTTCCCTGGCAGAGCGAGTGCTGTCTGACAGCTCTTTAAGCTGCTTGACGGCTTTAGCTGATACTTATTAGGAAAAACCAGGTGCGCAGAATTGTCGTGCAATCTCAAGAAGCTGTCTTTAGGAGAAAAAGAAACCTGTGTATATGTGCGCGTGCGCACACACACACACACACACACACACACACACACACACCCCACACACACCATTACATTACAGAGGGTTTTAGGAAGCTCATTCCCTCTAAGTCTGACCTATCTCACAGGGTGGTTGTGAGGATAAAATGAGATAATTGTGCACTCTAGCACTCAGTGAATTAACCATGTACTGTCCCCTTAAGCACTGCCTCACCTCCAGCCTTCCACTCCCCCTTTCTTCCCCCCACTTGGATGAAGACAGGGGCTTAACAAGTGTACCCAGGAGCAGCCTGTATAGGCGGGAGGGTGGTGGTGGTGGTGTTAAATGAGCCACAGGTTTGGCTTGTTCCCGCTCTCCTCTCCTCACTTTGGCTGCCTTGCTCTGCCTCATCTCTCCCATCTCCACATTAACCCTCGATGCACAGGCTTGTTATTTGCCTTTTGGGGGAAATTATGCAAGGTGTGGAGAGAGTGGATGGAGAGAAATGTTTCTCCCTCTCTCATAACACTAGAATCCAGGATAGTCCCATGGAACTGATTGCCGGGAAATTTAGAACTGACGAACGGAAGTACTTTTTCTGCACAGTGCATCATTAATCTGTGGAATTCTCTGCCACAGGATGTGGTGATGGCCACCAGTTGGGATGGCTTTAAAAGGGGCATAGACAAATTCATGGTGCAGGTCCAAGGGTGCTATGCCTCTGAATACCAGTTGCAGAGGAGCAAGGGCAGGAGAGGGGGCATGCTTTCATCTCTTGCCTGTGGGCTTCCCAGAGGCATTTGGTGGGCCACTGTGCAGTAGCAGCCAGTGCGGGGAGTGCTGGGCGGCACACTGCAGCTTGGAGCTTGCTGGTGCTGCAGAGGTAAGTACCTTCTAATTTATGCTCAAAGGTGCCTCTTGGAGTCCCCTTGGAGGCACCGGCACCAGCTGCTACTGCCACTGTGGGAAACAGGATGCTGGACTAGATAGGCCTTGGGCCTGATTCAGTAGGGCTGCTCTTATGGGCTTAAAATGCCTCCTTATGCCACTTCACATGCCATGCTCTTCAGTCGTGTTCATCCAAACCTTCGTCCAACAGGCGTCAAGTGATGAAAGATCAAATGATGTGCCCACATGTATGTACAAGCGGGCCCTAACCATGATAACAACCAGCACTACATTTATGATTTATTTCTTTTAGAATATTCATACCTTGCTGTGGTGGGAAATAACCAAAGCGACTCACAGCAAAAAGGAAACATGAATTAAAAAAACACAAGCCATATAATCAAATTGTCATAAAGATAAACCGAAACAGCAGGAAATAATAATACTGCAGTAGTTCATCAGCAGGGAGATGAATGCAGCCATTAAAACTAACCCATGGTCATAAACAGAAATTCTCTCTCTCTCTCGTTCTCTCATTCATATATATTTGCCATGACCCCCCACTCTGAGCAGCAGCACAGAAACTGACCCTGAGGAAGGGGGAGCAGAGCCTCAATCCCAAGCCCATTTGTACCCTCAGACATGAGCCTGGCAGCTGGGAGACCCCGTACCAGAGACCCTGAACTGCAGGGATGACCCCAACGGGTAGCAAGAAGTACTGGGCACTCCCTCACCCCAAATATTTTCCACTCCCCCTTTTGCTTTCCCATCCATCGGACTGGAACTTTACAGTCAAGTGACAGACAATACAGTCATAGCATAGTATGGTCCTATAGATTGAATTGATTATTTTAAAATGCCTCTGTGGTTTACAGATGCCTCATTCAATCACTCCTTTGTCCCAGAGCAAGCAGTAGAAGCCAGTGTCACCAGGTAGGTAGGAGATGCCTCCAGTCTCTCAGAAGCCAGGCCAACTCCTTAACTTTCTTGCTGGCCAGGAACAGTGCTGGGTGAGACGATGGCTGCATTCGCACATAACGCAGAGTCGTGTGTCCAATGCATTTGTGGTTCTGCTCCCCCCACCCTGGCTCTCCTGTGTGCATTCAAATGAAACAGAGAGCTCCCTCTTTACAGTAAGTGAGACTGCAGAGAGGAGGGGTACCTGGCTGTGTGGGCTTCCTTCTTGCTTGAAGGTCAGCCTGCACAGCCAATCAAGCAAGGAGAGAGGTAGCCACTTCCTCCCTCAACTCCGGTCCGGGGGAATGCAGCCTCTAGTGCTGCAACAGAGGCCCTGTTGAACCCCGGTTTTCAGCAGTGAAACTCCTACAAACCAAGTGTTCAAATTGGAGTCTCCTGAGCAAAACCTTGGGCCATGGAGGAACGGGACTGATGTTGGACGCATTCGGACATCACGGTTGGGAAACCTCTGTCCCTGTTATGTCCGAATGCAGCCTATGTGTCCAGGTGGGTACAGGATATTCCCCCCTGACAATTTCAGCTGGCCTGGCCTCAGCTGAGATTTCAGATTTCAGCTGACCTCTCTCCCCACCCCAGTCTTTTCTGCCACATGGTCTTGGAAAGGAAAAAGAAAACTAGCCTGGAAAGAAAACTAGAAATTTTAGCTTAATCCCAAGAGACAGTATTTTCAAAGAGGAATCTGGCTCACATTCTGAATGTTTGAAAATGCAGGCAAGTTCATTAACAGGTAAATAAACGAACAACATTAATTACCTTAACAATCTATGTATTTAATGTAGGGGTTCACAAACTGGTGTCCCCAGATATTAATTCCCATCATCCCCAGCCACAATTGCATGTGCCATTGTAGCAAGTGCCATTGTGGATAGGGATGGTGGGAGTTGTAGTCCAACAACATCTGGGGACTCCAATTTGAGAAACCCCGATTTAATGGATAGCAAAAGTCTCACTCCCTTAATAATGTTCTTTGCTACCTCGTTGCTCCCCCAAACTAGTAGTTGTCCCTGCTGGACTGGGCCTCAGCCCAGGCCTCCAAATGGACCAGTCTCTTTCACAGTGAATATCTCATGCTCCCCAAAGACAGCATAGCAGTGCAGCAATGGACCAGGAGGGACTTGGTGTAAATGAAGAGAAGTGTCAGACAACAGGCCAGAGGACTGCCCCTTTAAATCCCTTTCCCCTCCAGGCAGGCTAGTGAAGCCTGGGATGGAGTAGTGTGGGACTGGAGCTATTATTCCAGCTTAAGGCTTTATTGGAGCAAGTTGCTCAGTTGGAGCTCTCCGAGGTCCTGAACCCTGATTGCCTTGCCTTGCCTTTCAGGTTCATGATTGTGAAATTGGATGATTAGAAACTCTTCAATCACTATGCAAGATAGACTAGTAGTATTATACCCAGGTTACAGATTGCGGGCTGAGAGAAAGCAGCTTGTCCAAAGCTCATGGGTGAGCTCATGGCAGAGGTGAGATTTGAACTGGAAACTGATACATTAACTAAACATGGCATTAATAACATTATTTGGCCTTGTGTGGCTTGTTGTTGTTATTAAATATTAGCCACAAAGAGGGGTTATTAGGACTGGGACTGCTGTGAGTGGACAGGATCTTCATCAGGACTGTAGTAGAGGGAAATGCCTCCATGCATGCCCACCATGGGGCAATTCCAAGGGTAATGGAATCAGACATGTTACCATTTTTTCAATGACTGTATCCAAAGGAAAAATTTCAAGCTGATAATATATATAGCTACTGAAAATATAACATATTCTATTATAAGGTCATATTTCAACAAAACCCCTTAAATTTTCATTGTAAACTGCCCAGAGACACAAATTTTGGGCAGTATAGAAATATTTTAAATACATACGTACATATATATTTCAAATAAATAAATAATAAATATTATAGATAATATCTGAAATGTGCAAAATGTATTGGTAATGGAATCAGAATTTTTGAACATCATTTCTGATTCTGTTACCAAAGTATTCTGCAGATTTCAGACACTATCTATAATATATAAGTGTTTTGTAAAAATATGGTCTTATCGTAGATGTTATCTTGCCAGTGGGTATATATAGTATTTACTTGAAAAATTGTTTATGGCTACGGTTATTGAAAAAATGGTAACATGACTAATTCTGTTACTCTAGGAGGCAGGTCTCACGATTTCGCTGGAACTGTGGGGAGAGTGGGCTAAGCCCACTCTCCCCGCTGACGACCAGTCAGGGAGCCCTGGGCGGCCGGATCGGCTGCCCACACAATTGCTGGCTCCGTGACGGAGCCGGCAGGGGCTGGGGGGAGTGGGGCCCACGCAGCCCCCAGAAGCCTCAGTATGCCCTGTGCGAGCACGCAGGGCATACTGGGGAGACCCCCAGAGCTGGGAGGTGGCTTTTCGCCTCCCGGTCGGGGGTCTACTCACAAGTAGCCATGGCACGGAGCCGCACCACAGCTACTCATGAGCAGATAGCCCAGGTTCGCGGCGTGCTTGGTCTGCAAACCCGGGCTAAGGGGCGGGCTCCTTGAGTGGGTTAGCCGCTCAAGAACCACCAGGCTTGCTTGCTAGCCCAGTAGTTCTTACGATTAACAAAAATCGGGCTAGGCTTCCCTAGCCCGATTTTTGTTAATCGTGAGAATAGCCCCTAGGAATTGCTCCATGGCACTGATTCCTCCCACCCCCAATGGATGATATTCAACCAAAACAGAGACCCTAAAACAAATGGGTTAAACACATATCAGTTTTGGGAGCTCCTAGTACAGGATGACCTCTGTTTGTAACTACAAGCCTCTTTGCATCCCAGTTTTGTTTTATTTTGAAATTTGGTTACACTTTTAAATTTTTATTGATGCCAAAACCCTGCATATCCAGGACCTGAATGGTTGGAAAAGATTTTTATTTTATAATTGTATTTATAAATATTCTAACTGTGATGGAATTACAGAGAGGTAAAGTGAAGTAATAATCCAAAATAGTGAAGGGTTATATTTTACAGATGTGCAGACTGATTTTAATTTGGGTGATTAGAGTGATTCCACTTCGAATTGAATCAACCCTTAAAAGGGCAATTTGATTTGAATTCTAATTGAATTTTCAAAATTCTAAATTCTAAATTTTTGAATTTATTCAAGAGCCATTTGGTACCTTTTAAAAATTGCACACAAACACCCCCATTTGATTTTTAAAAGGTGCCAAAACTGGGTCAATTTGATTTGAAGCGTGGTGTAGTGGTTAGAGTGCTGGACTAGGACCGGGGAGACCCGAGTTCAAATCCCCATTCAGCCATGAAACCAGCTGGGTGACTCTGGGCCAGTCACTTCTCTCTCAGCCCAACCTACCTCACAGGGTTGTTGTGAAAGAGAAACTCAGGTATGTAGTACACCGCTCTGGGCTCCTTGGAGGAAGAGCGGGATATAAATGTAAAATAATACTACTACTAATAATAATAATTCAAAATGATTTTTTGGAATTTGATTCGAATTCAAAATAAATCAAACATTCATTTTGTGCACATCTCTATTATATTCAACCCTTTCTACCCCCTGTTTCTGAGTTGAGTTCCATCTGTTGTTTGTTGCTTGGGGCTTTTTTGGGGATACATTTCTGCAAACATTAAAAACAAGAAGTATAGAAAAGCAAACAGTTAGGGTCAAATTATGTTATTTTACATCATGACACATTTGGCCTTTAGCCACTACACTATACCAGCTCTCTAGCCACACATAATTATGTGATTCTTTTGGATAGTGCCAATGGTTTGCACTTTTTTATGCCTCTCACGTCTCTTTGTGCTGCTGTTGGCTTTGGGATTCCATGTTTGAGAAATTTCCCATCGTCATTATCAAGGAACGGATATGATGAGTCTTTTCAAAGGGCTTTGCTTTATAAAGTGAGCTCAATTTGTACTCTCAGGTAATGGCCATCAACCACCAAAGGAAATCTTAAATGGTACAGAAAACTTTCCAGCCACAAGAATGCCTATATAAGCACACGAGGTTGTGATATTCCCATCTTCTAAAGCTTTTTAAATAGCAGGTTGAATCAACATCTGTCAGGGTTAGTTGGAAACATATATTTAATTCTGCTTCAGTGAAGACAAGTGAACTATCATTAATTTTTTTAATGCAGGACTTAATATTGCAGAGCTTGCTAGCATCTGCATCTAACTCATCTTCTCAACAATCAGCTGGGCATTATTATTCCCATTTTACTTATGGGGAACTGAGGCAGAAAGTAAATTATTTTCTTGCCATTAAATTTATGAGTTCACATATTTCAAGGACATATAGAAACATAGGAAGCTGGCTTATATCAAATCAGACCATTGGCCCATCGATTTCAATATTGTCTATACCAGTGGTTCCCAAACTGGGAGCCTCCAGATGTTGCTGAACTACAGCTCCCATCACCCCCAGCCACAATCAATTGTATCTGGGGCTGATGGGAATTGTAGTTAAGCAATATCTAGAGGCTCCCAGTTTGGGAACCACTGGTCTATACACTGACTGGCAGTGGCGCTCCCAAGTTTCAGGTTGGAGTCTCTCCCAACTCTACCTGGAGTTGCCAAGAAGTGAACCTGGGACATTTTCTATGCAAGCATGCAGATGCTCTTCCACTGAGCTATCTGTCCCCTGTATCCATCTTACAATGCTCACATATAGTCACCTATCCAAATGCAAACCAAGGTGGACCCTGCTTAGCAAAGGGGACAATTTTCATGCTTGCTACCAGAAGACCAGCTTTTCTCCCAAGCCTAATGCTCTGTGTCACTGACTCTCTGTCACTGAATGCTCTGTGTCATTGATCAGGTGCACACCCATCGATTCAATCTACTTTATAGCTCACTTCTTTCCAAGGACTTGGGATAGGCTCCTGTTTTGACAAGATCCTCCCATCGTGACATTACACCTTCCTGCTGCTCATCAATGCCCTATTCTGCCCCTTCCTCACCAATAAAACACATCCGATTTCAGATCTGACACAACATTTTTGTTGTGGGTTCCACTTGTATAGAATTTAATCCTACCATATGAGATTATTATGTTGGTTTGTTTGTCTGTCTCTCTGTGTGTCCCCCTCTAATAACCTTTGTATTTGCAGTCTGATACAAACCAAATTCACAGCGCATGGGAGGGGGTCCTAGGGGACCCCAACAAGGGCATTTACCTCTGACCCCAATATGCCATTTTGACTCAAGATGACAGCCACTCAAGGTGGCAACACCGCTTTGTAACTCATACGATGACGGTTTGATACAAACTAAATGTACAGCACCTGGGTCATGGGAGGAGACATAGGGGACCCTGACAGGGACATATTTTTGGCTGATCCACCATATTGGTTAAAGATTGTGGCCACTCAACATATAGCCAACACCCCTTTGTAAGTGAAGTGCTAACGGTTGGATTCAAACCAAATTCAAAACACTTGGGAGAGGGTCCCAGGGGACCGTGGTGGCAGTATTTTTTTGCTGGCCTGCTGTTTCAAGATTTTGGCCACTCAAAGTATAGGCAATACTCAAAGTATACTCAAATGATAGGCATATGTAACTCATGTGTTGACAGTAGGATACAAACCAAATTCACAGCACATGGGACAGGGTCTTAGGTAAGAGACACCATATTAAAAGAATCAGAAAGTAGACTTCCTTAGTCCTACTGAGAACTACGTGTTATCTCTTTTGATGGCTCTTCGGGGTCTCAGAATGGGGTCTTTCCTGTTGGAGATGCAGCTCCCAAAGGCATCAACTGACCATGAGGGGCATTAGAGAGATTATGAGTAAGGGAATCCACTCAGACCACTCTCTGTCTCTGTCCAGCTTGCCCTTTGTTAGATTGATAGTCTCAGGTTTCATTCTCTCACCTGAGACACAGACTTGCATCTTCTTTCTTCCCCTTCACCTCATGTAGGCAGCTGCTAATGTCCATGATATAGTGGCCGCAGTCACATGTAATGTGAAACCGGAGGTTGCCAAGCCCATGGTTAATATTTCAAACCGTGAAACACAGGGACTGGGTCAGATTGTTACTCTCATTCAAATTTCCTGGGTTTGGATCAGTGTTGTGCAGATCTGCCACTGTGGGGAGTCGCAGGAAAGGGGAGCCCCAATTTCCAGCAATTGCAGTAGAAGGTCTCGCGGCTCTTGGCAAAAATAAAGATGGGCATGTTCAGATGGGTGGATGGGATGGCAGAAGGAATGCTTAGACAACTCTCTGCAGCAGTCACCAAGACAGGGAGAGGTGTTGCTGGGGTACCCATCCCCACGGTTTGCTTGAACAGAGCGACCTGGCTGGGCGGCATTTGCCATCTGGCCCGCATGTGTGTCTCCATGGCCTGACACTCTCATGAGAGAGCGGTCTGTGGGAGAAGGGATGTCATTGCCCATTATTAGTGATTCTGCCTGGCACCCCTGTCCCCACAAATGGTTCTTCTCATGAGCTGTGTCGGGGTATCCCCATGGCCTTACACTCTCATGAGTGAGCAGTCTGCTCAGAATCAACATCCATCACCATCGCATCTGCCGAATAACTCCTTTCACTGCAGCCATTGCTGATCCTGCTGCTTGGCCTCTCATGAGTAAGCCTAGGGACCACACATGTCCCCAAAGGGGAAGGGGCTGGCCCCCATTCCCCAACATTATTGTACAAAAGATAGACATTAGACATTCAAAAATTCCTGGGTGGAGCTGCCTTTTAAACCCAGCCCCAGGTTGCCGACCCAGCACTCAAATAGGGTTGCCCTCCTTATGTTGCTACCTCGAGTGCATGTGCTTGTGAAGATACTTTTTTTTTTTTGCTTTTTTGCATGTGCTTGTGAACGTACATTCATTTTTGGAGAGCAAGGCATGTAGTGCCTGCCTTGCCATCCTGTTCCCTTTCTCTCCTGATTGCCAGGAGTGAGGAGCATGGGGCAGAGTAGGAAGAGGCCATGCCCCTGGGTGACTTGGCTGTTCGACAAGCTTTGAAGCTTGGGAAGGGACGTGGTGGCATTCCTGTTGTCAGGCAACTGCTTTATTGGATCAGAGGCAGGGGTTCTAGGCAAGTATGTGGAGAGGCAGCCAGCAAGAAGTGCCACAGGCATGGAGTGGGCGTGATCTTGGGCGGGTATGTGCTGCCATTTCTATAATTATGGTTCCAGAAACTAAACTAAACCACAATTATGGTGCTGGCTGTGTTCGGATGTATCGGTGCTGCCAAAAAACTTCAGGTTACGGCAGTGAAACTCACTACAAACCAAAGGTTCAAATTGGAGTTTGGTGAGGCAAACCATAGGTTGCTTTTGCCAAAAAAAAAACCCACAGTTGCATGCGTTTGGACATTCATGATTTCAAACCTCTGCTCCGTTTAACTGTGGTTTTACGTTTTGTGTGAATGCGGCCATATTTCCCAGTTACTACAGAGAAAGGCACATTGGTTAGAACCAGATTTTTCCTTCTCTTTACAAGAAACTATAGTATAAAAGACAGTTGTTTTGGTCTCAAAACCAAACAACTCAGGCCATTTTACAGGTTTACACTTTAGGTTTACATTGAAATGGCTTTATGTATATACTTAAAAATAGAAAGTGTGATTGCAAGAAATGCAGTCTTTAAGATAAGCTTAAAGAAGCAGAGACCTTTCTCCTTATACCTTTTAAAGCTCGCTAAACCTTGATGATGCATTTATAAATAAAAATAGGTGTTTGCAAATAGACATACCATGATGGACACTTGGAGCCGGGATTGACAGTGGCTCCCTGGTAGGTCAGAGCTGCTTATTACGTGTGCTACAGAAGCTACAGATCAGCACTCCTGAGTTCTCTTCCTCTCTGTGTGAAGTGTACTAATACTTCTCAGGGTGACATCTAGTGTTCCCTGTAACAGGGATTCCCAGATATTGGTGACTACAACTTCCATATGATCCGCAGCCAAAGATTATTGCAGCTGAGGATGCTGGGAGTTGTAGTCTACACCATGATCCCCTGCCAAAGGTCATTGCAGCTAAGGATGCTGGGAGTTGTCATCTACAATGAATTCCTGCTTCAGGGAACACTGGTGACATCATCATATCACATGCTGGGTCACTAGCAGGGATGAAGAAACTTGGTAGCTCACTGGAAGAGCATCTGCTTTGTGTGCTGAAGGTCCCAGGTTACTATTTGCTTCCTGACCCAACTTCTCCAATTTAGTGCTTTAAAAATCTTCTGAGAAATTTCTCTGATATTAACAAAGGCACTTTTGGAGTCCCTCAGTTTGTAGTTAACTCCATTTATACCATCAACTCTTTCTTCTCCAGTTTCAAACCACAAAAACTGCTTCAACCTGTTGATCTACCTGGCCTCCGCTGCCCATTTTCTATTAAAGTTATTTATTCATACATTTATTTTATTTTTACATTTATATTCCCCTCCAGAGAACCCAGAGTGCTGTACATGGTTATGCTTATCTTCACATCAACCCTGTGAGGTAGGTTAGGCCAAGAGATCAGTGACTGGCTTGGAATCACCCAGTGAGCTTCATGGCTGGACAGGATTTGAAATCGGATCTCCCTGGTCCTAGTCCGGCACTCTAACCACTACACCACACCAGCTCTCTTCCCCCCCTTTCTTCTTTTCACAATTTTCTCTCTATCCTTGCTTTCCATACTGTCCACACTTCCATGGTTTCCATATTTATAAACCTCTGTCATGATCTGCTTAATCATCTGCTTTTAAACCCTGTTAGCCTTTCTACGGGTCCTCCAACACTTTGCACATTTTATAAAACAGGGCAACCAGAACTGTACATATGATTCTGGATGTGGTCCTACGGATGATTTACATCTGATGGCACCATGATGGTTAGGTGTGCGAATAGTAGAGGTAGGCAATGTGCAGACAGGCAGACGGTGTGCTGTGAGTCAGAGGAAGGGATTTGTAGAATCCCACTGAAATTTCATAGGGCGTGCATTTGCTGAAAGAATAATTTTCCAAATGTAGATGCATATGTTTTCATGACAATGATTTTCCCATGATCCCGAGGGATCCGGTCACAGGATCTCTAAAATTATTATACCCCTACTGATCAATGTCATGTCAGTTAATTATAGTGCTCGCAGTAAGGAAGTCCCACAAAATGCCCCAATCTCCATTTCATAACTACCAGGTTTGATATTTACTCAAGTAGCCCATGGGAGAGGAAAGAAGTCATCTGTTTTATTTCAGCGTGTTCCTTTGGTTCCCAGGCAAATGCTTCATTAGCCCCCGAGGAGCCATCTCCAGATGTGTGAGCTGCAAAACTGCAAGCACTAAAAGAACTTTTGTCAGGGATCAGACAATGGCGTGAACTAATAATTAAAAAAGAAAAAGCCAATATAGATTCCAAAGGGACATTGTGACAGTAGCTTGCTTCTTGGCTCATGCCCAAAGATTAATCAGCACTTTGCAGGTGTTCATTGTGTCCCGAGATGTTCTGTCAACCCACAGAAGGCAGGGCACTTTGGCAGGTAGCCCTGAAGATCGCAGTAAAATACAGGTGGTGTGTACCAGCAGGCCATCAGTCTTGAGACTGCTGAGATGGGTCAGCCATGCTATCATCATTCCTTTGATACAGATTCCCATTTTATTTGGGATATAAATAGGGGCTCATATATTGCCTGTGAAGCCAAAGAGGCTGACTCTCTTGTTTTGTCAATGGTACAGTAGATTATATGACTGCTGAACGTGTGTCATTGACAAGGGAACACAACAGCTTAGAGTTGTTTTTGCTGATGGGTATGGAGCTCTTATAAGCAAGGTATGCAAGGGCTGACAGCTTGGAAGGCACTAAATAGGCTAACAGTGGAGCTGCAAAGCAGGCAGGCAGTTGGGGTCATAACCGCAGATCTGTGATTCCTCCTCCAGCTGGGGAATGAGGTGGACTGCTCAGGTGATGAGATAGTGGGAAGACAGTTTACCTTGTAACAGGGATCCCCACATGTTGTTGACTCCCGTAATCCTGAAGGCGATATTGGGCTGGATGAGGGATAACTGAAGTTTAATTTTAAGTTTAAGCTGAAGTTTAATTTTTAAAAAAAGACAGGGGTACTTTCTGTAGGGGGTCGGGATCTGAGAGATGGTTTAGATCTGCCTGTTCTGGATGTGGTTACACTCCCCCTAAAAGATCAGGTTAGTAGTCTGGGAGTGCTCCTGGATCCCAAACTGTCCCTGGTTTCTCAGCTGGAGGCAGTGGCCAGGAGTGCTTTTTATCAGCTTCAGCTGATACACCAGATAACTCCATTTCTGGAGACAAATGACCTTAAAACGGTGGTACATATGCTGGTAACCTCTAGGCTTGACTATTGTAATGCACTCTACATGTGGCTGCCTTTGCATGTAGTATGGAAATTACAATTGGTACAGAATGCGACAGCCAGATTGGTCTCTGGGTTTACCCAAAGAGACCGTTTAACACTGATTCTAAAAGAACTTCACTGGCTGCCGATATACTTCCGAACAAAATACAAAGTGCTGGTTATCTATATAATTATTTCACTAAGCCAGTGTGTGGCGGGCAGAAGTAGCGGCGGAAATGCATGCGGATGTGGGGATGCGGGGATGCATGGGGAGGTTTGGCGGGTGGAGGCAGGCCCAGCCCAGGCCTATTAGCTGGGAGGAGAGAAAGAAATTGGGGGAGGTGGCGGTGGCATTGGGGAGGAGTAGGCGATGGCGCGGAGGAGAGGCAGTTGGGCCCAGCTGGGCGGCTGGAAGAGCCGTGCGGGCTCGGCCAATGAGGAAGCAGTGGCAGCAGTGACAGGTCTGGGCCCTGTGGTGAGGCGGCGGCTGGGCTGCCAGGAAGAGGCAGAGGGCCCAGCTGAGCGGGTGGCAGGACTGTGCCAAAGAGCAGGGAGGGGGTAAGAAAGTGGGGGGGGGAGGGAAGTGGGCGGCAGGGAGGAGTAGGCGGTGGCAGGGAGGAGAGTTGGCTGGGCCTGGCTGGGCGGCCGGCAGAGCCGCATGGGCCCAGCCGGTGAGGAAGCAGTGGCAGCAGAGGTGTGTCCAGGCCCCATGGTGAGGCGGTGGCTGGGCCTCCAGGAAGAGGCAGAGGGCCTGGATGAGTGGGTGGCAGAGCTGTGCCGAAGAGCAGGGAGGGGGGAAGAAAGTGGGGGGGGATAAGCGGGTAGTGGGGAAGAGTAGGTGGGGGGGGAAGTAACCGCCGGCCCCAAAGAATGCACAGATGCTCTGGGTGGAGTTGGCTAGTTACTTATAAAGCCCTTAACGCTTAGGTCCAGGGTACTTAAGAGAATGCCTTCACTATCATGTACCCTGTCACCTATTAAGATCATCTGGAGAGGTCCAGCTATGGTTGCCGCCAACTCAGTTGGTGGCAACTCGGGACTGGGCCTTCTCTGTGGCTGCCCCAGGGCTTTGGGATGCACTCCCTGCTGAAATAAGAGCATCTCCTTCTCTGTTTGTTTTTAGGATGACCCTGAAGACATACCTATTTAACCAGGCCTTCAAGTGAGACTAAACTTTTAAACATTAATGTGTTTTTATCTATTTTCTCTTTTTATGAATGTTAATGTTTTATATTATATTATGTTTTAATGTAAAACCACCTTGAGATTTTTATACTAGGTGGTATATAAATTCAATGAATGAATGAATGAATGAATGACAACAGGGGATGATGGGAGTTGTAGCCAACGATATCTGAGAATCCCTGTTACAGTGAACAGTGCCTACGATCCAGACCTTAGGCAATCAGACACTGCCAGGACCCCCCATGCCAGAGGAACCAAAGCCAGCACCAGCACCTTCTTATCTATCTATCTATCTATCTATCTGTCTAATTTCTATACTGCCGCATATGCAAATCTCTGGGTTGTGCACAATCGATCACACAACAATTAAAACATTAACACAATGAAAACAATTTCAAAAGGTTGTTCACGTGAACATTACTGGAGCAGGGAGGGGTGGGGTGGGGAAGGCAGGGTCAGACCTACCTTGCCCCCAGACGATCATCTTCTGTGTGGTGCGCAGCTCATGCACCCACACGATTTGCACTGCTCTGAGTGGGAAAATAAAGCCTGCCCTCCAGATATCCCTAAATGCACTGTGCAAGGAGCCTGCAGCCCAGGCACACACACACACAACCCCGGACCTGGTTAAAAGGGCATGCTCACGCCCTCTTACCCAGGTAAAAGCCTGGGGGGGAATCCCCAAGTTACCCAGGGTAGCAGAACTGGGAGTGGCCTTGATCCTGGCGTGTCACACAAATAGCCCTCGCCATGCAGGGCTGCCCAAGCCTGAGTAGGGCTGCTTGTGTGAACAGCCTCTCTAAATAGATAAAAGTTCTAAAACTTAAAACATTAAAACTAGAAATTAAAAGCCTGGTTAAACAGATATGTTTCCAGATTTCTCTTAAAAACATCCCAAGAAGGGGAGGCTCTAATTTGGTTAGGAAGTGCATTCCAAAGTCCCAGGGCAACCTTAGAAAAGGCTATGACCTGAGCATATGGACCTGCCTTCATCCACCAACTCAGAGGAGTCAAGGATGTGCCAGTCCAAGCAGAAGTTCTCCAATGCCCACAGAGCCAGGGCTTACAAATAGGGCAAGACATCTTTAAACTACAGGGCTCTCTCAGGGAAAGGGTATGGCCAATCCATCCTGCATGGGCAATAGCTATATAAACTGGCAGTCACTGCCAAACATCTGCTAGGGCAACATCCATCGTATCTTGATGTACCCAGCTCTTTTGCTGGAGCTCTCCAAGGTCCGGAATCCTTTACCTACTTTCTTTCTGTATCCTACTTTCTTCCTGTATCCTGCATTTCAGGGGGCCTTTTAAAAGGCCCCCTGAAATGCAGGTGTCCCAGGTTCATTTTGTAAATGAATACAGTGAACCCGCATTCATTTATATATAGTTCACATTTAACTGTGGTTCATATCCACAGTCATGCACACAAAGACATATATGTGTGCTTAGCAATCTGAATGTAGGTGCATAACAATGTCTGATTAGGGCTTCTCTCTTCCCTCACGCCTGTCCTTGTGGAAAATGTGAGAAATGGATGCACTGTCTGAAATTTGGGGGATAGTTCCGTTCCAAAGAGGAAATGGTCTTTCTCCAACTTGTATCCTTGACTTCTGCACAGGTCTCTTTGGGAAGGTCAGGGGAAGACCCAGTCATCTTAGGTAGGAACTTTGCTTTATTTGTTTGTTTGTTTGTTCAATTTTTAGACCGCCCTTACAGAATAGCTCAGGGCAGTTCACAATTATCACAAAACAGTTAAAATCAATCGATGATTGGGAATAAAAATTTTAAAATACAATACAAGAGCTAAAAAATAAAACAATTCAAAACCTTATAAAAACTCGATACATTGAAAACCATTTAAAACAATTTAAAAACCCTGGAAGGCCAGGCCGAACAGGTAGGTCTTTAGGGTTCTCCTAAATGCTAATAAAGAATTCAAATTACTTTGCTTTGAGGATTGGTGGATCCTGGGACTGGAGCTGTGATGGACAGGGCTCTTCCTCACCCTCTTATGTGCTGAGACAGATATTTGTGCTTCAGTTGTTTTAAAAATAGCGGGAACAAGGCATATCTGTTTCTAATAAAGACACTTTAAGTATAAAGACACCAATGAAGAATAAAGACACCAATGAACTGGTCTGATTGCAAGGAACAAATCTTACAGTCATAAGACACATCAAAGCCTGGAGCTCTGAGGCAGAGTGCTAATTGTTACGCATTTTGGGGGTCTATTTGTCTGGCCTCCGTCCAGCGCTGTATTTTTAGCAGTTTTCATTACGTTTGGTATTTAAAAATAGCCTGAGTTACAACCAGCCGCTGCTCTGCTGGAATGAATGATGGCTTGATGGAGCAACGGTTTATTCCGCCTTGTCCCATGGTGTTATGTGAAGCCAGACAATAAAAGGAGGAAATATGAGTGGCATTAACCTTTTGAAGTAGAGGGGGAAAGAGTTTTAATGAAATAGATCAAATCAGGCAATTAAGCGCCAGCTCTTTGTTAGTGTGTAGAATAAAATCGGGGGTTGGGGAAGGGGGAGAGGAGAGGAGAGAGAGAGAGAGCGGCTGGTACTCAGGGCTTCCCCACTCTTTGACTCTGGTTGCCACAAGACTGAGATGCATCCAAGAACGCTGTCTCTGGGGAAGCATTTTTAAAATGAGGGCTGTGTTGGTGCGGTGTAAGATTGAGCAATGCTGAATTTGGCCTGGGAAGACCTGGGTTCAAATCATTCCTCAGCCATAAAGCTCCCTGGGTCCCCCATTGTGGTGAGGCTAAAGAAGCAGGTAGGGGTTGACCTTCCATTGTGCAGCTGCATGCTAAGAACCCAGACTGCCAGAAGACCCACCAGGGAGGGGGGCAGCCGGAAGGAAGATGCTACAGGCCCTGCCATTCACAGCCTCCACTGTGACCCCACCGTCTGCCCTGCCATTCATTGCCTGTCACATCTCATCACAGCCCCCTGCCTACACTCTCTCCTCCTGCTGGCGTCTGTGGCCCTGCTAACCACTGCAACAGCTTGTGGTGACCAGTGTTCCCTCTAACAGGGATTCCCAGGTGTCGTTGACTACAACTCCCAGAATCCCCAAGCAAAAGCCATTGCAGCTGGGTATTCTGGGAGTGGTAGTCATCAACATCTGGGAATTCCTGTTAGAGGGAACACTGGTGGTGACATCATTAGGCCACGTCATGGCCAGTTTGCTTCCTTTTGCCAGCCATGGTGGCTGCAAAGGCCAGTGGCAGCAGGGGAGTGGAGGGGCTGCTATGGGGAAGGGGGCTGTGGGAGTAGTGGCAGAGACTGTTGACCCTGTCCCATAGATCTCAATGGAAGTCACTGGGAACTGAATGGAAATAGCCCCTATTTGTGTAGCCCCGTCCCCTCGCCCGCAAATTCCCAGTCTCTTGAGCTCTCGTCTTCTGAGTGTTTTATTCTATGCATGGATCTATGCTGATCTGCCCTTCATAGCCTCACCTCCTAAGGTATCTTGATGGATTCTTGAACCCCTGATAACTGAGCAAAGAGACACCTTTGGAAGCAGTACCTCTCTTAAGTTTAGTAAGCCATTTTTGGAAGGGCGGTATATAAATTGAATTAATAATAATAATAATAATAATAATAATAATAATAATAATGAAGAACAACTGGCCCTCACCAACACCATCTCAATAGGTTGAACTCCAGGGTTTTGACAATTAGGGCAGACGTACCTCAGGTACCATCTGGTCCTATTGTGTTGGACTGGATTATTTTAAGTTAGTGCAGCCTGAGGATGTGGACATGATCCTGGCCAACATGTGGGCAACATGATGCACTCTTGACCCTTGCCCTTCACAGCTAATAAAATTTGCCAGGGAGGGTACAGGCCAATTAGTTGGATGCTATAATCAATGCTTCATTAAGGGAAGGCAAGATACCACCATGCCCCAAGGAGGTGGTGGTAAGACCATTATTGAAAAAGCCCTCCCTCAGTCCCTCCAACCTGGATAACGATAGACCTGTTTCTAACCTGCCCTTTTGGGGCAAGGTGATAGAGCATGTGATGGTGTCCCAGCTGCAGAGGGTCTTGGATGATATGGATTATCTAGACCCCTTTCAATCTGACTTCCATCCTGGATATGGAACTGAAACAGCCTTGATCATTCTAGTGGATTACCTACACCAGGAGCTTGACAGCGGGAGTCTGTCCTTGTTGGTTCGGCTGGACCTCTCAGCCATGGTATCCTGCTGGACCATCGGCCATGGTATCCTGCTGGACTGCCTCTCAAGTATAGGGATTGGAGGCCCTGCTTTGGAGTGGCTTCAGTCCTTTCCCTGGGGGAAGAGTCCAGAAGGTGGTTTGGGGGATCTACTGCTCGGCTCCTTGGTCATTGGTCTGTGGGGTCGCACAGGGTTCGGTTTTGTCCTCCATGCTGTTTAACATCTGCATGAAACTGCTGGGAGAGGTCATCTGGGGACTTGGACTGAGTTGTCAGCAATATATAGATTGCATTCAGCTCTAACTCTTCTTATCACCTGCTTCTAGGGAGGCAGTGGATGTCCTGAGTTGGGAGCTGGAGGCAGTGATGCATTGGATGTGGGCTAATAAATTGGGGTTGGATATAGCAATAGCACTTACATTTATATACCGCTCTATAGCCGGAGCTCTCTAAGCGGTTTACAATGATGTAGCATATTGCCCCCAACATTCTGGGTACTCATTTTACCGACCTCGGAAGGATGGAAGGCTGAGTCAACCTTGAGCCCCGGTCAGGATCGAACTTGTAACCTTCTGGTTACAGGGCGGCAGTTTTACCACTGCGCCACCAGGGGCAAGATGGAGGTGCTGTTGGTCAGCAGAAGAGCCAATCAGGATGAGGGGATTTGACCAGTTCTGGAGTGGGTTGCACTCCCCTTGAAAGAGCAGGTGCACAGCTTGGGAGCAGGTGCACAGCTTTCCCCTTGAAAGAGCAGGTGCCAAGTGGACCCGGCTCTGCTTTCGGAAGCTCAGGTGGAGGCAGTTGCGAGGAGTGCCTTTGCACAACTTTGACTAGTGCTCCAGCTGTGTCCCTTTCTTGAGAAGGCAGATCTGGCCACAGTCACCCATACCTTAGTCACACCACGGCTGGGTTACAATAAAGCACTCTACATAGGGCTGCCCTTGAGGAATATTCAGAAACTGCAGCTAGTGCAAAATGTGGCAGCTAGGATTTTATCTGGAGCTGCCCACTGGATCATATTACACCCATTTTGAAAGAGCTGCACAGGTTGCCAGCTTGTTTTCAGATCCAGTTCAAGGTGGTGGTTTTGTCCTTTAAAGCCCTTAACAGTTTGGGCCCTGGGTATCTGAGGGATGGTCTGCTCCCAAGGGTTTCTGCCCACTAGACAAGGTCATTGGACGGGGCTCTGCTCTGTGTGCTGACAGTGAGGGAGTCTCAGCTGTCATGCATGAGGTACAGGGCCTTTTCTGTTATTGCCCCCAGACTTTGGACTGCTCTCCTAGTGGGCATATGGCCCTCAGTCTCCATCACAGTTTTTAGAAAGCAAGTGAAATCTTGGCTTTTTACCCAGGCTTTTCTATGAGTGTTGTTTTTGTTGCTGCTGCTCTGTGTTTTATGATCTCATTGTGTATGTTTTTTAAAAACCTGTAATTAGATTTGTATTTTTTATATTTCATTTTAATATTTGTATTGTTTAACTGTTCAATAATTCAATTTCTTTGTTACGATCACAGACCAGTACAGTTTACAAACAGAAGTAAAACCAAAGTCTACATAACCTACAGATCTATAATAAGCACATACTTAAGCAAACAGATCAGTTAACAATGATTCTTAATGAACTCCTGGCGGATTTTCCTGGCTATCAAACCGAACTTAGCCACATTATAGTATCTCAGGTCATTCTGGTCATTTAAAAGATAATCAAGATAAAAAGAGTCTGTAGAACCTGGATGGCAATTAATAAAAGGGGTTATATGTATACACCGTATATCTTGGTAAAATTGGCAATGGAGGAGAACTGTTTAATAGTTTTATATTGTTTTTAAATGTTTTGTAAACCCCCTTGAGATTGTTTTAATGAAAGGTGGCCTAAAAATCAATCAATCAATCAATCAATCAGTCAATCGACTCATTCATACAGCTGCCAGCAGGGTAGGAGAAGCACCCAGCTTGGGTAGGAGAGCTGTGCACAAAGGTTGTGTGTGTGCAAACACCAAGGTGGATGCATGATTGTGTGCAGGGTGGCAGCAGGGTAGGAAAGCTTTCCCCACTAACTCGATAAAATGCTGGGGGCAGAATCTGGGTAGGGCACACTAATCCTACCCAGGTGCCGCCTCGTACACATTCATACTCCACACAGTCATGGTCCCTTCCTCCTACCTAGATGTTTGCAAACTCAAGACTGCCTATCAGGAGTGTGCCTTGCTCGCCTACCCAGGCTGGATGCTTCTACCCTGCCACTGGTCATGTGAATGAGCCTAGTGCCTCTCCAGTGGTTGTTGCTGGTGTTTCCCTTGGATTTCCTTTTAGATTGTGAGTCCTTTGGAGACAGGGTGCCATCCACTTCCTATTCTTCTTGCTTTGTAAACCACTTTGAGGACTCTTCTGTTGAAGAGCAGTATACAGATAATCTCCTCTCCTCTCCTTTCCTCTCCTCTCCTCTGCCTTAAGTATCTGAGTCATTCTTTCCTTGTCTCCCTGCTGAAGCCCAGTGACCCCAATACTCATCCCTGGAAACCCCTTCACTCATCATTGCCTCACGATGCCTGTCAACTTCCATAAACCAATAACTCCCTGCCTGCACCTATCCTAACACTGTGATCTGACTTGAAATCAACTTCCTTATTACCCAAACCTAACCTTCCCCTGCCAGAGCAGGAGATAAATATCTGCAACCCTAGGCCAGTCTGGGTAGAGAGGGAAATTCCAAGGTGTTTCCCTAAAGGTGTTCAATCTATTCTGTACTTCTTGATGGATGGATGGATGGATGGATGGATGGATGGATAGGAGGATCATGGGTGAGACAAAGAAGCTAAATCCAACAGGAAGGAAGCTGTTGGGATGCCAAACTCTTCCTATTGGCCAGAAGCTGCAGGCAGAAACATGCCTACAGACAGGGGAGTCCCAAGATACCATCAGCTGACAAGGGCCAAGGCACCCAGGTTCTTTTCCACTTTTCCTCTATGCCAGCTGCAAAGCTGCACCAAGCCCACTTTGGGGTGGGGTTTGTAAGGGACTCGCTCAATTATTGCACTGGTTGCCTTATTCCTTCCGATCAGCTGGTTCAGCTGGCAGCCACCAAACTAAAGCAGGTGCCAAGTTTTTGGAGTTCATCCCACTGTCAGCACTATTTCTGCTAGGGACGGAAAAGCCAAGCAGGAGGCAATTACCTCTTCAGCCTAGAAGGGAAAAAGCGTGCAACCACTTGTGAATCAATGCCGAGAAAACAGATTGTGTGCTTCAAACAATAAAGCAACAAAATGGGCACTCATAACCTTTCATTTGTATTTTGATTATACAACCAAAGACTCGGGGGGGCCATTTTAGCATCTACTTATAGATGTGCATAAAAGAGTCTGCTCTAATTATACACGTCAGTGTAGCTGGTTGGAGGAGAGTTAATTGGTTTTCAGACTATCTCAAGCAACACCAGCATCAGGACATGTGGCCAAGGACCTGAAGAATCTGTTGTAAATGATGCCCATGAATTCTCTGTTGCAAAGTAAACCTTTTTTTTTTTTTTTTGCTACAGCATGTTTTATGGTGCAATAAAAAAGTAGGAAGTCAATAGCTATCTCTAATATAACCGTAACGGAAAAGATACTTTACTGGTTCAATATTGCTTGAAGGGCAGCGAAATATAGAGATTTGACCTTAACCAAGGCATCCTTTGCCAAGTTGAAGGTGTAAAAGAGATGCTTGAAAGAAGGGTGCCCAGGATGGCTGCATGCATTAGGGTTCTCTAAACATATGCAGCTATGCGATTGCTTTAGAATGATCAGTCTGGAAACTTTCAAGAAGTTGGACCATCTCATGAATAGATTTTAGGCTGGTTCACATAACCATTAAAATCTAGGTACGAGCTGGGCTACTGACATTTGCATGATCATGAGAACTCATACAAATCCCTCCAGCCCAGTTTTCCTACCCAACTTTCAACAGAGGGTGGAGGAGAAGAGAGCCCTTGTAGTACCTTGATTTTGTGGTTGTGAGAACTCATGTGGCCCTTCTACCTGGCCAAAGAGCATCTTCCCCACCCTCCCCCATATGGCAGCCACAAAGTTGTGTAGCCAGAGCAGCTGTCAGCAAAGGACACACTCCTCTGCAAAACAGACTATATGATCCTGAAGCTGAAACAGCTCTGGCAGGGCCGTGTCTGCCTCCTGATCCTTCATGGCCAATGGGAGGGAGACCACTGATGTCATGAAGCCTTTCCATTCTGCTGGCAGTACAAAGCATGCTGGGAAGGCAAATGAGTCCTTGGAGGACCCTCCATGACAGAATGGGGCTTGCCGCTGCTAATTTCAACAACAGACACCACGGCCGGCTTGTTTATGTGTCTCCTGGGTTCTGCTCATGTGCTCAACTTGGAGTAAGAGTTCCTCTGCCCTCCAGCCCATCCCCAAATAGACACACGAATGTGCCTTTTGTCTAGCCCAGGCCAGTCTGAGACTCTGCAGCTGTTGTTGGACTACAATTCCCATGACCTCCTGGGGATGTGGCTGAGGATGATGGGAGCTGCAGTTTAACCACAACTGCAGAGCCTCAGGTTAGTCACCCTGGGCAAGCCCAACTGCACGATAGAATGATCCATGCAACAATCCAACTGTAAGATAGAATGATTCCAGCTGCAAGATAGAATGATCCATGCATCTTTCCTTCCTCCACAGATCTACCTAAGGAATCCAGATAGGCCATAAACAGCGACAAGGAATGGAAGGCAATGAGCCTTCATGTGATAGATCTGTTTCTGGGTTGTACTGTTATGGGTTGCAGCTGAGGGATTTAACATTCAAAGCGCTGCCCACATAAAATACTGCCTCTACTTACAGTACAAAGCAAGCATGTCAGTCAAAAAGCCAGCTGGGAACCCCAGAGGCTCAGGCAGGGCTGCTGCTGAAAACAGGAGTCTCATTGGTCTGCTTCTCCCTGCTGTAATGGTCAGTAGAGCAAAATGCGTGACAAGGCACCACTGTATCACAAGCTGGCCAATCAAGATTTCAAATCGTGGGGGAGGTTCCTCCCTGGCTCCAGTGCTTGCCTCTGCAGATGAGTGCTGAACCTGGGGAGGGGAGGAGGTGTGGCTACAGAGCACGTTGGCACGGGGGGGGCACAGCTAGTGGGCAAGCTCCCATTGCTCATATACCTGGGTACAAGGTCCCCAGTTTGATAACATCATCATCATCATCATTATCTCTTGTTTACACAGTCAGACAGGTGTTATTGACTGGTTTGTTTTATCCAGACATCGAGTCCTTCCCAAGGACCTGGGATGCCAGAATTTTATTGACAATTGTTATAGATATCGTAGCAGAATATAGGCTGTTCCCAGTAAAGCTGCTTTTTGTAATTGGCTGTTGGTGATTTCTGTGGCCCCTATGGTGTTGAGGTGCTCTTCAAGGTCTTTTGGAACTGCACCCAGGGCGCCAATGACCACTGGGATTATTTCGGTCTTTTTCTGCCACAGCCTTTCAATTTCAATTTGTAGATCTTTGTATTTGGTGATTTTTTCTATTTCTTTTTCTTCTATTCTGCTATCCCCTGGTATTGCTATGTCGATTATTTTGACTTGTTTTTCTTTCTTCTCGACTACAGTTATATCTGGTGTATTGTGTGGCAGATGTTTGTCTGTTTGTAGTCGGAAGTCCCATAATATTTTTACATCTTCATTTTCTTCAACTTTTTCAATTTTATGGTTCCACCAATTTTTGGCTACTGGTAGCTTGTATTTTTTGCAGATGTTCCAGTGTATCATCCCTGCTACCTTGTCATGCCTTTGTTTGTAGTCAGTCTGTGCAATCTTTTTACAACAGCTGATTAGGTGTTCCACTGTTTCATCTGCTTCTTTACAAAGGCGGCACTTGCTGTTTGTTGTGGATTTTTCGACTTTTGCTCTTATTGCGTTTGTTCTTAGTGCCTGTTCTTGCGCAGCCAGTATTAAACCCTCTGTTTCTTTCTTCAAGTTGCCTTTCTTAAGCCATTGCCAGGTCTTGGTGATGTCTGATTTTCCACTTATATTGTGCAAATATTGACCATGTGTTTTGAAACACTAGCTGTGAGTACCCGGCATTGCTTGGGCTTATGGTACGGGTTTCTCTTTGTTATTGCATCCATATCCATTTTCTGGCTATAGCTGTTGTATATCCACCTGTCTGTCTGTATGAGGTAGTTGTCGGGGTTCCTGGGTACCCTCCTAGGAACTTGCTTTGCAAAGTTTGGTGCGAGTTTCTCTTTCTTTTTGCATCCATATCCATTTTTTGGATATACCCATTGAATATCCGTCTGTCTGTTGTCAGGGTTCCCATGTACCCTACATTACTCATAGGGTCCTAGGAAGTCACTGTGACAAGTTTGATGCCAACAGCTCAAAGGGCGTGGGAATGTATAGGGAAGACAGACAGACAAACAGACATTCAATTTTTTATATACAGACTAGCTATAAGTGCTCGCCGTTGCTTGGGCAATGCGGCATTGCTCTTTGTTTCATGGCTATACCCACTATATATCAGCCTGTCTGTCTGTGTGGGATGGTTGTCAGAGTTCCAGGCAGTCACTGTGCAAAGTTTAGTCCCGATAGCTCAAAGGCGCTTGATCTTTGTTTTGTGGCTATACCCACTGTATATCCACCTGTCTGTCTCTGCTGGGTGGTTGTCAGGGTCCCTGGGTACCCTATGATACACACAGGGTCCCAGGCAGTCACTATGCCAAGTTTGATCCTGATAGCTCACAGGGTGTGGGAATGCATTAGGAACATTCGTTTTGTGGCTATCCCTGCTGTATATCTGCCTGTCTGTCTGCACTGGGTGGTTGTCAGGTTGTGAGTAACATAACCCTATGTTACTCACAGGGTCCCAGGCAGTCACTGTGCCAAGTTTGGTCCTGATAGCTCACAGAGTGTGGGAATGCATAGGGAACAGACATTCGTTTTGTGGCTATCCCTGCTGTATATCTGCCTGCCTGTCTGTGCCGGATGGTTGTCCGGGTCCCTGGGTGCCCAATGTTACTCGTAGGGTTACAATGTTACTTGTAGGTTACTCGTAGGCTCTAAGAACAATGTTAGCTCAAAGGGTGAGGGAATGCATAGGGAACAGATAGATCTAGATAGATAGATCTAGATCAATAGCCAGATCAATTACTAGGGGGCAGAGGAGGTGGAGATGCATGGTGTGGAGAATTTGGAGAGAGAGAAATTCTTTTCCCTCTCACACAACACTAGAACCAGGGGTCACTCCATGAAATTGATTGCCAGGAGGTCTAGGACCAACAAACGGAAGTACTTTTTCACACAACGCGTGATCCACTTGTGGAACTCTCTGCCACAGGACGTAGTGACAGCCAACAACCTGGATGGCTAACTTCATGGAGGAGAGGTCCATCAATAGCTACTAGTCGGAGGGCTGTGGGCTACCTCCAGTCTCAAAAGGCAGGATGGCTCTGAGAACCAGTTGCAGGGGAATAATGGCAGGAGAGAGGGCATGCCCTCAACTCCTGCCTGTGGGCTGTGGCTTCCAGTGGCATCTGGTGGGCCACTGTGAGAAACAGGATGCTGGACTAGATGGGCCTTGGGCCTGATCCAGCAGGGCTGTTCTTATGTTCTTAGATGCAAGGCTACGGGCCGTTTCACATTAGCATAACCAGAACACACGAGGAGGAGTGGGGAAGCACCTTGGCTGCACCTGCCCCGACGTCACTGAAGGACGTCCCAGCGCACTGTCAGAGTCCTTCATTCGCTGGTGTAGGCTCTTCATCCATGCCCCTAAATGTTTCCTTTCATGGCTAATAGCAGCTTGGGTTGGGGCAATTTAAATTGGGAAATTAATGGAGGCAAAGAGTTAGATCCTTCCCCACCACACACACACACACACACACACACACACACACACACACACACACACCATTTATCATAACAGAATAAAATAGGAGGGAATTCTTATCATAGACCTCTCATGTCATGTCAAGTTTGGACCAAGAACACAGTCATAGGAAGTTTTGGCCCCTTTCTCTGAATACCATTGGCCAATTCATTTCCAGTCTGATTCTGTGGTAGGCTGTATTTGTCCGTGTTGCCCTTCCATCCCTTTAGGGGCTGCGTATGAGTTAAAATTCCTTTCGAGGCAGAGATGGAGATGCCTCTTCATTATTTCCATTATATTGGAGATTCTTCATAGCCAACAATTATCAACTGGTGATGCATTTCCCCACTGGACAGACAGCTACTTCCTGAATACCTTGTTAACAGCCACGTGCATATTACTGGATAGTGATCAATGCAAGAGGGCAGCCAGTGCAGCTGCAGAGAGGGAAGAAAGGAAGGGAGGCAGGGAGGAAGGAAGGAGAGGAGAGGAGAGGAGAAGAGAGCTGGTCTTGTGGTAGCAACCATGACTTGTCCCTTTAGTTAAGTGGTAGCAACCCTGGTCGCATATGAATGGGAGACTTGATGTGTGAGCACTCGAAGATATTCCCAATAGGGAATGGAGCCACTCTGGGAAGAGCAGAAAGTTCCAGGTTCCCTCCCTGGCAGCATCTGCAAGATAGGGCTGAAAGAGATTCCTGCCTGCAACCTTGGAGAAGCCGCTGCCAGTCTGTGAAGAAAATACTGAGCTAGATAGGCCAACAGTATGACTCAGTATATGCAGCTTCTTATGTTCCTAAGGAAGATTTCTTCCATAAGACGAGGTGAGGAGGTTGCCTCAGGCACCAGATAATTGGGGACCAGAACAGGGGAGTAGCCAGGTTGGAGGTGGCCTTGGGTGAGGCCTACCTTGGCAGTCCCACTGCCACTGACTGTCTGTGAGATGTGTCCCCCCTGTAGGGTTGCCACATTCTGGCTTTCCAAATCCGGGTGCCTAATTTGCATATTATGTAAATTGGCTTGAAAATAATTTCTGAGCAGAATAGTGACTGCACATTTTGCTCCATAACTCTGCTTCTACAAGGGCTAGAGCTTAGCTCCCCCCCCCTTTTCTTTTTAAATGAAAGCTGAAATCCAGGCGAATCTGGGCGGGCTAAACAATCTGGGTGAGATGCTGAAAATCCCGGTGAAACCTGGAATTGCAGCGGCGGGGGGGGGGCATGGCAACTCTACCCCTCTGCTGCCACCGCCACACCACCGCCACACACCTGCTGCCTTTGGCCTGCCTGCCTTTGTTGGGCAGTGACTCCACATGGGCCACGCAGATGCAGGGCATGATGAGTGGTGGCCAGGTGAGGGGCAAGGGCCCTCCATGCTTCCCACCTCTCCCTCTGTCTTTTTGTTTTCCCCACTGCATTCCCAGCACCAGTTTGTGGCAAGCAGCCAGGAGAACAGCAAGGAGGGTGCTCCATTGCACTCTCTCCCCCCTCCGCTCCATCCTTCCCACTGAGCCTAGTGGTCAGGCCTTCTCTCTCTCTCTCTCTCTCTCTCTCTCTCTCTCTCTCTCTCTCTCTCTCTCTCTGTTCCTCTACTTGGAAACTTGGCTGCACTACCTTTCACCACATGCGACATGCCTGACTACCAGGACAGCAAGATGCCCCACCCTGCCGTCATCAGAGCCGTTCTTCAGGACACATCTGGCCTTTGCAAGCTTTGGAAGGAATGCCTCTCCTCATACTCCTTCCACAGCTTGCAAAAAGCCTGGAGAGGAACAGGAAGAAGGGGGTACCTGGCAACCTTTCCTCCTCCCCATCCCTGCAACACCTTCAAAACTTGAAAGATCAGTTTGAAAGGGGGGCTGCCCCCACCAGGAGGGAGGGAGGGAGAGAGACTAACTCCCTGGGTTAGACTGGTGAAAATGAATATAATAGGGAAAATGGACCTCGCAGCTCCAAAGCAGAATGTGTATACACAGCAGAAGGGGTGGAATGAATAAGAGAACAAGATGACATGACACTGTATTACGGTGTTTGGCGAGTGAGAAGCTCGGTTCAACCTCAAAAGCTACTGAGTAAGAAGAAAATGTCGCTTTAACAGTATTAGGGGACAATTTATTATGTGTATCCTTCGAGTGCGGCACAATGTCACTGCGGGCCCTGGTGCATTTGCATTATTTCCAGACAACGGCAGCAGCAGAAAAGGGACACTGATTTATTTCAGAGCAGGCTCAGGTGATTTTTATGTCTACTGGGGACCGAGTCAGATAGGGCTTAACCCGTTCCGGTCTCTTCTGCTCCCAAGAAGAGCACTCTGTGGGCACGGCCGGTATCTTCCCACTCAGCTTTCACTTAAGGTGCCAGAGAAGGAGATGTTAAGCTTTTGAAGTGAGGTCCCCCCACACCTTTAATTTGCTCCTCACAAGGCTGGCACAACAATACATCCAATTCAGAGGGAAGGTGTGGCCAGAGGTGAACCTAGGTAATTTTTAGAGCCTGGACCTAAAGGCTTATGGAGGCTCCCCACTTGCTGGATGCCCTCTCCCCCCGCCACTGCTGCAAATTAAGCATCATCCCGCCCCCCTCCACACACACTGTAACACACACCGAGGTGGGTCTCATGATCCGTGAGATCCGCTTTTGGCAAAACTGCAGGGAGAGTGGGCTAAGCCTGCTCTCCCCACAGACGATCTCTGTAGGGGCCCTGGGTGGCCATATCAGCTGCCCACACAGTTGCCGGCTCTGTGACGGAGCCAGCGGGGGCTGGGGGAGTGGGGGTCGATTGGCCCCCACAAGCTCCACCATGCCCTGCGTGAGCGTGCAGGGCATGCTGGCGAGACCCCCGGAGCTGGGAGGCGGCTTTTCGCCTCCCCTCTGGGGGTCTCCTCATGAGTAGCCGTGGTGCGGAGCCGCGCCATGGCTACTCACGATCCGATAGCCCAGGTTTGCAGAGCGCTCGCTCTGCAAACCCAGGCTAAGGGGCAGGCTACCAAAGTGGGTTACCCGCTGGAGAACTGCCGGGCTTGCAGCTGAGCCCGACGGTTCTTACGATCAGGAAAAATCGGGCAAGGCTTTCCTAGCCTGATTTTCCCCGATCGTCAGAATAGCCCCACAGTATTTTTAACACATGGGTTTTTGACGGCACAAACAGCAACTTAACTCACAAGAATGTAAGCTTATAAAACAGGTATATTTATGCAAATTGTTGTAAACCGCTCTGTGCCATTTGGGAAGGGCAGTATATAAATCAAATGAATGAATGAATTCATGAATGAATATGCATTAACAGAAACATTTCAACACACAACTTAACATATTCCCATCCCACATAACCCACCCCCCCCTGTTTCTAAAGCACCTGGCACAGGTCACAATCACACTCAGTCTCCCAGTGCAGTGCAGGCCAGTGGCAACCACACCACCCAGGACAGACTAGAGAGGATTGGGGGGGGGGGCAGGAGCTGTGGAGGCCCTGGACCTTTGCCCCAAACCACAGGGGTAAGAGGGCCACTGGGAGTAGCCACCCCTTCCAGCTCTCTTTGAGAAAATAAACTCGCTTCTGCCACTCATCCTTCTGCTCCATTGCAGGGCTGGTTGATGTGCCTCTTAATATCTGGAAGTGAATTAACTCAAGGTATATTTAGCCAGCACTCCATACAAACCATGCTTAATTCTCTAGCCGAAGGAGGCTGCACTGGGGGAACAAGACAGTGATCCATACTAGGGCTTTACGACTTCATCCCTCCTACAGATGCCAGACTACAACTTCCATCATTCCTGATTATTGGCCACTGTGGCTGGGGATGATGGGAGTTGAGGGCCAAACAGTTGGAGGGCTGCAGCTGTACAGCTTTGACCTACGCCAACAGCTGCTGGAATTCCATCACTATATTATACAAGCAGGGACCCACGGAATGTGGTGTATTGCTGGGCCTAGCAGGAGTGCTCTTACACAGGAGTTCAGACAGTCGGGGATAAGTGCCTTGCAGGGATCTTGATGGTTTGCAGGGAGAGGTTTCAGGAGTGGGGAAAGGATAGCCCCTGCTAACTTTGCAAAGAGGCACCTTTTTACATAGTGATTCTCTTTATTTAGCAGGGGGAGAGGAACTGGCCCTATCCACCCCTAGCACAGTACCTCCAGTGACTGTTGCTGGTGTCTATCTTATGTTTCTTTTACATTGTGAGCCCTTTGGGGACAGGAATCCATCTTATTTATTTATTTCTCTGTGTAAACCGCCCTGAGCCATTTTTGGAAGGGTGGTATAGAAATCAAAATAATAATAATAATAATAATAATAATAATAATAATAATGATGATGATGATGAACATGTATCGTTTTTTAATTTCCGATCCTCCTGAAATCTTCTCCCACTCTACTATATAATAATAATGATGATATTAATGATAATAATAATAGGACTGGATGTCTGAATAAAACAAACCAGTCAATATCACCTGTCTGACTGTTTAAACAAGAAATAACAAAAAACAACAACAACAATAATAACAACAACTACTGTAGTTGAGAAGAAAGCAAAACAAGTTAAAATAATTGACATAGCAATACCAGGTGATAACAGAATAGAAGAAAAAGAAAAAGAAAAAATTAACAAAATACAAAGATCTACAAATTGAAATTGAAAGGCTGTAGCAGAAGAAGACCAAAATAATCCCAGTGGTAATTGGCGCCCTAGGTGCAATTGCAAAACACCTTGAAGAGCACCTCAACACCATAGGGGCCACATAAATCACCATCAGCCAATTGCAAAAAGCAACTTTGCTGGGAACAGCCTATATTCTGTGATGATATCTATAATAATAACAGCAACAACACTGATAATAAAATTCAGCCATCCCAGGTCCTTGGGAAGGACTCGATGTCTGGATAAAACAAATCAGCCAATAACACCTGTCTGACTGTGTAAACAATAATAATTACATTACATTACATCACATTACATTACACTCTGCCTCAGGTTAGACCTGATAATTTATTGCTACACATAGCATTGCAGAGTTTTCTAGAGAGTGGGAATGTGAAAAGTTCTGCTTTTTCTTTCCTTCCTCCTGACATCTCCCATACAGTCTGGGAGGTTTCCCCCCACTTTGTGGCTCTTAATGCAACCCTCAGGGTATTACAAGCAGCTAAAAGTTCAAGTAGCCCCGTTCCCTTCCTCCTCTTTTTTTCGGGGGGGCTTTACTAGCTGATACCTTCCACGTTCTATAGGTCCCGGCAGCCACTGAGCATAGGTCAGGGGTTGGCAACCTTTGGCACTCCAACAATTGGCCTACAATTCCCATTATCTCCAGCTACAAATTGTTTGGGAGTTGTAGTTTAGCTAGGAGAAAATGGCATTGGCGGCGGTGGGCAAGGATAGAAAATGGCAGTGGGCAGGCTGGGAAAGAAATCAGCAGTGGTGGCGGGCGGGGGGAACTACAGGCACAGATGCTCTGTGCCCAGCCCAGTAATGTATTATAAACTGTTAGGGGCCTGAGGTGACCAATTCCCTCCCTCCTCTTGCACCTTATTTTCCTGTATTTTCTTCCAGTGTTCACTTCAGACATCCCACCAAGTCTCAACAGCTCTCAACTATAGTCTTAATTGATAGACTCACAAGGTATGTCCAGCTTCTGGATCCAGATTAGACGCTAGTCCCCCTCCCCTGGGGCCAAAGTTAGAACTAGATAACAGTGGAGAAATACAGGATCTCAGCATACCTATGCAGAAAAAGCAACATGGCAACAGTAGGACCTTTCCTGTACCCCAAACAAGATAGGACGAAAGACTAGGTGTTTCATTTATATATACATCTATAATATAAATCTTCTTGGGCTTCACTGACTGACTGATAAAACTCACAGACCAGACCAAAAAAGATAGGAACATGCCATTTTTGCAGGTAGGTTCCAGACCTCACCCAGACTATTTGGTGGGGATGGGGGGTGGGGGAGGAAAACACTGGAAAATTCATTAAGTTCCTGGAAAATGCAGGAAAGTGTTCTCATTGGAGAAGTATGGATTAGCATTAGCATTAGGGTTAGGATTAGCATGAGGATTAGTGCAAACATGAAGGTTAGCAGTAGGTTGGGGTTGGGGTTCAAACAAACTTTGTCAGTTTTCTTGGATACCTTTACACACATATAGTCTAGAGTTTGTGGTACTGGATGCATGCTTGCAAACTGCAGTCCATTTACACATACACCCACTTACTTTTCTTCATACCTAGAAAGTTTCTTGACTCTCACGGTATGAAGAATTGTCATTATTTTTGGATAGCTTCATTTTTCTTCAAAATTGATTGGCACTTGATTACCTGAGCTTGGTTTTGGTGTATATTAAGAACAGCCCTCCTGGATCAGGCCCAAGGCCTATCAAGTCCAGCATCCTGTTTCACAAAGTGACCCACCAGATGCCTCTGGGAAGCCGACAGGCAAGACCTGAGGGCAGACCCTCTCTCCTGCTGTTGCTTTATGTTACAATATTATATTCTGTGCATATCTTCTCTTTTTCATTCCATGGTTCCCTTCTCATCTGCCATCATTCTGTTTTAATACAAGATCTGATACAAGTATATAGATAATAATCTATGGTTGAGTATCTCTGGACTGAATTGCAGAAAATCCGGGTTAATTCTGAGGATTAATATTGAGCCAGTGTGTTGTAGTGGTTAGAGTGTTGGACTAGGACCAGGAAGACCTCCGTTCAAATCCCCATTCAGCCATGAAACTCACTGGGTGACTCTGGGCTAGTCACTTGTCTCTCAGTCTAACCTACCTGACAAGGTTGTTATAAGGATAAACAACCATGTTCACCACTCCTTGGAGGAAGAGCAGGATATAAATGTTAAAAAAAGTAAAAATAAAAATATTTCCATAAAACACACTGATAAAATGTTTGCAAAATGAGCCCTGACATACCTCTCAGTGGCAGCACAAATGAAGCACCATTTTAATTCCCCCACAATGCTTCAAACATAGCATATATCTGGAGTGACATAATGTCAGGGGAATTATGGGGAAATTAAAATGTATTTATTTAAAACACTTACACCTCACGCTTCCAGTGCACTACTGCTCAGGGCGGCTCACAAAATTAGTTAAACACATACAATAGAGAACAATATAAAATTAATAGAAATTAAGAGATCCAGTCAAAACTAGATTTAAAAGTTACAAATTTAAATTTTAAAAAAACCTACTAGATTTGAGCAGCGAATAAAGCATTAAAAAGCCTTTCTAAGTTTATGGGTCTTAAGTTCTTTTTTTTTTTTTAAACCCTGAGGGAGGGAGGATGGTGAAGCTCTTACGGGAAGGCATTCCAAAGTCAAGGGGCCACCACCGAAAAGCCCCTATCTCTAATCCCCAACAACCAGATTTTTGTTAGTGGCCTTTCTGTGTATACACCAGCAAAGCAGCTGAGTCGATCTGAATACTGACTGCACATGTTTTGAATCTCGGTTTTCATTCTGAATTGTAGAAGAACTTCTGTGTGAAATGATGCTCCCTTACTAAGACAGCTAAGCATTAGAAGGTGGGCACATTTATATTCCAAACAAGATAATTATGAACGCTGTCAAAATCTTTAGGATTTGGTGGTTATTCAAAAACCTGCAAAAGCAGAGACCATAGCAAGAGATGGGGAAAAGGAAGAGAGTATGTGGACTGTGTGCCCATTATTGGGATCTGGATCAGGATTGACCTGATCCAGAAATGATCGACTCATGCATTTGATCATAGTAGGGGCTCTGGATTGCATTGAGCTGATACATCACTATCAGCTTGACGCATCAGGAGGGTTGTTGGCATACCTTTACTGAAGATCCAACACTCCCTGGAGAAATTGGCTGCCCAGTAGGCAGTAGTAGTAATTCAAGTGGGAAATATTGTCCTGTTCTATAACTACACCTAAAAAGCTATACCTTCAAAGGTATACAAAGGCACACCTACAGAGATTAGAATCGCTCAGACCATGGTTTTCCCCATGGCACTCTATGGATGCAAAAGCTGGACTTTGAAGAAGCAAGATAGAAAAAGTATTGAAGCTTTTGAACTTTGGTGCTGAAGAAGACTTTTGAGGATACCATGGACAGCCAGCAAAACAAACAAATGGATCATAGAACAAATCAATCCAGAATTTTCACTTGAGGCATAAATGACCAGGCTCAAACTATCATATTTCGCACACATTTTGCGAAGATCCAGATCCCTTGAGAAGTCCATAATTCTGGGAAAAGTGGAAGGAAAGAGAAGAAGAGGATGACCAGCAGCAAGGTGGATGGACTCAATTATGACAGCAATGAATGCACCACTGAGAGACCTTAAAGGCCAAGTTGAAGACAGATCATCCTGGAGAGAATCTATCTATGTGATCGCTAAGAGTCAGCACCAACTTAATGGTAGTTAATCAATCAATAGTCACAGGGAGTGGCCACCCCTCCCCCCAATAATGCACCAGGAAAAGGATGCAACATCATGATGTAACCTTCTGCCCTGGTGCATCCTGGGGCAAGAAAATGGAGGGAAAGGTGGCCATTTGAATCATTGCCGCTGTGGCGGCTTTTTGGGTAGCCACTTTCTTCAGGGAATGCTGAATCTTCAGGAAAGCCAAGCCCTTCCGATAGGTTTGACACACCGCTGATACAATGTGGCATTATATCAAATCTATTTTTGATATCAGGGGTATTTTTCATTGGAATTGTTGCTGGTGAAAAATGCTCCGACATGGCGTGCATTGCATTGGAATCAATTATCAGGCCAGTTCAATGCACAGCCCTAGTGTGTATCTGCAGGCAATTATAATTCTACCATAGTGCCTTAAGGTCTCTGCAAACTGATGTCTGTACACAGTCTTATTAGGAATAATCTAAGCTGAATAGACTTCCATTCATTCATTCATCCTATCATTCATTCACCTGCTCACTGTATCTTCTTCCTGTCATGCTGATGAAATACTTGGGACTTTTAAAAGGCATTTACAACAGGCAATGAATTTCCAACTGTTGTGTTTGGCAAAGATCTTCAGGTGAAGGACTGCACAATTATTCTGCAAATGTAGACAGCAGCACAGGCACCCACAGGGGGCAAAGAAATGGTGCTTCCATTTGTGTGGAATAGCAATGATCTCGGAAGAGACTGAGGCGAAGACACTAAACTCTTAAATGCATTCGGTTGTTACAAGAGCATATAATGATGGTTATACAATGCATCTCTGTAATGCAAGGTTACATGCTTTTTCAAGGTGTGGAGTTCCTTATTATAAAACAGCCACTTAGCTGGAAGCAAACGACCTAGAATGTAGCTGGTATTCTAAACAAAACAGTAATCATTGCACAGAAAAAAAGTCCATGATGCAGACTTTCAAACTGTTATCCTTTACTTTATGTTTTCTTGAGCGGGCTTCCAGCGGCAATGCTCCACCCCAGTCTCTTTCACTATCGTTGATAAAGGGCACTATATCACAATATTATTGTATCTGTTTGTTTTAGGAACGTTCACCTTCACCCCTCACCAAAGTCTCAGGGTGGCTTACAGGTTAAAGATAGAAATGCAGTACAAGTAACACACAGTGGTAGAACACCTGCTTTGCACGGTCGCTGCCAAATCAATTCTAGCTGAAGGTTATATGACCCTTGCTTCCCAGTCTCTTCATAAAACACAACCGTTTGGTGAACCTCTGCAAAATCTCTCTCCATCTGAGCCAGCTCCAGTGGTCACTTCCCTGCACTCACTGAGATCTGCTTTGGGATGCACTCTTGTCTCTCAGCAAAATGCCAATGAGCTGATCTCTCTGTTTTTGACATCTGAGGATATACCCCATGAGGATCCCTGCCAAGCTCCCTTAGTTGCACCAAATCAACTGTCCAGTTTCTGCCAAGATTACAAAATAGAAACCCACACTCTATATAGTCCACCTTCTGGCCATAGATTGCAGGACTCTAGCTATTCCAAATCTGTGGCTCAAGAAATTCAGGAGGCTTGCTACCAGGAACCATCTCACAGGTATGCTTACCTCATCAAGAATGCTTGCAAGCCCACACCCAGACACTGGATCTTCCAGATGTGGGTCTGGCAATATCTGCAAGCAATCTATCAGTCCAGACAGTCCAAATGGGAACATCACCAGAGCACTCTGGGAAACATGATAATCCAGCCAATGAACAGGATATAGGAGAAGGACTTCAGTTGTCCCCCTCTGCTGGTTCGCCATCCCCAAACCAGCCCGCAATAGCCCTTATCAATAATGACAATACTGTGCAGGTTACCACTAATGATTGACAGTTATTACACAATTTTCAACTCTCCCTGATCTCATAGAACATATTTGGGTGGCCTTCGAAAAGATTGGACTGTGATTTCTTAAAATTTATTTCCTCATTTGACATTTTATTTTTCCAGGAGACATGGATGACCTCTGAATTTGGCATACCAAATTACTATCCAGTTATGACAATGGCAACCCTGAGCCTTAAGGGTGGCAGACTATTGGGTGGTCTTGGGTTATTTGTTTCTACTTGGCTAAAAGTGCAGGTTGAAAAATTGCCTTTCCATGCTAGATGGGCTGTGGCAGCATTGTTATCCTTCAATTTTTTTTAAGATACTTTATGTTAACTTGTACCTGCCTCCCCAGCATTTATATTCTCAGACTAAATCACAGTGGAAGGAAGTGGAGGGTTATATTCTCCAATTACCTTCAGAATACTCAACAGCTTCATTGATAATTAGTGGCGATCGTAATGCAAGGATAGGCCATGATAATACTTCATTGTTTGATAAGTTCTTTCTTTCTTTCTTTCTAACATTTAATATACTGCCCACTCCGAAGATTCTGGGTGGTGTACAAGAACATGCAAAGAAAGACAACTTTAAAATTACATTCTAAATTAAAAACTAAAGTAACTAACAAAAAATTAAAAAAAACAAATAAGTAAACTACAGGGCAAAAGCCTGGCGAGAAAGAAAAGTCTTCAATAGAAGTTTAAAAATCAGTAAGGAAGGGTCTAAACGAATCTGAAGGGGAAGGGAGTTCCAGAGAAGTGGGGCAGCAACCAAAAAGGCCCTTTCACGTGTCCTAGTGCCCCAAACCTCTCGGAAATCAGGGACCAAAAAAAGGGCCATCTGAGATGATTTGACCAGACGGGATGTAACTGGATGGGACAGGCGGGTCTGTAGGTAGGGTCTCTCTTTGGCCTCATATCTTAGATGTTAATTTTTGTTTCCCCTCTCGTATCAGCAACTTAGCTGGGCTATGTTTGGCCCAGATGGCTAATAAATTACATCTATTTATTTTGAATGGAGCTGCTCCTGGGGATTGTCCTGGACAATTTACCTTCTGATCTGAGGTCAAGCTCTCCTCCACCATCAATTACCTAATGGTAGCACGTGACTTGGTCATGAGGGTAACGGACTTTAAAATTGTGTGAAGACCAGAGAGTGACCACCTTCCTCGCACTCTGTCCTGTAATTTTGTAGATCATCCCCTTAAGCACCCAATGTGTACACATTTGAATGTAACTGCTGAATCTGGGTTGTTCAAAGTTAAGTGGAATCGGCAAACCATCAAAGCGGTCATGGATTGGATCAACTCAGAGCATGGTGGTGAGATTCGCACTAAGCTCTTAGGTCACTTAGGTGAGATAGGGAACTCTTCTTCCATTCTTAGTGCCTATGATGCACTTATTCAGAATGTAAAACCACTTCTGTCTAGATTCTGCCCTGCTTATTCTAAACCCATGACCAGTTATACAAAGAAGTGGTTCGATCAGGACTGTGCAATTGCTAAGAGAGATCTTGTCTCCTTCTGCCTGCTTTAAATCCAATCCATCTATGCAACTGAAATCAGAAGTGATGAAGAGGAAGAGAGCCTACAAGGCTCTTCTGAGGAATAAGAAAAGAGCGGCAGTGTATGAAAACTGGACAACCCTCATTAGAACGATTAAGAATAAGGACTCTGTGAGGTTTTGGAAGTTGACTTCTGCCTCTGCTAATTCTTCCTCTAGTTATACAGCTAGTCTAATTGCAGCTGAATCTTGGGAATCTTCCTTCTTTTCTCTTTAGAGTGATCTGAGCACGCATACCCAGATGGACTTACCAGTTGACTCCATACCTCAATGGCCCCCTGTAACACCTCAAGAAATCAAACAATTGATCCTTCAACTAAAGAGTAGAAAGGCCCCTGGCAATGATTTCATCCCCCCTGATCTATTGAAATCTAACATTGATTGGTGGGCCCCAGTACTGGTCTTTTTATTTACATATATTGACCAGACAGCCCAAATTCCACACAGCTGGGGTCTCATAGTTTTCAAAAAAGGAAGTACAGAGGATCCCGCTGACTATAGACCATTAAGCCTTCTTAATACAATCAGCAAATTATACGCTAAACATCTCTGTATAAAACTATGTAATTGGTTAGAACAACGGGGGTGTATCTAGGGTAAGGCAGGCAGGGCATGTGCCCTGGGCGCCACTTGAAGGGGGGCACCATTTTAAAAAATCTAAAAAAATTAAAAATGGCCACCGAAAACAAAATGGCCACTGTGCATGTTCAAATGGCCTCTGTGAGGCTCTAGGCCATGCCAGGCCTCGCAGAGGCCAAACTACAAATTACATGAGAATACCACTCTCCGTGTTTGATTCAATCTAGAGGGCCAATTATCCAATTCAGTTCCAAACTCAAAAGGCATGAGGCAGGGTTGCATACGGGCACCTTTTTTATTTAACAACTATATCAATGCATTAATCAAATGGCTGCAGAGCTTGGACATCCATGCCCCAAAACTAGCTGACAAAAGGCTACCAATACTTCTGTATGCTGACGATGCCGTGATCCTTTCGCAGACCAGGATTGGTCTCAAGAGAGCTTTGCGGGCCCTGGCTCTCCATTGCCAGGAAGAGCATTTGGTTATCGACTACTCCCAAACTAAAATTGTTTGTTTTAACAACAGAGTTAAGAACTTCACTTGGTTTGTTGAGGGTCATTGAATTGAGCAAGTGAAACGTTTTAAATATCTTGGAGTGGTTTTTCAGCACAATGGCAGGAAATCTGCACATGTCAGACTGGTTGCTGGCATGACACAAAGAAGTGCAACAGCTATATTGCTATTCCACCGCGCTCAGGGTAGTGGTTATATTCCTGCTGCTATCAAATTGTACCTAGCCAAATCCATGTCACAACTTTTATATGGCGCCCAATTAGGCCCATATACCAATTTTGTTACTCTAGGAAGGATTGAATCAAGTTTCCTGAGAGCTCTCTTTTCTGCACCCAGATGCACAGCTAATGTTGTGATCTGCCAGGAGGCTGGTTTACTAAAGGTAGAAACTAGGGCTTGGCTATCAATCATCTATTACTGGCTGAAACTTCATCTCCGACCAGTAGGACTCATACCTACATTTTTATCAGTTATGCCTCAACTGCCCTGGTGTTTGAAGATAGTTAACAAACTTCTTCTCCTTGGATTGGCTCCAGATTCCTTGCTGGAAATGGGCCTTGTGAGAGGGGGAAAAAAAAGTTCACCAGCAACTGGAAGATATTGAGTTGCAGAAGGAGGTGGCTTGTTTGCCTGCATTCTATAGATCATTGAAGTTTGGGGTGGGTTTCTCCTCTGCATCATACTTGTCTTCTATTATTTTTTCTAAGTTTTGCTGGGCCTTTTGAGAGCCCGCTTCAATATTTTCCCGTCAGCTCTGCTTACTGGGAGGTTTCAACATCTACCCATGGAGGCTTGGCTTTGTCCCTGCAGTTCTGGTGAAATCGAAACCATTGTTCATGTTTTACTGAATTGTAGCTTTTATCAGGATAGTAGGCACCGTTTGATTTTACCCCTATTGATTAGACTCCCTGGACACTCTGCTGATTTTTTATTTAAATTTTAACTTGTGGATAACGATTCCTTTATCTCCTCTACACTGTAGCAAAATTCTGTTATATAGCCATTAGGGTGTGCAGCTCCCTGATTGATTCAAAAGGGAGCTGGGACTGTTTATAAGACTTCTGTGATGAAGACTTGGTACTGCTCCAGTCGCTACTGTGTTACCTGTTTTCTGTCGTAGTAATCTTTGTAATTTTGGGGTTTTATATTTGGTCAATGATCATAAATAAAATTTACTATTTACTATTTACACCTGCTTTGCATGCAGAAGGTCTCAGGTTCAGTGTTGGGAATCTCCCAGTAAAGTTGGGAAAGAGTCCTTGAGAGCTGGCTGTGTCTGTTTTAATGGAGTGTGTGTGCAGTTGGACAAGAGTGCTGTTGCACAAATGCAAACATTGCACAAATGTAGTTGTGCAATGGACAGCCATCATTCCCAAGGTGTGCAACATGCCCAATTGTGCAACTCTGCACAATTTTGTGCATTTGCACAAGAGTACTCTTGTGCAGTTGTGTGGACACACAGAGCTTTCTGCTGCATGTCAGTTAGTGCACTGAGCTAGATCAGTACTCTTTACTATTTTTCAAGCAGGGGGCACTTGGGCAAAAACCCTTTAATGTGAGAGTCATTTCCCACTATGCTGACTTCCACATAGTGCTGCGATCTTCTCAGTGCTAGGATGGCCCTTTAAGAGGGACAGAGCCCTCTCTTAAGAGCTCTAGGAGAAAAGTGCTGGGAAAGGCTACACTTCCCAGCATTCTGTGCATGTCATCCAAGATGGCACAAGGGCTGAAGAGGGCTCCTTTAAAGGTGCCCCCCAGTGCTGGGCAAAGTACAGCAGTGCATGATGGTGGGAACAGTCACCTCCACATGGTGCCAGGGGGACTGTGTAGAGTATTCAGCTTTGACTAAAGCTTCGCATAGGGCCAATAAACAATTAGGGAGTTGTGATTAGGGTTGATGGGGGCCACCACTGGCCCCTGGCTCATTCAATGAACAACACTGAGCTAGATGGGCCCATGATTAGAGTCAGTTAAAGGTTCATGGGTTTGCATGATATTATCAAAAGGAGACATATGTTTGGCTCTACTTTTGTAGAGATGCAGGCTTATTCAGAATTCACATAGGCCGCATTCGGGTGTAACGAGAAACCAGAGTTAAATGGCACAGAGGTTGGAACTCTGTTATGTCCAAATTTGTGCAACCACATTTTTGAGCCGAAAGCAACCTGCAGTTTGCCTCACCCAACTCCAATTCGAACCTTCAGTTTGTAGCAATAGCAATAGCAATAGCACTTACATTTATATACCGCTCTATAGCCGGAGCTCTCTAAGCGGTTTACAATGATTTTTAGCATATTGCCCCCCAACATTCTGGGTACTCATTGTAGTATTGTAGTAAGGTTTGCAACTGAAATATGAGGTTTGGCCATCACAGCGTTGTGTCCTAATGTGGGTGGTGCCATAATCACGGTTCCATTCAGTTTCTGGAATTGCAATCATAGAGACAGCAGTGCAGCCCTGCACAGGATCACACCTGTTCCATGCCAGCAGCGCTTCTCACTGGCAGCCAATCACTTGCCCCGCCCCTCCTGTCTCCAATCAACATAGCAGTTGCCCAGCAACAGGGACACCACCACGTCCCAGCCCTAGCTTGTCAGCCTTTCAAATGGCAAAATCTCACTGGGGCATTCCCTCTTCCCACACTGTCCCTTGTCCCCCCTGCCTCCTGGCAAGCAGGAGAGAAAGGGGATGGGATGGCAGGACGTGCACTATGTGCCTTGCTCCCCGAAAATGAAGCAACAATAATGTATGTTCACATGCACAAGCACTCCAGGTGGCAACATAAGCAGAGCACCAAACCAGAGCATTAGGACAGAAATATATGGCAGGGCAGGGATACCAAGGATCAAGTTTAGAAGGCAGCCCCAACCAGGGATTCTCAAGTGGCCAAGGTATTTTTTTTTTTTGTACAGTGATGTTGGGGAAGGGGGCCCCAACCCCTTCTCCTTGGGGAATGTGTGTGATCCCTAGACTTACTCAAGAGAAAGGCTTGGTAGCAGGATCAGCACTGGCAACACTGACAGGGGAGATTCCTCATCTGCGATAATGAGGGATGCTGTTCCTGAGTGGACTGCTCACTCATGAGAGTGTAAGGCTATGGGGATACCCCCTCACAACTCACGAGAGCCATCTGTGGGAACAGTAGAGTTGGGCTGAAACACTAATAATGTGTGACAATAATCACACATGTCAGGCAAGTGGGGCCCCCTTCGTTGTGTTTCCTCATCTCATGAGCATGCAGTCCAACAGGAGACCATGGGTGTTTGACCCCAAGGTCTTCCCCAGTAGACTGGCCCTCTCATGAGAGTGCTAGTCCCCTGGCAGGAGTGGCAGGGGAGCAGGAGTGTGTATTGGTCTGCATGGACTGCTTTGCCTGCGTGAGCCCTCACTTGGTCATAGACTGCCAGACCCCCACAGGGACCTTTGCCCTCCCACCTATACATATCCCCGCCTAGGAATTCATCAAAAAAGTGCTCTGTGTGGAAAATAATGAGTGCCCTTCCCCGCAACACACACACACACACACACACACACACACACACCAATCATGCACGTGTGAGACAGTATTTGGGGCGCTTAAGATGGTGGCATTGCATTTGCTGTCAGAAGTAGCTTTGGCATGGCATAATGCCCTTTCCATGCCAAAGGTGGGCGGACCATTCCGATAAGGCATGATCACACTCGGCACGTCCCCTTTAAGATCATGGCCAGTGGTAACTGCTCTACTGACGTGCTGATGCCTTGTACGCAGTCTGGTGACACGAGCGTTACAGAGCTTGCTGAGATGCCACTTCGGCAGACCAGGAAGAGGGAGGGGCTCCCTTGTCCTGAAACTGGAGCTTGCCAGACCATGGTTAGATGAACATTTGCAATGCGACTCACACTTTAAAATTGAAATTGCAAGTCCAGCAATCTCTGGTTTTGCATGAAATACAGATGCAGCCATAGTGTCTTCCCATAGAGTCGTAGCATTATTTTTCGAGAAACATTCAGTTTTGCTGGCATGGACAGATATGGAAAAAGAGTGTCGGCATAACATACAGAGCACTGTTTGAAGGCAAACCAACTAAAGACTGCAGTAAAAGTTTAACCTATATTCATCCATTCAGGGAACATGAAATATTCCTTGTGATCCATCTGGCCCAATCACATAACCTAAACAATATGTCAGAAATTCATCCACAAACGTTTCAGGCTTAGAAGTGACTCCTGCTTGTTCCTGAGGCTGAGCCTATGGAAATTTCTTGGCACCAATATTTTCCAAACCATAATTTTAGCCTTTATACATAGGTCCTAGTCACAGAGGCCAAAAGGGTTGCATTTATGCAAAAACAGGAGGGGGGTGCTTCTCTTGCAAATTAAAATGTATATATTTCCAAGCTGCAAACTTTATCCCTGACTGATCCCATTGATCACTCTGATGATAGTTGACAATTCATTAAGCAGGGGTTCTCAAACCTGGGTCCCCAGATGTTGTTGGACTTCAACTTGCATGGCCTTTGGTTGTTGTGGCTGGGGATGGTGGAGTTGTAATCCAATGACATCTGGGGACCTGAGTTTAAGAACCCCTGGCATCACGCCCTGACTTGCAACTAGTATTTAGTTCATAGTCTGGAAAAACGTTCAGCTTTTGAGCAACTGTCTCTGAAAATCGACACTTTGCAGAGGGAATTGGATAATATTACAATGATCTAACATCAGTTAAGATCAAGAAATTCCAATGAGATGAATTTGGTTATGCACATGAGAGGGTCTACTCTTGGTTACACCAGGAATGGGGTTCCTGTAAAAAGTCACTTTCCGGGCTTCCTCTGGCACAGCAGGGAACACATTCCAGCGTCTCAGGGCAGCAGCAGAGAAGGTGTGTCCCTTGTGGCAGCCAGATAAGCTGGTGGCAACTGCAGACGAACCTCTCCAAATGATCTCGACAGGTGATGGGGCTCATAGTGAAGAAGATGTTGTCTTAAATACCCAGGGCCTAAGCTGTCTAGGGCTTTATAGGTAACTAGTGTTTTCAGGCCCGTTGCGATAACGGGCGCTAGTAGGGGAGAGTTCCCCCCCCCCCCGCCTCACTTCCTCTGGCCTTCCCCCCCCCCCCCCGCCCTCCCAGCTGGCCGAGACTTCCTTACCCGAAGCAGCCCGCGACAGTCGGGCGATCTAAAATCCATTTTTTGCGAAGAAGAGAGGAGCTCCCGAACAGAACTCCTCTCTGTGCTAAGCCAATGCCCAAACTGCTGCTATGGACGCAAAGGACGCCTATTGCGGTTGGCGGCCATGGCGGCGGCCGTGGAGGCATTCTTCTAGGCCATTTTGGCCCTTAATCATTGGGGGGGGAGTGGGGAAGGAGTATTTGGGCAGCTGGGAGGGTGGGAGAGTGGGCGGTGGCGGCGGCCGGGCAGACTCTGGGGGTGCCGCTGCCGGTCCGCCCCGCCCCCGCCTCACATTCCCGGCCGGTCTCCCCGGCCGGGCAAGGGCCCCAAGGACTCGCAGCCGCCTGGCTGCGGTGGCGGCGCCAGGCCTCGGCGGCGGCACCGCCACCACCTCGGCTGGCTTCCCCCGCCGCCTCCTCCCCCCGCCCGGCTTCGGCGGCGTGGCTCCGCCGCCGCCTTGGCCGCGCCTCGGCCAGTCCCCCCCTTCCCCGCATTCCCGGCTTCTTCGGGGCGGCCGCTTCTGGCCGCCCAAGATGGCCACCGGGTGCCGGCCGTCGTGTCTCCCTTGCCCTGTTCTGCGCATGTGCTCCGCGCATGCGCAGAACAGGCCGGGGAGGCACGGACACACGCTTGGTGTCCGTCCACGGACGGACACCAAGCGTTTTATTAGAGAGGATAACCAGCATCTTGAATTTTGCCCAGAAACTTATCGGCAGCCACTGTAGCTCTTTTAATAAAGGTGCGATGTGGTCTCTTTGAGATGATCCGGAGACCAACCTGGCTGCCACATTCTATACCTACAGCATTTTCCAGACTATGCAGAAAGGCAGCACCATATAGAAGGCATTGCAGTAGTCAAGAGCAATTGCATATGTAGCACTGTTCTGAGGTTGTTCATCTCAAGAAACGTACGTAACTGTTGTATCATCCGAAGCTGTCAGAAAGCACCTCTGGACACTGCTTCAGCCTGGGGAAGGTGTGAATCCAGAAGCACTCCCAGACTGTGTACCTGTTCCTTCTGGGGAAGTGTGACCCCATCCAAAGCATATGCACATAGGAAGCGGCCTTCTATGAGTCAGACCATGGGTCCATCTAGCTCAGTACTGTCTCTACATAGACTGGCAGTGGCTTCTTCAAGTTTACTGGCAGGAGTCTCTCTCATCCCTATCTTGGAGATGCTGCCAGGGATGGAACTTGGAACCTTCTGCATGCAAGCAGGCAGGTGCTCTTCCCAGAGTGGCCCAATCCCCTAACAGGAATATCTTGCATGTGGTCTCCCATTCAAATGCAAGCCATGGTAGACCCGGCTTAGCAAAGGGGACATCATGCTTGCTACCACAAGACCAGAACGGGCAGATCAAAATCATCTTCCAAGTTCCAACCCCACACATTAAGTACCTCTGCCTCAGTCCCACATTGAAGGCCTGGCACCGAAGGCTGGCTCCCTTTGGTGGATTGCTTTGGTGGGCACGCTGCTGGCCATGCCACCAGTGCAGGCCACCTTCCTTGTAAGCCCCCGCAAACCCCGAATCTCTCCGCATGAGAGGCTCTGAAGCAGGGCTGGTGCAATTAGTGCCCACGGGGGTTGATTATTCAACACTCAGGAAGGAAAGCAGGCACAGTCAAGGCAGCAAAGCTCAGCCGATGTTCAAACTGTCCTGGCTGAGTGGGGTGGGGGGAGATTGCAATAAATCTCCCAGCAAAGTTGGAAAATACATCTGTTTTAAATGCTGTCAATAATCCTCTCAAAATATTCTTTGTATACTACAGTAGATTTACTGATATCATCTTTATTGTTCAAGCTGATTGTTCAGTTCTTCAGTTTTTTAATTGGATTAATTCTATTGATTCTCATATTAAATTTACTGGACATATGCATGAACAGTCTATTGCTTTTTTATATGTCGTGGTACATAAATAGGCTAACAAGATTTTAGTTAAAGATTATCATAAACTTACAGCCAAATTTTCCATATTGCATTTCAATATTCATCACTCTAAACATATGAAGGATAATATTCCTTATGGACAGTTTCGTAGATTAAAAAGAAATTGCACCAGTTCTGAGATTTTTGTCTCAACAAAGGGATACATATAAGTGTTCTTTAAGGCATAGATGTTTTCCTTCACAAGTTATACTCAGAGTGTACTGAAGGAATTCCTATACAAGTTTTACTTGCTAATAAATCTTATGAACCTAGAACTAAACTGTTTTGGTCTATGGAATACAGTCCTTTAGCAGGCTCTGTTACAAACATCATTAAAAAACATTGGCATATTGTTTGCCAGAGTGTGATTTTATATGTGATATTATATAATTTTATATAATTTTATATATATATATATATATATATATATATATATATATATATATATATATATATATACACACCAGAGTGTGATAGTCTGCCAGGTGTTGGTTATCGAAGTACAGTGAATTTAAAAGATCAATTAGTGCATTCTGATTTTAACAAGTTTTATATACAGATGGACATTACTAAACCGATAACACATCATAAGTGTGGGACACTGTTCTTGTTGTACCCTTTACAGGTTAAGCAGTTGGTTAACACTAGCAATGGAAAATTGGTCAAGTTGAAGTCTTTTAACACCTGCTAGGGGTGTGCATGAACCGGTTCACCTTGAAACTGTTGGGAATTCTCTCTGGTAAGAGATACACTTTTATTACAGCTGAGTGCACAGAGGCAAAACACAGCGGAGTCTGCCCAGGCATGCGTGTTTGCTGAGAGCAAAAGAAACTTGGAGCCAGTTCATAGTTTCAAATCAATATGAGGAGTCTTTATTGGAGAACTCCATTCTAGATAGGAAAGTGGAGAGATAGTATCTCTAATCAATCTAGCTAGCTGGATGCAGAGAGATGCTGTCTGCATCTCTGCACACATGGTGCAGAGAGAGCGGCGAGCGTGTGTGATAGGGAGAAGAGAGGAAGAAAGGAAGGGAGGCAGGAAGTAAGTAAGTCCCTAAGAGTAGCAATCTACATATCAAAAGGATAGTGTCAGAGCAGTAGAGAGGAGGAATGCGCAATGTCTTGACCCCTCTATCCCTCTGACTCACTAATCTGTCCCCCTCTGTCATTGAGGCAGAGCAGTTCACTTCCAACAGAATCAGGCTAGTTCAGTGGTTCAATTGTGGACTGAAATGGAGGCAGTTTAGTCCACGATCGAGCTGAACTGAGCCCAGTCTGAGGCGGGCTGGATTGAACCTGTTTGGCAGTGTTAGGGGGCTATACTTGTAAAGGGGAATCCAGTGAGGACTTCCCTTTACAAACAAAGGGGTGTGGGAATCCTTAAAAAGGTTTCTAAAGAACCTTATGGGTCTGGCAGTGACCATACTGCCACTCCTAGAAGGCCCCCGGGTGCTACCTAGCAATCTGCCCACTCAGCATCACTCTGACATTGTCAGCCAGTCAGTGTCAGATGTGCGTTGCTCAGGCGGGCTGCTGAGGAACACCGGGGGCCTTCTAGGAGCAGTGGTATTATGTATGTATGTATGTATGTATGTATGTATGTATTATTTAACATATTTTTATAACGGCCAAATGCAAGTTCTCTGGGCAGTTGACAAGAAAATAAAAACAACCAATAAAAAGATTAAAACATTTCAACAATTAAAATTTAATAGCAATAGCAATAGCACTTACATTTATATACCGCTCTATAGCCAGAGCTCTCTAAGCGGTTAACAATGATTTTAGCATATTGCCCCCAACATTCTGGGTATTCATTTTACCGACCTCAGAAGGATGGAAGGCTGAGTCAACCTTGAGCCCCTGGTCAGGATCGAACTTGTAACCTTCTGGTTACAGGGCGGCAGTTTTACCACTGCGCCATCAGGGGCTCTTAAATTTAAGAAGTTAAAACTATTAAAACACAATTAAAACACAATAAAAACAATATCTAATTAAAAGCCTGGGTGAACAAATGCGTCTTTGACTGCCCTTTTAAAAGTTGTAAGAGATGGGGAGGCTCTTATTTCAGCAGGAAGTGTGTTCCAAAGCCTCAGGGCAGCAATGAAGAAGGCCCATCCCTGAGTAGCCACCAGACGAGCCGGTGGTAACTGTAGACAAACCCCTCCAGATGATCTCAATGGGCAGTGTGGTTCGTAGCAAAGAAGACATTCTCTTAAATACCCAGGGCTCAAGCTGTTTAGGGCTCCATAGGTTATAACCAAAACCTTGTACTTTGTCTGGAAACTTATCGGCAGCCAGTGTAGATCTTTTAAGATAGGAGTGATATGGTCTCTCTGAGACCAACTTGGCTGCCTCATTCTGGGCTAACTGCAGTTTCTAGACTACGTACAAAGGCAGCCCCACATACAGCGCATTGCAGTAGTCAAGTCTGGAGGTAACCAGCAGATGTACTACTGTTCTGAGGTCACTAAAAAATGGACACAGCTGGTGTATCAGCCTAAATTAATAAAAAGCACCTCTGGCCACTGCCTCAACCTGGGACACCAGAGTTTTGTGTCCAGAAGCACCACCAGACTGCGTACCTGTTCCTTCTGGGGAAGTGTGACCCTATCCAGAACAGGCAGATCAAAATCATCTCCCGAGTTCTGACCCCGCACAATAAGTATTTCTGTCTTATTTGGATTCACTCTCAGCGTGTTACCTCTCAACCAGCCCATCACTGCCTCCAGGCAGGCATTTAGGGAGGTTATGCCTTCTCCCGATGATGTTGACATGGAGAAATAGATTTGGTGTCATCAGCATACTGATAACACCCTGCACCAAATCTCCTAATGATCTCTCCCAGCGGTTTCTCCCAGCAGTGATCTCTCAGCAGCGGTATGGCTGCTGTCAGACCAATAAGGCTCTTTAGAAGTCTTTTAAAGGATTTCTGCACTCCTTTTCTTGTAAAGAGGAATCCCCACTGGATTCTCCTTTACAAACATAGTCCTCAAACCAAGTCAAACCATTTTGACCCGATTCAACCCATCGAACCAAACAGGCAGTCTTTCTGACTGGACCGGTTCATAGATGGGCAGTTTGGTTTGAATTCGGCTCAAATTTGAACTGAACTGCGATAAACGGATCAGTGAACACCCCTACCACCTGCTAGTCCTCTTATGTGATTTATGTTATTATTTGTCCAAGTTCTCATTATTATGTTGATCAAACTAGTACATCATTATGTATTCAAATAACAGAACATAAAAGCAAAATCAGGACCGATAGCTTGGAGGCACCATTAACAACACTTCTTGGAATACAATCATTCTCTTGATGATTTAAAATCTTTTGCTATGGAAAAAGTATATGTCTCTACAAGGAAAGGAAGTGATCCTTTAATAAAATTACCTCAGTGAGAAGCATTTTGGATTTTTAACCTGAAATCACTTGTAGCTTATGGACTCAATGGTAAACTGGATTTTTCATCTTTTTAATAGAGTTCTGGCATGGTTTATTAACTTATGTAAGTCACTTCAGGATCAGGCAACACACATTAAGATATATCTCTAATGTCTGAGTATAATCAGAGCAAGTGACATTACTCAGATATGAATAGCCTTCAGTGTGTAAGTATCTTTAATTGGTTTGCTTGAGAGTTGTATTCACCTGGCAGCCAGTATGGAGCTTTTGGAAATGTTCAAAAACAATAATTGTTGTGATATGTACATATTTTTATATAATACTATGGCCCTTTACAGCTCATATTCACAGTATGAAGATCTTTTGATAATAATTTTTAGTTCTATATGACTAGTTTATTGGTAGCAATAATGTGGCTTTGGATATATTTTGGTATAATACATAAAATCTTTTGTGACTATCATATGTTGAATTCAAGTTACTATTGCCAATTATTTGATATTATTGAAAAAGTGCTTAAGGCTGTGTTTTACCAGCTTTTTATATGATTATGTCAATTTACATTGTTTATAAACATTTTTCATACATTTTTGTATTAAACAATCCTGTGATAATACTATTTATAGATGTTCATGTTTGATTTGCATTCTAGTATCCACATCTTGTTTGAAAGTTTCCATATCTAGAAGAATATATTCTTTCACTTGACAAATAATTACTTCCAGAGTGGAGATCACCGGGTCATCATCAAACTTTTATTGGATCTCAAATATTCATATGGACATGTGACTTTTTATTCTTCATATGGATTTGTTGTACCTGTGGTTTTATTGCCTTTAGTCATTTATGTGTGTTACAATCATTGCATCAATTGCTTGTTCCTCATTCATGGTACACTAAAGGTGACTGGTGTTCACAGTAGAGATCTTTTTTTTAATTGAGGGAGTTGTTGTAGTCCAACATCTAGAGACCCAAGTTTGGGAACTTGTGCCTTAGCCTAAATGCTATTTCCTGCCAGCAACAGTCTGGGCAGAAACCCATGCAGAATGAAGAACCAAGCCTTCCGCTTGCATATCACGGGGTCTGATCTCCTGCCCTGTGCTTATACATGCCATATAGTTCAGAATTCCGCAGCTTAAGTCCATCTCCAATGGAAAACCATTATGTTTTCATGGACTGATCGCTGACAAGCAGCCATGTAGGAAGCTGCAGGGGGTGTGGGCACAACTCACTGGTGGCCCCTAGGTACCCTAGCTACGCCCCCTGCATCTGACATCTGATGCAGGGGAAGTGGCCATATGCAGAAAAGTGGCCCCATTTGCAAGGTACTTCAGTCAGAGCCCTTCCCTGCCTCAAACGGCAGAGGGATGCATTCCCAGGAACCCAGTGCTGGCTGAAGTGCCTTGTGAACAGGGCCACATGGCCCCGTTTCTTCATATGGCCACGCCCCCTGTGTTGGCTCCTCAGGCAGTGGCAGCCAGGTTCTTTGGACCCATCCGCATAATGGTGGCTCCCCAGCTGTTGACCAGTCTGAATGCCTTATGGCATAGTGGCTACAGGAATGGAGAGTGCTTTTAAAATTTTAATCATTTTAGAAGCAAAAGCTTCCTCTGGCAGGGACTCACATTTTTCCTGTCAGGACACTGTAAACACACCCATTGCATGAGTTACAGCACTCATGTATGGTAAGACGTTCTTGGCCGATTCCCAGGGAGCAGATCTGTAGGCTCAGGAAAGGTCTAGATGGCCTTGTGTTTGCTAAGATATCTGTTTATTCTAACGATGTCTGTTGCATGAGTAAGAGGAAGCCACGCTCAGGATCTTTTATAATGTGGTGGTACATCTGAGTCACTTCTAAGGCTTCTGGCTCCATTTGAATGATCCCTCCTAATAATGGAATGCTGCCAGTTCTGACAACGGGTAGAAGATTGTTTCCAACTGAGGACTGTCAATACTACTTCTTTAGTTGTGGAAAACGATTGACCATTTAGCCATTCATGGTGTCAGTAGGGCAAACAAGTAGGACTCCAAGGGGCTTCTTGAGACCACAACATCATTTAATCATCACTATCCATTATTATTCTATTAGTGGCCAACATCCAGGTGGATCTGGCCCTAGTGCAAAGGTGCTGTTCTATCTAGTTCCACTCCTAGTGTTGTAACAGGGTGAGCTACTGCAAATTGTGGCATACCTCCTGTTGTGAAGCCTTGTCAGTGGCAGGGGAAAAGCCAAAGCTCTCCACTGTCCTTTCTGCTCAAGCCTGGAGCTTCTGCAGGTGGACGAAGAGTGCAAGGGAATGAGCAGCTTGGAGCATCCACTCAGCTACATGCCCTTCCTGCTCGGGCGCATCTTTGTTGCACTAGTGCAGCGTTAGCCGGGTTGTCGGCCACAAGGGTACATCAGCCTAGCAATGTTGCATTTGTGCCATCTGCATGAGCCATGCAAATGCACAAAAAGTAAGCTCACTATTTTACTGGGTTTACTCCAGTGTACTAATATCTGCAAATTTTGCGTTTGCGCAATGGACACCAATGGCACAAATGCAATGTTACTAGGCTGATGCTGACTCCCCTGCTAACTGAGCAAAGAGGCACCTTATAAAAGTGGTGATTCTCTTTATTGAGCAGGGGGAGAGCAATTAGCCCTATCCATCCCCAGCACAGTATCCCTCCAGTTGCTGTTGCTGGTGTCTATCATATATATATATATATATATATATATATATATATATATATATATATATATATATGAATGAATGAGATTGTGAGCCCTTTGGGGACAGGGAGCCAGTGTGTGTGTGTTTGTATATGTGTGTGTGTGTATCTATCTATCTATCTGTCTATCTATCTCTTATATGTATGTGTGTGTGTCACACACACACACACATGCATACAGTACATACATACACACACACATACATTGGAAACTTTTGTTGTAAAGTGGTATATAATTTTTTGTCATTTTAAAAAATGTATTCTGGTTCTGTATAAGGCATCGTCTGATGGAACCCTATGCTTCCAGATAGCACGGTTAAAAAGACAGCTGCCTAAGATGTTGAAGGCCTGCTACCAATCAGCAACACGGTTTCCTTAAGAAGGATTCCCAGACATTGTTGACTACAACTCCCAGAATCCCCCGCTGCAATGGACAAAGGCCATTAGGAGAGTTGTAGTCTACATCTGGGAATCCCTCTTAGAGGGAACATTAGTCAGCAGGCATTACTGGGTCATGGAGCAATGGTCAGAATCAATATAAGGCAACTTCCTGTGTGTAGGGAATAATATTTTGCACTGTCGGTAGATCCTCTTTTGCGGGCAGGTACTGATTCTTGTAGCCACCTAATGGCGCAGCAGGAAATGACTTGACTAGCAAGCCAGAGGTTGACAGTTCAAAAACCCACTGGTATGTTTCCCAGACTATGGGAAACACCTATATTGGGCAGCAGTGATATAGGAAGATGCAGAAAAGCATCATTTCATACTGCGTGGGAGATGGCAATGGTAAACCCCTCCTGTATTCTACCAAAGACAACCACAGGGCTCTGTGGGTGCCAGAGTTGACACACTTTACTGATTCCTGCAGCCACCAACAGCTATCCAAATATGATGATACCGCATTTCAACAAAGGTTCCCAAAGCAGTTTACATAGATATGAATAAATAAAATGGCTCCCTGTCCCCAAAAGGCTAACAATCTAAAAAAGAAACATAAGCAACAGCCACAGGAGGAATTCTATGCTGGGGATGGATAGGGCCAGTTGCTCTCCCCCTGCTAAATAAAGAGAATCACCACTTTTAAAAGGTGCCTCTTTGCCCAGTTAGCAGGGGAGTGCTCAGTTAGCAATGAACAACTGTAGCCAGCTCCTGCCCCGAAAAGGTCTGGGCTACATTTAAGATCTACATGCTTCAATGCCAGTCTCCAGCAGGTCTAGACAGCACCACTATCCCATGTCTTGTGATGAAGGAATGCTTGCCATAGCTTTTTAGGGCTGGGTCTCGTAGTGGCATAGCTACAGCCAGAAAGTGAAACGCATGGGTACCCAGACAAGTGACTGGCTTTTCCTTGAAAGATAATCCATATTGCTTGAGTTAATAGCAATCGCACTAGGTTCTTCTTCCCCGCAATAATGTGTGCCTTCTCTAATATGGTAGCTATTGAGCAAACCATGTGGGCAGCCCTTTATACATGTGGCTGTACACCAGTTTTCCCTTTAATGGGGATTCCCAGACATTGGTCACTACAACTCCCAGCATCCCCAGCAGCAATGGCCTTTGGCTGGGGATTATGGGAGTTGTAGTCAACAACACCTGGGAATCCCTGTTATGGGGATCCCTACTGGGATCCAGTTGGCGGGATCTACAGTCAGGGCCTTTTCGGTTATGGCCCCTTGGCTTTGGAACGCCCTCCCTGAAGAGCTTCGCCATGCTCCCTCCCTCAGTGTTTTGTAAAAAACATCTTAAAACACACCTTTTAAAGGAGGCTTTTAATGTTCCTTTTTTGAGGGCGGCGTTATATCTGGTAGGTTCTTTAGATTTTTATAATTTTCAGTTTTAATTGGAACCTAATAATGATTGTGGACTGACAACTTTCTTTGTTTTGACAACTTTTTTTTGTTTAATTTAGTTAATTTTATTACTTTAATTGTATCTTGTGTCTATCTTATTGTTGTGAGCCGCCCCAAGCAGTAGTGCACTGGAGGGGCAGGGTATAAATATTCTAAATAAATAAATAAATAAAAACTGGGTAGCCATATCATTCAACTTCTCATCATCAATCACATTATCAGAGCAATGTACAGATGGGTCCTGAGGGGCTGGGAATTTGAGAAGAACCACCTATGAACGATACCAAATGTGGGCACTCGGGGCCTCTCACAGTTAAATGCACCACTGCAGGAATTCCATTGTGGCACCATCCCACACAGGAGAGTGCTTAACATCTTGGTGAATCCGGCCCTGAAGTCTGGATGCTACAAAAGCCACTTAGGAAAAGTTGCTGCTCATCTTGAGAAACAATTTAGAGTTGGTTTAGTCTTCAGGTATTTAAGCAGTACCTGCCCAAAGGAGTGTTAAACATGCACAGTCATGAGCTAGCTAATTTGGCAATTATATGATGATGCTGGATGCTGGGTTAATGAATCGTTTGGCATTCATCTTTCTTTCCTGGAATTTCATCTCTAGCCTGGTACATTTTGTGTGCAATCATTGTGACGGAGATCATACCTATAGAGCTCAGATATGCGTGGGCACCATTCTATGTTTTGGGTCAGGGAGAACTTGGCTTTCCTAGTTAAGTATTTTGTTGATGCAGGAGAGAATGCAAATTGGAGTTGAATAACTGTAGATCTTTCAAAGATCTACATGGGTAATATCTATATGACTGATAACTGAAAGGGTCTTGGCGATTTTGTCCAGCCCTCCTGGGTTTCATTTTCAGCTCATTTAGACTTTCAGGGTTTATCACATTTACAGATGATTCTGAGGCCCAGTTTGGACAACACAGCAACCCTCAGTTACACTCAGCTGAGGCTGGCATTCCTTATCATCTGAATGCAGGGAAATCCTGCAAGTTTGGTTCCATTGCCACCTTCAAACTGAGGACTGAAGCCTCAGTTTGAAGTTAGGTAGCTTGCAGGAACTGGACCCCATTGTATCATTTGAATGCAGTGACCTGGGGTTTGCACTAAAGCTCCTCCCATAAGCACATCTTCTGTCATATCAGGGCCAATGGTTGCCAGGCAAGTGATGCGCCCAGCAGAAGAGGGAGGGGGCTGCAGGTGGAGGCAATGGAACTGCAGCTGCCAGACCATCTGCAGTAGGATTCTTGTCTCCTGAGGTTAACCTTGGGTAAAGCTACCCTCTGTTTCCCTGGTCATTTGAATGGGTCTATAGTCTATAAATTTACTGCAGTGATGTGGGTCTTCTGGAAATTTTAAATTGAATTTTTGTTCCAGAAAATATTTTGGAAAATTTCCATGAAAAAATTTCCAATATCTAAATTGATTGAGATCTGATTTAGTGAGTTTGACTTATATTTAATAAACAGAACTATATAGAAAAGTACCCCATGTTAATTTTACATGCTGCATGCATCTTTCAGTAGTGATTCTCCATTAGCCAGAAGTATTTAAACTGAAATATTTGATTAGGGGAAAATTCAATAAAGCAATCAATGTGGCTTAAATATTATATTCAAACAAATTCAAAGCTTTACTTAGACATTATTCTTATTGGAATACTTGTAAATAGTTTAAGATATGACAACTCGTTAGCATAGATTTCCTTTAAATTTTAAAGAGAATTATCCAAAGGCACTAAAAATTGTTAACATACTAATTTTAGCATGGTTGATGAGTTCTGCATTTCTATTTATTATATTTGCTCAGGGATGGCCCTTTCATGAAGCAAGGTGAGGCAGTGAGAGGAGAGCTGGTCTTGTGGTAGCAAGCATGACTTGTCCCCATAGCTAAGCAGAGTCTGCCCTGGTTGTATCTGAATGGGAGACTTGATGTGTGAGCACTGCAAGATATTCCCCTCAGGGGATGAAGCTACTCTGGGAAGAGCAGAAGGTTTCAAGTTCCCTCCCTGGCTTCTCCAAGATAGGGCTAAGAGAGATTCCTGCCTGCAACCTTGGGGAAGCCGCTGCCAGTCTGTGAAGACAATACTGAGCAATGGTCTGACTCAGTATATGGCAGTTTCCTATGTTCCTATGTTCAGTAGCCTCAGGCAGCAGATTATTGGGGCACCAGCAAGGTGGCAAGATACCCTTCTGCCCCCTGCTTTTTTTAAAAAAGGGGGAGAAGAAGAGGAGGAGGGTGCACACAAGAGGGAAGCATTTGATTCCCTGACTCAAGGGCACAGAGATCTTGAGCCACCACCGCATATGCTTGCATATATAGTGCCATATTTGTATATGTACATATGTATATGTACTTATGCATATGCATCCCTTGCATATATTTTGGGCTACTCATCTGAACAAAAAAAAGTCAGTTACAATTTGAAACTGCCCAGTTTGATTGTTGTTGTATCAATGTATTATGTTACTAGTGATTCTATAGAAGAGAGCGGGACAGAAATCAAATAACTAAATGTAATGAAGCAATGCATTTTTAAAAATGAAAGCCCCTGGTGGCGCAGTGGTAAAACTGCCGCCCTGTAACCAAAAGGTTACAAGTTCGATCCTGCCCAGGGGCTCAAGGTTGACTCAGCCTTCCATCCTTCCGAGGTCGGTAAAATGAGTACCCAGAATGTTGGGGGCAATATGCTAAAATCATTGTAAACTGCTTAGAGAGCTCCGGCTATAGAGCGGTATATAAATGTCAGTGCTATTGCTATTGCTATTGCTATTGCTAAAATGTTTCTGTTGAAAAAGCACAACAGTGCATTCCCCCCAGTCCTGAACTATAGCTTCACTACCCTATTAGAGGGCTGTAAATTTCAGCAGTTTTGGGAGAGCTCATCTGCAGTGGCATTCATACTCTCTGCTGTTAAGAGGGCCCCACCCCCACATTAATCCTTTTCCTGTCCTCACTCCGATTTGACTTCAGGGCGATACCATCCAAGTGAAGGCAGAGTAAGAAGCCATGCTTTCTGACCTCACTCTTGCAGAATTGGCTAGAATTCCTAGTAGTCGAGCTATTCTGGCTCCTGATTGCTTGGTTGACACAGTGTGTGGGTTTTTCCCTCTTGGGGGAGTCCTTTGAATGCTCCCAAGCCAGTGTAAGAGGGATTCCCAGATGTTGTTGACTACAACTCCCATAATCCCCAAGAAAGCCTTTGGAGCTGGGGATTCTGGGAGTTGTAGTCAACAACATCTGGGAATCCCTGTTAGAAGGAACACGGCCCAAAGCAATCAGAATAACTTGATTGCTAACCATTCTGGCCAATCAGCTGCTGGGAATGAATGGGGGGGGGGAGGCTGATTGCCAAGGCAGACATCTCTATTGTCTTTTGTCCACTGGGGCTTGGGCTTTTTAGCCAAGTTGCTACAAATAGAAGCAGAATGGAGGTGCCTGCTTCAGCAACTGGGCTCCCCTCCCCCCCACCGCCCTCACTCCTGCCCTCCCAGCTTCAGTGGCCACCAGCTGCCACTGTGAAGGCAGTGCAGTTTCAGGAAAGCTTTTGCCCCTTCATCACCCCAATTTGAGACAAAAATATAATTTAAACTCCTTTCTGCTCAGGTTTGTCTGGAATACAGCTTCGAGCTAGGAAGGGAGAGCTCTATGGTTCTCTCTCAAACTTTGTTTGGGGGGGGGGAAGGTCCAGTTTAAAAAATATATAGGACTGTATCCATGGCAATGGATTCATTGATGAAGGAGATTGGGCACAATAAATGTGGGTGGGGCACATGGTTGAAGGCAGAACTGGTGCTCCCCATCCCTTTCTCTTTCCAGATTATGGGTGGAGAGTTGGTCTTGTGGTAGCAAGCATGAATTGTCCCCTTTTGCTAAGCAGGGTCCACCCTGGTTTGCATATGAATGGTAGACTACATGTGTGAGCACTCTTAGGGGTTGGGTCCACTCTGGGAAGAGCATCTGCCTGCTTGCATGCAGAAGGTTCCAAGTTCCCTCCCTGGTATCTCTAAGATAGGGCTGAGAGAGACTCCTGCCTGTAACCTTGAAGAAGCCACTGCCAGTCTGTGCAGACAATGATGAGCTAGAAGGACCAATGATCTGACCCAATGTATGGCAGCTTGCTATGTTCTATGTCCCATCAGAGTTGACAGGCCTTTAGTTAGCTTTTTATATGGAGGAACTTGTGGGGACTGTGGATATGACTTGGAAGTCTTTGAAGCAGGGCTTCTCATAATTTATAACCATGACAGATGTAGTGCTAATGAACAGTGCAGAGTAAGCAGGCTTCTTGCTAGCGTTCAACTCACATACTTTCCTTCCTAGGTGTTTGCCGCCATATACGAATGGAGGCACAGACACAGCTTTATGGGCTCATCCTGGACATGAGAAGATTATCTTCCTTGGAGGTCTTAAAGACCTATCTTTTTAGCCTGGCTTTTAATGTTATCTAGTTTTAATTTTAATCTGGTTTAACTGTTTTTATTTTAATTGTTGTATTATATGTTTTTGATTTTAACGTAAACCACCCTCAGCCACTTTAGGAAGGGTGGTGTGTGTGTGTGTGTGTGTGTGTGTGTGTGTGTGTGTATCAGGGCTGCACTACAACAACAATAAACTACAACAAATAATAATATGCTGCTTTTCAATAAAACTTTCCAAAGTGGTTTACATAGATAGATAGATAGATAGATAGATAGATAGATAGATAGATAGATTGGATCCCTGTCCCCAAAGGGCTCACAATCTAAGAAGAAACATAAGAGAGATGCCAGGAAAAGTCACTGGAGGGATGCTGTGCTGGGGGTGGATAGGACCAATTGCTCTCCCCCTGCTAAAGAAAGAGAATCACCACTTTAAAAAGGCGCCTCTTTGCCAGTTAGCAGGGGTTAACTTTATGCAGAACTTTGGCTCTCCTGCAAATGCTGGACTACGACTCCCGTCATACCTGACAGTTGACTACTATGGCTGGGGGTGATGGGATTTGTAGTGCAAACACCTGGAGGGCTCAATTTGTGCAGCCCTGCTGATTATACATGCAGAGAGACTGGCCTCCCATCTTTGCCTGCTCAACAGAAGCAGGGGCAGTTTTTTCATGAGGCAACTGAGGCCGTTGCCTCGGGCGGCAGATTATTGGGTGCCCTCCACTGTTGCCATCAAAGCACCTCCCGGGGGCCGATCTGACCTTTGCGAGCTTTTCAAGGAGTGCCTCTCCTCACACTGTTTGCAAAGCTTGCAATAACCATAAGGAGAAAAGAGGAGGCTCCTGGTAACCTTCCCTTCTCCCACTCTCCATGCCACTTTCAAGGGTCTGTTTTGAAAATGAGCTGGACTCACCACGGGAGTAGGGCCGGGCTGCATTTGGCACCTCACCTCAGGTGCTACAGTATCTTAGGCTGTCTCTGAACAGAGCATTCCTTCAGCCAATTAGATTCTTAGAATTAGCTGCTCCAGATCCTCCATTTCAGGATCTTGAGCTGAAAAACCCCCTTCTCTGTCAGGGGTTCTCAACCTTGGGTTCCCAGATGTTGTTGGAGTACAACTCCTATTATCCTCAGCCACAACGGCTTTGTGGCTTTGGATGATAGGAGCTGCTGTCCAACATCATTTGAGAAGCCACAATTGAGAACCCCTGCTCTAGTCTAGGAATTGGGTGTGGCCACTCCCAACTTCTGCCTTCTGTTCTGGCCTAAGGTTTGCTCTGCACACAGCTTCAGCTAATACCTCCAATCATTTCAGGAAAAGCTGGGTTGGCAAAGTCTAGTTGTTTTCTTTCTTCATTGACTTACTAAAGTCGTGTGACAAAAGAGCTGGAATTAGTGGATCTGGCTTATGGTTGATTTCTGTACCCCTTGGTAGTTTTCTTAAATCTTCTAAACATCTTGAGCTGAGTCAGATGCTTTTGTATAACAGAGGTTACATGCAGGTCTCCAGCCGTATTCTCTCTAAATTTTTTTCATCTGTGTGCAGAATGAGTTTTGTTCTGGGTGGCAGTATCAAGGCAGTGTGCGCATGCATGCATTCAGAGTAGGACCTTCCTGATTTAACCTGAGCAGGATTTAAAATTGACTGAGCGGACATAAAAAAAGTGTGAGCATGCACACACACATGCACACCTTAGAGAGAACACTGTTCTCCATCTCACCTATCCCTGGTGCACATGCTGTGCTAAATTGGCATGCTTTATCAGCAGCAATTGCATGACACCTCTCAAATGCTGTCAGATTCTGCCTACCGTTGCATATCAACTATCAAATACTGCCAAATGATAAGTATTGTTGGGTGTCAGTACAGATATCCAAGATTTGGTACAAATCTTTGAGCATTCAGAGAATATCTGGAGAATATTCATCCCTCAAATCTGCAGAAGAGAATTTTGGAGAGAACTCTTGGAAGCAAATTGGTCTCAGCAATAATTGGCTGTGAGTCAGACACTACATTTGGCCCATTTCCCTGCCTCCAACAAAGGCTATATGGGGATGCTTCAGAAGTTTATCACCGTGTGTGATGCTGATAAAACATTGCCAACCTTGACAAAGTTTTGACATGTCTTCAGTAAAATCACAAGCCTTGAGTTGCATCAGGTATTCTCCTCTGGGACACTTCATTATTCATGCCTTGTGTTTCTCCAATAACATTATTTGCAGTGTGTGTGTGTGTGTGTGTGCGTGCGTGCATGCAATACACTCATTATTATATGCAATTAAGCTGTATTAATGATCCATTTTGGAGGTGTTGGCCTTCAGTATTATAAGAGTTGCACAGTCTTCTTTTTTTAAAAGGTCCACCTTTCATCTGGCTCAAATAAATCTGACACATCCCAATTGCTGTGGAAAAAGCTGACACCACACAAGTTACCTTACACAACCCCAGTCATGTAACCTGTTGTAAACCTGATGACTTCACCAGCATCACCTAGAGCTGAGGATGTGATTGAGAGTTCATCCTTTCTTGGAAGAGAGGATGATGCCCTCCAGCTTAGATAAGGACACCCGTGTACTTTAAACCTTTGGCCATTGTAGCTGGGGATGATGGGAGTTGTAGTCCAACAACATCTGGGGACTCAAAGGCTGGAACCCCTGCTATAGACTCCTAAAGTAGCATAACTCAACACTTTGTCGTCGTCGTCCTCCTCCTCCTCCTCCTTTCACTGGCATACAACTTGCTTAGTTCACTAGAATTTGTAATAAAGCTATTTTCTTCCACACCTTAAGAGGCAGCACCACCATTAGAAGCCAATGACTTAATCTGAAATCCTATTAAAGTCCATTGAAACAAGCTCATTTAGCTTTAATAGCTTTTGAATTAAGCAGGGAGGGCCACGCTTCCCCTGCCTGTTCTACAAGTGTAGACAGAAGGTTACAAGGAATCTCTTTCTTTTGCTATCACAAAGATCAGAGCTAAGTGCTATCTTTGAGCTTTTCACATAGCTGCACAGCATTGGTTTTATTATTCCTGCTGCCATGACTTCTCCCAGAGAATCTTGGTCCCTGTAGTTTGGAAGGGAGGTCCTGGGAATTCTCCCTCAGAGTTTCCCTTGCCCCATTCATGCAATTATGAGTGGGTTCACTTCACACAACCACTGGGAAGTTAGTTGGAGGGCACCTCTGCTTCCTTTGGAGCACACACTCCCAGCAGGCATGTTGTCTGATTCCTGAGCCAGATTCGTGACTCCCAACTGGCTTTGAATATTGGGCATCTGGCTTGGGAACAAGATTTTGGCAGGTTCCGATGACCTGCCCACCAGGGAACTGGACTGCACCAGGCAAGAGAGAGTGCAAACGCACCCTATAGTTCTCAGCATTTCCCAGGAGAAAAGCAATATTCATAAAGCCAATTAAGAGTAAAGTTTGATGTACATTCTTTAAGCAGTGAGGCTGCAATAGATCTGCACTCACCTCTTTTTGGACAGACATACACACTTCTAAATTGAACAGCACTTAGGAGCAGCTGGTTCAGTCTCTTTCTAAGAAAAGTTGGCTGTGCAGAGTGCTGATTTGCTGGCCCTTCTGACAATCACAGAGCAACCACTTTCCCATCCAGCTGTATAGAGTGTGAATTGATTGGCTGGCATTTGTGGCACCCATTAAGTCACTCCTCCCTCCTTTACCAAGAGCAATGTTTCAAATAAAACAAAAAAAGGATTATTTATTAATTTATTTATACCCCGCCCCTCCAGTGCACTACTGCTCGGGGCAGCTACTGCTTGGATAGACCTGTTGTTGTAGTAAGTAAGTCAAAAAAACATGCAAGGCTCAGTTTGCTGCTGGTAGAAACGACTCTCATGTAAGAATAACTGCAGAATTGGGGCTAGATGGCATCACTGTCGCTCTTCATCTCAACCATGTCTCTAGGGTGGGAAAACTTGGCTGGGGCTGATGGGAGTTATAGTTCAACAACAACTGGAGGGCCAGGTTTGCGCACCCCTGCATGCTAATTGAAGGCTCATAAGCTCTAGGGTTGTCACCTTTTGATTAAACAAAGTATTGGTCTTCTGAAATGAGCCAGGAGCAAAATGTGAGCAAACCCAGGGATAATAAAGCTTAGGAGAAATCTGGTCATGCTGACTCTGCTAATGTTCACAGGAACAAACAGTGTAGAAGCTACAGTATCGCTCTTCTTTAAAGAAGAATCCAACCACACTTCTAGTATCTCCAGACATCAGGCATATTACAGGCAGAGGTGCTCTTACCCTTGAACTTCAGGGCTGGGGTGGTCTTACCTTGGACACCCCCTGGGGGCCCCCAAATCCTCTTTAGTCTGTCCTGGGTAGTGTGGTTTGTGCCCTCAAGAACCTACATGTTAAAAATGATGCTTAACTTGCAGTAGGGTGGGGAGGGGGCTCCAAAGGTCTTTAGGTCCAGGCTCCAAAACTACCTAGGGGCACCTCTGGTTACAGGTTGCTGCTTCCCTGTAGCTGTATCCCATGCTGTTCCATGAGGCAGCCATGTTGGACGAGTCAATGACATGGTAGCTCCTCAAGCAAGGACCAAAGGGTAGGGTTGCTGTCCCTACTTTATGAACCCCAGGCTGAACAAGGATGTGGCACATTCAATACATGAAGTGTTACTGACTTGCGCTTCCTGGATTGGCACATACATTAAGATTGGAAGCTATAACTATTGCTGGCAGAAGGTCTCAGGTTCAATTCCTGGCATCTCCAGGAAGGGTTGGGAAAGTTCTATCTGAAATCCTGGAGAGCTGATGCTAGTCAGTGTAAGCAGTAGGTGAGATGGACCAATGGGATGACTCGTAATAGGCAGCTTTCCATGGAGCTAATTAAGGCTCGGCTAAGGAGCAAGGAAGTCACCTTAAGTGGCACAGCGGGGAAATGCTTTACTAACAAGCAGAAGGTTGCCGGTTCGAATCCCCGCTGGTATGTTTCTCAGACTATTGGAACAGAGGCGTAACTAGGGAAAATGGCGCCCGGGGCAAGCACTGAAATGGCGCCCCCCCACCACGCCCCCCCTTAGGTTTTTCCTCACAAGCGCCTGCCGCCGCCACCAAGCCAGGCCACTGACTGGCCGCCAGGCGCCAGCAAAGCGATGGGGGGGGGGTGCAGGCGGCGCGGAAGGGACCGCTCGTGGGGAAGGGGGCACCGATGCGCTCCCTTGACTGCTGCAGCACTGCTGCACTGAGCAGGAAACATTTGTATTAACAAAAAATTAAAAAAAAAATTAAAAATTTGGTCATGGCGGCGCCCCCCATGTGACCAGAAAAGATGGCGCCCCGGGCACGTGCCCCCCCTGCCCCCCCTATAGTTACGCCTCTGTATTGGAAACACCTATATTGGGCAGCAGCGATATAGGAAGATGCTGAAAGGCATCATCTCAGACTGTGTGGCGATGGCAATGGTAAACCCCTCCTGTATTCTACCAAAGACAACCACAGGGCTCTGAGGGCACCAGGAGCCGACACCAACTCGAAGGCACATTTTACTTTTTTTAAGGAGCGAGGCTGCTTTCCGGTAAAGAGTGTTGCATATTTCAAGGCAGAAGTGTCAGCAGCAGAATGAAGTAGGGATGTGCGGTTCGGTTCGGATCCGGACCGGTTCGTCTGAACCGGTCCGGATCCGGCGGCTCGATCCCGGACCGAATCGGGCCCTCCCGGGGACCGAGCCGGACCGAATTCGAGCCGGTTCGGTACCGAACCGGCTCGGGTTTCCCGAACCGGTTCGGGAACGAAATTGAGTCTCTGGAGTGTCTCTTTAAAGTTCCAAGTGTGTCCTCCATTTTGTGTCTCCTTCCCGAAACTTTTGCTCCTCCTTGCATCCATTTTGTGATGCTATTTCCAGGCATTGTATTGGCTGCGCTATTGATCCTTGATTGGCCAGAATGAGTCCTTTGGTCTGGTAGGCTGCTTGGCTGTTGCACTGTTGAGAGCTGGCACCCTGTTGGCCGTGGGGGGAGTGCAAAGGTGGGGGCTCCCAAAGGAGGGAATTTCAAACCTATATAAACCCAAGCCTCTTCTCTGGAAACTTCTCTTGGCTGCAGTTGTGGGATCATCTCTGAGACCTGCTTGCCCTTTGCTGGCTGCTCTGGTGTCTCTGTGAGTCCTGACTGTGTCCTGTGTCTCTCTGTGTGTGCTCTGTCTAATCCTTTGTCCACCAGCCCTTTGTGACTCTCTGTGTGTCTCCTCTCTCTGTCTGTCTCTTCTCTTGCCTGTATACTGTGTGTTACTTCACTTTACTTTCTTCTTAATTTCCCCCAATTTTCCCTGTTCCTTGTCTGTCTGCTTTTCTCCCCCCCCTCCCCCCCCTTTCCCTTCTCATCCTTTGGGCCTACCCTCCCCCTCCCCCACTCCCACCCACTGCATCCTCATTGCTTTAAATCTTCTTCCATTAATTATTGCTCTTTGTCCTGCCTTGTTGTTGTCCAACTTTTTGATTTTCACATTGCATTCCATTGGTTTCAGTTATATATTGCTTGCTGGTTTTGCTTAAATTGTACCATTTTGTTTGTTTCTGCTGACTGCTGCTGCCCTGCGAGTTGGTTCCCTGAATCCCTCCCCCCCACCCCCAGAGGATTCTGTTGTTGTTTCTTGTTGTCCCATATAATCAGTTTTGGTTCCCTGCTCCAAACTTGCCCCTCCAAGTCCAACCACACCCCACCCCAACCCCACCCCATCCAGCCTTCTCCCAAGTTTGCTGCTGCCAAACCGAGTCCAGTTTTCTTTGCTTGGTTCCACTTATTCATTTGCTATTATTAATTTGCAGCAATTGTGGTTTCATTGTCTCTGTTCACTTAGTGGCCCCCCTCAGAGTCTGTGTTTGGTTCCCCCTCCCCACACCCCCACCCCCAAGTTTTTTCTGCTGGTTATAGTCTTTCTTTTAATTTTTTTTTTAAACTTCTGGCTTGTGTTCTCTTGATATATATTGCTTTATATATTTTGCTACCCTCCTCCTCCTCCTCCCCCCCCTGCCTGCCCCCCCCCACCCTCCCTCCTCCCAGACCCTACCCTAGCCCAGGCCCAGCTCCTCCCCCAACCACCCCATCCAGCCTAATCGCTGCTGCTGCCCGAGTTGTTCCAGTTTCTCCTTTGCTGTTTGTTGTTGCCCCCTCCCCTTCCCCCCAACACCCCTCTGCCACACACTAGCCCCCAACCACACACACCCTCTCTGCTCCCCCCACCCCACCTCTTTTTCTCCTTGCCCCTGACTCTCTCCACTCACCCCAGGCCCCCTGCCACACACTAGCCCCCAACCACACACACCCTCTCTGCTCCCCCCACCCCACCTCTTTTCCTCCTTGCCCCTGACTCTCTCCACTTACCCCAGGCCCCCTGCCACACACTAGCCCCAACCACACACACCCTCTCTGCTCCCCCCACCCCACCTCTTTTTCTCCTTGCCCCCGACTCTCTCCACTTACCCCAGGCCCCCTGCCACACACTAGCCCCCAACCACACACAGCCTCTCTGCTCCCCCCACCCCACCTCTTTTCCTCCTTGCCCCCGACTCTCTCCACTTACCCCAGGCCCCCTGCCACACACTAGCCCCCAACCACACACAGCCTCTCTGCTCCCCCAACCCCACCTCTTTTCCTCCTTGCCCCCGACTCTCTCCACTTACCCCAGGCCCCCTGCCACACACTAGCCCCCAACCACACACACCCTCTCTGCTCCCCCCACCCCACCTCTTTTTCTCCTTGCCCCCGACTCTCTCCACTTACCCCAGGCCCCCTGCCACACACTAGCCCCCAACCACACACAGCCTCTCTGCTCCCCCCACCCCACCTCTTTTCCTCCTTGCCCCCGACTCTCTCCACTTACCCCAGGCCCCCTGCCACACACTAGCCCCAACCACACACACCCTCTCTGCTCCCCCCACCCCACCTCTTTTCCTCCTTGCCCCCGACTCTCTCCACTTACCCCAGGCCCCCTGCCACACACTAGCCCCAACCACACACACCCTCTCTGCTCCCCCCACCCCACCTCTTTTCCTCCTTGCCCCCGACTCTCTCCACTTACCCCAGGCCCCCTGCCACACACTAGCCCCCAACCACACACACCCTCTCTGCTCCCCCCACCTCTTTGGACCGCTGCTACTGCTGTGTCCTCCCCCCACACCTGAATCCCCCCTCCCTGCTGCGCTGCGCTTCTCCTCTCTCCTCTTTCTCTCTATCATCTCTCTTTCTCCTCTCTCTCTCTTTCTTTTCTCTCTCTCTCCTCTCTTTCTCTTTGTCCCTGCCCCCCCTCTCTTTTCTCTCTCTCTTAGTCTTTTCTCTCTCTGCTCCCCTTCACTTTCCACCTCCTCTCCCACAGCTGCAGCCGCACACAGTAGCCTACCCACCTGGCGGCTGCCATCGGTTTTTTTTTCTTTTTATAGTTTTTGGTTGATTTTGTCTCTGCTTGGGGGTGAGTTGAGCGACACAAATAGTGTTGTCTCCTCACTTCTGCCCCTCCATCGTTGTTGAACTACCCCGGTTGCCTGTGTGCCTCGTGCGGCCGCCCTGCTGTGTCTCAGCCCAGGGTGGCTGGCTGGCGGCGGCGAATCCGTGACCAGCAGTGAGTGGCAGGAGAAGGACCGGAAGAAGAGGGGTTAGTGCGTGTGCGATTGTGCACCTTTTGTTGCCCCTTTCTCTCCCTAGCTGGCGGTTTTAAATAGGGACACCCCTATTCTGAAATGCATTTGGGTGTGGGGAGGAGGGAGGGAACCTTGGAGAGGAGATGTACTGTTGTAAAACTTGTGTCTTCATGCCCATGCCCAGTAAAGAAATTGCTGCTGTGTGTTGCGTTGCATTGCATGCGTCTTGCAGGTGGTTTTTGAACAGGTGCCTTCCAGAGTGCTTCCTTGCCTCTGGGGCAGTCTGAGTGGGGTCCAGGGTTCTGATGCGATGCTGCCACTACATGCTGGGCCCATGCCATGCCAGAGTACTTCCTTGCCTCTGGGGCAGTCTGAGTGGGGTCCTGGCTGGGCTCTGATGCTGCCACTACATGCTGGGCCAATACACACGTATGATGATGATCATGATGTTCAATCCATGAGGCTGCCATCAAGTGTTTGCTGCTGCTTGCTTGCCATGGCATTGGGCAGGCAGAGTCACAGAGTGGGTGGGTTCAACCTCTGTGTTGGTGTGACTGGGTTCTGGTTTTGGTTGTGTGCAATTTAGAGTCACTAAATAGGCTGCATTGAGTTTGATGCTCCCCCCACAGGAGCATTACTTGAGAACCACCCCCCAGAACCCACACTTTGTGTTCCAGTTCACTAAATAAGGGTTTCCTCCTTTGATCTGCAGGTTCCCAAGCGTTGACTGCATCCCTCCCCCACCCCCGGTAGGTGCTGTGCCCTCCCCCCATCCACTCTCCCCCCCCAAAAAAGCTAAAAACTTGCCACCCACACCACAACTACTCCACCCAACTGCCCGTGCCACCCTCCCACACCGGGGTTCCACCCTTTAACCCCCTATTTTTCTAAAAAAAACCCCTCCCAGACCCATCTCCCCAATTGGCTTGGTGGTTGACTCCCAAATTCAAAAAGGACACCCTCCCCCTCACTTCGATTGGCTTCCCCCCCCATATCAAAAAGTCTTCCTTTCCCCCCAATTGGCTTCCTTTTTTGAAAACAAACTTCCCCCCCGCCGCCTCCAAATCAGCTGCCTTTTTTTTGGCCCCTAAGCCCCTCCAAATTATTTTTTTGACCCTGTCTGGCCTTCCTCCTAAAGTCTCCCTCCTTCTGACCTAGCAGCATGTCTGAGCGCCGTGTGGCGGGCAGGGCTCGCTCAAGGCTGGCAGGCAGAGGTGGGAGAGGCCAGGTGCGGGGTGCGCCTGCGGCACGGGGAGGGAGAGGACGCGGGGAGCCTGAGGACACCCCAGTTCTCCCCATTGGAGAATTCTTTGCTCCGGCCCCATCTTTGGTGCGCAGGATTCAGTTCCCCACGCCTGCTGCCGCCAATCGCGGCAGAGGCAGAGGCACCGTTAGGGCTGTGGCGGGTCCCTCCTCGCCGGTGGCACCAGGTGCTGCTGAGCTACCGCCAGTTGTTGAGGTGGAGGAGACTGTGGAGTTGGAAGAGCAGGTAGAGGGCGGTGAGGACCGTGCGGCTGGCAGCGATGCAGCCAGGTTCTCCCTCCCTCTGGGGCCCCTTCCCCCTATCCTTTCGCCGCTCAGTGGGGCCCCCCCTCGTGAAGCCCGACACTCTGGTGGGGAGCGGTCTGGCGAGGTGGTGGAGGAGAGGCCTGCCTCTCCGATGCCAGTTGAGCCGGGCCCTTCCTCCGCTGTGGAGGGCGGAAGGGGCGGGTTGGGTGGCAGCAGTGGGCAGGCAGCGGCGGCCGCCCCCCCCCTAGGACTGCAGCCACCCTGCGAGAAACGGCCTAGGACGGCGCCCAGGGCGCAGGAGGCCAAGGGCAGTGGTGCATGGGTGCATTTTGAGGTCCCTCAAGATGCCCCATTCCACGCCCGCTGTGTCCACTGCAGGATGCTTGTCAGCCGTGGAAGGGACCCTGCGCACCTGGGTACGACGCCTATGTGGAGACACCTAGAGCCTCACCACCCAGGTCTCAGGGGACAGGCTGGCAGCGCTAGTGCGCCTTGTGCATCTGCCACTAGGGCGGGCAGCGGCAGTGTGCCAGCCAGCAGGCAGGCTACACTGCCCGTCCAGCGGTGGACGCAGTCCTCGGGCAGCCAGCGTATTGTTCGCGTGGACCATCATCACCTCACCCGCCTCATAGGGGAGATGATTTCCACCGATGACCAGCCGTTTCAGGTGGTCGAGAACAACGGCTTCCGCCGTATTCTCCAATACCTGGCTCCCGAATACGTCATCCCCTCAAGGACGACGTTCAGCCGGAACGTGGTCCCCTCCCTGTACCGCCGGTGCAGGGAGCTCGTGTCGGCCGAGCTGCGTGCAGCTCCGGCCGGGACAAGCGTGCATTTCACGACTGACCTCTGGACCAGTGTCAGTGGGATGCACGCTTCTTTCCTGGCCCTCACTGCCCACTGGTGGGGACCGGAGAGTGAGGGGACCTCCGCGGGCGATGCTTCCGGGTCCGGCGCGGCTCCCGATGCACTACGGCACAGGTGGGCCGTCCTGCACGTGGAGACGATGGACACGAGGCACACCGCGGAGGAGGTGGCGGCCGTACTCGACCGCCAGATAGAGGAGTGGATTGGCGGGTGTCCACACCTCTCCCGCGGCTTCATTGTCACCGACAATGGAGCCAACGTTACCGCCGCTGTCGAGACAGTCATGGACTGTGTGAACATACGGTGTATGGCACACACGCTCCATCTGACCGTCAGGGACGCCCTTGGCCTTAGGGAGCTGAGGGCGTCCCAGGAGAAGGGGGCCCGCCCCATCGCAGGTGCTGTTGCTGCCACGGCCACGCTTGTGGATAAGTCCCGCAAGCTGGCCGCCCACTTCCACCGCAGCGAGAAGTCCAGGAGACTGCTTCGCCAGAAGCAGGATGACCTTGGCCTTCCTCGCCATCTCATCCCTACGGATGTGGAGACGCGGTGGAACTCCACCTTCCTCCTGTTCCAGCGCCTGTTGGAGCAGGAGAGAGCCCTTGTCGCCCTGGCGAGGGACGAGTCCTTGGATGTCTGCGACTTCTCGAACGCAGAGTGGAAGCAGATGTCCGAGGCGGTGTCGGCACTCGAGCCCTTCCAGCTTGCCACGAAGGGCTTGTGTGGCGACACCACTCCCTTGAGCCAGGCGCTGCCCACAGCTGTTGGTCTTGAGAAGCTGATGGGTGGACTCCATATCTCTCTGACCACGCCAGAGGGTCGTGCTCTGGCTGGGAGGCTGAGGTCTGGGGTTGACAAGCGGCTCGTTGATGTGCTGGGAGACAGGGAGGAGTATGTCCTCGCTTGTCTCTGTCACCCAGCCCTCAAGGGCAATGCCGTGAGTGCCGACGACTTGCCCAGGTGGAAGGGCATCCTGGTCGAGAAGGTTAGGGAGGAGGAGGCCGCTAGGGCCCGCAGAGACCAGGGTGTTGGTAGTGGTGCGGGGGCAGCCCTCGCGGCCCAACCCGCACCCAGCAGCAGCATGGGCGGCCAGCCGGCGTCAGCTTCCCCTTCCCCTCCCTCTTCCCAGTCCAGCAGCGCGGCATCCCAGGCGGCGCCATCGCAGCAGCCATTTGCTACCGACTCGAGATCCGCCCAGTGGTTTCAGCGGTTCTGCTATGGCGCCATGCCTGGTATGCGGGAGGCTCGACCTGCCAGGCCCCCCTCCAGTGCTGAGCAATGCGTTGCGCAGTACTTGGAGGAGCCTGTGGAGGGAGACGGCGTGGACTGCGCACAGTTCTGGGCGAGCCGCCGCCAAGTCTGGCCGGACCTGGCGGTGGTGGCTGTGCGCCTCCTCTCCTGCCCCCCAACCAGTGTCCAGAGCGAGCGGGTGTTTTCACGTGCCGGGGACGTGGTGACAACCTCTCGCTCCCGCTTGGACCCTGGTCTGGTGGAGCAGCTGGTCTTCCTTAAGGTGAACCTCCCCCTGTTGGGCTACCCCAAGCTGCAGTTTGAGACGGGCGAGTGATTACCGTGGGTTGCCCCATGGTTGGTCACCTGCCTGGCTCGAACTCTGTGCTTATCCCTACCCTCCCCCCTTCCACCTCTAGCTGAGCTGACGTGACAGATGCTGAGCCGTGCCAGCCAGTCGCAGCGTGTAGTGTGCCCACACAGAGATGCAGTTGTAGTAGTAGTTGTAGTGCTGCGACTGGCCAGATGTTTACAATGCCCACGCCCACCTAAAAAGAAACCCAATGCTGACCAGCACAGGCCCTTTATCTATCCACCTGTCAGCATTTGGGGACCTGGCGTGGGCACGGCACACCCCCCCAAAGTAGCACAGCCCACGGAGTACTAGACTTAGCGGCAGCGGCGGGTATACGTTCAAAAATGCAGTGTAGATATGTAAATACTGTATGTAAATAAACATGTAAATAATTTTTTCTTTAAAAACCCCATGTCAAAATCAAGCCTCAAAATTATGCAAAAGAAAGAAAAAAAGGTGACAAAGGGAGAACAAAATGATGAATGCCAAATGAATTGATTTTATTGAAAATGTCACCAGAAATCATGTGTGGGGGGCTTGGTTTACATGGAGAAGATGATTGGGTGATTTTTTGAAATGAAACGAATGAATTATTATCATCTTATGTTCATCTTGATTGTGGTCACTGTTGATGTTGGCTGATGGCAAAAAACCCAAAACCATCAGAATAGCAATGAACTGGCTGCCAACACAACATATTGATTGATAACTGTGCAGGGGGGGAATTGGGTCTGTGTGTGTGTGTGTGGTGCAGGCTCAGTCTGTCTCTTCCTGTTGTGTGTCTGTCTGTCTGTCTGTCTGTCTGTGTGAATGGATGCCTAGCACTGTCTCTGTGTGTGGATGCTTTCTGTGTGTAGTGTGGTGTGTGTCTGTCTACATGTTTTTTTTCCTCCCCCCCATGCCTCCCTCCATCCTTCCCCTCTCATCCTCTCCCCTTCCTCTTCACCACCTTCCATCCTCCCTCCCTTCCAGCCCACCACCGCCTCACCTGCCCCCAACCCCGGTCTGGCAGATGATGAGAGTCTGGTCTCTCCCACCGAAGCACACACGTGAGCACGTGTGTGCACAAATATGTGGCTGACCAACTCTGAGCCGGACCCTCCCCCCTTCAATCCCCTCTACATCCCTCTCCCCCTCCCCTTTCCTCCCCCCTGCCTCCCAGCCTCCCTCCCTGCCTCCCTCCCCCCTCCTAGCTAGCAGCGCACACATACACACACAAAACACCTGTGGTGGCAAACACCACCAGCACACATGCACTCACACTGGTGCCACCACCTCTGCCTTGGGCCTCTGTGTCCTTGAGCAGATATGTGGTGGTGGACCAGAGAAGCATTTCTTTCCAGCAAGGCAAAAGGCATGCACTCACTGCACACACACACACACACACACACACACGAAGAGGTGAAGACGAGAAGAGGCAACTTCTAGAACCAGCAGCAGCAGGTGAGTGTCGTGTAATTGTGTTGCTTCCCAAGGCCACTGCCCATGCTCAATGCTCAGTCTGCTGAAACTAAAGAACTAGCTACAATCACCCTTCCTCACATGCAGCTCAGCTCAGCTCAGCTCAGCTGCACAGCACACTGACTAACTAGACACTACAGCTGGTGGTAGAAAAAACAGAAGTCTAGATTCTAGAAGATGTCCTGGTGGATTTTAAACTTTCAAATCTGTGCTAGGATTGCCTCGCCCGCCTCCTCCTCCTCCTCCTCCTGCCTGTAATTGTGCCCTCTCCCCTTGCAGTTGCGCCGTCGTGATGGGTTGGTGATGTGCGTGCGCCGTCTACTTGTTAGCTCTCTCCTCCTCATGTTGGCTGGGCTTGCCAGGCACTGGCTGGCAGCAGCTGTTGGCTGTGTGCTAGGCTCAGGCTGTGGCGCGCGTGACTGGACTGGGAATGTTATTGTAGCGGCAACACTGGTTGTGGTGGTAGCAGTAGTAGCTGTTGTTGTTGCTGGGCTGGTGGCTGCTGGCCTGTGCTGACTCTGCGCACTTGGTCTGGTCTGGTCTGGTCATTGGGATGCAGATGTAGGGTGTGTGTGCATCATCCATGGGGAGCATCAGAGCAGAGCAGAGCAGGTTGGCTGGCTTCTGTCTGTCGGGCCTAGTCAGTGGCAGGCACTGAGTGAGGCGGTGGTTCCTTTGGGCATCACGTCACCCATCATGCAGAGCGGCAGGTCTGCTGCTCTGCTGCTCCGCCTCCTGCTTCTTCTCTGTGTGTGCTGCTCTTGTGCTTAGTGTGCTGCTCCGCTGCTGCTGCTGTGCTGGCAGGCAGCACAGCAGTGGCCTTTTTGTTAGATCAGAGAGTGGGTGTTGTCTCTCTGAGTGTCCTCCTCTTACTTGCTTGGATAGGAGTGGTGGTAGTAGGTAGGCATTAAGATGGACTGACTAGGTGTTACGTGTTAGGGCGCCCAGAGAGAGGGGCCAAAAAGATGGGGTGGCAATTGTTGGGTTGCTCCTAGTATTATTGGTGAATTTCTGAAGAAATTTTTTTTCCCCATTGGCTAGAATGGGGGTTCGGGGCTGCCCCAGACCCGCCTCTGTGGGGTGGCAGCACCGCCAAAGTGGGTCCGGGGCCATGGCAAAAATGCCCTCAGTCCCTCCCAGCAATCCCCGTAGAGATAGGAGTGATGGTTCTGTTGTTTTTCTGAGGTGTTCTGAGTGAGTGTGGATTCTGTGATAGCAAATGAGAGTGGATTCATGGTGTCTCATTGGAAATCTCATAAGCTATCATAGAATCTACACTCAGAATACCTCAGAAAAACAACAGAACCATCACTCCTATCTCTACGGGGATTGCTGGGAGGGACTGAGGGCATTTTTGCCATGGCCCCGGACCCACTTTGGGGGTGCTGCCACCCCACAGAGGTGGGTCTGGGGCAGCCCCGAACCCCCATTCTAGCCAATGGGAAAAAAAAATTTCTTCAGAAATTCACCAATAATACTAGGAGCCACCAATTGCCTTGGGATTTTTGGGGTGGAGGACACCCATGGGTGGCTACCACCCACCCCAGCTTTTTTGCCCCTAAGGGCTCCACATTGTGAGTTATGGGCAAAAATTTATTTTTTGAAAAAAATTTGTAAAAAATCAGAGGAAGGTCCAATCGACTTGAAATTTGGGTGGCAGGTAGAACACAATGTCCCCTTCAAAACCAGCCACTTTTTGTGATCCGAACCGGTTCGGTTCGGATCCGAACCGGTTCGAAACCGAACCGGACCGGGGGGGTGGTCTGGCAAAACCAAAACCGAACCACCCCGGTCCGGTCCGGACCCGGTTCGGACCCGAACCGAACCGGGAGAACCGGTTTTATGCACATCCCTAGAATGAAGTATTTGTGCTCTTTTGGGGGGGGGGGGTGCTTCCTCTGTAGCGCATGAAGGGGCACCTCATTCGTCCCACCAGTGGTGAGATGTGTGAGTTCCACATGCATTTAGAGCTCCCCCACACCATGTCTTCCTGATTACTGGGTCTCCCTTTTGCATGTTACACAGGAAGTGTGAAAAGTGAATGCCAGCCACTTGCATTTTATTATAATTATTTCTTGTTTACACAGTCAGACAGGTGTTATTGACTGGTTTGTTTTATCCAGACATCGAGTCCTTCCCAAGGACCTGGGATGGCTGAATTTTATTGTCAATTGTTATAGATATCGTCGCAGAATATAGGCTGTTCCCAGTAAAGCTGCTTATTATTATTATTATCTTGTTTACACAGTCAGAGAGGTGTTATTGACTGGTTTGTTTTATCCAGACATCAAGTCCTTCCCAAGGACCTGGGATGCCAGAATTTTATTGTCAATGGTTATAGATATCGTCACAGAATATAGGCTGTTCCCAGTAAAGCTGCTTTTTGTAATTGGCTGATGGTGATTTATGTGGCCCCTATGGTGTTGAGGTGCTCTTCAAGGTCTTTTGGAACTGCACCCAGGGCGCCAATTACCACTGGGATTATTTTGGTCTTTTTCTGCCACAGCCTTTCAATTTCAATTTCTAGATCTTTGTATTTGGTGATTTTTTCTATTTCTTTTTCTTCTATTCTGCTATCCCCTGGTATTGCTATGTTGATTATTTTGATTGGTTTTTCTTTCTTCTCGACTACAGTTATATCTGGTGTATTGTGTGGCAGATGTTTGTCTGTTTGTAGTCAGAAGTCCCATAATATTTTTACATCTTCATTTTCTACAGCTTTTTCAATTTTATGGTCCCACCAATTTTTGGCTACAGGTAGCTTGTATTTTTTGCAGATGTTCCAGTGTATCATCCCTGCTACCTTGTCATGCCTTTGCTTGTAGTCAGTCTGTGTGATCTTTTTACAACAGCTGATTAGGTGGTCCACTGTTTCATTTGCTTCTTTACAAAGGCAGCACTTGCTGTTTGTTGTTGACTTTTCAACTTTTGATCTTATTGCATTTGTTCTTAGTGCCTGTTCTTGTGCAGCCAGTATTAAGCCCTCAGTTTCTTTCTTCAAGTTGCCATTCTTAAGCCATTGCCAGGTCTTGGTGATGTCTGATTTTCCATTTATATTGTGCAAATATTGACCATGCAGTGGCTTATTTTTCCATTTTTCTGCTCGGTTCTTGACTTGTTCTTTCTTGTAGGCCTGCTTTGTTTCATTGGTGTTGAATAGTTTCTCATTCTTGACCATTTTTAGTGCATCTTCTTCACTGTCCTTGATATATTCTGCAAGGCCTCTTTTCTCTTCCTCTACTGTTTGATGGACTTGCAGCATTCCACTTCCACCTGAGCTGCGAGGGAGGTACAGCCTATCTACATCACTGTGGGGGTGCAGAGTATGATTGTTGGTCATGATTTTCCTGGTCTTACGATCTAGCGTCTCTAGCTCTGCCTGGGTTCAGTCTATTATTCCTGCAGTGTATCTGATAACAGGTATAGCCCAGGTGTTTATGGCGTGTATGGTGTTCCCGCCATTGAGTTTGGACTTGAGGATTTTTCTAACTCTCCTGATGTATTCACTTCCAATTTTTCTTTTAACTTCAGCGTGTGCAATGTTATCAGCCTGGAGAATGCCCAACTATTTGTAATGTTCTTTCTCTTCCAGGTTCTTGATGTTGCTTCCACTGGCAGCTCTGTTCCTTCTGTTTTTCTTATTTTTCCTCTTTTCATTATTAATGCAGCACACTTGTCTAGTCCAAACTCCATTGCTATATCGCTACTGAATATATGTTTAGCAGTGATTCGATTTCTGACTGGGACTTTCCATACAACTTCAGATCGTCCATGTACAGCAGATGGTTTATTTTACTTGATGTTTTAGACCCTAATTAATAAAAATTTAATTGGGAAAAAAATGTAACATGTCAATGTTGCCCAGAATTTGGATGCAGAGATTCTTTTTCATGGGTCAGAGTTTGAGTCATCAGTAGAAGGTAGAGCAGGAGTGACCAACCTGAGGCTCTCCAGCTGTTGTGAATTATAAATCCTATTACCTTCAACTGCAGCTGGGGATGATGGGAGTTGTAGTCCAACAGTCTCCAATAGTTGGAGAGTCACAGTTTGGCCACTCTAAGGGAAACAGCTGCGGATCTGGGAAAGGACAGTGCCAGCCACATCTCATCTGTGTCCCTCTACCCATCTTTCCCTTTGCTGCATCTGTGTGCCTTCCCCTGGCACCTCCTGCTGTCATCAGTAAAGAAAACAATTCTGAGGGAGGGGAGGGAGCTCATCAAAAGGTCTCCCCGAAGGGAGAAGCTGTAAGGAGGGCAATGGGGAATAATGATCCAGCAGGAGCAACAATCGACTGCCCTTTGTCTCTTTCTGTGGATGAAAGCAATATTTTTCCTGCAGTAAATCCTCCGAAGCTCAATATTGTCTCTGCAGGAAATCAACAGCAGGAAAAGAAAGAACCAAACTCTCAACCCTCAACTATGAAGGGGAGTCTCAGGGTTAATCCCAATGGAAGTGGGTGGAATCCAGCCATCTATCCGACATGGCCTGCTGCTTATTTCTCCCAAGAAGACGCCTATCAGAACTAAGCTGTGCTGCTGTCATATATTTTTACACAACACGTTCTTAGTGGATATGCATTGCTCACTATAACAATCACTTCCCTGTACATTTGAGTGGGCTGCTCATCGTTAGACATATAAAATCATAGTACTGGGAGGAATGAAAGAGTTACCTAGGCCAGCCACCTGCTGCAAAACAGGACCATTGACCCAAGTAGTGATGGAAGGAGGGGTACTTCCTAGTAGCTTAAAGCAAGCTGATGTTTGCTGACTCTTTGGGGCTGAGCCAAAATTCCTCCACCCCACCCCCATTTCATTGCTTCATTCATAGGCATTGAATTGGGTGGGGGGTAGATGTTGGCAACTTTTCAAGGAGTTTTTAAAGTGGAAAAATGGGGCCTCCTCTTAGCAGGTGGTAGAAGCTTTCCTCCCCCACAATTCCCTTCAGAAATGACACTATGATGTCATAGCACCATCACCAATAGGAATTGTGGGGTTGTACCTGTGCTGGTGTATTACTCCAGCAATTATTTCAAAGATGGACCAGAGCTATCCTGGAGATTGTTGGAAATGTATGGCACAGACAGGTACTTTCTAGCATATGTGGTGGACATATTAAAAAGCTCAATTTTTTTGGAAAACAATACATTCCAAGCTGCAGCACATTTTGAATACAAACTTCCCTTTTCTCCCAGAAATATTCATGTTAAATTTTACTACACTGCATATTCCTGCAAAACATACTGAACTTTATTTATATATGATAATGGCAGCAAGAATCCTTTAGGCTTCCTGTTGGAAAACAAACTTGATTCCAACTTCTGGTCTTGTGGTAGCAAGCATGACTTGTCCCCATAGCTAAGCAGGGTCTGCCCTGGTTGCATCTGAATGGGAGACTTGATGTGTGAGCACTGCAAGACATTCCCCTCAGGGGATGAAGCTGCTCTGGGAAGAGCAGAAGGTTTCAGTTCCCTCTCTGGCTTCTCCAAGATAGGGCTGAGAGAGATTCCTGCCTGCAACCTTGGAGCGCCAGTCTGTGAAGACAATACTGAGCTAGATAGACCAATGGTCTGACTCAGTATATGGCAGGTTCCTATGTTCCTATGTTCCTATGACCTTAGATGAATGGCATCTCAAACTTTGGGGATATGCATCAATGGCCAAAATAACTGCATATATTAAAAATAAATCTGAGGATTTTTTTCATTCAAGTGTGGTAACCATATATCGTAGGATTGGTACCTCATCCGAGATATGACTTTGCTTTGTAGAGGAAATTAATGTAGACAGTAAGAATCTCATTGTTGTTTCAGTTCTGTACTCAATAATGTGTAGAGTGGGTGGGGGGAGACATGTTGGCAGAAGGAATTCAGGTTGACGTATATAGACTAGATTGAGAATCTTTGTAATTGCTGGGTTTGATTATCCTATTTCTTGTTTCTTTTTTTTCCTTTTCTGTTTCATATTTCTCTTTGTTTATATCTTTCTTAAAGCAATAAAATAATAATTATTTTTTTAAAAGGAACTGTGGGGTGGGGGAAAATGAGGGTTGCCACCCCTATGAAACAGATTGTAATATAAGGTGAACCAGGTTGGGTCTGGTCGCTTCATGAGTCTGTTGGAAATCTTTGAGGTGGTAGAATGGACATATGATGGGAAAAGACTGCTGGATTCCCATTGAGAAGGACTTATCATTCAACTAGAATAGAAAGACAACACTATTAATATTTATCGAAGAACAACTGAACTTTTGTGGACACTTGAAAAAGCACATTGAAACAGTGAACATTACCGAAAAGCTGTTGTGTTTCCATAGTTCATGATATTACACTGCTCTGTTGTTCCTATGTATTTAGTGCTGCAGATGTTTGGTTATTATATTTTATTCATCCTGATCAACATATATATTTGATGGTTTCACTTTCAATATAAGTTATATGTATATATTTAGTGGTTTTTGTTTTTTGGTTACATTATTAGGGTCTGTCATTTCGTTTTATGTACTACATTTCAGATCTTTGGTGTTGTCCCTTTCATCCTGCAAAATTTAAGCAAAAGTTCTCCACTGAAAGCTGTAGGGCACGGCCATAACACCAGTGCAAAAACAAACACCCTCTCTTGGACTTGTATAGCATTGAGGGGAAATTAATCAACCAGGCCATGGTGGGGTAGCCAAGGCCAGGCCCATCCATACAGACAACCTAAGTGGTCACCTAGAGCAGAGATTCTCAACGTTGGGCCCTCAGATGTTATTGGACCAACTCCCATAATCTCCAGCCCCAGTGGCCTTTGTTTGGGGATTATGGGAGTTGAAGTCCAATAACATCTGGGGACCCAATGTTGAGAATCCCTGGTCTAGAGCACCAAATTTTAAAGGGTGACAGTGCTACCACATCAAAGTGAATCGCCCTCATGACATCTTCCTCCTGCCGACATGACTTCAGCCAAGCCTTAAAACCCTTGCTCTCTCATTTGCATGCACGTATGATTGCTCATCATGTGATCACACTGATGCTTGTCTTGTAGGGTTCCTTCCAGGATTCTCCTCCAGCCCACACACAAGCACGGTCTTCTCATGTGACATGCTGGTTAGCTAGCTGTTGTGCATTCCATTGTAGTAGCCCCACTTAATCCTGGAAGGGACCAGAAGAGAGCTGAACAGAATGGATATGAACAGACTGGTTACAAAAAGAAAATAAAAGAAATGTGTGTTTTTACTGATCCAAGAAAGCCTTTTTTTTAGATGGGGCAGGGGGGTAGCTAGGGGACAGGAGGCCCGTGTTTGCCCCTCTCCATGGCAGCCCCCTGGAGTGAGGGAGATAATGAAGAAAATAGGGAGGAGTGGAGCTGAGGGGACTTCAGGAGCTGGGGTTATTTGAATCCACCCACTCAATTATAGCTACACTCCTGGGATAGGGGGAATGTTTTCATTCAGGACTTTCTCATTTTCCTCTATACTGAATGGGAGGAGGTCAAAGTCATACTTTGTCTAAGTTGCCAAAAGCTCTTGGCCATCCCTGGGGGTAACTCTAGAATTCATGGATTTTCTGGACACATGTCAATCAAATTTGAAGCCAGGCTTTGGGGCGGAAACCTCTTTGATTGGCCCAGCTGGCCATTTTGCCTTGAGTTGGGCAGACTGGGATATAATTTTGCTCCTTCCTCTGCACTTTTCAGCTGCTACAGACCATCAAATCCTTCTGAAATTTCTGAGACAAATGGGAATCGGGACACAGTTGGGTAGAGACTCTACTCCAGTTCTGGGTTGGTGCTCAAGGGGAACCCTTGGGAGATTGTGGCCCAACCTTTTGAACTCTGACCTGAAGGGTACTGAAAAGCTCCATCTTTCTCATTTCTGTGAAAGCCAGGAGCAGTGCTTCAGTTCTTGCATGAATCCTTGAATGCAATTATGGTCTGGATGAGGACTAACAAATTACAGATTAATCCAGATGGGTTATTGTGGTGAACCAGCTGGACAGACATTAATGTAACCTGAACTAGATGGCTACACTGCCACTAAAAGACAAGTTACGCTGCTTAGGGTTCTTCTTGATCCTATTCTGCTTCCAGATTCCCAGATAGCACAAGGAGGACCTTCTGTCAGCTTAGCCAGGCAAAGCAGCTTTAGCAATTTGGCCTCGGGCATCCATTGTTCGGTAATCACCACTCCTATTGACCCCTGCAATCAATGCTCCATGGGGCTGTCTTTAAAGATGGTGCAGATGCTTCAGCTGGTGCAAAATGCTGTAGCTTCTCTCTTAACAAGAATTGGGACAGGCCATAGGTGGAGTTTCTAGGTCTCATGAGGCTCAGGCTGTAAGAATCAGCATGCAGAGCCTGGGATCTAGAGGGTGGGGCCTGGCTGATCAGGGGTGCAGCACCTGGGTGCTTTCCAGCCTAGCTGCTCAACAGCAGCAAAATGCTTCCATTCAGGCAAATCGCATTCAAATGTAAACAGCAGGGGGAGCAGTCTCACGGAGACTAACAACCCTCCGAAACAGCAACCTTTTAACGCCAGATACACGACATCATAGCACTATATTGCAGCGGACTGCAGTGTCACAACACAGGAAGTGTGGAAGCACACTTCTGAGATCCCCCGTGACCCCATTGCAGGGTGTAATCTGAAAAGCACCCTGATAGGATCACAAGAAGAAATTTGGTGGCTCAGAGGAAGATTCTGTCTCTATCTGTCTCAGGGGTGGAGCCTGATTTACGTGGGTGGTGGAAAATACAGCAAGAGCCCACAAGACATGTAGGAAATAACCTACAAAATACAAATATCACTTTTTGACAATAGTTCCCAAAGCGGTTTATGTAGAAAGAAAAATAATAAATTAATACAATGGATCCCTGTCTCCAAAGGGATCACAATCTAAAGTAAACACCAACAGCAGCCACTGGAGGGATGCTGTGCAGGGGTTGGATAGGGCCAGTTGCTCTCCCCCTGCTTAATGTAAGAGAATCACCACTTTAAAAGGTGCCTCTTTGCTCAGTTAGCAGAGGATGCTCACCTGCCCCCTTGATTTCCCCTCACCCTGAGATTTTGTTCCTTCCCCAAAAAATCTGAGAAAAAAGTCTGGAACGTATCACATCTGAAGACTTGACAACCCTTGCTGCAAGGAGCATATTCATTCTAGCTCAGCTTCGCTGGCATCCTGTTGCTTTGGGGAACCATTGAAGCCCTCCGTGATCTCCGGTGTGTTGTCTCTTGAACCTCAGAACTGATTTATGCTCCACACAGGTGTTGGTAATGCAACAGGGTTCTATAGAACTCTCTGATGGTCCTCTTAACACAGACTTGCAGCAGAGTTTCTCCTAGTCCAAGGGAAGAGGAAGTCTCGATTTTAGGCTTTACTTGAAGGATCAGTTAATTCACTGGGCCTGACAACAGCACATGGACCTTGCCTACATTAAGTGCTTCCTCCTATATTTTAGTTATTTATATATATCTATATCCCACTCTTCCCCAAAGGAACCCAGAGCACTGCACATGATTATGTTTATCCTCACAACAACCCTGTGAGGTAGGCTAGGCTAAGAGGCCCAGAGTCACTCAGTGAGTTTCATTCCTGAATGGGGATTTGAAGTTGGTTCTCTCTCTAGGGCTATCTGCCTTCTAAGATCAGCCTTGGAGTCTCTAGAAATTGGCACCAATCTCCAGGTGACTCCTAAAAACAATCCTGGAGATTTTAATGGCTTGCTCTTGTGGGCAGCGGGGAGTGTGGAAATATTGGAAGTGAAATGTCCAGGAATAGCTTTGGTCAGAGGTGGCAACCCTAGCTTTGGGTGAGGCTCTGCTCCTATGACTCCAGCCCTGGGCAATTCCTCTTTTGTGCCGTCACTCTCCCAAGAATTCCTCCCGGTATGCTTATCCTGTCCACAATCCTGCTCGTGTGCCTTTAAAAGGCAACGTGAGAGCTTTGGGGCCTCTTTGCAAACTTAATACACCTGGGAAAAGTCAATGGTAGCAACTATAAACAAAACAGCTCAAGCCATCATTGATAACCAAAGAATGAGTCCTAGAACAGCTGGCTGGCATTCAGGAAACAGGTATCATTCCCAGAAGTGACATTCTGCATATTTAAACCAGATAGGGAAACACAAGAGATATAAAATGTTCTTGTCGGGACTTGACTGCAGACTTTGCATATGGCAAAGGCATGCCAACCCCTTCTCTTATTAAGGGCTCGACTGTTCCTGCAGGCCTGTACAGATATTCCAAGTGGTTGCAAAACAGGAACGGTCACAGGACAAAGAATACATTGTTGGATCCAAACAATTTCACACGGGGTGGCTGAAGTGTGCTGGGAAAGGAAACCTAGCTGGGCACTTTTGAAAGTATGTACATAAAGCAGAGAGTCCATTTCACCTGCATACTTCTGATACAGAGCAAGTAAAGCTCTGATTGGCGGAACATCAATCCCATACCCCCAGTGAGTGAAATCATGACCAAACATTGAGAAATGTTGTTAAAGTACCCAGCTGTTAAAAATGGATTCTGCACCACAAATGAACAGGCATGACACTTTTGATTTACAGAGCCAAGCATGTGGCATGGCTGAAGTGGCACATATACTACTTAGAGGCCGGGGTTCAAATCTCTATGAAGGCTGGTGATATGGAGTTATTTCACACATTACAAACACAGACAGATTTTCTCTGTTTCCTTCAAGTTATTTCCACCTTTTCTGCAATCTCCAGAGAAAAATTCAATGTCTGAAAATTAAGATCACAGAACTGTAAAGTTGGAAAGGATCTTGGAAGTCTTTTAGTCAATGCAGGAAACTGTTATTGCATTCTCACAGATGACCACCTAGCCTTTTAAAACAAGAAGTTCTGATAAGAACTAATCTGCCTAATTTCCATTCACTGTAATCTTAACTGATAATTACCATCTTCACAAGTTAGTCCACTTCTGCCTCAAAACATTCATGCCATCTTGAATTGGGACTGGATGACATCATCACAAACTATGCCATGGAGGTGTCCCTTTGTGTTGCTACAACTGCACCAAATGTGGTCCAAATCGGGTAGGTTAGCCCACTTCACAAGTTAGCCCACTTCTAGTTCAAATGTCCATGTGTCCGTCATCTTGTATCAGCCTGGAAAGTACCAAATTTGGTCCAAATCAGTCCAGTTGATAAATCAGTGACATTGATAGGTACACACACACCTGGTTGATCTCACAAGTTTTCTTTTCGTAAGGAAATTAGGCTAAAAAGAAAACCTAAAGAAAAGGAACGCTCAGCAATGTATGCAATTGGAGCACATAGTAACCACTACGAGTCTCAGGAACCAGGGATGCCTTTTCCATATGGGCTTGAAAACAGACTAACTTTCTACTGTAAGAAAAAAGATGCCGTTTCTCACAGAAATATAGCCATCTATGGTTTTTGTATTTCATGAAACAGCTCACAGTCGGTTGTTATTAGGGATACGTGAACCCTGCTAATTCTCATTAGGAATCAGTGAGCATGTACACCTTCACACTAGCATGCACTGATGATGTCATCAGTATGCACAAGAGCACAGGAAGCTCTGCAGGGGCCATGATGGGGCCAACATTGGTCCCAACATGCTGCCTTATTAAGTCACATTCACTTGACTCCTGAACTATTAGCCAACATTCTGCCAAACAAAGAGGTGGCTGAGTAGCTATTACTGAATCTGTAACAGTATTATTATACTTCTGGGGTTGCTCCAGGTAAGGGTGGTGTGCTGTGTACAGGGTCATGAAAAGATGAAAAGCAATTCTCGGAGAAAAGATAAAGGAAACTTGGCAAACTTCCAAAATCTAACTGTCAATGTCAACGTCAACATTTGAACCCCAACACCAACTAATTGTGGGTTTTTAAAGATAACATTGACTAATGCTGCTTTAATACTAGAAACAAGAAGAGACTTCCAAATGTTGATTGCTGCTGTCTAATTTGTGACATATGTTACATTTCAAATATTAGTCAAAGTGTCACACATGCAGGGATCATTCAGAGATATTCAGCATCAACATCCACAGAGAAGAATGCTGAGAATTGTTGTTGTGAGATAGACTGGCTTCAGCTTTACTATATTTTTTCTGAAGTAGTAAAAAATAACATACTCACATCAAATATTCTCAACACAATTGCTTTATTACCAATTGGCTCAGAAGCGTAGCATGGTCAGAGCAGGGCCTGATTTCAAGACAGAACATCCAAGTTCCCCTTTAACTTTTTTAACTTTATTTTTTACATAAAATATTGTATGTAAACCAAGTTACCCCTGCTAACTTGGCAAAGAGGCACCTTTTAACGTGGTGATTCTCTTTATATAGCAGGGGGGAGAGTAATTGGCCCGATCCACACCCAGCACAGGACCTCCAGTGACTGTTGCGGGTGCCTATCTTATGTTTCTTTTTAGATTGTGAGCCCTTTGGGGACGGGGATCCATCTTATTTATTTATTATTTCTCTGCATAAACCGCCCTGAGCCATTTTTGGAAGGGCAGTATAGAAATCGAATAAATAAAAAATAATAATATTTTAATACACATTTTCTACATACTGCTGGTGCAGGTGGCAGTACCACCAGCCACCTTTCCTGCTCCTCCTCCTGCCTCTGCCACTCCTTAGCCACACTGCCCTGCCATTGCTCTTCAGCTGGCTCACACATGGGAAAGGGGTCCCATGGCCTCTCTCCTTGCTCAAGTGAAGTGAGAGGCCATGAAATCTCTAACCACTGTATGCAGCTTGGGGCCTCGGCCCATGGCTTCCTGAGTCCGGGGGGGGCTCCAAATGTCCTGGGGGGCCTCTAGCTGCCACCCCGTGCCCGCTGTTGTGCACTCCCACTGCTGCCCCACTGCTCCTATCCATTTTTTGCCGCCACCATGTGCGTGGCTGGGGGTTGAAGGGTGAGCCGAACAGATCTCAGCCTCCACTGTGGTGGGGGTGGTGGGGGTGGGCGCAGCGGCTGGTGGGCCCATCCGTCTGGGTCACGAGCACGCCTGCGCAGTGAAAGTATGAGAGTCTCAAGCCCATAGGCTTGCAACACTCATATTCCCACTGCGCAGGTGCGCGCATGGCCCAGACGGACAGGCCCACCAGCTACTGTGCCCACCACTGCCACCACCACAGGGGAGGTCGAGGTCTGCTCAGCTCACCCCTACCAGCCGGCTGCACACATGGCAGCGTCAAAAATGGAAAGGAGTGGGGCAGCGGGGCAGCGGCGGCGGGCACGGGCAGCGGTGGGGCAAAAATGGCGAGCGGCACAGCCCCCCAGGACACAGGCCCCCCCAGCATGGAGATTTTCTGTTTTTAAAAATAAGGGGGGCCTCGCAGTGGTGGTGGGGTGTGAGGGGCGCTCCCAAGCCCTTCAGGTCCGGGCGCCAAAATTACCTAGGTGCGCCCCTGACTGTATGTGCCGGCTGTACTGCTGTCTATCTCTAGGTGATGTGCACCATTTAGAACACAACAAATAGAAAACAGAGGAAAACAATTTCACTGAATGAAAAGTTTAAAACGCTATCATGGGATTTACCTTATTAATGAAGCTTGCTTGGTATTTTCACATTTACGGGCCAGATTCCTTTTAGAAAATATCGAGGCCGTGCGACCTCTGGCTGCTGCTCGGAAGGGCTGAAGTGAAGGCCGGAACTTGCCTGGCTTCCCCGGGAGACCAGTGCCAGCCACCTTTGCCTCCGCCGCACCGCAGACCCACACGAGCGGCGGCTTGGCAAAGGCAAGCACTGGGAGCGAGAGGCCTTCCCCCTCCTGCATCCCAGAGTGCCCTGCACCATGAGCGTGGCTGCAGCTGCTCCTTCCCTCCAGGTCACTGCCAGAAATGGCAGCAGGCTAGGGGGACGTCTTTCAACCCAGTAGTGACGGTTCTCATGATCATAGGAACATAGGAAGCTGCCATATACTGAGTCAGACCATACGTCCATCTCACTCATTATTGTCTACACAGACTGGCAGCAGCTTCACCAAGGTTGTAAGCAGGGGGCTCTCTCAGCCCTATCTTGGAGTGGCATGCCAGGGAGGGAACTTGAAACCTTCTGCTCTTCCCAGAGCGGCTCCATCCCTGGAGGGGGAATATCTCACAGTGCTCACACTTCTAGTCTCCCATTCATATGCAACCAGGGCAGACCCTGCTTAGCTAAGGGGACAAGTCATGCTAGCTACCACAAGACCAGCTCACCTGCCGAGGTTAAACGAAACGCTTTTTAACGCCAGGTTCAGAAGTTGGGCTAGCAGGGATGGAAGCGCCAGGATCGGGAGCCATCCTTGTGCTCCACACGAGCAGCCCAACCCAGGCTGGACTGCCCAAGCTTGGCTGCTCCTGTGAATTGCCTCATCATCTCATTAGGCCAAACCTTCCACTCTGCTTTTCAGGCTAGTTTCCCCTTCAAGATCATGTGGTACTGGCAGGAAAGGCTGGGGTAGGGAGAGAGGTCAATACTAGGCCAACTGAAATCTGTTAGAGAGATGACCCTGCACACATTGAGCCCATTCCCATGACTGGAGAATGGACTTCGATGGGGTGAGGGGAAGGAGCCATGAAAAGCGTTACCTCCCCTACAGGAGACAATCTGGTCCATGTTGCTTGGCTGCCGGATCGGCCGCCCAGATGATCGCCTGCTTCTACCAGTAGCAGGGAGGGAGCAGGGAGGATTGGGGGCTGGGATTCCCTCAGGGCTTCCATAATGCGAGTACAGGATTGCCTCCCGATGGGTATGGGGAGCCTCCCCACCCCAGTCGTGAGGCTACTTGTGTGTAAATAGGAACATAGGAAGCTGCCATATACTGAGTCAGACCATTGGTCCATCTAGCTCAGTATTGTCTACACAGACTGGCAGCGGCTTATCCAAGGTTGCTGGCAGGAATCTCTCTCAGCCCTATCTTGGAAATGCCAGGGAGGGAACTTGGAACTTTCTGCTCTTCCCAGAGCGGCTTCATCCCCTGAGGGGAATATCTTGCACTGCTCACATATCAAGTCTCCCATTCATATGCAACCAAGGCAGACCCTGCTTAGCTAAGGGGCCAAGTCATTTTAGCTACCACAAGACCTGCTCTCCTCTCTGGCTTCTTGTGGCACCAACACACAAGCATTTAGCCTGCTTTTGGAGTGCCCTTGCACTTCCAAACCAGGCTAAGCACTAGGCTTGCTCCTGCACAGCCACTAGGAGCCCCATAACTCCCGGCGGTACACCCCCGTCCCCTGAAAACCAGACTGGGCTTCTTTAGCCTGGTTTTCGGTGCCTGTGTGACTATCTTCCTATTCTCACCCAGCCCAGTTCCTGGTCAAAAAGGAAGCGAAAAGCCTGCCTCCTGGAAGTCTCTGGCTTCTGCTGTTTGTTCTGGGACAGAGTGAGTGACCGAGGCTTCCTTAAACAACAGAGGCTGTAGAAGCATTACATACTATGACTGTTTTGTCTGACACTTTGTGGTCAAGTTCCAGTCTGATGAATGGGGCACTGAAAGGCGGAGTGGGAGATATTTCTGGGGGAGAACTGCTACCTCTAGGAGTCATTCCTATTCTTGGGTCTTCTCAACAAACACAGCCAAGAGCTGAAATGTCTTGGGAGCCTTGACTGTGCTGGGTTTACAAAGCCCTTAAGGTTCCATCTCGTGCTGCACATAAAGGCTTTAGTAACGTCTGACCCTCAGCCCACACCTCTCTACTCCCATTTCCTGGGTCAGCTTTCCTCCGATCATTACGTAATGCTCTCTTGCTTACACAACCACCAACCAGTGAGTAACACCAATCGTGGCATAGACCCATCATTCAAGGTTAATGAAAGTCTATTTGATTTTTGTCGGCACCACTGGCATTACCTGCAAGAACTACTCACTGTAACAACATAGATTCTTTCCCCTTTGCGCTCTCTCTCTCTCTCAATTCACAACTATAGCACATGCAATTACAGCATGTCAGGGCTAAGTCCTGAAATAACAGGGTACAAAGCACCTGCCTGGCACAGTGCAATGAAATGACCTGGAAATGTACAGTTGCAGATAATTAACTTGGATCTATTTGTTGCAAACACCATTCTATCATCAGTGCAGAACAGGAGGTAACACGGGGTGTGTGCACTGGTTGCTATGAGATGGATGAATACAACTGTTGGTCTGTTTCAGAAAAATCAGCACGATATTGGTTTTTAAGAAAATTGCAGACATAACCAGGGCAGACTGCTCTTCCAGCTGTGTGGGATTCATAAAGCACAGACTCAGACTCCAGATGTTTAGCTTTAGGAACATAGGAAGCTGTCCTATACCGAGTTCAAACCCTTGGTCCATCTAGCTCAGTATTGTCTACACAGACTGGCAGCGGCTTCTCCAAGGTTGCAGGCAGAAGTTGCCCTCAGCCTTCTCTTGGAGATGCTGCCAGGGAGGGAACTTGGAACCTTCTGCTGTTCCCAGAGCAGCTCCATCCCCTGAGGGGAATATCTTCCAGTGCTCCAAGGTGTTGTTCACAGAAGTGCCAGCCATTACAGTTACAACACTTCCCCCTTCACACAAACTGCGCCGTAACCGTGAACACCAGCTTGAGGGGGTGAGTGACAGTTCTCGGGCAGGACTTCTTCCCTGCTTTGGGAACTGCGACCATGAGTACAGTGGTGCTCATGAACATCTGGAGATAGCAATAGTGTCTGAATAAAGCTCAAGTGCTGCTGCTGCTGCTGATACATGTGAGTGGGGTCTTAGTCTTCTTCAGAAAAGTCAAGAAAGAATCTTGTAGCACCACAAAAGCTTCCAAGTTTACTTTGGCTTAAGCCAAGGGTTCCTAACCTGTGGTACTCCAGATGTTGCTGAACTACAACTCCCATCATCCCCAGTCACAATAAACTATAGCTGGGGATGGTAGGAGTTGTAGTTCAGCAACATCTTGAATACCACAGCTTGGGAACCTCTGGCTTAAACTTTTGTGAGATGCATGTGGCAGAGTTAGTTCTATTATTATTGGCTGATGTCCTAACAAAGCACTTCTGGGTGGTCACTGCATATGCACAATGCTGTTTCACTAGCTACTGGCTCTAGAATTCCACTAGCACAAGCATGTTTGTGCAACAGTTGCACAACATACTGTGTGTCTCATCAGTTTTAAAGGGAAATTTTTGCAGAAGAGTGCAATAATGCAGTTCTGCAAATCCACATATTAAGTGCAATGTTGAGATCTTGCACATCTGTAATTTTGTTCATTATGCATGCGCTTTGTTCATCTGGATGTTAGCAGTCAGAGTGAAGCTTTGCATTGTGCTATATATGAAGATTTTCCACAGAGAAGAGGTTTTTCACCTCAGAACACACCAGGACTCAGGTTTTTTCAATAATAGCAATAGCAATAGCACTTACATTTATATACTGCTCTATAGCCGGAGCTCTCTAAGCGGTTTACAATGATTTTTTTTAGCATATTGCCCCCAACATTCTGGGTACTCATTTTACCGACCTCAGAAGGATGGAAGGCTGAGTCAACCTTGAGCCCCTGGTCAGGATTGAACTTGTAACCTTCTGGTTACAGGGCGGCAGTTTTACCACTGTGCCACCAGGGGCTCCTCCTCACACCATCCCTGGTTTTTCTTTCCGTTGTTCTTGGTGTGGTATTCCCCTTCTTGTTTGGTTTCAGCCTTTAAGATACAAAATAATTTGTATTTTAAATTACGTAAACTGCCTTGAGACATGAGTTTCCCCGATATTAAAAAATGCTCTAAATACATAAACCTGTGACAGGATTCTTTGTCGTCTGAACAGCAGAAATAAAAGATTAACCTCTGACCTACTTTGTTCAGTTGTTTGATTTCTAAAGCATATCATTATTATTTTAAAAAGAGATGAAAGACTGTGATCCTTTAAAAAAAAGGATTTACTTAATGACACACCAAACAAAAGCTTGGGAGGGAAGAAGGAATGGTGTAAAAGGTGTTGACAAGTTGTACACCGTTTGGTTATGCAAACACAAATGATAAAGGCAACATTGCAGATATTCTGCCAGGTTGAGAAAGTTGGCGGTTTCTCTTTAATGAGTATAATGCAGAGGAATGTTTGCAGCTTTTTCTCACTGACATTGCTTTACCGCTCTGAATCAGCAGTGAGTAAGCGGATGTTCAGCTGGAAGCCTCTTGCAAGCACATGCTTATATGTATGTATTTCCCCTGCTAACTGATCAAAGGCACTTTTTAAAGTTGGTGATTCTCTTTACTGAGCAGGGGGAGAGCAACTGGCCCAATCCAGCCCCAGCACAGCATCCCCTCCAGTCACTGTTGCTGGTGTCTGTTTTATGTTTCTTTTTAGACTGTGAGCCCTTTGGGGACAGGGATCCATCTCATTAATTTATTATTTTCTCTCTCTATGTAAACAGCCTTGGGAACTTTTGTTGAAAAGTGGTAAACACAATTTTGTCATTGTCGTCGTATGTTGCAGGCATTCCTGACAAAAATGGGTGATATGTGAATGAGGGCAGAACTATGCTACCGGAAATTCTTGTTTTAAGGAACCCTGAGTTAAAACAAATGGCACTGAGTGTAAATTGCCACCTTGTTTCAACTTTACAAGGCTGTTTGCACAATCATCAGAATCAGGGTAGGGGGCATTCAGTCCTGGCTTGCATGATTGTGTGAACTCACGAAAACCCCTCCAACCCAGGTTGCTCAAAGCAGAGTAGATCAGCTTTTGTACTCTGCTCTTAATCAAGGTGGGAGGAGAGGAGAGCTCTCCTACCTTGCTTTTCTGGTTGTGTGGATCCACTTACCTTTTCAGCTGCTCAGCCTAGAAACAACAGTGAGCTGTGCCTACCAGGTCTGCATTCCATGGCTGTGCCACTGTGCAGAGCATACGCTATGATCCTGGAGCTGGAGCCAATTCAGCAGGGCTGGGTCGACCTCCTGCTCCTTCATGGCTGATCAGAGGGAAACTGCTGATATAATGTGGCTTTCCAGTCTATTGGCAGTGCAAAGCATGCTGGGAAGGCCTAGAAGCAGCCATGGATTAACCATAAGGCAAAACAAGCACGTGCTTAGGGCATCAAGGGAAGGGGGGCACCATAGAGTTTGCCCCCTAGCTATCATGCCCTTAACTCTTTCACTGAACATAAGAATAGCCCTGCTGGATCAGGCCCAAGGCCCATCTAGTCCAGCATCCTGTTTCACACAGTGGCCCACCAGATGCCACTGGGAGCCACAGGCAGGGCATGCCCTCTCTCCTGCTGTTACTCCCCTGCACTGGAACGCAGAGGCATCCTGCCTTTGAGGCTGGAGGTGGCCTACAGCCCTCCAACTAGTAGCTGATGACAGAATGGAAGTCTAGTCCAAATGAGAAGAACACACAGAAACTCAAACACTTGCAAAAGAAATGCAAGCAGACAATAAGAGAGAGAGAAAAGCCATTTGGAAGCACATGGCTAAAAACCCAAAGAACAACAATAAAAAGTCATTTAAATAGTTAGTTAGCAGCAAGGAACTGGTCTTAGGAATAAGGGAGGAGAGCTGGTCTTGTGGTAGCAAGCACAAATTGTCCCTTTTGCTAAGCAGGGTCCTCCTCCCTGCTTTGCATTTGAATGGGAGGGAGACTACATGTGCTACTTTCCAGTCTTCTGGTACAGAGCCGGAAGACTTGCTTATGCGTTGTGTAAAAAGTACTTCCGTTTGTTGGTCCTAGATTTCCTGGCAATCAATTTCATGGGATGACGCCTGGTTCAAATGTTATGGGAGAGGGAGAAGAATTTCTCTCTGTCCACTTTCTCCACACCATGCATGATTTTATTGACCGCTATCATGTCAATAATAGCAGGCGTCTTTTTTCTGAACTAAAGAGCCCCAGGTGTTGTAGCCTTGCCTCATAAGAAAAGTGCTCTAGGCTCCTGGTCATCTTGGTTGCCCTCTTCTGCACTTTTTCCAGTTCTACAATGTCCCTTTTAAGATGTGGTGACCAGAATTGTACGCAGTACTCCAGGTGTGGCCACAACATAGTTTTGTATAAGGGCATTATAATATTAGATGTTTTATTTTCAATCCCCTTCCTAATGATCCCTAGCATGGAATTGGCCTTTTTCACAGCTGCTGCACATTGAGTTGACGCTTTCAACGAGCTGTCCACCACGACCCCAAGATCCCTCTCCTGGTCAGTCACCGACAGCTCAGATCCATCAGTGTATACTTGGTTGGGGTTATTTGTCCCAATGTGATTCACTTTACACTTGCCAACACTGAACCGCATTTGCCATTTTGTTGCCTACTCCCCCAGTCTGGAGAGATCCTTTTGGAGCTCCTCACAATCTGTTTTGGAATTCACTACCCGAAAGAGTTTGGTATCATCTGCAAATTTGGCCACCTCGCTGCTTACTCCTACTTCTAGATCATTTATGAATAAATTAAAAAGCACCGGTCCCAGTACAGATCCCTGGGAGACTACATTTCTTACTTCCCTCCATTGTGAAAACTCTCCATTTATACCTACCCTCTGTTTCCTGTCTTTCAACCAGTTAGCAATCCACACATGTACTTGTCCCCTTATCCCATGACTGCTAAGTTTCCTCAGGAGTCTTTGATGAGGAATTTTGTCAAAGGCTTTTTGGAAGTCCAGGTATACTCTGTCAACTGGATCACCTTGATCCACACACTTGTTAACACTCTCAAAGAACTCCAAAAGGTTGATGAGGCAAGATTTCCCTTTGCAGAAGCCATGCTGGTTCTCCCACAGCAGGGCCTGTTCTTCTAAGTGCTTTACAATTTTATCCTTGAGGATGCATTCCATCAGTTTGTCTGGAATGGACGTTAAGCTAACTGGCCTGTAATTTCCCAGATTGCCCCTGGATCCGTTTTTGAAAACCGGTCTTACATTGGCTACTTTCCACAGCCTGATTGCAGGGATAAGTTACATATTTTTGCAAGGAGGTCAGCAATTTCACATTTGAGTTCTTTAAGGACTCTTGGATGGATGCCATCTGGCCCTGGTGATTTCTTAGTTTTCAGTTTTTCCAGACAGTTTAGAACATCATCTCTTGTCACTTCTATCTGACTCTGTTCTTTAGCCTCCATCCCTGAAAAGTCTGGTTCAGGAACAAGTATATGCTCATTATCCTTGGCCGTGAAGATGGACACAAAGAACTCATTGAGCTTCTCTGCAACCTCCATATCCTCCTTAATAATCCCTTCCACTCCAACTGCCATAGTCCAACTGCCTCCATGGCAGGTTTCCTGCTTCTGATGTATTTAAAGAAGTTTTTATTATTTCCCTTGATATTTTTAGCTAAATGTTCCTCTAACTCTCTTTTCACCTCCCTTATTGTCACCTTGCATTTCTTTTGCCACCTTGCATTTCACTGCGACACTCAGCTTTAGTCGATTTTTTTTTAATCTGCCGTGTTCGGCTTTCCTCTGCATTGTTAAAAAATGTTTTCTTTGCCTTGGTGAGCAACTAAAGTTTCGAGAAACTACTAAACTATGTACCTGAAGTTAAAAAGTCATTGATTTGTGAAAGATTACTATCAAGAGCAGTACAAAATATTGATAAAACTTCACGTAAAAGATGGTCGTATGTTATGATGTCTGACCTTGAAGATGAAATATTTTTCTCAATAATTTCTTCTGTTGTGGATATTTATATGAAATTATAGGCAGTGGAACTGTTTTGTTTTACCTTAAAAAAATCTAAAAGAACACTTTTTAAAATTTAAATAAATATTAAGGTATAAGTAAATCATTTGCTTGAGTCTTAATGTCTTATCTATTAAGCAATGGAGGGGGCCGAGGGGGGGGCACCATTGTTGGGCTGTGCTTAGGACATCAGTTGCCCTTAATCCGGCCCTGCCTAGAAGCAAGGATTCTCTATCCTTCCAGCTCCTAATTTCAGCAATGGAGACTTTGCCTGCTTACTTACAGAACAAGAGGTTCTGATTCTTTGTTGCAACTAGGGTAGGAGCTCTCTAGCCCCCCCCCCAAACCACCTCCATATGGTTGTTTGAAAGGCCCTATCATCTGACGAAATATAAGAACATAAGAACAGCCCTGCTCAGGGGCGTGTAACTAGGTTGGAGTGGGCCCTGAGACAAGATTCTTAAATGGGCCCCCCCACCGAGAATTTTTTTTTAATAATAATAATAATAATAATAATAATAATAATAATAATTCAATTTCTATACCGCCCTTCCAAAAATGGCTCAGGGCGGTTTACAAAGAGAAAAAGGTGCCTCTTTGCCCAGTTAGCAGGGGACTTTTATTCTCACATTTCTGTCCTCATTCAAAACATACAAAAAACAGATGTACAAAATTGAGCAAATGAGAAGACACTAGAAACACTAATTATTAAAATGGGCCCCTTGCTGCAGATTAGCAAAGGAGACTTTCAACCATGCAGGGTGAGCCTATGTTTGTTTTCTCAGAATTCTGAACCAATTCAGTCAAGTTTGATTCCAGGAGGTTTTTCACACGGGGCTTTTAAAGCCCTTTAACACACATCTCCTCTGGAATGGAGGTGCTGCATTCACATGTTGGCCAGATTGACCCTAAGGGGAAAAAATATAAAAGCACAACACATGCGTCACAGTTCTCACTCATGTCTCAGTTCTCACTCAGACCTGGGTTGCAAAACAACTTGAACAGAAGTGTATTTATGAATGAATGAATGAATTAATTAATTAATACATAAATAAATTCGTTCCATAAGGTTTTGTAATTTCCTGCCATGAAACAAGCCACTTATAGGACTTTTTAGAGGGGTTTTTTTAAGCCAGCAAATTTTCCAATCAGTTTTAAATTAAATATTCAGAGACTTCTCAGTCTCCCCCCGCCCTCCCATCAAAGCCCTATGGCAAGCAGATCCCTATATAGGGGGTGGGGGGAGTGTAACCACAAAAAGGAATTCATATTCTACCTGGCAAAGGCTGAGCTGTCTGGCCTGGGAAGAGGGTCTGCTGCAGAGAGCTGTAGTGGCCACTCTGACTGTGCCAGCCTTCTTCCTGGGGCTTGCCAGCCTACTCGAATTCAGGCTTCACTGAGGCCTACACGGAGGCCTCTCTGGAAGCCCCGCCCACCCGCCGATCAGCTGAGAGGCGCCAGGGAGAAAAGCAGCTTGCCTGCTGCTTTGATTTCCGACCAGGACGACAAGCAGGAGAGAGGAGGGCAAACAGCGCAAGCGGCTGAAGGGTCTTGGGGCTGGGCAGGGGGCAATAGGGAGTCATGTGAGGTGTCTCTGGGGGGCCCCTCAAGGCAGTGGGGCCCCCAGACGACTGCCTCCCCCTGCCTAATGGTAGTTATGCCCCTGGCCCTGCTGGATCAGGCCCAAGGCCCATCTAGTCCAGCATCCTGTTTCGCACAGTGGCCCACCAGATGCCTCCAAGAACCCCATAGGCAGTGGGTGAGGGAATGCCTTATCAGCCATATAACCTTGGCTGAATTGTATTTTGCAAACATATAACAAAGTACAGATTTTGCCATCAAAGTCTCTTGAGTAAATTTAGCAGTCATGGAATAAGAGGGCAGGTTCATGTGTGGATTGGTAACTGGTTGAAGGACAGGAAACAGAGGGTAGGAATAAATCGACAGTTTTGCAAATGGAGGGAAGTAAGAAGTGGGGTCCCCTAGCAATCTGTACTCAGACCAGTGTTCTTTGACTTAGTCATAAATGATCTAGAAATCTGGGTAAACAGTGAAGAGGCCAAATTTGCAGATGACACTAAACTATTGAGAGTAGTAAAATCCAAAACAGATTGTGAGGAGCTCCAAGAGGAACTCTCCAAACTGGGTGAGTGGGTGACAAAATGCAGAATGTAGTTCAATGTAAGCAAGTGTAAAGTTGGGGCATAAAATCACAACTTCTAATATACACTGATGGGATCTGAGCTGTCAGCGACTGACCAGGAAAGAGATCTTGAGGTTGTGGTGGACAACTTGTTAAAAGTGTTGACTCAGTGTGCGGCAGCTGTGAAAAAGGCAGTTTCGATCACAGGGATCATTAGGAAGGGCTTTATTTATTTATTTATTTATTTATTCAATTTCTATACCGCTCTTCCAAAATGGCTCAGGGCGGTTTACAATTAAAAATAAATAAATAAACAGTTAAAATCATTTTAAAATAATATATTTTTTAAAAATGCTAATATTATAATCCCTTATACAAATCTATGGTGCAGCCACATTTGGAGTACTGTGTACAGTTCTGGTCACCGTATCTTAAGAAGGATATTGTAGAACTGGAAAAGGTGCAGAAGACGGCAACTAAGATGATCAGGGGCCTGGAACACCTTCCTTAAGAGGAAAAGCTACCGCATCTGTGGCTTCTTATTTTAGAAAAGAGGCAGATATGGAGAGATAGGATAGAGGTGTATAAAACTATGCATGAAGTAGAGAGAGTGGACAGAGACATTTTTCACCTTCTCTCACAACACTAGAATCAGGAGTCTTCCCATGAAACTGATTGCCACAAAATTGAGGACCAACAAAAGGAAGTATTTAAAGCACATAATTAATCTATGGAATTATCTGCTACAGGATGTGGTGATGGTTACTAGCTTAGATGGCTTTAAAAGGGGCTTAGACAAATTCAGGGAGGACAGGTCTATCAATGGCTACTAGTCTGGTGGCTATAGACCAACTCCAGCCGCAGGGGCAAGATGCTGCTAAATACTAGTTGCGGGGGAGCAACAGCAGGAGAGAAGGCATGCCCTCACCTACTGCTGTGGGCTTCTCAGAGGCATCTGGTGGGCCATTGTGTGGAACAGGATGCTGGACTAGATAAGCCTTGGGCCTGATCCAGCAGGGCTGTTCTTATGTTCTTTTGCAATTCTGAGCGACATGAACCAACATTCTGACTCAGCAGGAGACAACTTCATTGGGCAAGGATCCATAGCTCAGTGATAGAGTGCCTGCTTTGTATACGTAGAAGGTTCCAGGTTTGATCTGTGACATCTTCAGGTCGGTCTGAGAAAGCCTCCTGCCTGAAGAGCTACTGCCAGTCAGTGCAGAGAGTTCTGAGCTAGATGGAGCAATGGACTGACTCAGTAGAAGGCGGCTGATCATAGTTCCCGAACGCCTCGTCTTATTTGGCCCTTAGCTACCATGCTACATCAGCTGTTTGTCATGTCACAGCTTGCTATAATGGAGCCGGTAATTTATGACTTACAGAAAGAAATATGTGCACTCTTTCATGTGAAGTCTGTTCTCTATGACTTCTTCTTCTTCTTCTTGTTTCCAGGTTTAGATTCTCTGAGGCAAAATTCTTTCAGACTTCTGCACATATTACTAGATAGAAGCATTAGCCAGCCATATCCTAGTGATTGCTATTCCTAATTTTGATGGCCTCCTTTCAGTAGACGAAGCACTTTGCACCACTTCTTGATTCTCACAACAGTCCCACGAGAGGCAGGTTCTGCCACGAGAGGCAGAAAGAGCGACTGGTCTATCCGGAAAGCTTCAGGGCTGGTCAGATATTTGAGCCTGGCTCAAACTCTGCATTCTCTTGCGGATCACTGGTGTCAATTTTTTGCTTTCCTGCTTTTGGGGGAGGAGATCTAGTCCTGCAGTATTATTGTTCCTTTTACTAAGCACAGTCTGGCCTAGTTTGCATTTGGATGGGTGACTACATGTGGGTGCTGTCTGCTGTAAAATATTCCCCTTGAGGGATGGATCGTAGCTCAATCGGCTTTGCAAGCAGAATTTCCCAGGTTTAACCCCTGGCAATTCCAGGTAGGGCTGGGAGAGACTCCTGCCCGAAACCTTGGAGAAGCCGCTGCCAGTCAGTGTAGACAGTGCTGAGCTGGATGGACCGATGGTCTGACTCAGTATAAGGAAGCTTCCTATGTTCCTATCCATCCTTAGTGTCTTGAAAGCTGGAAGGCACCTCCTCCTTGAGGACACTGCAACTGCCCGTGCTTTTCACATGGAATTCCAATGCATTTTCTGTAAACACGAGCAAAATCCATCTCACTCAGCATGTCTTAGCTGCCGATTCCATCCCTATTGTCTGGAGGATAGCCATCCCCTAATGAAGCAGGCCCGACACTCTGCTGAGCAGGGAGATATTCTTATCAGCTCCCATTACGGAGTCTTCATTGGCAAGAAAATGCTCTTGTTATCCTGCTCTGTCCCGACTCCATTAAAAGATGAAGCCAAACAAAAACATTCAGGCCCTGGAGGCTTTTGTCAGGTAGATATGATCTTGGACTCCTGCAGCCACCCTGAACTGAAATCTTGCATTGTGCTTGATTAGCAGAAGAGCTCTCTCTCCCTCCCTCCCTCCCTCTCTATTACAAGAGATTCCTCAGATATCTATCAAGCCATTAACAAGAATTTTCTCCGCCAAGTCAGCGTCTTAGATTGGATAATGAGCCTCACACCTTTCAGTCCTCAGAAAATTCTTCCTTGCTGCTCTGCAGACATAACACTGCAGTGCCCAGGACTCCACCCATGGGGCTGTGTGTGGAAGATGCTTGGCATCACATGTGGAAGCTCATTCTAGCATTGTCAAGGCCTCCTTTTTAATCTCACCGGGCAACACTTGACTGTGTAGTTCAGGTCCCAAGGCAATTCCACCTGGGCATGATTCTCATGCAGTCTCCAGTCTCCTCTATGTAGACACCACCACATTTGCACACATTTCAGATTTAGCCAGTTTTTCTCCCAAAATGCAACTGGAAGAGTGGGGCACATATGCTGGCTCCTTGAGTCTGGAAAGCCTATCGGTGCTGCTAGCAAAAGCACATAACCTCCGTGGCTCCCAAGGATTGCATCTGTGCTGTAAGATACTTTTGCAGTGGGGAAGATGGGAGGAGCATCCTACAGTACAGATGAGATGCAATCCCTAGGAGCCACGGAGGCTCTGCAAATTTGCTAACAGCCAATCAATGAGCTTCCAGACTCACAGAACCAGTGCGTGTGCCTCACTCTTCCATTGGTAGGGCGCTGTGCAATATGTGAAGCCCAGTCCTTTTTGAAGGGCACATGTAAGGGCCAAACTAGATCTGACATTAGAAATTTGTGATCAGATCAGATCATATAGAGAGGAGTTCTGGTCTTGTGGTTGATTGATTGATTGATTGATTGATTAAGTGCCATCAAGTCGGTGTCGACTCCTAGCGACCACAAAAATAGATATTCTCTAGGATGATCTGTCTTCAACTTGGCCTTTAAGGTCTCTCAGTGGTTTATTCATTGCTGTCATAATCTAGTCCATCCAGCTTGCTGCTGGTCATCCTCTTCTCTTTCTTTCAACTTCCCCCAGCATTCTGGACTTCTCAAGGGTGCTGGGTCTTTGCATAATGTGTCCAAAATATGATAGTTTGAGCCTGGTCATTTGTGCCTCGAGTGAAATTTCTGGCTTGACTTGTACTACTATGATCCATTTGGTTGTTTTTCTGGCTATCCATGGTATCCTCAAAAGTCTTCTCCAGCACCAAAGTTCAAACGCATCAATGCTTTTTCTATCTTGCTTCTTCAAAGTGCAGCTTTCACATCCATAGGGTGTCACAAGAAAAACCATTGTCCGATAGATTCTAATCTTTGTAGGTATAGACACGTTACGGCATCTAAATATCCTTTCGAAAGACCATTACAACCCTATCAAGTGCTAGTCTATGGCGTATTTCTTGACTGTTGGATCCTTTACTGTTGATGGTCGATCCTAAAAGGCAGAAGCTATCCACCACTTCCATATCTTCATTGTCAATTCTGAGGCTGGTTGCTGTACCCACTGTCATCATTTTAATCTTCTTTACATTTAGTTGTAGTCCCATTTTTTCACTGTGCTCCTTGACTTTCATTACTAGAGCTTGCAGATCATCTGCATTCTCAGCTATCAGAGTGGTGTCATCAGTGTAGCGCAAGTTATTGATGTTTCTTCCTCCAACTCTAAAACCAGGCTCATCGTCTTGTGGTAGCAAGCACGAGTTGTCCCCTTTGCTAAGCAGTCTGCCTTCACTTTCCTTTGGATGGGAGACTACATGTGAGCAATATATTTCTCTTTGGGGATGGGGCTGCAGCTCAGAGGAAGATCATCAGCAGGCACGCAGAAGATCTCAGGTTCATTCCCCTGCATCTCCAGGTAAAGCGAGGAGAGACTCCTGCCTGAAACGTTGGACAGCCACTGCCAGTCAGTGTAGAGAGTATTGAGCTAGATGGATCAATGGTCTGGCTCAGCAGAAATAAGCTTCCTATGTTGCATGGGTCTTTGAAACATTTTGGCTGACACATCCAAATGAAGGCTGCACTAGAACACCAAAGCGAGGGTCATGTAACCGAGCACATGCTCATAGTCGCTTAAGGTCTTGCACTCCTGGTCTGCTTGCATAAGCATTGTGCTTGCCCTGCAAGGAGAGCTTTGCATCATTTCCTGCAACATATATGGCCTGAGGAAGAGCTTTCACGGCAAGAGGCCTACCACAGTTTGTAGAAACACACTCTGTGTTGCACCAGCACACCTCTAGTCTGGAATGCAAGCTCCCAACTTAGCAGGACTTGCTAATGCAACATCCTTGAACTAGTGCAGAATTAGTTTGGATGTCAGCCTTTGTGTGTGCATGGGGAGGAATGTGAATCAAGGCCGTGGTGGTGGAGGGAAGGGGCCGCTTAATCCTTTCCTCTCATGCAGTTTTTCTGATGAAAATTGCCTCTCAACTAGTATTTGCTCGGTAAGGATAAAGTTACGGGTACTTGTGTGTTTTCACTAATGGTGCAAATACCTGCTTGGGGTGGTAATGGATTTTGAACAAGAAAATGGTACAAGGAGAAAGGATTAAACCCCACACTTCCAGCACCATGGTCTTTGCTGCCCCCACTCCACCTCCGGGCTATTTATTGTTACAATATTTGAAAGGGATCACAGATCTCCAGTGTTCTATCTAACTTGCCCTAAGGCTATAACCCTATGTACACACACTTGCTTGGGAAAATGTTCAGGTGAAATGTTCAGGTGACTTCTCGGTAAACACACATAGGAACAGACTACACAGTTCACGTCTTGTCAATCAAGTTGAAGGCAAATCTTAAGCATTCATTTTCCTAACCTGTCTAGGATGGAAGGGTGGGATATTAGACATACATACATACATACATACAGACAGACAGATAGATAGATAGAGCAGGTCACCACCACTGCCAAAGAAACCCAAAAAACCAAACAAACCCAACAGCAATTCCAAAGTGCCTTAGTGGGAAAATAATTACTGGACCAAAGGTTGGGTCACAGTGTCTTTGTCCACAATCCAACACAGTGCTAAGCGTGTTCTAGTCCATTGACTTGAATAATCTTTATGCACTCAACTCTGAATTGGAGCACGGCCTTTGTGTTTTGGCTTCAGTATACTGAACTGTTCTGGAATGGGTCCCTGCTGTAGTCACATGATTCGAAATTGGCTGAATTTGTACCAAATTCTATTGATTGTATTTGTATCAAATTTCATTTTTAGGAACACTGGAAGCTGACTTAGATCAAGTCAGACCATGGGTCCAACTAGCTCAGTATGGTCTATGCTGACTAGTAGGGACTCTTCAAGGATTCAGGCGGGGGTCTTTCCCACCACTACCTGGAAACGCTGCCAGGGATTGCACCTGGGACCTTCTGCATGTGTGTCTCCTGCTACCGCACATGCTGTCCTGCTGACACACAGGTTCCTGCTGCCTCATGGTGCATAGGCCATGAACCATGTTCATGACAAATTCCACAACACACGTGGCCATGCATGCCCTGGAAACCTCTTCCAACAAAGCTCCCTTCTCTTCTAATCCTCTTGCTTCTTCTGACTCGCAGTTTCTTCCTCAGCCTCTGACCCCTCTGTCAGCACTTCTCCCTCTCTCTCCCTTTGGCTATCAAATGTCTCACCATCTTGCACAAATCAGTAGAGGAATTTCAGAGCATTTTAATGAAAGTGGTCCAAAAAGACAGACATGTGACCTTTGCTGTTTATTTCACACCTTGCTTTAAACACACACACACACACACACACACACACACACACACACACACACACACGTCCCATTCCAAAGAGCCCAGAGCAGTGTACATGGTTATGTTTATCCTCACAACACCCCTGTGAGGTAGGTTAGGCTGAGAGTTATGTGACTGGCCCAGAGTCACCCAGTGGCTGAATGGAGACTTGAACTCATGTCTCCCCGGGCTTAGTCCAGCACTCTAACTACTACGCCATGCTCAAGACAGTGAGAAGCTATTCACACGTGCAGGCAAATCCGGGCTAAGAAAGCCCAGCCCTGTTTTGCCTGTGTGTGTGTGCCACCAGAATCAGGCTCGATCCTGGCGGCGCCTCGGCAGCAAACCCACATCCAGGGTTGGCAGACGGTGGGGCTCCCGGCCAGCTTTGGGAGGTTATAATGCATCGTGAGTGCGTGGTGGATTATGGGAGCTTGGGGGGGGGTGTATGACACGGAACGATGCAGAGTGACGCATCCTGGAACCCCGACCCTCTGAGCTACCAATAGCAGCCAGTATTTATCTGGGCGGGTGATCCACCTGCCAAAGAGGGAGCCCTTGGTCATCTGTGGGGAGGTCAGCTTTTTAAGGCTTCCTTCCTGCTAGCCCTCTTGCCCTTCTCGCTGCTTGTGAGAAAGGACTCTTAGTCTTCAGCTCTTCAAAACCCCAATCACTCAGAGGTCTGCAAAATATTTAAAAAACACCAACCCCATGTCATTCAGTTGCACACTTGAATCTGAAGTAGGGTTGGAGACTTCTCCATGTTGCAAAGACACCTTCTAGGAAGAGCATCTGCAGTTTCAGTGAAGGGTGATAGAATGGAGTGCTGTGTATAAGCAGCTGGGCTTGCACTGTCTCGGGGCTGGCATCTGTCGGCATTCCAAGCTCCCATTTCTGTGTGGGAGTTCCCAGGTGGAATTATCCTGGGACTGGCCACCCCTGAAATGGTTTCCCAGCTTTCTTCTTCATTGAGGCGCTTCATGTGATTACTGTGAAGCACCTCAATGAGGTATGCGGTGAGAGTGGGATCATACCCAGAGTCCTGGGCGGCCAGAACAGCCACCCACACGACTACCAGCTCCGTCACAGAGCCAGTGGCAGCTGTGGGGATCGGGGGCCGCCTGGCCCCCAGAAGTCCCAGGATGCCCCACGAGTACGCATTTAAAACAGTTTATAAACCTTGGAAGGCCAGGCCAAACAGATAGGTTTTAAGGGCTCTCATTGAAGGCCAACAATGAACCCAAGCTACAGATTTCTTAAGGCTCTCTTGAAGGCCTCCAAGGAAGCACCCCTGCTAACTTGGCAAAGAGACACCTTTTAACGTGGTGATTCTCTTTATTTAGCAGGGGGAGAGTAACTAGCCTTATCCACCCCCAGCACAGGACTTCCAGTGACTGTTGCTGGAGTTTATCTTATTTTTCTTTTTAGATTGTGAGCCCTTCGGGGACAGGGTTCCATCTTATTTATTTGTTATCTCTCCGTGTAAACCGCCCTGAGCCATTTTTGGAAGGGCGGTATAGAAATCAACTTAATATTAATAATAATAATAATAATAATAATAATAATAATAATAATAATAATAATAATAGTCCTCTCCTGTCCACGAGGAAGTGCATTCCACAGTCTAGGGAACCTATCAATTTTCAATGAAAAAGTTCTCATAGTTGTTTACATAGAAGAAGATGAAGAAGATTCTATGTCCATAAAAGGCTTACAACCTAAATTAAACACAAAGTAGACTCCAGCAACTGCACCTGGAGGGATGCTGTGCTGCAGCTGAACAGGGCTCTCCTGGCTTTATCATATTTACCAGATTTGTACCTGAAAGTACTTGGGCAGTCTGCATGTCACCTTAGGCCCCTTCCTTTGTCTTTTTGCCTTCTGGCCCTAACATCTTTCTTTTCTAGGATGTCTCTCTGTGTTCAGTGATTCCTTCTAACTTTGCATAGGTGACCCTAGATTTGGGACCCCCCCTCCATTTGGGAGACAAGGGGATGCAATAAGTTGGGAAGACTCTATGACCTAAAGCCCGGGTATCTCATTTTGCTAGGATCCCCACTGAAGGATAACCAAGGGAAACAGAGCCAGTAAACCTACTCCTGCCTTCCTCTGACTCAGAGGAAACCCTTGAAAACCTAGTGGTGGTCCCCTAGAACCACTGGAGCCATCCTTCAGAAAATCAGGCCAGGCCCTTTAACCAACAGAGCCTCCTAGGTAAGGGGCAGGGCCAATCCACTATACCTGAACAGCAGCTCTAAGCATCCACTGGAGCAACATCCATCTCATGCTGTTGTTGTTGGAGCTAGGACCCTGGCAGCATCAGCTCTCTACTGCAATGTCTCATAGTGACCACTGGGTTTTTTTTAGGGTCATTGATAAAAGTGTTGGACTGCTTCCCTCTTTGTTCTTCCGGTGTTAGTCTCCATTTTGTCTCTCCAGAGAGGGCTGTTTGTTTTGGTCTTTCTCTCTTCAGCCATGAACTACAGCTGAAAATAAGCTGCAGGCTTTTTTTCACATTTGTTTGTAACCTTTTCTTTAAATAAATCCTTGCAGTTCTTCAGTATTAAAGAACTGTCTGAAGACCTCTTGCATTGCTGCTTTCTCACCAAACTGGTTTTGCTCTGCTATTTGGGGACTCAACTGCCATTCTTCCCCTACAGTGTATCCAGCGCTGGGCTCCAGATTGTCTTGTTGGAGCTTTACTAGGTCCTGTCCTCCTTTGTCCCTTGGAGCTGTCCAAGGCCTGTGTTCCTCCTGGATCCTTGCTTGGTGGAGGTCCTGGCTCAGCTTAGAGCAGGATAATACAATGCCTTTGAACGCTACTTGTCAGTCTGACAACTATGCTTTGTCTTCACCCTGACAAAAGCGCAGAGAGTCTCGGCCCAAGCTTTTAGTGGGCAGAGCCCTCATGGGAACATTGTGCATCTTGACCTCACCACACCATGAGACAGTAGCATAAAGACAGGGTGGCTCAAATTGAACAGCAACCTCACAGTCTGCAGTGTTGCCTGGGAACTGAGTGAGAGACCCAACCAGTGAGAGACCCAGCCAGAAGATATTCTCATGAATCTGCTTACAAGGCTGGCAGAGGTACACAGGGTTATTTCAATCAGTGGGAGGAAGCACTAGGGAGATAAAGTCGTGGCTGGAGTGACCTTGGTTGCCACAAAGGGGCAAGGCTAATGGTTTAGACCAGGCCTGCTCAACTTAGGCCCCCAAGCTGTTTCCCCCCCCCAAACTGCAACTCCCATAATCCCCAGAAACAGTGGCTAATAGGCAGGGATTATGGGAATTATAGGCCAACGTCTGCAGGAGGGCCGAAGTTGAGCAGCCCTGGTCTGGACATTGAGAGGAGGAGGATCTGTGTGGAGACAAACCTCGTCCCCTCCATACTGAAGCACAAGGGGAGAACGAAGCAGTCATAGGAAGTTGCCTTATACCACGTCAGACCATTGGTCCATCTAGCTCAGTATTGTCTACACTCACTAGCAGTAGATCTCCAAGGTTTCGGACAGGAGTCTCTCCCAGCCCTACCTGGAGATGCCAAGGATTGAACCTGGGACCTTCTGAATGCAAAGCAGATGCTCTACCACTAAGCTACAGCCTGATCTCCTAAGGAGAATATCTTACAGCAGACAGTGCTCACATGTAGTCACCCATGCAAATACAAACCAGGGCAGGCTCTGCTTAGCAAAGGGGACAACCCATGCATGTTACAACAAGACTAGCTCTCCTCTGAGAGATCAAAAGGCACAAGCTCAACCTTTTGACATGCTTCAAGAGAAGACCCATTAATAGTTGCACTTGACTATGAAGTTTTTGGTGTTTCTATGAGTGCACACCTCCCCTGGCACAAATTCTGTGTTGCTGTTAATGCTAGAGTCCACTGTCCTTAGCGGAAGAAATGCCTTTGGACTGGAAATGTGCCAAGAGCAGCACCAGAGCTGGTGCAAACAAGGGGGTAAGACCTGCTCTGAAATCTCAGGTAGGTCCCAGGGCCACCATGGTCAGGAACCTATTGGGTGGCCTTGTCATATATCTGTAATATGCTGATAATAATATTGGCCCAGAAAGCTGTTGTAAGAGTAGCTGAGATTGTACATATGATGCATTTTGAGCACTTGGGGGAAGAGCTACATTGGAATAATAACAACATAATTATAATAATGGCAATTAGCATTTATATAACACTTTAGAGGGTTATGGCAATACAGGGCTGTTGTAAAGGTATACATTTATTGCTAATATTCATTACAATTGTAAATGTAAAGATTGCTGTGATTGCTGAGATAAGAAAGTGCTTTGAATATGCTAAATGTGCTAAATAAATGCTGCTTCTTAACTAAAGGCCCATTAAATTTGACAGACAGGGGTGGATGTGGAAAGGTAGAAGGATTGAGAGTTCTAATCCAATTCTCCCTGCTATCTATTTAATAATAATAATAATTATTGTTGTTGTTGTTAATGGAACATCTGCCAAAAAAAACAAAAAACCCAAGCTACCTGTAGCCAAAAATTGGTGGGACCATAAAATTGAAAAAGTTGTAGAAAATGAAGATGCAAAAATATTATGGGACTTCCGACCTCAAACAGACAAACATCTGCCACACAATACACCAGATATAACTATAGCCGAGAAGAAAGAAAAACAAGTTAAAATAATCACCATAGCAATACCAGGGGATAGCAGAATAGAAGAAAAAGAAATAGAAAGAAAAAAAATGCAAAGATCTACAAACTGAAATTGAAAGGCTGTGGCAGAAAAAGACCAAAATAATCCCAGTGGTAATTGGCGCCCTAGGTGCAATTCCAAAACAACTTGAAGAGCACCTCAACACCATAGGAGCCACAGAAATCACTATCAGCCAATTACAAAAAGCAGCTTTACTGGGAACAGCCTATATTCTGCGACGATATCTATAAAAATAACAGCAACAATATTGATAACAAAATTCAGCCATCCCAGGTCCTTGGGAAGGACTCGATGTCTGGATAAAACAAACCAGTCAATAACACCTGTCTGTGTAAACAATAATAATATAAAATAAATACAGAGGCACAACTATAATTGGACAAGGGATGTGTGTGGGGGGGAGGGTTGTCCCTGGGCCCCTAAGGGAGGGAGTCCACCAGCTGGGTAACAGCATGCCTTTTGCTCTCCCCCTTGCATCTCTCTGCATAGGGTTGTGGGGGAGGGGCTCATCCTCACTTTCTGTCCCAGGGCCCACTGTAACACTGCTGCATCCCTGGTGCTGGGGTTGAAGAGGGACAATTGGTATCCCCCTGCTAAATATTAGCGTGTTCTGTGTAATGTGGGAATACCCACGTGTTGAATGTATTGCCATGCCTCTGATCGTAATCAGTAAAATATATTTTTATTTGGATTTGAAACCCATGGTTCTCAATTCTAGTGGTAAATGACCTGCTTTATAACTATGGCCCTGGATCCCTTAAATGGGGGCACAGCATACACAACTAGTATAAGTATATGGCAAAAGCAAGTTCCTAGAGCAGCAGTTCCCAACCTTTACCTTGATGCAGACCACTTCACCGTCATTGAAAACTTTTGCGGACCACCACATAAGCAAGCCATTTCAAACATTTTTAACATGGCCTATGGCTGACGGGAGTCAAATGCATATATCAAGGGGTATTAAAAATGCAGCTATTTCTAAGAATGTATTATGCATATTACACAAAGCTGTTTGTGAAGTTAACAACATTGTGAATAATTGTAACATTGATTATGATGTCTAAGAGGTCCATGGGATTTTATTATTATTACATTATCTCCGTGATAATGTAATTATTATCCCCCTCCCACGGACCACTGCAGTACCCTCACAGACCACCAGTGGTCCACAGACCACAGACAGGGGACCTCTGTCCTAGAGTATTTATTTATCGGAGAAGCACATGGGTATGATTCAGGTAGGGGAGATTTTAATTTCTTCCCCAAAGAAAGAATGTTTTGCTCCAACATAGGCCAACTGCAGAAGCGGCATGTGGGGTGTAGAGCAACTGTAGTGCAGAACAAACGATGGTAGCATCATGCCGGTGAGCAACCCTTCCTTGAGATGACTTCTTACTCCACTTCCTGTCTTGGCAGTACCATCCCAGGGTAACCTTCTGGGAAAATCTCAAATCCTCAGTGTAAGAATAAACTAATATAAGTTATTCCTTGCTATTCATCTTCCTGTTGAAAGAGTAAGGGAGATTTCCAAAAGAAGATATATTTCATAAAGATCCCGACATTGCTGAAAAAGACCTGGAAGCTGCTTAGCATATTCTGCTTCTGCATGGATTTAAATTTAGATCCATATTTTCTTTAGAAAGACACACATTAGGCCTTGAAAGCTGCTCCACCCAATATTACCAACCCTAATTTATAACTAACATATCTTAGGCAAGGTTGGAGAGTGGTGTGTGGGTTTCCCTCCGCTTATTTATAGTAGCATTTAAATGCGTCATTTTTCAGAAGTATCAACTTCAGGCCTGACATATCAGTCAGAGTCATATATCATGGCGATTTCATTTACAAATCATTAGGAAGAGTGAAGGCTCAAAGTATTTAATTTCTCCCAATCACCCCAGGTAGTTTATCATTGTTTAGAGGGCCCTTTTGTGGGCTTGCAAAGATGACTAGCCAGCCTGGGAGGGGTTCCTAGTGCATTTGAGGTTCAAAAGTTTATATACATCTTTGGCTGGGGGGCAGAAACGGGAAAGCCATCAGCTTAAATGGAAGTACTCCATATCAGCCTCTATGGGCCAAAGGAAATGTGCTAGGCAGCAATGTTTGTTTATTCATTCTGTTAACATAAGAGGGGGGCAGTGAGTGAGTGGCAGCATTGCCAACCTTCCAGGACTGGCCTGGAGCCTCCAAGACTGGTAACTATAGAAAGCAATCCTGGAGATATTAATGGTTCACAACTGTAAAAAGTATTGGGGAACAATTTCCACGATCCGCTTTAGTCAGAGCTGGCAATGCTAGCCACATAGGAAGCGACCTTATACTGAGTCAGACCATTAGTCCTTCCACCTCAGTATTGTCTACTAGGGGTGTGCATAAAATGGATTTTGCATTTTGTTTCGAGCTCGAAACAAAACGCAGATGGCCAAAATGTATCGTTGAAATGGCAGTCGACCTGGTTGTTTCAATAAAACAAAACTCAAAACGTTCCAAGTGTTTTTGGCCATAGGAAACAATGGGGAACTTGAAACACCCCATTGTTCCCCATGGGTAGCTCTGAAGGACACCAAAGTGGGATGGGTGGTAGGGCATGATGGGTGCTACCAACCAACCAACACAGAAAAGAAATGGGCAAGTGGGAGACGTTAAAACAAATTTTTAAGAAGCAAAGAGATCACAAGCCAGTTGGAAATCAGTGCCAGAAAACCAATCAGCAAGGGGAAAACAGGCCTCCCCAATGGCACTTGAAACATCGAAACGCTTTGAATCGAAACGGGGTTGTTTTGTTCCGAGCTCAAAACAGGCCCTTTTTAAAAAGGGTGTTTTGTTTCCCACTCAAAACACTCAAATTTCTACTCGAAATATTTTGACGTCAAAATGTTTTGCACATCCCTATTGTCTGTGCTAGCAGGCACTGGTTTCCAAGCAGAAAACAAGTGCACCAGGGGGAAAAAAATCAAGTGAGCAAAGTGGATTTATGGGTGGGTGAGCTGTGTCTCACATACAGTATTAGATTTATGAAACAGAAATGGGGGTGGGTGGGGGAGCAAGCCACTTGATGTGGGGGGCTTGCCCCCCATACCTTTCCCCCCTGGAGCCTTTCCCCCCTGTCTCCAAGGTTTAAGGCAGGAGTCTTTCCCAGCCCTACCTGGAGATGGCAGAGACTAGGACCTTCTGCACAGGTGCTTTATCACTGCAGCCCCAGCCCCTTCATTGACTGGCAATGGCTCGGCAGGATTTCAGGCAGAGAAGGATCTTCCTCAGCTCTACAAGGAGAAGCCAATTTGGCTGGATCGCAGCTTTAAAAAGGCATTGGCTGACATACTGCACAACATCCCATTTGTCTTGTAATGGAACGTGTGTGCAATCCACACAGAAGTGTTCTCTTTGAATATGCCCAGAACATTTATCCTTTAGCTGTACCTGAAGTGAGCAGGGAGCATACTAGCCAAAGAATTTTGATCTCAGAAGTAAGTGGGGTGGCTAAATTAAGAGAATCAGACAGACAAAGTCCTTGTTGTATGTCAGGTCCTGAGAGCTTGGATGAAACACTTGTTTATTTGGATGAAACAACTCTTTGGCTTTCCAAGGGCAAAGGTATCATCTGTAGCATGAGTGATCTTGGTAAATAACTATGTGGAGATTGCATTAGCCTCGGAATCTGAGGGCAGACCTCTCTCCTTCACCTACCTGTGGCATTTCTAGATCTCTTGACCATCAGATAGGATGCCTATATGACACAATCAGACACGCAAATGCTCTGCATTCAGGGGCATGACTATAATAGGGCAAGGGGAGACAGTTATCTGGGGGCCCACTGCCTTGGGCCCCATCCCAGAGGCAGGTCACATGACTGACTCCCCCAGCCGCCCACCCGGGCTTCCTTCAGATGTATTTATCCTCCAAAATCGATGTGAGTGTTAAGACCTGGAGCTACCAGAACAGCATGTCTTTCTCTTATACTTTTAAATGACTTGAATCATCCACAATTTACAAAACCTTTAAAAAAATAATTTAGGATGATATTCTATTGTGACACACACACACATCTATCTATCTATCTATCTATCTATCTATCTATCTATCTATCTATCTATCTATCTATCTATCTATCTATGCTTTTTGCTACCACTATTCAGCCTCATTTAAGATTTCTTTACTTCATTAGCTGAGCTTCAGTGAGGGGGGTGCATTTTAAAATCTTGTCTCTGGGTCCACTCCAACCTTGCTACGCCCTTGTCTGCTTTGTTTGTTCCCCTTTGCAAACCTGGATCTTGGGTGGAGGGAAAGATCTGGGGACATTTTGGTCTCCCCTGCAGCAATAGACCTTTCCCCTGCCTTCCTGCCTTCCTTCCTTCCTTCTTTCTTTCTTTCTCCCTCCCTCCCTTCCTTCCTTATTTGTTGCCTTTAAATTAGGGCTTCCAGCCAATAGAAGACTTCTTTGTCTATTAATTGTCTGAGTTTTAGTTGATCAATCAATCCATGAATTGATAAAATGTGCACACAGTCACAACCACTTATGAATAAAACAAGAGTTTTGAAGCAAAGAATGTCTCTTCTTTCTTTTTAGTTGATTATGTACGTGTGTGTGTGACTGTGTGTGTGTGTCCTCTTAGAAGAGACGTTCGCTCTTAGATGTGGGGCATTTCCTCTTTTATGGTGACATTTGCCACCTTCAGCTTTTATCAGTATCCCCCCCCCCACCCGCCGTGTGTGTGTGGGGGGGCAAGTACTTTTTTTAGTTCTCTAGGAGTTTTTTTAATTGATTAAGGTACAGTCTTTTGCACATTTATCTAGGAATCAGTCCCATTAAGTGCATTCAAACTTACTTCTGAACAAATCCGTACAGAAATGGATCAGCACTCTGATCCAGCAGGGCTCTTCTGATGTGAATTTACCCAGCATCATTTGTGTTGCCAGAACTGCAGAGAAGTGGATTGTGGCCCGGGGGAAAATATGAAGATCAGGCTGGAGGGATGATACATATCTTTGAAGGTTTTTTTTTTTTTTTTAAGATTATATATGAATTTTCGATGTATTACTTATTATTTGAAATAAATAAAAAGTTTTTAAAACAACAACCCAGGGGGATCCTATTCTATATGTGAGATATACCATATTAGCTCACAGGTGGAGGTTCACATAACTGAATATTCCTCCATACTAAAAAAGACACACACCCCCACTCATACATAATGAGTGTGTTAAGGAGAAACTGGGCCACATCCCCTCTCCTTGAGGTCTTAGCTTTGTTCAGGCATTATGCTGTCTGGGGAATGCATGAAGGGTGCAGAAGGATTGCGCCTGCTGGCCTCGCCCCTGTAGTTACCTGTTACAGGTAATGCTGCTATGAAACCATCCAAGCCAAATGATGTCTTTGGGAATGCCATGGGGGCACAATGGGATGGCTCTTTGGCTGTAAGCCAGGTGTCACGAATGTTTGGAAACAGAATTTTCCCAGTGCCAGTAAGAGATGCAGCAGCAACAAGCAAGAGAGGTGGATAGAGGCTGGGAGGGAGAGAGCTGACTTTTCCTCTGGTTCAGATTAAAATCTGAGCAGGAGAGAAGTCTCAAGGCCTTAATGAACATAAGATCATAAGAACATAAGAACAGCCCTGCTGGATCAGGCCCAAGGCCCATCTAGTCCAGCATTCTGTTTCGCACAGTGGCCCACCAGGTACAGCTGGAAGCCACAGGCAGGGGTTGAGGGTGTGCCCTCTATCCTGCCATTACTCCCCTGCAACTGGTACTCAGGGGCATCCTGCCTCTGAGGCTGGAGGTGGCCCACAGCCCTCCGACTAGTAGCCATTGATAGACCTCTCCTCCATGAAGTCATCCAAACCCCTCCTAAAGCTATCCAGGTTGTTGACTGTCACCACATCCTGTGGCAGAGAGTTTCACAAGTGGAACACACGTTGTGTGAAAAAGTACTTCCGTTTGTTGGTCCTAGACCTCCTGGCAATCAATTTCATGGAGTGACCCCTGGTTCTAGTGTTGTGTGAGAGGGAAAAGAATTTCTCTCTCTCCACTTTCTCCACACCATGCATGATTTTATAGACCACTATCATGTCTCCCCACAGTCATCTTTTTTCTAAACTACATAGCCCCAGGTGCTGTAGTCTTGCCTCATAAGAAAGGTGCTCTAGGCCTCTGATCATCTTGGTTGCCCTCTTCGGCACCTTTTCTAGTTCTACAATGTCCCTTTTAAGATGTGGTGACCAGAACTGTACGCAGTACTCCAAGTGTGGTCGCACCATAGTTTTGTATAAGGACATTATAATATTAGCCGTTTTATTTTCAGTCCCCTTCCTAATGATCCCTAGCATGGAATTGGCCTTTTTCACAGCTGCCGCACATTGAGTCTACACTTTCAACAATCTGTCTACCACAACCTCAAGATCCTTCTCTTCGTCAGTCGCCGACAGCTCAGATCCCATCAGCGTATACTTGAAGTTGGGTTTTTTCGGCCCAATGTGCATCACCTTACACTTGCCAACATTGAACCGCATTTGCCATTTTGTCGCCCACTCCCCCAGTTTGTGGAGATCCTTTTGGATTTCCTCACAATCTGTTTTGGATTTCACTATCCGGAAGAGTTTGGTATCATCTGCAAATTTGGCCACCTCGCTGCTTACCCCTGCTTCTAGATCATTTATGAATAAATTAAAAAGCACCGGTCCAAGTACAGATTCTTGGGGGACCCCACTTCTTACTTATTTTCATTGTGAAAACTCTCCATTTATCCATACCCTCTGTTTCCTGTCTTTCAACCAGTTAGCAATCCACACATGTACTTGTCCCCTTATTCCATGACCACTAAGTTTCCTCAGGAGTCTTTGATGAGGAATTTTGTCAAAAGCTTTTTGGAAGTCCAGGTAGACTATGTCGACTGGATCACCTTGATCCACACACTTGTTGACACTCTCAAAGAACTCCAAAAGTTTGGTGAGGCAAGATTTACCTTTGCGGAAGCCATGCTGGTTCCCTCCCAGCAGGGCCTGTTCTTCTAGGTGCTTTACAATTTTATCCTTGAGGATGCTTTCCATTAATTTGCTTGGAACAGACGTTAAGCTAACCGGCCTGTAATTTCCCAGATTGCCCCTGGATCCCTTTTTGATAATCGGTGTTACGTTTGCTACTCTCCAATCCTCTGGTACATAGCCCGATTTCAGGGAAAAGATATATATTTTAGCAAGGAGGTTGGCAATTTCACATTTGAGTTCTTTGAGGACTCTTGGATGAATGCCATCAGGCCCTGGTTATTTGTTAGTTTCCAGTTTTTCCAGACAGTTTAGAACATCATCTCTTGTCACTTCTATCTGACTCAGCTCTCTAGCCTCCATCCCTAAAAAGCCTGGTTCAGGAACAGTTATATGCTCAGTATCCTCTGCCGTGAAGAAGGATGCAAAGAACTCATATAGCGTCTCTGCCATCTCCATATCCTCCTTAATAATCCCTTTCACTCCCTCATTGTCTAATGGTCCAACCGCCTCCCTAGCAGGTTTCCTGCTTCTGATATATTTAAAGAAGTTTTTGCTATTCCCCTTGACACTTTTGGCTAAATGTACCTCAAACTCTCTTTTTGCCTCCCTTATTGTCATTTTGCATTTCTTTTGGCAGAGTTTGTGTTCCTTTCCTTTCTGTTCTCTTCATTTGGGTGGGCCTTCCAATTTCGGAAGGAAGTCTTCTAACCTTTTATGGCTTCCTTGACGGTACCCATTAGCCATGCTGGCATCCTCCTGGACTTAGTGGTACCTTTCCTCCTTTTGGGTATACAGTCTAACTGGGCTTCTAGTATTGTGGTTTTGAGTAAATGCCATGCACTCCAAAGTGACTCTCCTGATTTTCTCTTTCAGCTTTCTTTTCACCATACTCCTCATTTTGGACAAGTTTCCTCTTCTGAAGTTCAAAATGTCTGTGTTAGACGTCCTTACTGATTCTCTTCCCGCATGTATGCTGTATTTGATGGCACTATGGTCACTGTTCCCTAAAGGGCAGATGACACTGACATCACGCACCAGGTCCTGGGTGCCACTCAGAATTAAGTCCAAGGTCGCCTTCTCTCTGGTAGGTTCCAAGATCAACTGTTCTAGGGCATAGTCATTTAGCGTTTCTAGAAATCTGACCTTTGTCCTGACCTGACTGTGAATTTACCCAGTCTATGTGTGGGTAATTGAAGTCACCCATGATTACAGCCCTGCCAATCCTTGATGCCTCCCTGATTTCCTCCTGCAACTCCCAGTCACTGTCAGCATTTTGATCCAGAGGGCAATAGCACGTCCCCAGTAGCACGTTCCCTTTCAGGCGTTGTATTGCCACCCACAGGGTTTCTGTGGAGGACTCCAGTCCACCTAGGTTTTCTAGCATGTTAGATTCTATCCTTTCTTTAACATGCTAGAAAACCTAGGTGGACTGGAGTCCTCCACAGAAACCCTGTGGGTGGCAATACAAGGTGGCAATGTGGGTGGCAATGCTTTCCTAATGTTTGAAGTAAGCCACATAATTGCTAAATTAATATTTCTGAACCAGAAATTATGAAAGAACAGCCCTATTCAGACAGTATGTTGTACAAGACTGCTGATGTCGGTACACTCATACATGTTTTTGTGTGATTGACCGTACCTGTGTTCATTCTACAAGTGGAAATGGGCACCAATACATGGTACAGATAGGACGTCCACTGCTGTCCAACATTATGGCCCCCTTCAGATGTAACGAAGAACCACGGGACCAATGGACCCACAGTTCTGCATCCCGCTCCACCTGCTCTCCTGTCCACTTTCGGACGTGCATGAGATCTGTCTCTCTGCAATCTCGCTGACTGCAGAGAGGTGGGGGAGATGACTGTGAGGACCTCCATCTTGACAGATGGACAACCAGTACAGCCAATCAGGCTGGAATGGGGGAGGAGCTTCCTCCTTCAACTCCAGCTCTGTGGGGCCGAAACTGTGGTGCCAGTGCTTGGATGTAATGCTGGCGCCACAGAACTGGAGTTGGAGGTGCCCAAACTCCACTATGAACCTAAGGTGAGAGTGGTTCCAAAAGTTAAGAGTGGAGTTCAGGGAGAGGAATTGCGAGTCTCTTCTTACCTTCAACTCCAGTTTCCTGAATATGGACATGTGTCCAAGGAAACCGGAGGTGAAGGGACTTCCGATTTCCTGTTATGTCTGAATTTGGCGACTATATGCACATGTGTACACTGTACACTTAGTGTTTGAATGTCCCACACAATATCTTCTTCTTCTTCTTCTTCTTATTATTATTATTATTATTACATTTACATCCCGCTCTTCCTCCAAGGAGCCCAGAGTGGTGTACTACATACTTGAGTTTCTCCTCACAACAACCCTGTGAAGTAGGTTAGGCTGAGAGAGAAGTGACTGGCTCAGAGTCACCCAGCTAGTATAATGGCTGAATGGGGATTTGAACTCTGGTCTCCCCGGTCCTAGTCCAGCACTCTAACTACTACACCACGCTGGCTCTAGGGCTAGTTAGACTGCTAGTTCCAGAGGGATGAGTACCAGCCAGAGGTGCTCTTATCCCTGGACTTCAGGGCCAAAGTCCAGAGCCTTCACACCTCCTGCCCCCCCCCCCAAATGATCTTTACTCTGTCCTGGGTGATGTGGCTTGTGCCCTCAAGAACCTACATGTTAAAAAATGATGCTTAACTTGCAGAGGGGGAGTCTCCAAAAGTCTTTAGGTCCAGGCTCCAAAATTACCTAGGTGCACCTCTGGTACCAGCATCCCCATTATAAAAGCTGGCAGTGCTAATTCTCTGTTCAGTGTCATGCTGACAGTGCAGTTCAGTAGGCTCAGGTCGATTTCTGCACAGAGATCCCAATCCAGGACAGCATCTCTGTGTACAAACCCGCGAGGTGCACTGATTGTCATTGTTGGACTGGGACAAAATCTCTTATCGCCTCTTCCTTGCCATCCAACCAAGCCCTGATCCCCCATCACAAGTTGGGGTCAAGCACCTTTGAATGCAGATCAAAGACCTTTCCAATGCAGCCCAAAATGTCAGCGTGACCAACCTTTTATGAAATCAGATGGATGCAGCAGCGAGGTCATTGTCCCCTTTTGTTTCTGTAATGCTCCACTGTACTAGGAATTGAAAACAAGACTTATCAGGATTGCCTCACTCTGTGGCAACACGTTTGTTGGTTCTCGCCAGCGTGTTTAGGGTCCAGTAAGTCTTTTATCTTGTATGGAATGAGGCTTTTTAAGTTGGAAGGGCAGCTCTTCTCGAATTCTGTAAAGTACAGGTCACCTTATCAGGGGGCTCCCACTCTGCCTGCCCCCCCCTTTCCTCGTTAATCGCTGAGCAGGCAGCTTTGCCGTATTAGATTTATCTCCCTGTCACGCCAGACCTGGGTCTGCAAGCCAGTAAAACGAAAGCATCCGTGGAAGTGTGTTTGGCCATGCTCTCTTTTTGCTCTTTCCCAGCTAATGTTCTGTCAAGAGTGTTCCCATCGGAAATCTGTTGCCCTGCAAATATTGACTCCCCTTATGATTGTCAGTTGAACCCACCGGACAAGCTCTCTAGCAGTGCAGGTTGAACTGGCCAAAGGGCATGTGGATGCATTTATCAGCCTGCATGTGTGCTTAGGGGAGACAGACAGGAGGAGGCCTCAGCCATTCACCACTTCCTGGCTGGCAAGTGAAATCCAAACTCTCTCTTTCAAAACTCCCTCAAGGACCACGTTGGATTTCATTCTCTCTTGAACTTTCCCCCACCTCAAGAAGGTCCATTTTGTGAGGGTTGTGCACACTGATTTTGAGGATTCTAAATAAATCAGTCAGTCAGTCAGTCAGTCAATCAATCAATCAATCAATCAATCAATCAATAAAACGTTTTTAATAAAACAGGGAACACAATGAAAAAGATACTGGCCGACATAGGAACATAGGCAGCTGCCATATACCGAGTCAGACCATTGGTCTATCTAGTTCAGTATTGTCTACACAGACTGGCAGGGGCTTCTCTAAGGTTGCAGTCAGGAGTCTCTCTCATCCCTATCTTGGAGATGCTGGGGAGGGAACTTCGAACCTTCTGCATGCAAGCATGCAGGTGCTCTTCCCAGAGTGGCCCCATCCACTAAGGGGAATATCTTACAGTGCTCACTCATGTAGTACCCCATTCAAATGCAAACCAGGGTGGACCCTGCTTAGCAAAGGGGGCACTGCATGCTTGCTACCACGAGACCAGCTCTCCTCCCTTAGACTACATAGCAAGGATACACCAGTGCAGTGAGAGAGCAACCGGACAGAACTTCCCAGCTAACTGCACTGGTGCAGCAGGGAAGTAACAATTTTTGATCTCCTTCCCCTTTGCCCAGGAAGCCCTCTGTGCCACCCAAAAATATGTCTCTGAGGTCTCTGCAGCCTATGTGGACATACTTCTGGGTGACACAGAGGGATGCCTGAGGAAGAGGAGGGTGTCAAAAATTGCCTTTTCCCTGCTGCACTGGTGCAGTTAGTTGGGAAGTTCATTTAGGCTGCTTTTTCACACCACTGGTGTATCCTTGCTCTGTATGTGAGACAATTTCAGCAGCAAAGCCCTCCCTCCCAAAATAACATATTCAGGACAATAAGCTGTAGTGTCATCTAAAACGATTTATTTGTACTACAACTTCCTAGAGCTTATACATGGATTTGATTATGGAAGCAAATAGATGAATTTACCTGCTAAATCCAGTAGTACATATACATTCTGATGGGAATTTGAAAACAAAGGGATGGCCTGATATAGGATTAAAATGAGCCGAAAATTGCACAGGTTGAAATATGGATCAGGCTCAGCCAAACATTTGCCAGTGTAGGCTGCTAGGCTGAAAGTGACATTTTCAACAGAACAAGAAACATTGTGGGGAAATTCCCCCAACATTGTGCAAATATATACTGACATATTTTTTTGGAGCCTATTAATGCAATTCTTTCTCAGCTGCTCCTTCTTCAGGGCCATTTACCCACCTGCTGCTTTTTTGTCCCTTTCCTGAATCACTCACAAGGATTACAAGGTCCACAAATGTCCCTCTACTCAGCAGGGGGTTGAACTGGAACACTTCCAAAGTCCTTTCAGACTGCAACATTCTAGGATTCTATGATAACAAAATCATAGAATGTTGGAGTTGGAAGTGTTCTTAGTGGTCTTCTAGCCCAACCTCCTGTTCACTGCAGGAAACTTCTTCAGCTTCCTTGACAGATGCGTGTCCAGCCTCTGGTTGAAAACCTCTCAAGGAGAGCCCTCCACAGCATGAGACAGACCATCCCACTGTCAAAGAGCAATTACAGTCAGGAAATTCTTCCTAATGTCTCGCCTAGATCTGCTCCCTTGTAATTTGATGCCTTTGTTTCTAGGCCTGTCCTCAGGCGCGACAGAGAACAAGTCGGTGTCTTCTTCTGTGTGGCAGCCTTTCAGATAGTTGAAGTCAGCTATCTTATCCCCAGGCTAAATGTACCCAGCTTCTTCAACTATTTCTCATTGGACTTGGTTTCCAGTAGAGATGTGTAAAACTATTCAAGCTCAAAATGATTTGAGCTTGAAATGGCCATTTCGAATGTTTTGAGCTCAAAATGAAACACCCTTTAGATAAAGGGCTGTTTTGAGCTTGAAACAAAACTATCCTGTTTTGAGCTTGAATTGTTTCGAGTGCCATTTTGGAGGGCTGTTTTTCCGTGTAGACTGGTCTACCAATTGGAGTTGCTAGGTAGACCAGGCCTCTGCCCCAGACTTAGCATGTCAGCCTGCCTCAGTAGATAGTCTATCTGGTTGACTCGTCTACCCAGTAGACAAGTCCTCTGTGGTGAGCCGATGTGCTAAGGCTGGCGTGGAGGCCTGGTTTACCTGTTACATGAGACAGGTAGACCAGGCATCTGCTCTGGACTTAGCATGTTGGCCCACCTCAGAGGACTGGTCTACTCTACACACTGACCCCAATTGGTAGACCAGCTTTCCCTAGAAAAACAGCTCTCCAAGATGGTGCTCAAAAAACTCAAAAACACTCAAAACATTTTGAGTGTTTCGTCAAAACAGCCAGCTTGGCTGCTGTTTCGACAAAACGTTTTGAGCATTTTGCATTTTGTTTTGAGCTCAAAATAAAACATAAAATCTGTTTTGTGCACACCCCTAGTTTCCAGTATCTGCAACCTCTCACTATCTTGCTTGCCCTTCTCTGAACCCATTCAAATTTATCAATGTTATAATTTGAAATGGTGAATTGCATCGCAGACATTCATCCAGCTGTGACCTGCCAACCTCTGGTTTCAGGGCAAGGGAACCCCTCCTTCTTCCTGGTCTGCCAAGGACGTATCCCAGCAAGCTCTATAGTGCTCACCTCACCAGACTGTGGACAAGGTGCCAGCATGGCACCAGGGTGACAGTCATCGGCCACAATCTTCAAGGGGGGGTGTCGAGCATAATCAAGCCTTTTCAGAATGGTCTGCTGGCTTTTGGCAGGGAGAGGGCATCTAAATCCCTTTAAATGACATGCCATACCAGCCCTTCTTCTGGCAGCGATTGCACCACTGCGCTCCTAAGAGCCCTGAAACAAAACTGTCTCACACAAGCATAATTTCTGCCAGGGGGAGGGGTTTGGGGGGGGCACGATTTCTCTGTTACTCAGGAAAGGGAAGGGAACATGATGACTTCCTAGGAGGGGATATGTATATGAGGGAGGGTGAAGGATCCTGGGGTGTCTGGCCCGCTGTGACCAAGGATGCTCTTGCAATGACTCACCCTGGCAAAGCAGTCCATGCAGACCAAATGACACTTCTGCTCCCCTGGCGGCTTGCTACCAGTGGACTAGCATTCTCATGAGAGGGCCAGTCTACTGGGGAGGAACCTAGGCTCGTGTAAACCTTCAGTCTTCTGTCAGACTGTGCGCTCATGAGTTGAGCAACCTCAAAAATGGAGCCTCTGCTTATGTGGGGCCTCCACTCTCTCTGGTTAATGCTAGAACATTTGCACAGCATTCCCGTTCTCTCCAGGGAAGCCTTTCATGCGTCCAAAGGACATTTTGACGCTCCATGTATCAGAGTATTGCTTCATGGGCAGAATGGGGAAACACCGGGTACGGGGACAGATCTTTACTCTCATTCAAAATTCCTGGGTTTGGACTGACATTGTGCTGTATGCAAATCTGCAGGGTATCAGATCTATGGGGTATCTATGCAGATCTATGGGGTATTGTGGGAGAAGAGAGCCCCAATTCCCATTGACCACAGGAAAGTGAAGTCACTGTTCTGGGCACAAACAAAGGTGGATATGTTCAAATGGGCGGACGGGCTGGCAGAGGGCATGCTTTGACAGCTTTTTGGTGGCAGTCACCAAGATAGGGAGAGCTGTTGCTGCAGTACTCATCTCCACTGCTTTCTTATATAGATCAACCTGGCTGGGCACCATCTGCCCCATGGATTGACATTCTTATGAGAGAGTGGTCCATGGGAGAAGTGGGATTGTTACTACACATTATTAGTGATTCTGCCTGACAGAGATCCCAGGTGAGTCTGCACTACCGTCTGTGGCTCCAGAAAGAAAACGGTTATGGTCCTACCCACATTCGGACATAATGCCATCACCACCAAACCTCAGGTTGTGGCGGCGAAACTTAATACAAACTGAAGGTTCAGATTGAAGTTTGGCAAGTTTGCCGCGAAACCATGGTTGCACACATTTGGACATAACAGAGTTACAACCTCTGCCCTCTTTATCTCCGGTTTCACATTACGTCTGAATGTGGCCTTCATGTATTTAAGGTCACAGCTCAGTACCAAAGCACTACAATTGCTAGAGGAAGCTGGCCTCTGGAAGCATCCTTCATGAGGCTGCCTTATAGCAAGTCAAACCATTGGTCCATCTAGCTCTGAATTGTCTCCATTGACTGACAATGGCTCTACAGGGTTTCAGAAAGGAGTCTTTCCCAGACCTACCTGGAGAGGCCAGGAATTGATCCTGGGGCCTTCTACATTCAAAGCAGATGCTCTGCCACTGGTCTATGGCTCCATCCCCTAAGGGGAATATTTTTCAGAGTTCACATATAATTACCCATCCAAATGCAAACCAAAGCAGACTACCACTGAGCTACAGTCCCACCTTTATGAAATGGCAGATTTTTCTTTTGCCTTCAGATCCAAATAGCACATGAGCCAGCGTGTGGTCAGTACCTTCTGGCGATGGACGGATTGTGATTTTTGACAAACCCATTGTGATTTTTTGACAAGTTCTACACTTCTAGAAGCAGCCACCTAATGGCAGAGTGGGGAAATGGCTTGACTACCAAGCCAGAGATTGCTGGTTTGAAACCTCACTGGTGTGTTTCTATGGGAAACACCTGTATCGGGCAGCAGCGATATAGGAAGGTGCTGAAAGGCATCATCTCATACTGCACGGGAGATGGCAATGGTAAACCACTCATGTATTCTACCATGAAAACAACATGGCTCTATGGTCGCCAGGAGTCGACATCGACTCAACAGCACAACCTTTCCTTTCCTTTTTTACACACACGGGCACATTATCAAGGAAGGAAGCCTACAACACCGACACTAACTCAATGGCACACTTTACCTTTACACTTCTAGAGATGGAAAATAGGTGATAGCTTTGCAATACTTTCAGCTTTCAGAGTGTTCTCATGCCTTAATTGTCCTGACCATTAGGCCTGCTGTGGTCAAATTTGCAATTGTGTTTTAAAAGCTTTGTAAAGTTTTTAACACACACACACCTGCTATGAAGTTTAATCCCTGTTGTCAGAGGAATGGAAATGAAAATTGGCAGGAATGTCCTCCAAATATTACTCCAGATGCCACTGGACTTTCTATAGACTCTTGAGGACTCATTTTCTCCATTGGACTCCAACATTGGATCTTCCTGTTAGAATAGGAGAAACATACGTGTTAGAGTCAGTGAAATATTGAATGTCTTTGTATCTTTGGTCTCTGTAAACCTTCCAATTTCTATTTTGTAGTATGTATCTTAAAATCTCACAGAAGAGTGCTTGGAATCCAAAGATTACTCCATGGAGAGAGTATAACAATTTGTTAATTTTTACCATAACACTAACTCTTTGCTCTGTGAAGAAATGTAATTTTACCTGAATCATTTGTAGGTAGAGATAAAGAAGGAGTGATAACAAAGAGAAAGCTGTAAGTGCAACCATGCTATCACCTATGTTCCATCTCTAGAGGATGTTGCTAGAAATAGATGTTGCCAGAAATCACTATGAGCATTCATCCTCCGATATGGTTACTGGTGGCCAAGATGTGTGGGCTTGGCTGCTGAACGAAAAGTGAGCTGGTTCATCATATTACATGCCATCTAGTTCACCCAGCGAGGGTTAACAGGAGCACAGAAGAATAATTCTCTGGGATGCTCAGACTCCTCACTCCACCTAGATATAAAGTGTTATATGCAATAGAATATTTATGTACCTGCCCTGCTGGCTCTGTCTTACAAAATAAATTAAGGATATGCATGATGGGAGATGCTTGGGTTCTAATATGGCATTGGCAAAACTTCAGAGGGCTTGTGGGAATCCATGGAAAATGAACCCAACTCCAAACCCAAGCTCCAGGCATTTTGTTGGGAGTCTGAACCTTCATCCCAAGACTGCTATCAGCAATCAAAGTGCTTCTGCCTCTCCCACTCAGTCACTCCCACCTGTCTAGACATCTATTATGGGAAAAGGCCAAAGTTCCTTGCCTAATGCTTTTCTAGATTCCTTCTGCTTTCTTCCGAGTTTCCTAGCAGCTTGCAAGCAGATCTGTCAGCTCTCTCACAGCTGACTTCTGCCAGCCTGGGTAGCTGTTTGCCTTGTGAATCATGTGAACAGCCATGCGGAAACCAAGCTACAGTGCCTCTGGATGGGAGATCAGCTGGGAACCCTATGGAACAAAAATGGGCTATACATGTGACAAATAAATAATAGCTGCAAATAGTCAAATAATGGATTTAGCATTTCTTTTTAGCAGGTTTCTGGGGTCTCAGTCGTGTCCAGAACAGAGGCAGGGTTTTCCCCTCCAACATAGCTAATATCAACTTCAGGAGGGGGCAATTTGCATCAGCTTTCTCCCGCCATGCCATGGTCCTGATCAAAGTCAGCACCTTCCCCCATAGCTGATTTTAGCAAAAAGACAAGCAGATGCATTTGTGCATTTCCCACATCATGTTTAGTTTAACTCTCAGGAAGCAGGATTCCACACCCAATCCCATGTTCTAAAGCTTTGTAGGTCTAAGGAAAACCCCACACCCTTTTCTTGATGGGTGGATAGATGGATGAATTAATGCACGGGGACATAAGAAACTGGCTTTTACCAAATCAGACCACTGGTCCATCTAGCTCCATATTGTGTGCTCTGGCTGGAAGCAGATCTCCAAGGTTTCAGGAAGTCTTTCCCAGCCCAAGCTGGAGACACTGACAGGGATTGATTATTTGTTTGTCTATCTATCATATTTCTATACTGCCTGATATATACATCTCTAGGCGGTGTACAAAATGTAAAACAAAATAAAGCTCGGAAGATTAAAATGCATGAAACCCAATCAAAACAATAGCATAAAAACCAAATCATTTAAACAATCATTAAAACAAATCACTAAAATTAATTATTAAAATTAAAAGCCTGCAAGAACAGGTGAGTCTTGAGGGTCTTCCTGAAAACAAGCAGAGAAGGAGATGCTCTTATTTCAGCAGGGGGCATCTTCCAAAGCCCTGGGGCAGCCAAAGAGAAAAGCCCAATCCCAAGTTGCCACCAGATGAGCCGGCGCCAACCGTAACTGGACCTCTCCAGAAGATCATAACAGGCGGCAGGGTTCATGACAAAGGAGGCACTCTCTTTAAAACACTGGGCCCAAGCCGATTGAACCTAGGACCTTCTGCATGCAAAGTAGATGCCCTGCCACTGAGCTATGGCTCCATCCCCATCTCCAAGCCCCTCCCTCCATTGTATTCTATCTACCAATCTTTTATGTTGTGTTGTTGAAAAGTTTGTCCCAGTGGGGCTCCTGTACAGGGTGTGAGGGGTGGAGTCAGAAAGAGAACGATTGGGAGAGGAGAAGGAGAAAATGGAGTTGTTTCTGAATAAACCTTTGGTTAAATCTACATAAGATGTCTGTGTGAGGGAAGCAGCTATAAAACACCACTCCCTCCAATAGTTGGGGAGGCAGGGTGTAAATGCTTTTGAGAATGGGACAAGCAACTAACAGTAGGAAGAAGTGCCCTAAGCCACCCATAGTGTCTCTCAAATAGGAACAGGAATGCATCTTTTGTCTGGCTCACCTGCATGGATAGAAAGCATTGTCAGACCGTCCCTGTCTCCTGCTTGGAGCCTGTCGTGTGTCTAAAAATTTGGCTCAGCTTTTGACTGAGGCCACTGGCATTTGGAAAGGAGACTGTTAGGGTGTATTCTTGTGATTCCTAATTACCAGTGAGATCATCTGGAAGAGTAGGAGGGAGAAAATGGAATACAGCAGACAGGGAGAGCATGCCGGCAGATTGCACTCCAGCAAGAATGGCAGACGTGTGCAGACGCATGCATATGTATGGGAACATGCAGTAGGCAATTGTAATTTATATCACTATTCAACCTGGCCTGGAGCTAAAGGTGAATAAAGTAACAGCTCTTGTCCCTGGGCTGTGAAAAGCCCCATTCGAAATACGATGGGGGCCAAGGCACTCCAGATCCAAATGCAGCAGGTTCATGATAATCATGTGTGAGCATTGTAAGATATTCCCCTTAGGAGATGGGTCTGCTCTGGGAAGAGCACCTGCATCCTTGCATGCCGAAGGTTCCAAGTGCTCTCCCTGGCATCTCCAAGATAGGCTGAGAGTGACTCCTGCCTGCAACCTAGGAGAAGTCACAGCCAGTTTGTGCAGACCAGTGGTTCCCAACCAGGGTTCCTCCAGATGCTGATGAACTATAACTTCCAGCATATCCAGCTACAATGTATTATGGCTGGGGATTCTGGGAGTTGTAGTTCAGCAACATTTGGAGGAACCTTGGTTGGGAACCACCGGTGTAGACAATGATGAGTTAGAAGGGCCAATGGTCTGACTCAGTATGAGGCAGCTCTCTATGTCTCTCTGACCAGTCTTTGAGCTGATCATTCCTTTGTTAGATGGCGTGCTGATTAATAGTCCCTACTGTTCAACTGATGGGAGGCACTGGTTAAGTGATAACTGGGAATCTGTCTCTGATTGAATGAGATACCCATCAGAGCTTAGGAAAGGTGACACCCCTCCCAGGGGTGGCCCTTTCATGAGGCAAGGTGAGGTAGTTGCCTCAGCTGGTGGATTACTGGGGTGCCAGCAGACTGGCAAGATGGCCCCTGCCACCACCATTGGAGCAGCTCTCTGAAACCAATCTGATCCTTTGCAAAGCTTGTAAGAAGAACAAGGATGGAGAGAAAACGAGGCTTCAGGCAACCTTTCCATCATCTCCTGCACCACTTCCAATGCTTGCAAGGGAGGGTTTTGAATGGGGACTTGCTCCCTCCAGGGGGCATGAGGCAAGACAGCATTTGATGTCTTACCTATTCCCCCCCCCCACCCGCGTGCTCACTTGGGGAAAACCCCCAGCAATCTGCAGTTTTGAAACAGATCGAGGCACACAGAGAAACCAGCTTTGAGTTGTTTGAAATCTGAAGGCACTTTGGGTACACAGGCTCTCTGGAGATCCGATATGGGGTAGCAGATCTACTGCTTTGTATGAGTGCCTACTGTTTGCCTCTGCTTGGGCTCTACTTGTACATTTGCCAATAAAACAAATATCACAAAATTCTTGTCAGTCTCCAGTGCTTGCAATATGGATGACATCTGCTCTCATCCAAAGGAAATCACATTCTAAGGCTCCTGCTTCTTGAACCACTGAACATTTGAGGAAGTGTGGAGATGCAACATTTTTTATTCATTTTTGCTTTGGGGGTATAGTCACTTAATGGAAAGCCAGAACCGAACCGGTTTGAAGTCAAACCAGTTTGGTTCAAAGGCTGAGGGTCAAGCCAAACCACCCCCGGTTTGGCTTGAACCTGGACCGAACCCACCCACCCCCAGCCCATTCGGTGTGGGGGGGTGCAGTTTGCGGACATTTTACTAATTTTTTCTAAAAAAATATTTTTAAACTTACCCCTCCAGGGGGCTTCTCTGAGGTGGTGGTGGTGGTGGGGTGTCTGTGGAGGTCCCCCTCTCCCCACCAGCCTTTCTTCTCTCAAGAATGGCCCCATTTGGGTGTTCTTCTCCCTGTGCGGTGGCCATTTTGGAGGCTGCCCCGCCTGCACAATGGGCTTCTGCTTGGCCTTGATCACCGAACCGGGGTGGGGGGTGGGGGGGTTCAAGTTAGTGCCAGACTGAACTAGCTCACTCTGGTCTGGGTCTGGTTTGGACTCAAACCGAACCAAGCCAGCTGGTTCCATGCACACCCCTACAGAGGGCTTCCTGGGGAAGGCATGTCAATTAGCCACTTCCTCACTGCACCAGTGCAGTTAGTCGGGAAGTTCTGTTAAGCTGCTAGCTAGCCTAACAGCACTAGGGCCAGTCCGTCCACTAGTGGACCTAGGCTGCCAGTTCTTGGGGGCCATGGGGTAGGCATGGCTGCCACCCGCGCTGCTGTAAATAGCTGCCCTCTGCATGGCAGCTGGGGCAGTGGTGGTTGGGCTTGGGGTGGTGGTGCTGAGGATGGAGAGGGTACCTTTTCCATTCTGAAAGCACTGCCACTGCTGATCCATGCTGCTGCCCAAGCTCCGTGCAGAGTCCACACCCGCCACACACACACCACCCTGCCACTCACCTGGCCAATGCGCAAGTGTGCGGCCATTTGAGGGATCAGTCTTGCAAACCAGTCTCATGGGGTTTGAAAGGTATCATCTCCTTCCTCGCCTCCTGCTCTCTCCCAGCCAGTACCAGCTGCCAAGTATGATTTTGGTTCCCACCACCACCACCACCACATTACGTTACAGAGTATAATTTTAACTGAATGGGGGTGAGGACAGAGTTACAGAACCCTGTTGAGGCATTTTAAATAGAGTTCGCTCAACTTGCTTATGCCCGGCAAAACAAGTCAGAAGCCCTGCTCTCTGCGTGTCCCTGGTGCATCAGTCCCCGGCTCACTTCACGCTCTGAGTATTTGTCTGAAGAGGAGAATGCCCTAACAATGATCACCGGCTTCTCTGTGACCAACCGGCGGTGGTGCTCCAGCTTCCAATAGAAAGCAAGGGACGTAGCCACGAATGCCTCAGGTTAAGAAGTGGCACTGAGAAGTCCCTGTTCTGAGGACCCATCAGTCTCCCCTCTGAGGCTGGTGGAACACAAATTAGAGACTTTCCAAGTGGCAGGCAGACTCATAAAATCAAAGGCACCCCTTCAGGAGCCCTGGGCCCAAGCCATTTAATATGCCACCCTGATAGGGATGTGCGCGATCTGTTTGTGCATTCCCTTGCGGGACAGGGAGAGGTACCTTTAAGATGCAGGTAAGAAGCTCCTTACCTGATCGCCTCAGGCCCGCCACCTTCACCCCATTGGCGCTCGTTTTGGAAACAGCCGCACGGGGTTGCAGCACTGCTTCCTGCAGCCCCGTGCAGTGTCAGCATGCACATGGCTGGGGTGCACGCGTGCCAGTCGTTTGTGTGGCTAGCAACCCAATGCCACCCTGATCTCTTGGGAGGGAAGGCAGCCCAAGCTGTTGCAGTACCTAGGATGAGGGACCAAATGCTACCTTGCCTCATGTCCTTACTGGAACACAGGAAGCTGCCATATACCGAGTCAGACCATTGGTCTATCTAGCTCAGTATTGTCGACGCAGACTGGCAGCGGCTTCTCCAAAGTTGCAGGCAGGAATCTCTCTCAGCCCTATCATGGAGATGCCAGAGGGAACTTGAAACCTAGATGCTCTTCCCAGAGTGGCTCCATCCCGAGGGGAAGATCTTACAGTGCTCACACTTCTAGTCTCCCATTTATATGCTACCAGGGCAGACCCTGCTTAGCTAAGGGGACAAGTCATGCTTTCTACCACAAGACCAGCTCTCCTCTCCTGGGAACTAAGCTCCTTCAAACCTTCCTTCCAAAGCCTCCGCCTTTCTCCACATGCATCGAGCACGTTTTGCAAAGAGTGTGAGGAGAGGAGGGCAGCCTGAACAAAGGGGCACCTTATCAAAGTGGCAATTCTCTTCACTGAGCACGGGGAGAGCAACTGGCCCTATCCATCCCCGGTACAGCATCCCTCCAGTGGCTGTTGCTGGTGTCTACCTTGTGTTTCTTTTTTATGACTGTGAGCCTTTTGGAGACAGGGAGTCCTTTTATTCATTCATTCATTCATTTCTATGTAAACCTCATTGGGAACCTTTGTCGAAAAGCATTGTGTAAATATCCGTCGTATTCGTAATCCTTCTTCTCCACAAGCTCTTTGCAAAGTTTGCAAGGGTCAGATCAGTCCCTTAGAGCTGCTCCAATGGTGAGGGGTCAGTGGGCATCTCACCACCCTACTGACACACCAGTAATCTACCACTTGAGCCAAAGTGCTCGCCTCACTTCATGAAAGGGCCAGATCAGAGGAAGCTGCCTTATACCAAGTCAGAACACTGGGCCTTCTAGCTCTACAATACCTGGCAGAGGCTCTCCAAGGTTTCAGGCAGGAGTCTTTCCCAGCCCTACCTGGAGATGCCAGGAAGTGAGCCTGGGACCTTCTGCATGCACAGCAGATGCTCTGCCACTGAGCGATGGCCCCATCTCCTAAGGGGAATAACTCACAGAGTTCACGTGTTGTCTTCCATCCAAATGCAACCCCCCCCCCCCCGCCGCACACCCTGCTTCTACAAGTCCAGCTGCCCTCCCCAGTTATGAATGTGTCAGATAAATACAGTACATGACTCTGGCCAAGTGACAGTGGAGATATGTTTTGTCTTTTGCTAGCATCTGATTGCACTTTTGAAACTTATATCTCTGTATTCACTCGATCTAACACCTCCGGCCTTATCTGGCCTCTGAGATTCAGCTCCACATTGTGTGGTAGATTGTTGACTCCTGATTTCCTCCTAAACAAAAAGGCCTCGGTATGGAGCAAATTACATGAGACTATCTGGCTCAACCAGTTCTTCCTCCAGCTTCATTAAGCCTATTAGTTCCTGGCAACGCTCCAACCTAGTGATTAAGGAAGACACTTTCTCACAAGGCAGTCTTTGTGGCTCTTGTTTCCAAAGGTGCTCAGCACTTCTCCCTCCCACTGACTCCAGTTAAGGATGAGGTAGCATGTGCCTCCATGAAGGCAGCCTTAATGAGGCCTTCTGCAAATCACTTTCACACATGGGTGTAACAAGCAGACACTTTGGCATTAATCGTCTAGGTGTGGAGGAGAAGAAAAGAGGAGGACTGGTACATCAAAGTGGAAGTTCTCTTTCCTGTGATGTTTACCACATCCCACAGTCTGTGGTCCAGAGAATTATCTGTGGAACAAAGATATAATATTTGGATATATGTTTCTGGAAGGAAACCCAGGTGAACTGCCTTATAGGGATGTGCAAACCGGCTCAACATTGAACAGGTCTGATGTCAAGCCGGTTTGGTTCGACAGACTGGGGTCAAACCGAACCACTCCCTGTTTGGTCTGACCCCGGACCGAACACCCCCTGACGGCATCAGACAATGGTCCACTTAGCTTAGTATTGTTTTCTCTGACTGGTAGCTCTCCAGATTGTCTGACAGGGGCCTTTTGGAGCTCTGGAGAGACCAGGGATTGAATCAGAAACATTTTACATTCCGAGAAGGGGCAGCCCTTTCATGAGGCAAGGTGAAGCAGTTACCTCAAGCGGCAGATTCTTGGGGCACCAGTAGGGTAGCAAGATGTTCCCTGCTGTCACTATCAGAGAAGCCCTTTGGGGCCAATCTGATCCTTGCAAGCTTTGCCAGGAGCACCTCTCCTCCCATTCCTTGAAAGAAGCATGCGGAGAGGAGAGAAGGCTACGAGCAACCTTCCCTCCTCCCTGGAAGGAAACTTGATTTTGAAAGGGGCCTAGCTCCCACCAGGGTCATGGCGCAAGACAGCATTTTGTGCTTTGCTTCAGGTGCCACAATACCATGGGTCACAATACCATGGAGAGGAGAGCTGGTCTTCTGGGAGCAAGCATGATTTGTTCCCTTAGCTAAGCAGGGTCTACCCTGGTTGCATATGAAGGGGAGACTAGAAGTGTGAGTACTGAAAGAAATTCCCCTCAGGGGATGGAGCTGCTCTGGGAAGAGCAGAAGGTTTCAAGTTCCCTCCCTGGCACCCCCAAGATAGGGCTGAGAGATTCCTGCCTGCAACCTTGGAGAAGCTGCTGCCAGTCTATGAAGACAACATTAAGCTAGATAGACAAATGATCTGATTCGGTATATGGCAGCTTCCTATGTTGCTATGTTCCTACAAAGTATTTGCTCTACCCCTGAGCTCTGACCCTCCCTAACTTTCTCTGTATTTATACAGACCAATTTGGGTTTCTGTAGGTGAACTCAAATTATGCTTGGCTGTTTTTCAGAAATATAGAAAGCATGGTTTGAACCTCATGTCAATGGGAAATGCAACCCACCATCCCTCCATGGGGAAGGAAGCGAGGCCAGCCTCTTCTGATCTCACATTTTTGTGGTCACATGTTGTCATTTCTCCTAATTCCTGGAAATCCCAGGAGGACACATTTGGTCATCATTTTTCAGTCACACACCCAGCTTTTAAATCGAAGCAAGCTGTACTTCTCCTCAAAATATCTCAGGCGCAGGACTTTGAATGGCAGACCCTGGCTTCCCCCCACTTCCCAACTCTTAAATATTACTCTCTTTGCCTCTCCAACCCCCTCATCAAAATCAAATTATTCATATGTAAGTTATATTTAAGCAGAGCTATTTTGGGATGCTGGGGCCCCATCCTGTGCCCAGCACAGCCATTTCACTAGAAATTAGTCAAGACTGATGCTGAGTAAACAGATTGCATCCTTGTTGCAAGCACAGTGTCCATGGCCACAAGCTGACCACAGGCCTTCTTGGGATAACAGAGAAGATTATGGGGCAAAGTCACCCAGTGACCTTCTGAAGGAAAGTGAGAGCACAGAGCGATGTTAAAAAGGTTGTTGGAACTTGTGTCAGATCCAGTCATGATTAATGAGTGGGTACAAATAGACATCTGTTTGCAACCTGGTAAGCAGCTGTCAATTACTGAAAATATTGCAGTAGATGGACCAATGTGACTCAGTATAAGGGAGCTTCAGTTGTGAGAGCCAGTGTGGTGTAGTGGTTACTGTTGGACTAGGACTGGGGAGACCTGAGTTCAAATTCCCATTCAGCCATGAGACTCACTAGGTGACTCTGGGCCAGTCACATATCTCTCAGCCTAACCTACCTCATGGGGTTCGTTGTGGGCTTTTGCTGGGTGGGCCCTGCTTATCAAAGGGGACAATTCATGCTTGCTACCACAAGACCAGCTGTCCTGAGATTCTGAGATTCCCACCTTGGCATGGGTTCACACAATCACGCTAATGTGGGTAACCCACATTAAACCTAGATTTGAATGATTGTGTTTCCCACACCACTCTGTGCGGGGACAACTTTGTAGTGGGAGGCCAACAGGCCTATTCACAAGCACTGATAGAAGGTGTCCAAGCCCCTGCTTCCAGGGATCCTATTTTGTATGGGTACAGAATGCATTGAGACGCCATGCAAAACTCCAGCATTCCCTACAATATCTTGCCTTCCCTCCCTCTCCTGTTGCACCCACCCACCCCTGCTCCAAATGATGGGCATTTTGCGAGTCCTTAATCAAGAATGCATATTGTGGGTGTGGGGAATGCTATTGGTCTGGTTAATTATTTGCCCACAACAACCACTCAACATGTACCTTCCTGTGGACCTGCTATCAGGTATTAGATTATTTTACAATAGACCATTGTTGAATGAATGGTGATAACGGAAATAGAAACTTCAAGTCGTGAACTGTTGTGAAAGGTTTTTACTTTAATGAATGGGTGTATGATCACACAAGCTCCTGGGCCACATCCTTTCCCACAAAAGGCTTTTAGATATATTCCTTTCTCTTTTCCTTTTCAGTTGCAAAAGCCTCTGTTGTTTGCTTTGACTTGCCTTTCACTATAGCAGCGATGGACAGTCTTCAGGTATAAGCTGTTAATGGGATCCTGAAAACACATGGGATTATAGACTTCGTGGTTTGTCTTTCAAAGATGGTAAAAATGGTAGGAAGAAGCATTTTTGTCTTCTAGCGTTGAACAGGAATCTTGTAATCGAAGAAAGAACAGGATATTGGCTGTACAGAGCAAGGAAGCTCCATGCAGCAAGAGCAACAGACTAGCAGCAGTTTCACCATTAATTGGGGAGGGGTGATATTTGACAACCTGCCCTTCAGTCATCTGTGCCACCTGCGAATATGCCCCTGAGAGCTGCACAACCAGCAGGGACAGATTTTTGGATGGCACAGAGCCATTAAGGATATACTTTTGGGTGGCACAGAGGGACATATTTTCAGGTGGCATAGACAACTTCGCCTTCATGGTGAAGGGGAAGTCATAAAAAAACCCACGCCTTCCATGGTGCACCAGTGCAGTTAGTCTGGAAGTGCTGTTAGTCTGCTCTTCTTAGGGGCACCATTAGGCAGGGACCTGGGGTCAGGTCTATGTTCCCACTCTCCTAGAGGACCCCATGGTTTTCCCCAATTGAAAAGAGGGTCCCTATTATATTTTCGGAATGGCTTGGCTTAGAGTTTTGAAATTTGGCTCAGATGTAGGACAGATTATCTGCCTGTTGATTTTGAAGCAAATCAATTGTTTCATTGATATTTAGTGATTTTTTGAATTTTAAGAAGACTTAAAAAGTCCTGTAAGTGGCTTGTTTCATGGCAGAAAATTACAAAACTTCTGGAACTGAAGTCCCTCCTTGGACCACTCCCATGTGGCACAATCTGCCCATTGCCTTCATAAAAAAGGGTAAACATCATCCAACCCCCTTTTTACTCCCTTTATATTTCCAGAATGGCTTGGCCCAGAGTTCTGAAATTGGGTTCAGATGTAGGACAGGTTGGCAGTACTCTGTGTATTGATCTTGAAGTGGATCGGTCAAGCCATTGAGTTTTAACAGGTTTTTAAAAAATATTTAAAGACATCAAAAAAAATTCAAAGTCTTGTAAGTAGCTTGTTTCATGAATGTAGCTTGTTTCAGAAAATTACAAAAAACTTCTGGAACAGAAGCCACTCTCCCACCCTGGACCATCATTCCACCCCCCCCCATGGGAAGGAATCTGCCTTTTGCCAAGTGCAACATGAACCCCTTTTGCCCAAATGCCCACCCCTTTACAATTTGTTATTATCTAGAACCATTTCAATCAGGATTCAGGCCTGGCTTTGGAACAGAAACTGCTTTGGTTGCCCTATCGGATGACGTGTGTAGAGAGAGAGACGTGGGAGTACAACCCTGCCAATTCTCTTGGCTCTCCCAGTGGCTTTTGACACCATTGACCATGGTATCCTTTTGGATAGGTTGGCTGAGTTGGGTGTGGGAGTCACTGCTTGCAGGTGGTTCTGCTCCTACCTTGAGGCCCATTCCCAAAAGGTGGTGCTTGGGGGTTACTGCTCAACCCCTTGGCAGTAATGCTTTTGGGTTTCACAGGGATCCATTCTTTCCCCTATGTGGTTTAACATCTACATGAAACCACTGGGAGAGATCATCCAGAGATTTGGCCTGAGGTGTCATCAGTATATGTATGACACTCAGTTGTATCTCTCTTGTTCATCAGATGCAGGTGAGGCAGTGACTGTCCTGAATCAGTGCTTGGATGCAGTAATGGACTGGATGAGGGTGAACAAGTGGAGACTCAATCCAGACAAGACAGAAGTACCGTTGGCCAGTGGTTCCTCTGCTCAGGTGTATGATGTTCAGCCTGTTCTAGATGGGGTTGCACTCCCCCTGAAGGACCAAGTTCATAGTCTGGGTGTGCTCATTGATCCAGCACTGTCACTAGAGATTCAAGTGGCCGCTGTGGCTAAAAATGCCTTTTATCAGCTTCAGCTAATACGCCAACTGCGACTATAACTGGATAGATTTGGCTTGGGTAACTTGATAGAGTTACTCATGCTCTGGTAACCTCTTGCTTACTTTACTGAAATCTGTTGTACACAGGACTGCCTTTGAAAACAGTCCAGAAACTACAGTTGGTACAAAGTAGAACTGCAAGATTATTAACTGGGACTGGGCGTTTTGATCATATCATGCTAGTGCTTCATCAGCTGCTAACCCCTGCTAACTTGGCAAAGAGGCACCTTTTAATGTGATGATTCTCTTTATTTAGCAGTGGGAGAGTAACTGGCCCTATCCATCCCTAGCACAGTACCTCCAGTGACTGTTGCTAGTGTCTGTCTTATGTTTTATTTTAGATTGTGAGCCCTTTGGGGACAGGGAGCCATCTTATTTATTTATTGTTTCTCTGTGTAAACTGCACTGAGCCATTTTTGGAAGGGTGGTATAGAAATCGAATGAATGAATGAGTGAATGAATGAATGAATGAATGATCAGCTGTACTGGCTCTCAGTCTGCTTCTTGGCCCAATTCAATCTGCTGGTTTTAACCTTTAAAGCCCTAAATGGCTCAGGACCGGGCTATCTGAGAGAGCTCCTTGCCCCATACGCCCCGACTTGGACCTTAAGATCTTCTTTGGAGGCCCTCCTCTGAGTGCCCCGCCAAACAAGGTGAGGCGGGTGACTACTAGGGAGGGGGCCTTTTCTGGGTTCGCACCCCATTTATGGAACAGTCTCCCCAGTGAGGTTTGCTGGCACTATCACTTTGATGCCAGGTGAAGACCTTTCTGTTTGCTCGGAATGTTTAAAATTGATTTTCAAAACTGATAAAAAACAACAAAACACAGACGCATTTTTTTAATGTGTTGAGATTTGATGTGTTTAATGTGTTTATATTGGCTGACTTTATTGTGCTGTGAACTGCCCAGAGAATAATTTATTATGGGGCAGCTAACAAATAAAGTTCTATTTACTACTACTACTATTACTACTACTATCACTACTACTACTACTATTACTACCACCACTACCACTACATTTCCAGAATGGCTGGGCTGAGAGTTCTGAAACTGGGCACATACAGTGGCGCTCTTTGGACTGGACTTTGGAGTTGAAGTTCGGTCCTCAGCACCGGGGGGGGGACCTCTAAAAGTCGGGGGGCCACCCTGAAGGCCCCCCCCACTTACTTTTGTGGTGCTATGTGTGTGGCTGGGGGGATGGGAGCTGAGCAGGCCTCCTGCATGTCACCAGTGGTGGTGGCTAAGCCACTGGTCCCACCGGGTGGTGGGCATGTCTGCTGGAGGCCTGAACACAGGCAAGTGGCTCCCCCACGCCTGCACAGTGCAAGTTTCAAGCATCGTGATGCTCAAGCATGTGGGAGCCTCTTGCCTGTGCTCATGCCTCCAGCAGGACTGGACAGGCTCACTAGCCCAGCAAGACCAATGGCTTAGCTGCTGGTGGTGGCATGGAGGAGACCCCCTCAGCTCCCATCCCCTGTCTGCACACATGGCAGCACAAAGGAAAGAGAGTGGTAGGGTGGCAGGGCGCATGGCTGGAGACTGCTGGGGAGGTCCCCCAAGACAGCAGCAGGCCCTGGGGACAGGAGAATGATGGGGGCACAGTGCACACCATGCAAAAAGCAGTGTCTTCTTCTTTTTAAAAAAGTTCCAAGCTTTCCCTAAAGTGGAGGGGGCCTCATGGAGGGAGGGGGGCCTCCAAAGCCCATTTAAGTCTGGGATTCCAAAATGCCTGGGTGTGCCACTGTACACACATGTACTCCAAGATGGCAGAACTGTGTGTATTTTTATTTCAAAGACATTGGTCAATCTTGTGATTTTTAATGAACTTTCCCCCTCCTGCAGTAAAGCTGCCAGAGTTATCTCTATCTATAGAGTACTTCACATCTAGTGAAACTAGAACTAACTGTTGCATCTGGATAAAACAATTTTTTAAAACAAACGCATGCAACCTGTGAAGCAAGGGACATGTGTTGTGGTTTTAATTGCCTCCCCCCCGCGCACGCGCACGCACACACACACACACACACACACACACAAATGCACTATATGTCCAAGTTGGTTTTGTATTTGAACTGTGCAGCAAGGGACACGTATTATGTCCCAGTTAGTCTGTGAGGCTATTCCCATGATCAGGCAAAATCGAGCTAGGGGACCCTAGCCCGATTTTGCCTGATCGTCAGAACCACCGGGCTCACAGGCGGGCTTGGTGGCCTCCAGGCAGTTAACTTGCCAAACTACCCCTCCTCTTGTGGAGCGAGCACTCCACAAGTTATGTGAATCAATTGAGGCTCGTGGAGTCTCTCTCTCTCTCTCTCTCTCTCTCTCTCTCTCTCTCTCTCTCTCTCTCTCTCTCTCTGCAAATGTACTCTGGCCCATATTGGTGGCTTTGTGGTGTATGGATCCTTTGGGGGATGTGTAGTCCTTTCCACCACCAAGTGTGCTCTGACCCAGACCTGTGGGAAGTGGTAAAATGCTTATTTATTTATTTATTTATTTATTTATACGGAAAGAATGCTTATTTTGCAGTGGGGTGAGGGGTGCTGTAAGCGCATTAAGTCCAGGGTCCAGAATTATCTAGCTGCACCTTTGGCTCTTCTCACTGCACTGGCTTTTCCTCTGAATGTCAGCCATTATCATTGGTGTGCAGACCTGTGTGACATGGGAGATCCAAAATTAGGATCTTTGTCAGCTAAATTATTAATAGCTGGTTAATACTCTGTGTGTGTGTGTGTGTGTGTGTGTGTGTGTGTGTGTGTGTGTGTAATTGGATTGGGACCTGAAGTGGAGGAAGTTTAAACCTTTCTCCCAATGCAGATCCACAGTTAAATGGATCTCTCCAAAAGGTGCTATTTACCCTTCAGGTGAAACCTTACAGATATTGTATTTGTCCACAGGGCAACTAGTAGTTTTAGGGGTGTGAATTTAATTAGGAAGAGTTAGTCCCCTCTCCCCTTGTGTCCCAGTCCTGATCCAGTATAATTGCTACTGATCTCTTTTAAAAACCACAGCAGACCAGTCGGTCTGTGCTGTAAGATGACACTGACTTTTGCTGCCGACTTCTGCTTGCACTCGCTCGCTCGTGTACCGGGCATTTCTGGCCACTTCCAGTCTGACAAGCACTGGGGTGGCAAGGAGGTATGATGCCGCCCTGGCAGGATAGTTTTAAAGTGCAGCACCAGTGGGGGAAACACGGTGGTGTGTGTGTGTGTGTGTGTGTGTGTGTGTGTGTGTAAGAGCACCCTCCCCAGTCCTTAAAGGTATCCCCCGGCATCTTTGCACCGGCAGTTACTGGTTCCGTGCACATCCCTAACCTGAACTGGAGATTGCCCGGGAATTCTGTGTATACCACCTTGAGTAGCTTTTGCAGAAGGCTTTTGGGGGGGGGGGGAGTTGGATTAGAAGACCTCCAAAGCCCCCCAACTCTAAAATTCTATAAAAGCATATGCAGCCTCCTGCACAAGTAAGAGCATGAGAACTGCTATAGAAGTGACCTCTTATAGCATTCTGTGAACTCTGGCACACGCATTTGTGCTACAGCACCAGCAGCTTTTTCTGCTGTTGCTCGGACTCAACCATGATCCTTCATTCCTTATGGTGTTCTTCTACACACGTCTTCTAGGTTTTTGTTTTTCACTGAAGCAGCACCCTCTCTCCCCTGTAATTGTGCTTGGCCTCAGAGTTTTCACTAGGCATTGCCTGTGCACTTTCAGATCTCTTACAGAAACAAAGGGGGCCAGAAACGTGCTTCTTTGTTTTTACACAGCAAATAAACAAACCCTGGCTGTGATTTTTTGGGTTACTGAATTCTGTATCCTATACCAAACTTTGAGGCTATTCAGCACTCAGCCAGGTTAGGAGAGCCACGCATGCTCTGGATCCCTGGTCATGTGAACTCAAAATGCAATGTCGGAGAAGGGGAGAGTGATCAAGTAGGAGGTGGGAGCTCTCCTACCCTGGCTGGGTGCTCCTTCGACCCTGTTTAGGGTCATGAGAACAGCCTTTGTGCGCTGAGAATACACACAGTGCAATTTGCAATGCCCTCAATCCCTCTATGCATATTAATTCTGGAACTGTCTTGACAAAATCAAGACAACTCACTGTGAATCATGGGTGATTTTGTAATCTAAGCCCAGAGTGAATTCCCAAAGAATTAAAGGTTAACCACAAGAAGGTAATTTTCTTGCTTTTTCAATAGTGATTCAGGAGATTCAAGGTAAGCTTCATATGAAAAGCAAAAACCCAGAGGGCAGAGTGGTAGTGGTTGATTTGGTGAAAGCAATGATGTAAGATCCTACCATATCATAAGCATCTGACAGCTACCTGCCTGCCTTGTCTTTAAGAGGTGGCTTTATGTTTGAAAGCAATGTGTTCGTGGTAGACCAAGGGACTTGCATTAACTAGTCATTACACAAGAGACTTGTGCCCTGCAGGCTTTGTGCAAATTTGGGAGCAAAGCCCAGCCAGAGACTTCCCACATATGGAGATGTAAACAGGGTACAACAAGGAAACTGGGTTGAACGGTATTTCTCCATAAAGACTGTGGATTGTTCAGGTGGAGTCCACATTGTTAACCAGATTCCATTCTACCCCTTAGACTCGGTGAATGGAATAGGGTTGAACTGGGTGTGGGGGGGGGATTGAATACTAGACTTTCCTAGAATTTTCTGCATTTCAAAATGCAAACTTTTGAAATTTATTTCCTCTTAAAACATGCATGAGTACATTGACACCAGTAGGCATGTACAATGTGATGCAGGAAGCACCATAGAATTAAACACAAATGTAAACTTCTCCCATAGGAACATGGGAAGCTGCCGTATACTGAGTCAGACCATTGGTCTATCAAGCTCTGTATTGTCTTCATTGACTGGCACAAACGTAAACTTCTCCAAGGTTGCAGGCAGGAATCTCTCTCAGCCCTATCTTGGAGAAGCCAGGGAAGGAACCTGAAACCTTCTGCTCTTCCCATAATGGCTCCATCCCCTGAGGGGAATATCTTACAGTGCTCACATTTCTAGTCTCCCATTCACATGCAACCAGGGTGGATCCTGCTTAGTTAAGGGGACAAGTCATGCTTGCTACCACAAGACCAATCAATGGCTCAGAAATATACTTCACTTTGCCTGGAATGTGCCCGACCTTTTTCAGAGTGAGAGGTATGGCTTAATTTTGCAGATTATAGTTTTTGTCCTATATTATGGTAGTGGGTTGCATTTTGGGAAGTTAGTAATGTCTACATTCAATTGAAATTAATGGGACTTAGGTTACTCACGACTCATTTAATTCAATTGTGCTAAATCATTATTTTTTTTTATTTGGATATAACCCATTGTCTGGGGGTCATTGTGCAGGCGTTTGGCACCATGGTTTATGGAGATTAGAACCTACATTTCACGGACCATGTAATTCTTAGACAGAAACCCATCCAACAATCCTTTACTTATCAGAGCTGAAGAATATATTTGTCTGATGAAGACCTCAGTGAAGTCCAGAAATCTGCACCTGGAGAAGTTGTTGGGTCTGAGCTGCAAGCAGCCATGAATGGTGAGCTGAAGCCATGAAGGGTGAATGCCTAGAGCCTTTGGAGTCAGGTGGTATATAAAATAAATGAATAATAAAAAATATAGAATCATGTGCATTCACACACATTGAGGGTCTTTAGGTCAAGAGCTGGAGCGACTAAAATTTTGAGCACGGGTAGCTAGTCAGCAACCTAAGGTGAAATTCCTATTATTTATATCAGGTCTGATCAATACATACATCTCAAACTACTTGCCTGGCATAAGGTCTGATGCTGTATGTCCCTCGTCCATTCTATGTCTGAAGTGTGTTCTGGGAGCCTAAGTGCACAAAGTTCTGGATAGGTCCTAACAAAAGTGCATGAGGTTCCCAGCTCAGTTCAAGCCCAGATATGCTGAATAACTGGGCAATGTTTCCAAATATCAGCTTTCCAACACTGGTTACTTGCATAGAGTTGACACATGTGATTGGTCTGGAGCCAATTCCATTGCATGAAGTATGCAAATGAAGTATGCAATGGAATGGAATAAACACAGGCGAGATGGTGATGCTGGAACATTTATTGCACAAGAAGACATGGCAGGTGTTGGGCTGGAGTTCATGGAAGGCAATGCTCAATTCCGGGAATTGTCATATAATTCTTTTCTTATTTTATGCAACCCGATCATAATCTCAGCTCATTTGGCTGTTAAAGAAAATAAAACAATAAATTTTTATCTTCTTTCAGGTGACAGCAGTGTGAAGGTACATTCATTAATAACCCTGGCATTGTAGAACAAGGTCTGAGGAATAACCCACTTTTTAGGCTAGGACAATATGCTTATGGGTCTCCCAGGCAGTACCAGGATCTTTCAGGTCTACATTGGCATTACCAGAGACCAACCAGGCTTGGCATCAGTGCCCCTCTCCCATACCAGTAACAAAAGAGCTGAACAGGTCTCTGAGTAGATCAATGCCTTGGGAAGACTCTGAGAGAACAGTAACTGAGCTTGGTATGCAGATGGTAAGAAGCCTTCTCCAAGAAATTAAAACCATAAATGAAGAAATTATTCGACAGAGCAATCTTCCCCCTCAAGTGCAAAAACCATTTCCCACCACGGATTAAACTAGCTCCAAAGAGGAGAACCTCGTGATTAGGTCAACCTCAAGTGTGAGTGATTAGGCCAACAACCAAAACGTGATCTCTACTCTTAGGCGATTCAGCTTATCTGAACCGAAACAATAGATTGCTAAATCACAGCACCAAGAAAGATCCTCTCGAGCTTTGTCCCAAACACTCAGCCTTTAGGGTACGGAAACTAGGACTGTGCAAGTTGGAGGATTTGGAAGCCCGTGTCAGAATTCCTGCCCACCACCACAAGGAGGCAGCCAATTGCAGGGCACCTGCCCCAGGTGGTATGAAGGGGTGGGGTGGGGTGGAGGCTTTTCTCTAAATTCTGATGCAGCTGCAGAGATTCTCGGAAACATGTGGGGACGGGCAGGCAGGGAGTGACACAGGAGAGCCTGGGAACGAGGGCAGAGCAGCCAGGAAGAAGTGCAGGGATGCCTGGGGGTTGTAGTTTCTCCGAAAGAATGGTTCCTTCCTTCCTATGGTCTTGTGGTAGTGTCCAGTTTGCTAAGCAGGGTCCATCCCTGGCTTGCATTTGAATGGGAGACATGTGTGAGTACTGTAAGATATTCCCCTTAGGGGATGGGGATGATCTGGGAAGAGCATTTGCATGCTTGCATGCAGAAGGTTACAAGCTCCCTCCCTGGCATCTCCAAGATAGGGCTCAAAGAGACTCCTGCCTGCAATCTTGGAGAAGCTGCTGCCAGTCTGTGTAGACAATACTGAGCTAGATGGACCCATGGTCTGACTCGGTATATGGCAGCTTCCTATGTTCCTATGTTCCTAAGCACAGAAATAAACAGACTGAAAAGGAGGCATCCATAACTTGTAACTTGGCAGCTGGTTATACAAAATCCCCTTAGGTAAAAAGAGCCTTGACCCCACAATGCCCTGGAATCCTTACCACATTAATAACTAAAGCAATATCAATTAGATACAATGGAAACTGCCTTATCCCGAGTCAGAGCATGGGTCCATCTAGCTCTGTATTTTCCACCCAGACTGTCAGCAGCTTCTCCAAGGTTGAAGACAGGATTCTCTCTCAGCCTTATCTGAAGATGTCAGGGAGGGAGCTTGGAACCTTCTGCAGATGCTCTTCCCAGAATGGCCCCCACCTTGAGAGCAATATCTTATAGTGCTCACACATGTAGTCTTCCATTCAAATACAATCAGGGTGAACCCTGCTTAGCAAAGGGGACAATTCATGCTTGCTATCACAAGACCAACTCTCCTCACAATTGTGCCTGGGTGGTTTGCATGGCTGGCATATCTAAGCCGAGGCAAACTCTGGCAAGTTCTGCTGTGTTGGTGCATGCTCAGATGTGGCTTTTAAAAACCTTTTAGTGACACAGTGAAATTAAAAATGCCCGTCTGACTGCTGAGAGTAAAATATGTTCAGATCTTGAAAATAAAGCGGTCCCTTTTTAAGTTAAATGTGCAGCTCCACATTTACATACATAAACAACATGTGACAGCAGCCAACCAGAGGCGGATGTGTCATGGTGTATGATGATGGTGTTGTGAAGCAGGGGGGAGGAAAAGCAATATTGTGTTGTTGCCTTGTCAACATCTATGACATGCATGTTCCCAGGCAACGTCACATGCACATTTCTGATGTTCAGGACGGTGCAAGAACCAAAACACATGCATGAATCAAAAGCCCAAAATACGGAACAGCATTTTACTGAGTTTTCCTTTGTCTGAACCAACAAATCACTCGTTTTGAAATCCCAACCAGGTGAAGTTCAGACATCATTGAAAGTAACTGACATAAGGAAGCAAATGACATGTTCAGCGCATCACAAAACACAAGGTGTTTAAAGAATGAATCACCTCAGGGGGAACGTTTCTGTTTTCTCAAGGAAGAAGGCACAGAGTGTTCCCTGGAAGGAGTATTTATTTATAATTGGTATAAGGGTGATTTGTCTAAATTCTTGTATTCCTTTGTAAGCTGCTTTGGGCAGAGGCTTGCTTGTAACATGTTTGTATGTTATCGTGATTGCTTGCCAAATGCCTACGTATATTCCTGGTACTTCAAAAATAATTAAATAACAGAGCACAGAACTGGGAAAAGCCTATATAAAATATGGCGGGGGCAGGGGGGAGAGACATTAGGACTAATACAAATATTTATATACTGCTTAGCAACCTAAGTTCCCAAAGCGGTTTACATAGGAAAATACATACATACATATATACATACATACGGCGCCCTGTCCCCAAAGGGATCACAATCTAAAAAATAAACATGACAGCCACCAGCAACAGCCACTGAAGGGATGCTGTGCTGGGGATGGATAGGACCAGTTGCTCTCCCCCTGCTCAATAAAGATAATCACCACATCAAAAAGGTGCCTCAATACAGCTAATAGTTGTATGGTACACATTCCATTAGTAATTTCCATATTGTCACACCCTACCTCAGCAGCCCTATGTCCCGTTAGGGCACCATTTCATTTTGTAGGGAGATCACTGGACATTCCTATGCATTTTGTTAGGGCTCTATCCAATGTTTACCATCAAACATGCATGGCATGAACTGAAATATTTTCCGACAACTCCACCACCCGAGTTGACCTAATTATTGTTTGCTTGTATCTCTTCACTGTCCTCACAGCAGCTCCTTCAGAATCATTTTTAAAATCTGACTTTTTCTTCCCGCAGGCTACATGATCCCAGCCAATCAGGGAACATATTGCCAGTGTGATGACATAACACCGCACAGCCAATCAGATTTGTCTACATGGTGACATCACAAAGCTGATTCTGAGTGAGATCAAGAAGCATAGCCTTTAACTGAAACCTGTCCCACAGTGTTTTAAAACTACTTATAGAATAGGTACTCTTTTTTTAAAAAAACCTCCAGAGGGGCTAATAGCAGCTTTGGCAGAACTCTGATCGCGAAAACACCACAGGGTAAACGGGTTAAACATCTCCTTTTCCCACCACTACCACCCTAAGCCAATTAGCCCCCTATGGCTGCTTTTGAGCTTTTAAAAAGAAGCAAAGAGATCCAATCACAGATCCCTCACGTGTTGCTTGTAGTATAGCTCTTTTGCTTCCTCTTCTCAGTGGCTGTTTTCAGTGGAACTTCCCATAGCTTAAATGTATTACATCTGCCCACATAATCCAGTCTCCTTTAGATGTTCCTTTAGCTTTCATTTTTGGTAGGCCAGGTGTTTGTGAGAAGTCAGTGGGTGGTGGTCATTTATATGTTTTTTAAAAGATGTTAAGACATTTGTGTCACTTTCATTCTCCTTAGAACTAAGGAAAAGCCACCGGAAGACAAAGAATTCATGCATTTACTATATCATTATCAATGGTTCAGGCAATTATGATAACAGACACACATGTGTGTTATCTCACAAAAGCAGGCCATATAGTTCTGTTCCCACAATATTGCAAAATCTTATTTACCAAGTGGGTGCAGCTGATAGTATTTGACTCAATGATGGTGATCTGTTTAGATAAGTACTACCTATCAAAGATAATGTTTACAAATTAAATAACTGCATGTTTAGCAGGATTTTGATTTATTGCATCCCACCCCCACCCCCCGCCAAAAAACCCCCAAATTTTGTACGGAAGCTTTAGCTGACAATAGATTTGACATTAGGAGCAAAGAAAGGCACATAAATTTCCTTCTTTTAAAAAAGAAGATGCAAGTTTCTAGCCCTTGTGGCAAGCAAATGTAAACATAAACATGGGTGGGCAATTCCTAGTGAAATGAAATCCCAGACTACCAGTCAGCCAATCAACAAGGCAGAATTACTACACATGGTTTCTAATGGCTTCTCATGGCTAGTGGAATAAGAATAAATCATGCAATCTGTTCGAACACATGTGCTTAGTTTCCATAATCTATCACAATCACAAGGAGAGAAGAAATAGGTTGGCAAATAATTCCAGTTTCTATTCACAAGTTCACTGTATACACTAAGCCAGCCAATATAACTATTAGTGTTGTGATGACAGGGGCAGGTGAGGTGCTAAGGGTATGTACTACCGTCATCAGCCAATGCAGAATAGCAGAAATATGTCTACATTCAATTTATTTAAGTTGTTGTTGGGGGCTTAGGGATTGGCTTAGGGATTGGCTTCTGGCTGGGTTGGGGTGGAGCCTGGCATCCATTGCTGCTCTCATCCACACCAGCTGGCCGTACAGCTTAGGAGAGCGACCCTCCCTTCCTCCCTGAGTCATAGTGTGGGCTTTGTTCTTTGTCCATTTGGGGGTTGAGTAAGAATTTTTTTGGCTCCATCCTGATTGGCTGTGGCTGGTGTCTTTTTTGCCTACCTCACACTATGTCAGATCTGCCCTGACTCCCAATCTGGGGAATCCTCGGAGGAGGAGGACCCTGGCATGGCCCAAGGGGAATCTTTAGCAGAGGATTCTGACATGGTCTCTGAAGAGCCCCAGACTAGGGAAGACCCCAGCTTGGCCCAGAAAGAACCTGATTGAGGAAGACCCCAACAGGACCCCTGAGGAAGACCCTAGTACAGCCCTCATGGAGGGGCGACTCCAATAGACTTAGGAGGACTCCAATAGAGCCCCAGTCCAGATCCCCCTGAGTGAAGACACTGATGATCCCCAACCATGTTCCTCCTGGGGGTTCTCACCATTTCCAGACCCCCAGGGGGACCCTGGTGAGTCCGAAGGAGAGGAGCTAACCAGGGCCCAGGAGCACCTGTAAATGCCATGCCCGAGCCTACCTGCAGGAGTCCAAGCCCAAGCCTACCTGCAGGAGTGGTGGAAAAGCACTCACCTGGCAGCACAACAACATTCGCTAGGAAATGTCCTCCTCGGGAACAAAAGGTCTACTCAGGAAGAATCTAAGGACCAGTTCTAGCTGTAGTGCCCAGCGAGCTAGAGACTAGCTATCAGGTGGAACCCTTTAAAAACCTCCTAGAATTTCACGATGGCTGCTGGTACAACATCTCTTCTTACTGTATTCCCTACCACACATCTTGCTGACCTTGTGAAGGCAGGACACACTATGAGCTCTTCGTTAGGTAGGGGGTTTCCTGTAGGGGTGTGCACGAACCTGTTCAGCGTTCTATTCTTAAAATGCCAAACAGGTTCAGAACCCCCACATTCGAACCGGTTTGAACGCGGGAGTGCGGGTTGCTTTAAGGATGGGGGAGGGTGCACTTACCTCCCCACCACACTTCCCCCTCCAGTGCTCTGTGTAGAAATCATTCCATAGGGTGGCAGCGTACCTCCTTGCTGCTCCGTTGTTTCAGTGACTGGAAGTCACCGCAAGTGCTGTGCACGTGTGCACATGCGCATGTTGTGTGTGCATGCAACGTGCACATGCATGCCTGCGATGCACACACATGCACATGGCACTTCTGGTCACTAAAGGGGAATCCTTACCAGATTCCCCTTTACAAGCATCCTGAACTGGGTCGAACCAGGCTGAACTAGTTTGACCCGGTTCAAGTGCATGAACTGAACCACTGGCTGGTTCTAACAAATGGTTCATGGACTGGTGGTTTTGTTCAAATTCGTATGAACTCGTATGAACTTCGTATGAACTCGTATGAATTTGTATGAACCGTCTGTGCATACCCCTACATTCCAAGGTTTCAGGCAGAAGTCTTAGGAGCCTCTAATGTCATTCTACCACTTTGAGAGGGTGGACAGAGTCCCTCTCTCACAACACTAGGACCAGGGTCACCACATGAAACTGAAAGTCAGGAAATTTAGGAAAGAGAAGAGGAAGTACTTTTTCACTTTTTCAGTGCATAATTAATCTATGGAACTCTTTGCCATGGGATGTGGTGATGGCCACCAGCTTGGATGGCTTTAAAAGGGGCTTAGACAGATTCATGGAGGGCAGGTTTATTGATGGCTACCCATCTGGTGGCTGTGGGCCACCTCCAGCCTCAGAACCATGATGCTTCTCAATGCCTGTTGCAGGGGAGCAACAGCAGGAGAGAGGGCATAAAAATGCCTCTTGCCTGTGGGCTCCCCTGAGGTGTCTGGTGGGCCACTGTGTGAAACAGGATTCTGGACTAGATAGGCCTTGGGCCTGATCTAGCAGGGCTGTTTTTATGTTCTTATGCAAAATAATTCTTATCCTGTTAGGTGGATGATTTGGTTAGAGCTTGGCAATTTTTTTTAGCAGTCCCTACTACTGGGTATTTTTATCTGCTGCTCTTTCAATTTTAGTTCTGTGTTTCTGGCAGTTTGAAATTTTTTTCTTTGGCTTTATAATGTACTGTTGGCTGCCTTGGGAGAGCAGGATAGAAATTTTTATGGAAATACATAAATAATGCACAAATTGCCTTCTGTCTTTTGCTTTTCCAAGGTTCCCTGAGGAAAAGAATGTCCAAAGCTGGAATACTGAATCCCAAACTAACCTTTGTCCAGGAAAAGAGGCCTGCTAATCACAGAACTATTTAAAACCGTCCCTCCCATTACCTGAACTTGAGTTGGGAACCTGTAATTTATAACTTCCCCACCCACACACCCACATTGAAAGGAGATGAATGTTCCCACACAAGAAACTGAGCGCAAGTCCAAACATCACCCCACAGAAAAGAAGCGATAAAATATTTTTAAAAGAGAAATTATTCAGGCTCAATATTGGGGGTGGGGCTCAGAAAATCTGCGCGCCCAAGAAGGTTAAAACATCTCAGGAAATGTAGAAGAGAATCCATGCTTGCCTTGCTCCAAGTCGATTCTTTCCTGTGTATAAATGCACTTATCGGTGCCACAGGGTAGCAAACAGTGGAGCGAACAAAGCATTTCCTCTAGAAAGGGATCTTACTAACTATAGACCTGACCTTGAGCTGAAGAAAACCACAAATCCAGGAAGTATTTGAATACAGCCCAGCCAAAAGTTAGGGTGTGCCCAAATCCCATTAAGAATTAAACCCTGTGATTTTCTTCTACAAGTTTCAGTTGGATTTAAATGCACTTGTCTTAGATGCATTTAGTTGGGATAGTAGCTATGAAATAGTGAAGCGATCCTCATGATCACTGCAGGAGGCTCCCGCTGTCTGCAGGGAGGAAGCCGGAAAGCACTTCCCTCCCTGCAGACGATCACTGCCTCCTCTCTGGGCAGCCAGATCGGCCACCCACATGATTGCCGGTTCCATCACGGAGCCAACAGGGAAGGCGGGGATCGGGGGCCATGTGGCCCCCGGAAGTCCCAGGATGCCTCACGCAAGTGCCCAAGGCATCTTGGAGAGACCCCCGAGCCTGGGAGTCTGGTTGCAGGCCTCCCAGCAGGGGTCTTCTCATGTGTTGCCGCAGTGCAGAGCCGCACCACAGCAGCACATGATCCACCAAACGGGGTTAGCGGAGCACTCGCTCCACTAACCTCGTTTAAGGGGAGGAGGAGTTTTGCCGGTTTGCAGCTGGGAGCCACATGGCTCCTGTGGCCGAAGACGACCAGGGGAAATTGGGCTAGGTTCCAATTTGAATTGATTCGACTCAAATCTGGGTGATTCGAATTTGAATCGCATCACCCCTCAAAAGGGTGATACAAAACCAAGTTGATCTGCCATGTTGATCTGCCACTGCATCAGTTTGGTTTAAATCTGACTGTCAGATTTAAACCTATCTGAAGTACATGGGAGGGGGTCCTAGTTAAGAGTAGAGATGTGCATGAAATGAATGTTTGAATTTGTTCTGAATTTGAATCAAATTCTGAAAATTCATTTCAAATTTGAATCAGATTAAAATTCAGTCCAAAATTTCAATTTGAATTTGAATCAATTTGAACATGTCTTCGCACCTTTTTTTGACCAATCATGGGGCCTGAATAGTTTTTTAAAGTGCCATCTTTGAAAAATAATTCAAATCAAATTTCAAAAACTCATTTCAAATTTGAATTGAATCGCCGTTTTGAGGGGTGATTCAATTCAAATTCAAATCACTCAAATCACCCAGATTTTAGTCAAATCAATTCAAATCAAATCAATCTGCACATACTTAGTTAAGAGTCACCATGCTAAAAGAAGCAGAAAGTAGGCTCCATTCATTCTACTTAGAACTGCTTGTTTCTTGTATTCTGTTATTAGATTGAGGAGTTAAAGTCTGGCTTTTTGACGCAGCAAAATGCAATTACCTATGTTACCAAACACTTCCTGTACCACTCTGGATAGGAACGGCTTCATCTTGCTTATGGTAATTGTGTTTGCTGTGGCTGTGTCATTTTTATATAATTCTTTCTAGCAGTAAACGTGCAGTGTATAAAGGAAAGATGTACAATGGGGAAAGGAAGGGATGCACCAAATATAGGAACAAAATGTGAGGAGACTTTATGGTGGAAATAAGGTAATTTATGGTACAATGTTTTGTTTTGAGTTTGTTAATTTAGGAGGGCATTAGGAGGGATTTTCTAACTTTAAAAAGTATTTGACATTGGAATAATCTGCCTGACACAGTGTGGGGCTTTCCTTCACTAGATATTTTCAAACAGAAGTGGGACATCCATCTGTCCTGGATGCTGGAACAGATCCTTGATCGGAGCAGGGGCCTCCAAGGTGCCCTCCAACTCCAAAAATAAAATTTGATGGCTAACAATAAGACTTATGTTCAGAGAGCCATAGGCTGACATCCAGACTAATTTACTCATTACCCAGTGGGAGGAAAGCTGGTCTTGTGGTAGTGAGCATGAATTGCCCCCAATCTGCGTTGGTTTGGATCTGGATTGTAAGTTATTTTCCTTAGGGAATGGGGCCATAGCTCAGTGGTAGAACACCTGCATACTTGCATGCAGAAGGTCCCAGGTTCACTCCCTGGTCTCTAGGTAGGGCTTTGGAAAAACTCCTGCCTGAAACCTGGGACAAGCTACTGACAGTCAGAGCAGACAGTATTGAGCTAGATGGACCAGTGGTCTGACTCAGTATAAGACAGCTTCCTATGTTCACAGGGGTGGAGCTATAATTGGGAGGACATGTTCAAAGAACACAAGCCTCCCAGCTCCTAGGAGCCCTCACTCCCAGGCACTGGCTGTGTGTTTTCTTCGTTTTCTCCCTCAAGAATGAAGAAAACCAACAGATGGCAATGAAGCCAATGGAGAAATTAGTCCGTGCAGCCCCCTGGAGCTCATTTCACAGCCAGCAATGAAGCGCTGGCTGCGGGATTTTTTTGTTTGTTCGCGAGGGAGAGAACAAAGAAAACAAGCAGCTGGCAATGAAACTGGCTAGGAAATGAACTCCAGATGGCTTCACAGACCCTTCTGGGTGCAGGCCATGCCTGCTGTGTGTGATGTCACATATGGTGGGGGGTATCTGGTGTACAAGGGGGGACACTGGAGAGAGGGGTGGACATGAGCCCACCCTCCCCTAGTTATGTGCCTGTATGTTCCTATTAACTCCTGAGTTATTCTATTGAAATTAAGTAGAATTTTGGAGGAACTCCTGAGTAGTAGCAATGAGTCTGTATGTGTAGCCTATGATTCTTTGAACTCTTTAGACTCATTCACACGTTATGTTCAACATGTGTACAATGAGTGTACAATGTACACAGTAGGGATCTGCATGAAATGTATCTTGTAATCCATTTTGTGCTCAAAACGAAACACAAATCCCTGGAAAGTTTTGTTGGAACAACTGGTAGAGCCGGTTGTTCTGCTGGAATGAGCTTGAACCATTTTGAGGGGTTTGAGTGCCAATTTGGAGGGCTGATTATCCGGGAAGAGCTGGTCTACTGATTGGGGTCAGAGGGTAGACCAGGTCTCTCCCCCTGACGGCATGTCAGCCTGCACTGGAAGGCTGGTCTACCCACCACATGAGGCATGTAGACCAGGTCTCCACCCTGGACTTAGCATGTTTGCCCTCCTCAGATGACTGGTCTACCCAGAGTCCAGCCCACACTAAGTCTGGGTTGGAGGCCTGGTCTACCCACCTCACATGGCAGGTAGTCCATCCCTCTGAGGTGGGCTGATGCGCTCAATCCGCAATTGAGCAGATCAGCCTCCAACCCTAATTGGTAGACCAGCGCCCCGCAGTAAAACAGCCCTCCAAAACTGCGCTCAGGACACTCGGATTGTTTTGACTCGGAATGGGGTGGTTCTGTTCTGAGCTCAAAACAGACCCTTCATTTGAAGGGTGTTTTGTTATGAGCTTGGAACATTTGAAATGGCCCATTTTGAGTTGGAACATTCCAAGCTTGAAACGTTTTGCACATAGTACACAGGTACAGTCATTTATGTGCTATGTTGAATGCAGGTATAGAAGTATGCGTCCTATCTGTACCTTGCATTTGAAGGGCCTGTATCCTGGTTCACTTTTAAAAATAAACACAGGAACAGTCATTCACACAGACCTGTGTACACCCATACCCCATGATGAATCAGGCTTTTGTCAGGAGCAACTCTAATTCAGTTATTTCACGGAGAGAACAGAATTATTCTACACCTTTGAGATGATCTGGAAGATAGTTCTGTACTCTCCTTGAAAGAACTGAATTATAATCTCCTCAGTGAATTCTGCCGGTCTGTACTCTTACTACTCTGGTCTGTACTCTTCTCCTCAGTGAAGCAGATAAATAACATTAGCATGAACGTTTCATACAGAAAAATTGGAGTTCATGTGATGTAATAGAACATTGGAGGGAACACCTTATGCCTCTCTGGAGCTGCTGCTGTGTGGAGAGGTATATGCAGAGAAGTTGTCCTTGAAGCCAAGGAGAGTTTGGGGACATGAGGGACTCTGGGTATGAGAAGAGTTGTTTTGAATACAAGCCTTATGATAAGAGTCACCCAGAGAAAAGCCTGGAATCTTCTTGTCCCTGGCTGATAAATAAAACTTTGTTTTTCACAAATGGAACCACTGTCATCTTTGAGGAATGATCTGCCTGGATGAAGTGTTGGAGTAGGCCTCAAAGCTATGTAACAATGGTATCGAGAGAAAGGTCATGATCCAGCACCAGAGAACCACACATAAGGACACATCTCCATGGAAACAGAATATTGCTGGAATAAGTACCCAGATCCAGCAGACCTGAAAAGCAATCTGTGTCACACCAGGTCCCTGGGGAGTTATGGTGGTGCCAATGTTAGGGGGCAGTATATTAGTATTTGGAGACAGGTCATACCTCAGTGCAAGGACATCTGTTCTGGCTGCAGAAGGTCCCTGTCTCAGCATCTCCTCCTAAAAACAAATCTTCCGTAGCTGGTCTGAGAAAACATCTTGCCTTGAAGAGTTGGGGTCAAACTACACATTACTTTAAGCATGTGCTTTTGTTTGGTTTTTTTAAGCTAAGTAGCAGGTAGATCAGGCCCCTCCCTTTTAGATTGGATCAGTGATAGGAGAAGGGGATTTTAACCTTACCCCCATCATGGTCCTGAATAGCCTATCCTTCAGTTATGACTATTACTACTACTACTACTACTACTACTACTACCACCACTATGAATATTTATATACCACTTTTCATCAAAATTCTCAAAGTCGACTGCCTAACCAATTTGAACCAAATTTGGTAGAGTGGTAGTGAGTGACACATAGGGACACCACAATGGCATACTTTGTGATTATGTCACCCACCCCAATTCAAGATGGCAGACACATGAATGTTTGAGGTATAATTGAGCTAACTAGTGAAGTGCCTAAGCAATTTGGAAAAAATTTTGACCAGTTGTAAGGTACTGAAAGGAAGGTAGGCAGATTAGTTCTTACCAGAACAACTTGTTTTAAATTGCTTTAATGGTTAATGTTTTAATTCTCATTTTAATTTGTTATTTTATTGTAAAGAGACAGGAATATAATGGGGTGGAATATAAATATGTGAAATTAAATATAAATAAGTAAATCCAGCCTGGTGTGGTGCACTGGTGCTGTTATAGGGCCAGCGTGGTATAGTGGTTAGAGTGCTGGACTAGGACCGGCGAGACCCGAGTTCAAATCCCCATTCAGCCATGAGGCTTGCTGGGTGACTCTGGGCCAGTCACTTCCCCCTCAGCCTAACCTACTTCACAGGGTTGTTGTGAGGAGAAACTTAAGTATGTAGTACACTGCTCTGGGCTCCTTGGAGGAAGAGTGGGATATAAATATAATAATAACTAGTATTTTTAAGCCCGTTATAATAACGGGCGCTAGTTGTTGTTTTTTCCCCTTTCTGTGTGTCTGCATTTCTTGCATTTCCTTCCTCTTCTTGCTATTTCTTTCCCTCTGTCTTATTCCTTTCATGTTTCAAAACGGCCCATGTAAATGCCCCCGCGGCCGCCGCCGCCGACCAGCCGCCTGCCCGCCCTCCCAACTGGTTTTTGATCCAATTCCACCCCCCACGTTTAAGGGCCAAATTGGCCCATGCACTTGCCCCCGCTGCCGCTGCCGCCGGCCAACCGCCTGCCCTCCCAGCTGCCGAGACCTCCACAGCCTCAGCCCACGTCCTTCGCTCGATCACATTTGCGATTTAGAGAAGGAAAGAGGAGCTCGCATGTAGAGCTCCTCTCTCCTTAAAGCCTCTTCCCAAACTGGCGCTTTGGGTGCAAAGGCGTCCTTTGCGTCCATAGCGCCAGTTAGGGAAGAGGCTTTAAGGAGAGAGGAGCTCTGCATGCGAGCTCCTCTCTCCTTCTCTAAATAGCAAATGTGATCGAGTGAAGGACGTGGCCCGGGGCTGTAGAGGTCTGGTATGGGTAAGGAGATCTCGGCAGCTGGGAGGGTGGGCGGTCGGCGGCGACAGCCGCGGGGGGATTTACATGGGCCGTTTTGGCCCTTAAACGTGTGTGGGGGGGTTGGATCAAATAACAGCAGGGAGGGCGGGCGGCTGGGCGGTGGTGGCGGTCGTGGGGGCATTTACATGGGCCGTTTTGGCCCTTAATCTACAACAACATGGTCTGGCCCTTAATCTTCAAAAACATGGCTGCCCATGTCTGGGCGGCCGTATCTTTATCAGCAGTTCTGAGCATGCACTCCGCGCATGCTCAGAACTGCCGAAAAAGACACGGGCGGCACGAACGCACGCCCAAGCCTTTTATTATAGAGGATAATAATAAATTGTGCAGTTACCCTGGAGAAGTACGAGTAGCAAAAGTTGAATGAAAAAGTGTTTCTTTTTCATATGGTTTTCTTCTACTTTGTGTGAAACAATGCCGCAAAGGCAGAACCATCCCTCCATGGTTCTTTGTCTGGTCGTTCCTCTTGGGAGGTTAACAGACTTTGAAAAGGATTTCAGTTCTCTCAAGTACACTCCGCATTTGGAGAAATGCCTTCATTTAAAATATCCTGGCTAATATTTGAAGCTATTCTCTTTGCCTGCTGAGGCAGAAGTCATTCAACTGTTTACTCAAGTGTAATCTCGAACATGAAAAAGGAATTTTCCACGGCAAGTTGGTGGAGGGACCATGAAATTTATTGCCAGGAAATTTAGGACCAACAAACAGAGGCACTTTTTAACACAACACATAATCAACTTGTGGAATTCTCTGCCACAAGATGTGGTGACAGCTAACAACCTGGATGGCTTTAAGAGGGGTTTGGATGACTTCATGGAGGAGAGGTCTATCAATGGCTACTAGCTGGAGGGCTGTAGGCCACCTCCAGCCTCAAAGGCAGGATGCCTCTGAGTACCAGTTTCAGGGGAGTGATAGCAGGAGAGAAGGCATGCCCTCAACTCCTGCCTGTAGGCTTCCAGTGGCATCTGGTGGGCCACAATGTGAAACAGGATGCTAGACTAGATGGGCCTTGGGCCTGATCCAGCAGGGCTGTTCTTGTGTTCTTAAGCAGAAGGTTACTGGTTTGAATCCCCGCTGCTACTATATTGGGCAGCAGTGATATAGGAAGCTGCTGAAAGGCATCATCTCATACTGCGTGGGAGGAGGCAATGGTAAAGCTCTCCTGTAGTCTAGCAAAGAAAACCACAGGGCTCTGTCAGTGCCAGGATTTGACACCGACTTGACAGCACACTTTACCTTTAGGTTGGCTGCAGAAGTTCTGGGTCTGAGCCACTGCCAGTCAGATGAAACAATCATGGGCTAGGTAGTCCAATGCCTTAGGCGTACTTTTGAACCTGCCTTGTAAAGGTTTAACATTTGTTATTCCAACATCAATGACTCTGGACTCTGGCTTGATGATCTCCAAGGCTTCCCTATAATTTCCAGAAGGCAATCGAGCCATAACTTGCCCATGATGGAGGGCAAAGCAGCTATGCCTTTCAATTACTTTTAAAAAGAAGGGGGGGAAGACAAGATCAATACAAAATAGTAAATCATACTGTCTTCTTGAAGGCACTGAGAACTGATCGGGCAGTCATTTCAGAAATGGTATGTTATTACAACCCTACAGGGAGAAAAGGGAACCTTGTTCGAGCAAATTTATGAGCTGAGGCTCCTTTACCACCACATGATCAAAAAATGTTATGGATTACAGTAATAAGAACTATGTTTGACATGCTGCACCTACCCTTTCCAATGGATCTGTCTATGCTACTACATCATGATACAGAAGAATGAATCCATTCTAATAGATCAGGGCTTTCCAACTTTGAGTCATCAGATGTAATTGGACTATAACTCCCATCATCCCCAGCCACAAAGGCCTTCAGTCATTGCTTCTGGGGATGATGGGAGTTCAACAATATCTGGGGACACAAGGTTTGGAACCCCTGCTATAGTAGAACAGGAGGAACGAACTCCTCTCCATACAAGCTGTAGCCTGGCCAGAGGCCACCACTGTTTCTGTGCATGTTTACATTACACTTTATGCCATTTCTCCCCTGCATCTTTCTCCGATCTAAGTGCTTCCCCTTCCCTTGGACTGTTTGCTCAGATTACTGGCACCTGTACTCCCCTGACTGCCGCATGGAAAAAACAGCAGTCAGTGGGAGGCTGACAAATTTTGATCTGATGGGGAAATAGTTAAACACCCATATCTTCCAGAGCAGGGCTGCACAACTTTGACCCTCCAGTGGTTATGGGATTAAAACTCCTGTGGATGATGAGAGTTGTTAGCAAATGAGCAAAAGGACACCTTTGAAAGCAGTGATTCTCTTCTATTTAGCAGGGGGAGAGCAACTGGCCCTATTCAGCCCCAGCACAGCATCCCTCCAGTGTCTTACTGGTATATACTTTATGTTTCTTTTTAGACTGTGAGCCCTTTGGGGACAGGGGACCATCTTACTTAAGCATTATTTATTTTTCTATGTGAATTACTTTGGTGGTGGTGGTGGTGGTGGTGGTGGTCCAATAATAGCCGGAGGAGGGCCAAAGTTGCTCAGCCCTGTCTCAGAGCAACTTCCTCAATCAAATTAGCAGCCTCCCTGCTGCATTTAGTGAAATCAATCAATCAATCAATCAGGAGAGCAAGAGTGGATTTCCTGGTATAACACGTAGTTTGGCATTTATTCATTATTGCAATTCCTGGTTAAGGGGGGGAAATCTGCTCATTTTCTATAAGAGGCCACTGAATGAATGTCACCTGTGACCTTGTGTCCTGGAGGCTGAAAGCCTCTGTATTACCATTCACAAACTCAGCCTTAGTCCCTGCAAGACAGAGTTGCTCTTGTTCAATTCTTGATCTGACCCGGTTTTGAGTGTCTCCCTTGGTGGGTTCATGCTCCCCTTGAAAGAGCAGGCTTGTGATTTGGGGGTCATCCTGGATTCACAGCTCCTGCTGGAACAGCAGGTGGAAGCCGTGGCCAGGACAGCCTTTGCCCAGTTTCATCTGGTGTGCCAATTGTGGCCTTACCTCGACCAGCAGGCTCTGGCAACCGTGAATCATGCCCTTGTCACCTCTTGGTTGGACAATTGCAATGCACCCTACCTGGGGTTGCCTTTGAAGATGACTTGGAAGCTTCAGCTGGCTCAAAATGCCGCAGCCCGGCTGTTTATGGGCAGCACAAAATAGGATCACGTTTCACCTTTGTTGAGGTCGCAACATTCGCTGCCAGTTCGCTTCTGGGTCCAATTCAAAGTGCTGGTTATCACCCATAAAACCCTTCAGGGTTTGGCGTCTGTGTACCTTCAGGACGGCCTCTCCTGTCCAACTTAGACTCAGCCTGTGAGGTCGTCTCAGGTGGGTCTTCTCAGAGTTCTGGGCCCAGGGGAGGTACGGGGGCCCGGGCTTGTGGAGAGGCCTTCTCTGTTGCAGGCCCCTCCTTATGGAAGACCCTGCCTCCTGAGATTCGTAATGCTCCCTCCCTTCTGTCCCTTCTGAAGCTCCTGAAAACCTATCTATTTTGCGAGGCTTTTAGTTGTGTGTGTGTGATTTTTTTTTATTTTTTGTTTGTTTCCTGTTTTCGCTGTTGTTTTAATTTATGTAAACCACCTTGAGTCTAAGGAAGTCAGGAGGTCAATAAATTTGCTAAATAAATAAATAAATAAATAAATAAATGGCACTCTACCTCAAAGCCCTTTTCAGTGAATTGAGGCCATTACCATTGGAAGGTCCAGAGTTCCTGTAGTGCATAATGAAAATTGTGCTTGGTATAAATCAAAGCTAGCATTCCGTCTCTAACACATCACAAGGAAATACCTTTTCTCAAAAGGAGCAAAACAGATTTCCTTACAATTCTTTAGCCTCAGGTTTGTGAGATAATGAACCTAGGTTTTTTGCAACTACACCTTTCCCGGTAGTTGTTGTTGCCCAGGAAATTGACAGTGGCTGCCCTGCTGTTAAGTGTGACCCACATCCAAATAAAAAAGACTTCATCCCACCTTCTCAGTTAAAACTAGAACCATTTGTTCTGCAGATGCCTCAGAACCTGCTCTCTGCATGTGGCAGGAGATGGTTTCTCATGTTATAGTTTTAGTTGTATACTTAAGACTTGTCATCATAGTTGGCTGACATGATGAGCAGTGTTCCGTCAATGGGATCAGAGTTGTGTTGAGGCAGGTAGCATTCAGAGCAGTTTGTCTGTTTCTGCATTTATATCCTGCTTTTTCTCCGAAAAGGTCAGCATGGTATACATGGTTATATTTATACTCACAACAACCCTTTGAGGTAGGTTAAGCTGTGAACTAAGTGACTGTCTGGCCCAGAATCATCCAGTGAGTTTTATGATTGAATGGGGACTTGAACCCGGGTCTCTACCAGTCCTAGGTCAGCACTCTAACTACTACATCACACTGGCTGTCCTGTAACTGGGATCAGAGCTGTGTTGAGGCAGAGAGCCTTCTGCGAAGTTGCCCTGCATGCTTAATGGGCAGGGCAGAGTGTAGGGAGGTAGATCGGGAAGTGATTTTTGCTCCCCCCACCGGGAAAAGCACCGTTCTCTGCCAGAAATATGTCTGCAAGGGCCACACAGCCCTCAAAGACATATTTCTGGCAGTTAACAGTACTATTGCAGCCCCGATCCCCCACCTTAGGCGCTGCCCTGCCTATCAAGCCTACAGGGCAACTACTCTGAAAGCTTCCTGCTTCAGTGCAACTCTGCAATGAAAGTTGGATCTCATTGACAGATCATGGCCCATCATGTCAACTGTTATTTATTGTTGTTTGTTTATAGTAGTAATAAGCCACCTAATGGCACAGTGGGGAAATGACTTGACTAGCAAGCCAGAGGCTGCTGGTTCGGTTCCCTGCTGGTATGTTTCCCAGACTATGGGGAACACCTATACTGGGCAGCAGTGATCTAGGAAGATATTGAAAGTCATCAGGCTCGGACTGGCCCACAAGGCAAAAGAGTATATTCCCAGTACGCCCCACCTGCAGAGCGCCCCTGTGCCCCGCCACACTCGGCAGCAGTGAATACTAGTGAATACTCCCACCCTTAATCACCCATTCTGCTCAAAACCCGGCACCCTCCCCACATACATTCCACCGCCCTCTCAGTGCCCCCAGTCTGACCCTGAAAGGCATTATTTCATACTGCACGGGAGGAGGCAATGGTAAACCTCTCCTGTATTCTACCAAAGACAGCCACAGGGCTCTGTGGTCACCAGGAGTTGACACCGACTCGACAGCACATTTTACCTTTATTTATAGTAGTACTGTCTACTTAATTTCAGGCCAGGCCTCTGGGAGTGGTTTACATAAAGTTTTAAAGAACAGTAATCAATCTATAAAAGGTTAAATTCAATAAAAACAGGATAGCAGGGCAGGAAGAAATCTATTTTAAAAGGTGGGGGGGGGGAGAGAAATGGAATAGAGGAAATCCTCTTTTAAGATATATGTGTAACCATACCAAATGTGACAAAAGGACATTGAGAAACATGTTGGCATTCAGGGACTCTAATAGAGACCCAGACTGGCTGCCCCTGCTTGTGAAGTGTACACTTCAGGGCAAACCTGGGTCTACTACCATGTAACGGATGAATTGATTCTTGACCCCCACAGGCTGCAGCATAGATTTTCAAAGAGTGAATGGGTAGACAGCATAGATGGCCAGATGGCATTTTGATTCTTCCAACTCTATCATTTTCAGAGAGCTGAGTGCTTTCCAGACTAGCTGCCCAACAGCAGCAAAATGCCTCCGTTCAGGCAAGTCGCATTCGAAACGTAAACAGCAGGGTGAATAATCTCACGGAAACGAACAACCTGAAAAAACAGCAACGTTTTAATGCCAGATATACGACATCCTAGCTCTATATTGCAGCGATTAAATTCAGAACAAAGCATTGGAAATGTGTATGGCACCCTGCTGTCTGCGTAGGGACTGCGGTGTTACAACACAGGATGTGTGCAAGCACACTTCCGAAATACGATGCAACCCCATTGCAGGGTCTAATCTGGAAACCGCCCTGATGGGAGAAGAGCTGAATAGTCCCCTTTGCAAAGCAGAGTCCAACCTGGTTTGCATTTGGATGGGTGACTGCATGTGAGCTCTGTCTGCTGTTGATTATTCCCCTTGGGGGATGGGGCTGTGTAGCTCAATGGTAGAGCATCTGCTTGCATGCAGAAGGTCCCAGGTGCATTCCCAGGCATCTCCAGGTAGGGCTGGGAGAGACTAGTCCTGCCTGAAACCTTAGAGAACTGCTGCCAGTCAGTGTAGACCAGGCCTGCACAACATAAGGCCCAGGGGCCAGATTCAGCCTGCAGGGACTGTTTTACTGGCCCCAGGTATCCTGCAGCAACTTAGCAGCTGGGAACTGCCTTATAGCATAATCCTGTCCTGTGCATGCTTTCTTAGATATATGCTCCATGGTGTACCCAGTGAGGCTTACTCCCATGCAAGGAGCCTGAAAGCAACAATTATGGGAGAGGAGAGGACTTGGCATTTGTTTGGGGCTGGTATGCACTCCAGAGGCCCCACTGATTGAGCAGGGATGGGACCAATTCTCTGGCCACTATCCTTGGTTGAAACTATGGGTCCATTGACAGGGGGAATAGATCCACAAGTAACTAATAATATTTTTAATTTTAATGTAATGATGTGCTAAAAATTGACACAGCCCCTGCACACCCATTTGTGGATGGTTCCGGCCCACCAGGGCATTTGGGTTGTGTGGCCCTGGTGTAGACAATACTGAGCTAGATGGACCACTGGTCCGACTCAGCTTCCTGTGCTCCTACGATTCGACAACAGTCAGGGGCATATCTAGGGTGGGGCAGGCAGGGCACGTGCCCTGGGCGCCACTTGCAGGGGGGCGCCATTTTGTAAAATTAAAATTATTTTAAAAATTGGCTCCCGAAAACAAAATGGCCACTGTGCATGCTCAAATGGCCTCTGTGAGGCCCTAGGTCATGCCAGGCCTTGCAGAAGCCATTTGAGCATGTGCTGTGGCCATTTTGTTTTCAGTGGCCTTTTTTTTTTAAAAAAAAAGATTATTTTTAAAAATGGCCACTGCATATGCTCAAATGGTCCCTGCGAGGCCCTAGAGGCCAGTGGGGTGAAGGGGAATCTTTGCAGACCCACCCCCCCAGCCTTTAGGAAGCCCCCCAAAGGAGCTACAGGTAAAAAAATTAAAACAATTAATATAATATAAGACACTGTACACATATTCAGATTGGCATTATGTACAGAGAACCAGGGCTTGTGAATACTGAGCTGAAGCTTATGAGCTAGGATTGTATTCATTTGCTCTTACTTTGCTTCTTGTGATAAGTGAGTTAATGTGATGTCTTAATAATATGGCTATTAATGGTGAGTTTGTCTTTGAATCAGTGTGAAATCCTTAGTATTAAGGCCACTGGGAGTTTCTTGCTCTCTTTCTCTCATTTTAACTGTCTTTCTGAAATACTAGAATATATTCTAAGCAGTGACACAGTTTACTCTGCATAGCCTTTAATTATTTTCAGAGTATCTGGGAAAAGCCAAATTCTCCATTTATTTTTAAAACGTATATAATGGTGATGCTACAATGCATAGTAGAGAATTAGACAGGCACTTCTGTTTAGTTTTCCAAGTACACCTCCACATAGTATTTGGGTATTTCATGAGCCCCAGCATCCTGAAATTTGTAGTTTTCCAGCATTTTTTGGTCTGGCTACGTCCACTGCTAAATAGTTTTTGAAATATTAAAAGATTAACGAGCCTGACTTGTATTTTTGAGCTGATATGGTAAACTTATCTGAAAGATGGGTGTCAGATGCTTGGACAGGGGGCGCAATTTCAGTGTTTGCCCTAGGCGCTATTTTTCCTGGATACGCCTCTGACAACAGTTGGATTCTTACTGACTCTTATCATTCTATGAATTAATACAACCTACTTGGCCCAGTTGTGGATCTTGTTGACAGCTGTTCCAAGCCAAAATCTGAACTGCCACTGTTCCCGAAATGGATTGCAGGCTGCTGCCTTGAGCAAGTTCATCTGCTGAAGACAGTAATTACCCATTTTCTGTCTTAACGAGAATGGGCGGCAACCATATATCCCAGCCGAGTAACAAGGAAGATGTTTTCTGTAACCCATAGCAACAGTGATATGTAGCACAAAAAACAGCAAGACCTAGTTCCACCCACTTTCCCTCCCTATTCTAGCTTGTCGCTTGCAGACAGTATAAAGCCCCAAAGCGGAGCCGTGACAATGGACAGCAATGACAAGTGTGTGTGCTGCCATTTCACATTCTCCGTTACGTTTCTGTGCCTGCCTGTTGCTTAATGATTGATGTTAGGAACCAAGATGGCATGTATACATTTCTAGTTGCATTCTTGGGTGGAAAGAACAAGTACTGACTGGTAGGGAGCCAGTGATTCAGCAGCCCAAGCATTCAAGAATGGTTAGCAGAGAAATAAATGAGGATGTCAGGGAAGATTTAGATTTATTATTAGTTCAGAGAAAATCCCTTTTGAATGAATCGCGGTTTGATGGTGCTGCATTTCTTATGGAATCCACAATCAGGTTTCTTATGGAATCCAGAAAGAGGGATTGGCTTTGGAATTTTGTGTCTGTACATTCTTTAGCAACACCTGACAAAGGAAACTATTTCACTGGCAATACTCCTGCCCTTGTAAGGAACATAAATGCACTGGGAAAGGATTCTCCATTTCTCTTGAGGTGCTGCAGTACAGTAACATATAATGCACAGGCTAAGAATGGGCAATTGGTAGATATAGACCTCGAATCCATGTTTAATAGATCACCTTGTTAGCTGCAGCGTGAAGAGGAGCGCTTATGATGCGTGCTTCCATGCAAAGTCCATGAGGCAGGTCCACACATTTGGGTGATCAGTACCATCTCAGGGGATGAATGCTCTTAGTTATTTTTGGCAAAGTTTGCCTCCCTTAGACAGAGCCCTTAATGGCGCAGTGGGGAAATGACTTGACTAGCAAGCCAGAGGTTGCTGGTTCAAATCCCCACTGGTATGTTTCCCAGACTATGGGAAACACCTATACTGGGCAGCAGCAATATAGGAAGATGCTGAAAGGCATAATCTCATACTGCGTGGGAGAAGTGATGGTAAACCCCTCCTGTATTCTACCCAAGTCAATCACATGGCTCTGTGGTTGCCAGGAGTTGACACTGATTTGCAGGCAAAATTTTGCCTTTCCCTTCCTTAGAGATGGAAAATAGGTGATAGCATTATTGCACCCAGAGCTTTTTCTGTGTTATCACCCCTTCTTTATCCCTACCCCCAAACAATTAAGGTAAAATTTCACCCATGTTTGCACAGAGGAACAGGTCAGGGTAACAATCAAAAAATTGTCAGGGTCAAGGGAATTGTCATTGTCAGGGCCAAGGAGGTAACAATGAACAAATCATTGTACTCTCTCCAAGCAGTAATTTTGGCAGAACATTCTTGATAACTTCCATTCCCATTCCTCTGACAACTTGAATAAAATTTTACAATTGTTTTTGTGCTTCCAAAAATTAATAAAAGAAGCTTTTAAAACACCATTGCTAAATTGGCTGCTGCAGACATGATGGTCAGGACAATAAAAGCAAGATAACACACTGGAAAATGAAAGAACTACAATGCCATCAACTATTTTCCATCTCTACGGGCTTAGGCCTTGTCAAAAATAAAAATGAGCATTCCACCCCCCGCCCGACTGTATGGACCTCCCTATCTGGCTCATGTACTACAAGCCCCTTTCCTCTGTCCTTCATTTTCTCACTTTCCATGGAGGATCCGGATGACATCATGGCCAAATCATTGCATTCTAGTACTTTTCTGTATTGCCCCATGTGTTCTTTTAGGCCTCTTTTTTATTTTTGGGACTGGGGCTTGTTTGTTGCAAAACAAAAACAAAACAAAACAAAAAACACATTGCAGTGCCAGCCTGTCCAGTCTGGTTGGGCAAAGCATTATTATTTTAACACTTAGGCTGCACTGAATTGGAAGTGTCCTGTTCGCACTAGAGGTGCTGTGAGCATTTGAACCAGGGTTCTTGAAAAACAGATTGTCCCTGTGCAAATACTCATGAACAGGATCCAGGCAAGTGTCGGCAGCCCGTGCTTGCCTCAATTCTACAAGCTGCTGCTGCAACCTCCCTGTATCCCAAAAGTGAAGTACTCACTAGGGACGTGCATAAAATGGATTTTGCATTCTTTTTAACGTTCGGAACAAAACGCAGATGGCTGAAAAGTTTTGCCAAAACAATGGTCGGCACAATTGTTTCATCAGAACAAACCTTGAAATGTTTTGAGTGTTTTGGCTATAGGGAACAATGGGGAAACTTGAAACTCTCCATTGTTCCCCCATGAGTAGCTCCTAGGGACACCAAAGTGGGTTGGGTGGTAGTGCATGGTAGGTGCTACCTACCACCCAACCCACAAAAGAGACGGTTATGATTTGTATGATCACAAGCCAACAAAGAAGCAAGGAGATAGCAAGCCAATCAGAAGCTAGTCCCAGAAAGCCAATCAGCAAGGGGAAAACAGGTCTCCAAAATGGCACTTGAGTTGAAACATCAAAACATTTCGAATCGAAATGGGGTTGTTTCATTCTGAGCTCAAAACAGTCCCTTTATTTAAAGGGTTTTTTGTTCCGAGCTTGAGACACTCAAAATGGCTCATTTCACATCAAAATGTGTCGACGTCTAAATGTTCTACACATGCCTAGTACTCATTTTAGGGACTAGGGAATGGGGTGGAGGCAGCAGCAGGCACTCTCAGCCCCCCAAAGGAGCATCTTTTCCCAGCAAAAACTCGGACTGGAACTCCCAGTGACACAGCAGTGCCATTTTCCCACCAGAAATTCTGGGACTGGAAGTTCAAGTCCTCATCAAGGAAACCATGCTTCACTGGGACTCTAGGAATGGTCAGCTCCTGCTCCTTCAGGATCCTGCAGGATTTGTGTATTGCCACGGTCAGGCAACGTAGACCCGACCTTATTATCTGTGGTTCAAAAAATAGGCAAAATCAGCCTATCAACAGTTCCTGGGTGACTGGGAATGACATCCGATGTCATTTCCAGTCACCATTTTGCAGCATGGAACCATTTTGTGGCTCTTAAAAAATTTTTCTCATGACTTTTTGCAGAAAATCCAAGGAAGTGGGTGGGGTTGCTGGACAGCTGGAGACCTGGAGAGCATGGTGCTGTACTTCCTTCTTCTTATTCCTGTCTACTCCCCACTATTTTTAGCCCTTTCTTAACCTCACAGAACGTAACCCCTCAATTTCCATTGACCCAAAGTTTTGTCATCCGTGGTTGTAGGCCAGAACAGAATCCCCATAGATAACGAGGGCCACCTTACTTACATGTGGGTAAATGCTATTAAAAGTCAAGGAGACAGGCAATAAGTGCTGTGCAGAATCCCCATTTTAATTCTGCTTCCAGCTAATTCTGGAAAAACAATGCCTAACTGCACTAAAGAGCACTAATGTGGAAGCAACCACTGATGGGAGTGGGCTGAAACGGGAATATCAACCAGCCTCCCATTGAATTGTAAGATTTCATGGTATCTACAGGTGGTTTCAGGGCTTTTTGCCTTTGAGGACTAGATTGCACTTCTTCAATAATATTTTCTGAAATGATACGAACATACAAACGGGCCTGCTGGATCAGGCCCAAGATCCGTCTAGTCCACCATCCTGTTTCACACATTGGCCCACCAGATGCCTCTAGGGAGAGGAGAGATGGTCTTCTGGTAGCAAGCATGACTTGTCCCCTTAGTTAAGCAGGGTCCACCCTGCTCACATATGAAAGGGAGACTAGAAGTGTGAGCACTGTAAGATATTCCCCTCAGGGGATGGAGCTGCTCTGGGAAGAGCAGAAGGTTCCAAGTTCCCTCCCTGGCAGCATCTCCAAGATAGGGCTGAGAGAGATTCCTGCCTGCAACCTTGGAGAAGCCGCTGCCAGTCTGTGAAGACAATACTGATCTAGATAGACCAATGGTCTGATTCAGTATATGGCAGCTTCCTACTTTCCTATGAAGTCCACAGTTTGTGACATAATCTAATATAACACATTAATAGAAAAGTACATTCCTTTGTGGAATGTACTTTTCTAAACATGTTGTGGCTATTTAACTTTTCATTTCCGCCATGCTATAAATGGTGTGTTACAGAGAAAAGACCCAAAGGAGAATAAACTGTTGGTAGAAAAGTAGCAGCGAAAGGTGAAAGGCCTCCCTGATCTTCTCACCTAGTATACACAGGAAACCTTCTCTATCGGGGAGCATTAAAAATAAGATCTGATCACCGCCTACAATGATGGCCCAGAATTTACCTATGTATATCTGTCAAAATGAACACAAATGATGTCACAACCTGAGTATTTTTGTTATTGGCGCCTCCCTTCCATTCACACTTTGGCCATATGAGCTGTGTTGCTTGTTTGCTTTCTGATTAACTTGTAGCGACGCAGAACAGAACTCTCTGTGAGCGTTCTGGCTGGATATTTGCTGTTCTAGTTTATTGTGAATAAATATTGATATCTAGGATTGGGAAAATCACATTCGCTATTAAAAATAAGCACCATGACTATACCAGCAGGGTGCAAATGGATCCTGGATACATTTCCGTTAAGACAGGCACACAAACATAGACACACTGAGAGGCAGGTTTATCTTATAAGCACTTTTTTAAAAACGCCAGAGAATGCCAATCTTATTTTTGTTCACATTTCAAAGTGATGTCAAGAAGACACGGGGCCCAACTACACAGTAGGTCTGTTCACATGACCATGGGATGGTGGTGGACTGAAGGTTTAGAGAGCTCTTACTCCAGTATATGAAGAGTATATTTTCAGAACCTCTGTTTGAGTCAGCAAACACAGGAAATACACTGGCCCAGTTCATATGTACAAGTTAACTGGAGTTAAGCATGGCTGAGGTTTCAGTTTTTAACTCCAAATTGCACTGCATACGTTCACCAAACCTTGGCCAGCCAAACTCCAGTTGAAGGAGAGGGGAGCAGCTCCCTCCTGCCCGGCTGCACAGGCACATCCCTGCCATCTCTATGATTAGAGTTTGGAATAGGCCCAAAACTACGGTTATAGTAGAGTCAGCATTTGGGCATAATGCTTCAGCGGCATAACCTCCATTGTTGGTGATGAAATATAGATATAATTAATGGTTCCAACTGGAGTTTGGCAAGGCAAACTAGAGTTAACTTTCGACCTGTAACCACAGCTTCGCACTTTCTGGCGAAAGTCCGTTACAACCTTGGCCAGTTATAACTGTGGTTATCCTGTATGTCTGAACACAGCCACTGGGTTTGAGTAAGAAGGGTGGGGTGTCCATTGTGGAAATGCTGCAAGCATGAAGACCTAGTATGCCTTCTCAGCATGCTTTGTGCTGCCAGTAGCCTGGAAGGCTTCGTTTCATCAGTAGCTGCCCTCTGTTTGACCACAGAAGAATACGGGGTGGACCCAGCCCTGCTGAAGTTGCTTTTCAGAGTAGCAAGTTATTTATTTATTTATTTATTTATTTATTTATTTATTTATTTATCTATCTATCATATTTTATACCACCTGATATGTACATCACTAGGCAGTGTACAAAATTTAAAATAACATTTAAAAGTCAATAGATTAAAATACACAAGACACAATAAAATAATATAAAACAGTTAAAATTAAAATTATTAAAATTAATTCTAATTAAAAGCTTGTGAGAACAGGAGAGTTTTGAGGGTCTTCCTAAAAACAAACAGAGAAGGAGATGCTCTTATTTCAGCAGGGAGTTTATACCAAAGCCCTGGGGCAACAACAGAAAAAGCCCGGTTTTGGGTTGCCACCAAAAGAGCTGGTGGCAATCATAACTGGACCTCAGGGCTGTCCTTAGAGTGGGGCGACTGGGGCAATTGCCCCAAGCCCTGCCCTGATACAGGCCCCACTCTTGGCACACTGCAGTGCAGCCTGCCCTCCTCTCTCCCCCAGTCCCAGCCACTTATTTTTCCCCACAGCTCAGACGGAGCCGTTCTTTTGTGTCTGTGTGCAATTTGAAAAGCTCTCAGGCAAGCTGCTAGAGTTCTTTCTCTCCCCGCCTCTCAGCTGTTTGGCAGGTGGGTGGGGCTTCCAGAGAGGCCTCCTTGCAGGCCTCGCTGACGCCTGAAGCTGAGGAAGGAAGCAAGGAAGCAGGCAGGCAAGGCAGGCAGAGAGTGTCCAGCACCAGAGCTCTCTGCAGACCCTCTGCCCAGCCCAGCCAGCCTTAGTAATGGAGGTATGATGTGATTTCCTTTTTGTGGTCATTTCCCCCACCACCACCTTGAATATTTAGGGATTGGCTTGCCATAGGGCTTTGGTATTGAGCAGAGATGTAGAGCAGGGTGGGAGGAATATGTATTTTTAATGTGAAGTGGATTGGACAAATTGTTGGCTTTTAATTTTTTCTTTAATTTAAAAAAAACCCATCCAAAAAGTCCTATAAGTGGCTTGTTTCATGGCAGAAAAATCCAAAAATGTCTGGAACTGAAGCCCCTCAGTGGTTTCATGTAGATATTAAAGAGCATTGGAGACAGTATGGAGCCTTGTGAAACTCCACACTTTAGTTCTCACTTTGCACAACAGTCTCCAAGCAACACCATCTGGAATCTACCAGAGATGTAGTAGTGGAACCACTGTAAAACAGTGCCACCCAATCCCACCTCCCCCAAATGGTCCAGAACGATGCCATGGTTGATGGTATCGAAAGCCACAAAACCAAAAGAATCAGCAGAGTCACACTCCATCGATAGCCAGTTGGAGGTCATCCATCAGGCCAACCAAGGCTGTCCAACCCCATAGCCCACACGAAAGCCACTCTGAAATGGGTCTATATAATCTGCATCATCCAAAACTGCCTGGAGCTAAGAGGCCACACAATCACCTTGCCCAACCATGGGAGGTTAGAAACAGGTCTGTAATTAGCTCTCTGAGGGATCCAATGCAGCTTTGATCAAAAGTGGTCTAAAAATAGCCTCCTTAAGACAAGGAGGCATCCTGCCCTCACTCTGAGAAATATTTATAATATTTACCAGACCCTCTCTGATAATATGAGTTTCAGAATCGATAAGCCAAGTTGGGCAAGGGTCAAGAGAACAGGTTGTAGGACGCACAGTCCGAAGCAGTTTGTCCACTTCCTCAGGAATCACAGACTGAAAATGATCCAATCTAATCCCATTAGAGGAGTTGCCAGACATCTCCACAGTAGACTCAGCAGTAACTGTGGAATCCAGCTCAACCAGAATCTGAAATATTTTATCTGCAAAAAAGTCATTAAAAATGTCACAGTGAGTGACCGCTGGTTCCAAGTTTAAATTCAAGGGGGAGGTGGGTACATACTAGTCCCTTCACAACCCTAGACAACTCAGTTGGACATGAATTTGCAGAAGCAATGCGGGCAGAAAAGAACTGCTTCTTTGCCACATGCACTACCAGAGCATAGATCTTCAAATGTGTTCTGTGTTGTGCCTAATCAGATGCACACTGAGTCTTCCTCCACTTGTGCTCTCATTGTCTACCTTGCTGCTTCAGCTCCCGTGGTTCATCCAAATACCACGGGGCAGTCTTTAAAGCAAGTTGGAGCAAGTAATGTGAGTGACATGTTCTCAGAGGGGAGTGTTCAAATGCTGTGGTGCAAAGAGTGCATCATTCATGACACTTTTAGGATCCCATAATCCTTTGCCAGGACCCAGGTCCCAAAGGGAGGAACATAGTAGGCTGCCTTATACAAAGTCAGAACACTGTTTCATCTAGTTCAGTATTGTCCACACTGACTGGCAGCAGCTCTCCAAGATTTCAGGCAGGAGTCTCTCCCAGAACTACCTGGAGATGCTGCCAGGGATTGTTTCTGGTACCTTTGGTGTGCAAAGCAGATATTCTACCTCTGAGCTACAGCCACATTCCCGAAGGAGAATATCTTACAGCTGGGCTCACATGTAGTCACCCATCCAAACACAAACCAGGGCAGACCCAGCCTAGCAAAGGAGACAATTCATACATGCTACTGCAAGACCACCCTAAGTGGCACAGCAGGGAAATGCTTGACTAACAAGCAGAAGGTTGCCAGTTCGAATCCTCCCAGCAGCGATAAGGGAAGATGCTGAAAGGCATCATCTCATATTGCGCAGGAGGAAGCAATGGTAAATCCCTCCTGTATTCTACCAAAGACAACCACAGGGATCTGTGGCCGCCAGGAGTCAAAATAGACTTGACGGCACACTTTACCTTTACTGCAAGACCAGCTTTCCTCCCTAAAGGAGTGAAAATGAAGGGCGAAGGACATGTGACGGTGCAGCTTCATGATTGGAACTCCCAGTGGAATTCACTTCTTGTAAAGGCAGCTATGAGTATGGAGAGAGAATTTGGATCAAGGTTGCAGCGTAGGGAAGGGGACTCCAACCGTTTTCTCCGGTGCCAATTTCCAACTTACACCGCGCCCCTCTCAAGCTGCCATCAGCTGCAAAATGGAAAATGTACAGGTACAAAGTGTGCCCATTAAGGTTTATGTGCCCATTAAGCTTTTTTAAATATGTGCTCATTGTTTCCCCCTGTGCAGCTAATAGCAGCTACAAGAGTGGCAAGCTGGATCAAGGCCAAGGCATGGTGGGAAAGAGTTGCCCCTTCCTCTCATGCCATGGCCCTCGTCCAAATCCGGGTCCCTATGGCTTCTTCTGCAAGAAGAAAATTTTGTTGGGGGTTCCAGTCATGGAGCTAATAGAACTTGTCATACAGGGCCCTCCACCCCTCGAGCATGCTGGCCACCTCAGCTTATTGGGCAGCGATAGTGGTGGCCCCTTCAGCTTATTGGGCAGCGATGATGGTAGATGGCAGGCAAGCTGATAGGCAGTGGCAGCACCTGTTCCTCCCTCCCCTGGAGAGTTAGCACCCCTGCTAACTGAGCAGAGGGACCTTTTCTGTGGTGATTCTCTTATATTGAGCAGGGGGAGAGCAACTGACCCTAAGCAACCCCAACACAGCATCCTTCCAGTGGCTGTTGCTGGTGTCTGCCTTATATTTATTTTTAAAGCCCTTTTGGGAAAGAGAACCATCTGTCTATCTATCTGTCTAGCTAGCTAGCTAGCTTTGAGGACTTTGTTGAAAAGTGGTATATAAATATTAGTAATAGCAGCAGAGTAGGACTCTCACCAGTGTTCCCTGTAACAGGGACTCCCAGATGTTGACTACATGCTGCTGCAGGGCTCTCCAAGGCATGCCAGTATTGCTGCAGGGGTGGGCTGCTCCATGCCTGCTAAGCATTGTGCAGCATGACATGGAGAAGAATATTCTCCAATTTGGATTTTTTCTATTATCCTTCACCTGGAAGAAAACAAAAGTCACAAATCCTTTTAAGGAGCAGAGTTATGCAAGAGCACCTTCTCAAACGAAAAAGCCCATGGCCATCTATGGGGAAAAGAGAAACAAATTCTGAATGCATTAACGGCTGGGCAGAGAACTCTGAAAATTGGCACACAGGCAGGTAGTGGAGGATGGTAGGACTCTGTGTAAATCAAGTCAGTCAGTCAATCCATGGATTTTAAATGATTTTTAAAATTCAGTAACTATCAATGTAGTAAATTTTTTTGGGCCACGATTCTGTTAGTACAATTTCAGCTTAATATTTCTTTTTTTAAAAAAATCAATAAAAATCAATAAAAATCAATAAAAATCAATACATTGACTGATTTACTTGAAATTAAATAAACAGAGTCCTGCCATCCTCCACTACCTGTGTGCAAATTTTCAGAGCCCTCTTCCCAGCCATTACTTCATTTGGAATTGTTTTCTCTTTTTCTCATAGACGGCTGTGGGTTTTAGTTTGAGAAAATGCTCTTGCACAACTGTGCTACTTCAGAAGGTTTTCTGACTTGTTTTGTTCCTTTTGCAATAGCAGAAGTGCACATGACCATTTTGAAAGAGAGAGAGAGAAGCTCAGTTATTGCAGCTGTGATGGGGGGAGGATTTCTAGAACTGTGGAAAGCAGCTGCAGATGTTATTTGGTATTTCTGCCACCATTTTCTATTTCAATATTTTAACCAATATATTTACCAGTATTCTGGCAGTCATCCCAATAATTCCAATTCGATATAGGCTTCCTTATAATGGATCGGATCGGAATTATTCCTGATATGAATGATATTGCTGATATTGGACCCAATATTGCCACCAGATATATCCAACTGCACAGGCCAAGTAGAGAATGTGAAAGCTGCTACAGATTTTGGATTTGCTTGTGCAGTGCACCTGTCCATTGTTCTAGCACACTACTGGCAGTGTGCAAAGAGCACTGGGGAAAACTAAACCAACAAAATTATATTGCACTGTAGACTGGAAGTTGACTGCAGGGCACAGAAAACAAGTCTTCCTGGCAAGATATTGAGAGGGGTGGCAGGTGGAACTGACACTCCCCAAAGTCATTCTGACAGGTAGCCACACCTCCACCTCTTGCTTTATCCACTTCATCCACAGGGTCTCTCCACATGGCTCTGCAAAAATGCCAGTGTAGATCACACAACCATTTCCAACACTCCAGCAGTGCAACACTTAGGTTACACATTAAAGGCCAATCATCATGAAGCAAGCCGAAAAATGTCACTGGCTGTATGAACAGCACCAAACCGAAGGTGCTGTAAATGCCTCCTTCCTATGAACTCACCCCTACCCACAGTGTTGTGAAGCAGGAGTAAATCACCATTTAGAAAAGCTTCCGATACATCTGGAAAGGAGCGAGAGCGTGCACAGTAGCCTCACTGCAAAGCGGAAGCATGCCTCTGGCTGCAGGCCCTGCTCCTTGGACTGCGTGGTCACTGCTTGGCATGTGGCCAGCTTTCAGGGAGTTTTATGAAATCTCACACCGGGAGCGGTTTCCTTTGAAGAGCTAGCCTTTGTGGCTTTATGCGAAATGACACATTACTTCCTCTTGCCAGTTCCAAACCAGTTTTCTGAATGAATTTTTCTCCTTGTTAATGAAAAAAAGAGAGAGAGACATCTAGTGTCTTTCTGAGTCATTGTTTTCCTATTCTGATATGGATGTCAGCCCAAGGTGACAAACAGGGCAAGCTGTGCAGGGTCCTGATAGAACTGGTGGACGGGAGGGAAACAGAACCTTGTGGCTATCAAGTATGCATGCAGATGGGCTGGATGAGACAAATCAAGCTATGCCGTGTGGGATGAGTGGAATGCCTCGAGATTGTTCATCTCTCCACTAAGCAGGGGATGGGTGGTGGCGGCTCATAATTTCATACCCTGATGCATAATTAGGTTTCACTTTTATGGCTGCTATTAATCACAGGTTTCTCCCTATTGCTGAGATACTGTAGGTGGGTACGAGTGTTATGAACACGGTCACATTTGGTGACAAAGATTGTTTCACAAGTGGAGTCATTTATTCATGAAACAAGCACTTCATTTCAGATTATGGATCATGTCTTAAGTGACTGGCTCAGGTCTCTATCCATGAGCTTTCTGGCCAAGTGGTGATTTGAATCTGCTCCTCATGTGAAGGTGCCTTATACTGAGTCAGCCCATTCGTCGAGCTCAGGGGTTCTCCAACAGGGGTCCCCGGATGTTGTTGGACTGCAATTTCCATCATCCCCACCACAATGGTTGAAGTTTGAGACCCCCCAGTCTCACTGGTTCAGTGTTGCTTATTGGCAGCAGCTCTCTGAAGTTTCAGACAGGGTCTTTGCCAGCCCTAGCTAGAGAGGTCAGGGATCAAACCTGGGCCTTCTGCATGCAAAGAAGGTGCTCTGCCTCTGAGCTACAACCTCTCCTCTGTGAGGAAATCTGGCCTTACATAGGAACATAGGAAGCTGCCATATACTGAGTCAGACCATTGGTCTATCTAGCTCAGTACTGTCTTCACAGACTGGCAGCGGCTTTTCCAAGGTTGCAGGCATGAGTTTCTCTCAGCCCTATCTTAGAGAAGCCAGGGAGGGAACTTGAAGACTTCTGTTCTTCCCAGAGTGGCTACATCCCCTGAGGGGAATATCTTACAGTGCTAATGCTTCTAGTCTCCCATTCAAATGCAACCAGGGCAGACCCTGCTTAGCTAAGGGGACAAGGTCTTCCTGTGCTAGCAAGCATGAATTGTCCTCTTTACTAAGCAGGGTCTACCCTGGTTTGCATTTGAATGGGAGACTAAATGTGTGAACACTGGAAGAAATTCCCCTTAGGGGATCGGGCCACGCTGGGAAGAGCATCTGCATGATTGGATGCAGAAGGCTCCAAGTTCCCTCCCTGGTATCTCCAGATAGGGCTGGATATGAATATGAATACGATGAATATTTATATACCGCTTTTCAACAAAGGTTCCCAAAGTGGTTTAGATAGATAGATAGATAGATAGATAGATAGATAGATAGATAGATAGATAGATAGATAGATATAGGTCCCCTATGTCCCCAAAGGGCTCACAATCTAAAAAAGAAAGAAAGAAACATGATAGACACTAGCAACAATCACTGGAAGGATGCTTTTCTGGGGTTAGATAGGGCCAGTTGCTCTCCCCCTGCTAAATAAAGAGAATCACCACTTTAAATGCTGCTCAGTTAGCAGGGGCTGAGAGAGACTCCTGCCTGCAACCTTGGAGAAGCCACTGCCAGTCTGTGTAGACAATACTGAGCTAGATGGACCAAGGGTCTGACTTGGTATAAGGCAGCTTCCTATGTTCCTGTGTGCAAGTTTAGTATTCTGCCCTGAAATTTTTTTGGCAACAGAAACCTAATGAACCATTTCAGTAAAAGGGAAGGCTTTTAAAAGTTAAGCCACTTCTTCTCTGCCAACCCTGCTGAATCGGACCATGCTAAAGGACAGCATGATCCAATTCAGCATCCAATTTAGCATCAGATCATGCTAAAGTACAGAACATTTACTCTGACTTCCTCTTTCTGAGCATCCGTGGTTACTTCAATGTTGTAATTGCTTCTTTTGTTCCATTTCCCCTTCCCAACCATTTTCTTCATCATCATCATCATCATCATGGATCTGCATCATCAGGGACTTGGATAATATAACCAGATACAGTAATGCTAGTTCAGCCAATCGTAAGGCCTAAAATGATGGTGCTGGCTTCTTGTGGGGCTTCTTTGGTTCTTATAAAGATGAAGATATTATAGCAGCCATATTTATATTTGCATATGCACATATAATTTACATGGGAGCTGGCCTTCTCAGTTGTCTCCCTTAGGCTGTGGAATGTGCTGCCCTATATAAGAGGATTTTCTTCCTTGGAGACATTCAGGAGAGCCTTAAAGACCCATCTTTCTAGCCTGGCTTTTAGTAAGATCTAGTTTTAATTTCAATTTTAATTTGGTTCAAATGTTCTCTCTCTCTCTCTCCATTCCAAGGAGTTATTTGTCCTGGGACCCACCCACAGTTGCAAAGGAAGGGCAAATTTTGAGCACTTCCCTTTCCCCACAGGAAAGTCTCTGTGTCACCTGAAAATAAATCCCTGAGAGTCGTGCAGTGCTGAGACATATTTTGGGGTACACAGAGGGCTGCTCCCAGTTTTTACTCAAAAAACAGTTATAATAACAGTTATGAGCATTTATTAACATTCCCAGCCACAATGATGTGCTGTGATTCCCACTTTAAAGGGACAAGCACTAGCAATTATTTTACACCTCCGTTCTCAACATTCCTGCATTTTCTCTTAAAACAACAAGCTCTTCTTACATCTATTTATCACCTGGAGCTCAAGGACTTGTTATCTCAATGCAATGTTTGCAATTGTTATTTTAGTTATGTCAGAATTCAGGTGATTTGTGACTCTTGTGATTTACACAAGTAGATCTATGTGACTAACACATGAAAATTATATGAGGTCATGTGATTATATATATTCAAATAATTATGGATATTTATTCAATTTTGTCTTTTCAGTTTTGTTATATACAAGTATAAGGTGGGTTTCCCCCACAGAGAAGAAATTTGTAATTTTCAAAACTGTGCCTGCTCGAGAGGTGTTCTCTATTCTACCAGTCACTACTGCACGGTTCATGTTTATCTACCACTAGCTGGTCGTGCAGTCCCGCATTTTTGCCCTTCCAAAAATGGCTCAGGGCGGTTTACACAGAGAAATAATAAATAAATAAGATGGATCCCTGTCCCCAAAGGGCTCCCAATCTAAAAGAAACACAAGATAGACACCAGCAACAGTCACTGGAGGGATGCTGTGCTGGGGGTGGATAGGGCCAGTTACTCTCCCCCTGCTAAATAAAAGAAAATGACCACGTTAAAAGGTGCCTCTTTGCCAAGGTATCAGGGTTTGTCAAGTTATCAGATGACTTCATCCCTCACTCAGTGCAATTATATCCCAGTTTTATTCTTTTGTTTGGGGCTGCAATAGACCCTAGGGTTGCAGCACGTGAGAGGGATGTGCATAGCAAATGCCACCCCACCCCCCGCTTTTCTTGCAGCCATTTTGAATGTCAGCTCAGCCACGTCTGAAGCCTCCAGGGGCCCATGTCACAACCCCACTCAGCGCGCTTGGAGCACTGGAGCTACACGCAGGTTACAAAACAGGAAAAGGAAGCCCCAGATGAGAGACTAGAAGGGTCAGTCATTCTTGAAACAATGGAGTCAGCTGTTTTGACAGTCGGACGGTGCAGAAGTGGAAGACAGCTGGGGAAGCAGACTCAGCATGATGGAGCAATGAAGCGGTTCCTGTTCTGATGTCACTTCAGAACCAGGAGGGAAGCTTAATGGCTGAGTACCAAAATTACATCAGAACAGCCTTGCTTGGTCAGACCTGCTTAGACCTGCATTCTGTTTCCAGTAGTGGCCAGTCAGCCAGGTGCCTCTAAATTAATTGAGGCGGGAAACTTGCTCAAAACCATAAAAGGAAGGCCATGCTAGATCACACCAAAGATCCATTTAGTACACAACCAGGTGCTTTGAGAAGGACCAGAACTAGGGCATGAATGGTTTTGCCTGCCCCCTGGCTCCCTGCCACATTCCTTTGTTGCTCAACCCCAGTAGCTGATATTCTGAGATAGACTGCCATGCTACATGGAAGTTCAATTTAGGACCAAACTAGATATGATGATCACAGACCTGTCTCTTTCTACGTGAGTCTGCCCCCCAAGATGTATAAATCAGGGGGTACAATTTAAGGCACAAAAGGGACTGACAGCTAATGAATCCAGGGGCCCATGTCACAACCCCATTCAACATGCCTGGAGAAATTGGTGCTGCACGCAGGTTACAAAACAGGAAAAGGAAGCCCCAGATGAGAGACTAGAAGGGTCAGTAATTCTTGAATCAACGGAGTCAGCTGTCTTGACTGTTGGATGGTGCAGAAGTGGAAGACAACCCCTTCCCCCCAATTCATGACTTACCTCTCTGCAGTCGAACCTCTAACCACATTTCCTCTGGGCTGTACTCAGTGGAATGGAGTCCAGCTGAGAGAAAAGCATCTGGGTGAGGGGATGTGGGCAGGTGAACAGTGGGGAGGGTTCAGCAGCTCTCACCCACATACCCCTTTTGTGCCTTAATTGGACCCTGCTTTATACAGGATATGCCACCTAATGGCACAGCAGGGAAGCAACCTGCCTAGAGAGCAGGAGGCTGTGGGTTCAAATCCCCGCTGGTGTGTTTCCCAGATTATGGGGAACTCCTATATCGGGCAGCAGTGATATAGGAAGATGCTGAAAGGCATCATCTCATACTGCGCCGGAGAAGGCAATGGCAAACCCCTCCTGTATTCTGCTAAAGACAACCACATGGCTCTGAGGTTGCCAGGAGTCGACACCGACTCAACGGCACAGTCTTATACAAGTTAGGGTCAGATCGATGTACCATGAAAGAGGCTGAGAAACTGTGCCACCTACATTTTTAATCTGCCCTCTAGGAATGTTTGGCATGGAATATCCAACTACACTGAAACAAAACACAAACAGACAAGCAAACAAAAGGGTAATCGGAGGGACCACAATCACCCACTGAGTCTGCTGGGACCCTCTGTTCGTCATCTCAGGTCCTACTCGCAGCCCCACCATTGACTGGGATTCCTTTGGCAGGGGCTAGAAACAGGCCCTTCTCGGTTGTGGCCCCTCGGTCCTGGAATGCCCTCCCTGCATTAGAAGTTCCATCCATCAAAAGGTAACCATACCTTAATTCATATTGGTTTTTTGCACAGCAAAGAGTTGATTTACACATTATATAGAATGACTGCTAGACAGAGGTGGGCTGAATTTTGGACTGTGCTACTTCAGATTGTGGGCAAGGATTTTTGCATGCTCCCCAATGTAAAAGGAACAAACAGATCTCCCTGTATGCAGGAAACTAGCACAGGGAGGTGGTGGTGGTGGTGGGGAGTTTAGTACAGACTACCCACTGATGTATTGTTTGTTACGAGCAGAGAAACGAAAGCCTTTAAAACTATGACCGCCCACCTGCCGGCTGAAGTGGCAGAGTCCAGAATTCCACCATTCATTCTGTGTCATGAGTAAGACACTGCTCTCAAGCAGTTCAAGGGCTGCTGGCTTTAAGTGGTACTTGGGTGCAGCAAAGTTTCCCTGGACTGTGCCCAAGAGTTTTTATGTCTGATGGGCAAATTGAGAAATTCACTTCCTGCTGGCACCACTTTGGCTTTTGGGTATTATTTACTTTTCATATAACATATCCGTTGAACAAAACAAGAACAAACAGAGAGAGAGAGAGAGGTAGGTTCAAATACAGCCTGGCGGCCAACTAGCGACATAAAGAGAGATCAAGCAGTTCTCATTTCTCTGCCTTGTGCAGGAAGGAGAGGGTGTATGTGTGTGAAAAAAGGGGCTAGCTGGTTTCCCCCTTACCTTTCTTTCTGTGGAACATTTCTATGAAGGACTCACCAGACGTTCTCTGAATGCAAGGGGGGCAAATGCAAATGTCATTGTCACAGTCAAGGAGGAAGCAAGCCAAGAGTAAACAGTACAAATACAGCAGTTAGAACTGTCTTGGGTCCTGGAAAACCCTGTGCAAATAAAGGAGGGTGGAAAGCTGATGCAGTACTCAGAGCCAAACTGGACAAGACACTAAGCATGCGGCTTCTGCTGGAAACAGTACCCTGTTTGCACTTTGCTTCTCTCTCTTCCTCTGTAATGTCTCATGCAACGTTATGACATCAACTAAGGGAGGAGAGCTGGTCTTGTGGTAGCAAGCATGACTTGTCCCCTTAACTAAGCAGGGTCCACCCTGGTTGCATTTGAATGGGAGACTCCATGTGAGCACTAAGAGATCTTCCCCTTAGGGGATGGAGCCACTCTGGGAAGAGCAGAAGGTTCCAAGTTCCCTCCCAGGCTTCTCCAAGATAGGGCTGAGAGAGATTCCTGCCTGCAACCTTGGAGAAGCCGCTGCCAGTCTGTGAAGACAATACTGAGCTAGATAGACCAATGGTCTGACTCAGTATATGGCAGCTTCCTATGTTCCTATATTCCTAACTTTATGACATCGAGAGATTCCGCTTCCCCCCAGCCCCTCCTCCATCAGTCGACAGCCAATGATATGGAGCAGGGGGTGGAGGTTTGCAGAACATTGTGCCCCTGTTCACATGCCATGTTCAGCCCTATTCACACATTATGTTAGACACACATACAATCTGTGTAAAGTGTACACAGGTTCAGATCTGTTGCAGGTACTACATGGAGCCATGGCTCGCGGACAGAGCTGCTGTTGCATGCAGAAAGTCCCAGGTTCAGTCCAGGGCAACTACATGGGATGAGGCCATAGCTGAGTGGATAGAGCATCTGCTTTGCATGCAGATGGTCCAAAGTCCCCTCCCTGGTGACATCTCCAAGCACAGCTGGGAGAGACTCCTGCCTGCAACCCTGGAGAAGCTGCTGCCCATCAGTACAGACAATACTGAGCTAGATGGACCAATAAACTGACTTAGTGAGGCTGTTCACATGCACAGCCAAGAGCAGCCTAAGGCAGCCCAGCCTGTTCTTGGCTGCATGTGCGAACCACCAGGAGGCAAGCGGCTCCCAGTGGCAGTGTGGTGGCAAACCCGCTTAGGGATCCCACCACTTAGCCAGAGTTAAGGGTGTGAGGGCACCCTTAACTCAAACTAAGTGCTTGTGTATTGGCGCCATGTGGTGCCGACACAGGAGCAGGGGAGATCCCCACAATGCACTGTGCACTCACAGGTGCATGATGGGATTTCCAGGGGCTGGGATGATACATCCTGGCCCCCAAACCTCTGCCCTGCTCAGGGAAGCCGGTGACTGTCTGGGCACATGATCGGCGCACCCAGCAAGGATGGAGGAATCGTTTGCAGGGAAGGTAAGTTTTAGCAGCCTTCCCCACCACCCATACAGTAGCCCTCTCATGTAATCGTGAGAAAGGACTCATTATAAGGCAGCAGCCTCTGTTAGCTATGGCCATTCTCTGTATTCTTGGGTTGTCCCCTCCCTAGCAGCTTTACAGATTTCCCAGTAAACCGACTGGCCTAAGGAAAGCAGTGCCATCCCCGCCTTTCTCCCCCCACTCCCTTCCTCTTTCCTCTTTTTATTAAAACCACACCTCCACTTCCTTCCTCTTTTTTACTCTCCCCCCTTTCCTTCCTTTTCTGTTCAATCACCTCCTAATTCCTTTCCATCTGCTTTGGAGAGCAGCTATGGAATGAAGGGTTTCCATTTGATTTTCTCTGTGTAGCAAGTTTGCTATAGAGTTTCTTGCTTGTAAATGAGTGTGCAAGCAAATGTAACAAGTGTCTCCAAGATCTGCTGCCTGAAGCAAACGGCTTCAGCCTGCTTCATAGCAGGGCCAGCCTTGGAGGGAAATATGAGATACATTGGGTAAATCTCATTGATGAGATAATGGTTCCGGGTGAAGTTCACCTGGCCTGGAAATCAGACCAGAATAATGCGATTTATTGATCATGCCTTCTGTTTCCTGCAGGTCAGTATCACCGTTCAGTGTGAACATAGTAGAGTTAATTGGCTGATTTCCCCCCATCTTCCCACTATGGTCCCATTTGGGCCATGTAGGTCAGTGGTGGAGCATCTGATTTACAGGCAGAAGGTCCTAGATTCAGTCCCTGGCATATCCAGGTGGAGCTGGGAAAGATCTCTGTTTGGGATGGGGCCATAGCTCAGTTGTAGAGCATCTGCTTTGAATGCAGAGGGTTCCAAGTTCAATCCCTGGTATCGTGAGGTAGAGCTGGGAAAGACTTCTTACTGAAACCCTGGAGAGCGACTGCTGGTCAGTGGAGACAATATTGAGCTAGATGTACAAATGGTCTGACTTCCAAGCTAGATGTACCAATGGTCTGACAAGGCAGCTTCCTATATTCCTGTGTTGCCCCACAACATATTATTTGTTTGTTTGTTGAATTAATATACCACCTAGTATAAAAACCTCTTTGCATATGCATTCTCTTTGCCCAAGCCTCCCTCTTCCTGCTGCTTTCACCTGCCTTACTGTTTCCTCCTGTCTCCAACCTGTAGCAATCCGTTGATGGGAGTTCTCTTGTTTGGGGACATTTCATCTATGGGGTTGGCAGCAATAAATGCTGCCCCAGCAGACTTGTGCCAGCATAGAGACTACATTTGATGCAATGACCTGGGTCCAACCTGCCTACAGAGATCCTCTGCAATCCTAAATTCCATCATGATGGTTAAGGTTGATCAAAAATGTTCTGTTAAACAGCAGGGAGAGTTGGTCTTGTGGTAGCAACCTCGAAGGCAGCTTTCTATGTTCCTTATGTATAGGCAGAAACCTGAGCCTGTGCATCTTCTGTATTTCTTCTTTTTAATTGAAAAGGTCTTTAGTGGCCAGGGACAGAGATAGATTGGGCAGAATAATTAACATGTTGTTACCCGCCCTGAATCCTTGGGACAGAGGATGCACCAATGCACAGAGAATAAGTCCACACAAAGATGCCTAGATAACATGCAACATATATCTGAGCCCAGCCATTTAATCAGTGGGGCATCCTTTCTAAATGCAGGATTCTGTCTACCAGATTCTATGAACATTTAAGTTAGCAGTAAACTTATTTTTGATTTCAGCTGGTGCAACTAATTGCCCCTTGAATGTAGCACACTAGATTGCCAGAGCTGTTGTGGTGAATGTGCACTTTACCTTGGTGTTGAGATGAATGAGACCTCTTTAAATGCTATCTTGCTCAAATGTCTAAAATGTGTATCATTTCCCCCTTACATGATCTCATTTCCTTTGCAAAAAAAAGAATTAAAAATGAGGCAGTCACTCTATGCTTAGCCATGCATGCTTTCACCATGAGAAAGAAGGCAGTGAAACATCACACACACACACACACACACACACACACCATGCCATTCAATGGAAATCATCTGGGTCCCATGTCATTTTGATTTGCTGAATACTTAATGACTCAATACTAACCAATGTTAGGAATGTCCAATCTCGAGAGCCTTTTACACAACCTGTTTACTTAGGAGGGGTTGGGATAATCCCATGATCACCCTCTGCAGGGTAATGTCCCCAGGGGCCATTCCTTCTTCACCAAATTCCTCAGTTACCAGTGCACAGAACAATATTTGACATGTAGGAAACAGTTGCATTTCTTCACCCACTGTGTAGGTGTTTTCTACCTGGAAATGCAAAATATGGTATTGTCTTCCTCTTGCCTCCTGGAGGCCCCAGCTCTCATAGGCATCTGTGGAGGGGGTGGGGTGGTAAATTACAGGGCCAGATTATGAGATGCTCAGGTCCTAAATCATGTCAGGTTTCTAGGACCCCATAGCATTACAGAAATATATATATTTATACTAACTCAAAGGACAATGAAATAAAAATAATAAAGCTTTATGTTACATGGCAAAGATGCAACGAGAAACTAATAATCTAACAAAAACAGTTCTTTTGCAATAAATCTATTTGCATTAGAAATACCTTTAAATGAAAATACATTGCGTATAACTTGACATTTAGTCATTTGTTTGTATTTGAAACCCCTCACAACAGGTATAAGTACTCCCCCCCCTCCGCTGCCTGGACACTTTGATAGGTGTGACATGGAGATGGGCTGTAGATCAGAGGATGGGTCCTCTGATAGGGATGGTGGCGCTCTGGGAAGAGCAGAAGGTTTCCAATTTCCTTCCCTGTCATCTCCAAGATAGGGCTGAGAGAGAGTCCTGCCTGCAACCATGGAGAAGCTGCTGCCAGTTTGTGTAGACAACACTGAGCTAGATAGACCAATGGCCTGACTCAGTATATAGCAGCTTCCTATGTTCCTATGATGGGGTCATTGTTTAATCATAAACCATCTGCTTTGCATGCAAAGGTCCCAGGTTTAATCCCTGGCCTCTCCAAATAGGGCTGGGAAAACCTGGCAAGCCACTGCTAGTCAGTGGAGACAATACTGAGCTAGGTGGAGCAAAGGTATGACACAGTAGGGCACTTTCCAGTTAGCCACCCAACAGCAGCAAAATGCTTCCGTTCAGGCAAATCACATTCAAAACGTAAACAGTAGAGGGAGCAGTCTCGTGAAAACGAACCACCCAAAAAACCCAGCAACTTCTTTACGCCAGATATACGACGCCATAGCACTCTATCGCAGTGATTAAATTCGAAACAAGGCATCAGAAATGTGAACGGCACCCTGCTGTCCACGTAGGGACTGTGGTGTCACAACACCGGAAGTGGGGAAGCACGCTTCGGAAATCTGTCGTGACCCCGTGTCAGGGTGCAATCTGGAAAGCACTCTGATGGCAGCTTCCTATGTACCTATTTTTCCGTAATGGAAGAAAGGCCACATTTGTAGTTCAGAGCAAAAAAGCTGCTCAGGGCTGATCAGCTAATTGGGGTTTAATGGGGTATGTACCCCCTTAAGAGATATAAGAGGAGGATTCGGGTAGGTAGCTATCTGCATTACACATTCACAGTTTCTTTATGAACTTGAGCCCAACAGGCAAATCATGTAAAAAGACATATTTAGATTATAATTGTTTCATACTCCCACCATCCTTTCTTTTAATTTTTTCTCCAGGCTGAGAGATTCTATGCCAGGAAAAGATACTTTAGAAATAATTACATATGAAGCACATTGTGCACAATCCAGCCAATGTTAACCACTTTTCATTTATTTTAGTGGAGATGAAATAAACTTGTGCTCAAACTCTTCCATTTGAATCAATGGGACTTAAACTTCTTAACAGCGCCTGACATGATGAGGCAAAATACTCAAGAGGAGCCCTGTTGAAATTAAAAGGACTGTCCTTTTCATTGTCAATGGAACTACTCTGAGTAATTTTCCTCATCATGCCTGCCAATGTCTTGTGTCATTAGCACTGATACATCTCTGCCTATGTTGTAACACTTTTCTTTGATAAGTTTTATGCACATTTACTTGGAATCAGGATTGAGTTAGCGCAACGCAAATACATGCATACAGTTTTGAATAATTCTGAATCTGAATTCTGAGTAAAGACACATGTCACTGGACTGCTCACACAGGGAGTTTGGTAATTTCGCTAATGGGGGTTGGCAAGTTACTGTCAAACATCTTGTACCTACAGAATTTTAGAAAACATTTTTTCAGAATTTGAGGAAACTTACAGTCAATGCATCCCTAAGTGGGTAAATGGAGTAAGCCCAGTAGAACACCGTAGGACTCACTTCTCAGTAAACATGAGTAAGACTGCAGTGTGCTTCAGTGGTTGATGATGCTGTTATGTCTTGCTTGGTGCTTGACCAGCTTGTGGCTCCATCTCCATAGAAAATTATGTGGCCGCTGGTGGATTTCCTTTCTGTTAGGTCTCCACCCCAGTCTGCATCTACGATCAGAGGGGGCCCACACCGAAGCAAGCAACCAGACCAAACACCCAGACAACTGGATTATGCTTCCTGATCTCAGCGGAATTGAGGAAGAGGAGACAGCAGTTCCAGATCCAACCACACTCAACACAGAGACCCCCAGTGATCCACCAGACGCACCTGAGATAATGGGAGAGACCACAGAGGGTGAGGTAAGGCGATCGACGCGCTCAAACCGAGGTGTTCCAGCCCCGAGACTGTCCTACCTCGCAAGAACGGTGGATTTGCCAGATTTGGCTTTTTAAAATCCAAATTCTGGGTTACGGCCCATTTGACCCATGAGTATACCCCTTAGGTTCTGGCATCAGTAAGGCACTGCAAGGCTACAATCAAACTAAAGTTTAATAATGTATTCCATTCATTGATTTTGACTGGAGAAAAGAACATACTTAACTCTCTCAATGAAACCCAAGGCTTCAAAGTGCTTAAATGTGCCCAATGCAAAAATGCAAGCATGGTTACTTGTACAGTCCTCCTATACGCCCACCCCAAGCAGATGCTCAGAAGGAGAGTGGAGGAGGGGATATTTGCTTCTCTCATCTCCACTGAAAAGGAGAGGGTGGTGGTGGCTTGGGGTAGGCTGGGGAACTTTAGGATCACACTGTCAGAAGTTCCTGTGGTGAAAACCAGTTTCTTTTCTTCCTTTTTAATCTCCAGAATGGAGCACTTTCTATGACCTCTAGGAAGCCATGCAAAAATTTCTAAAACTGGAAGGGGAAGGCCAACGTTCTGTTCAGTGTGCAATTTCCTAGTGACCTGGCAAGATTTCCCCTCAAGCACTCTAATAATAACAAAGGTAGAATGATGTGTCGGTATGAGGCCTCATGTGTCTCTGCAGCGGAAAATCAGCTCATTTGACCAGAGCTTGTAATGTTTGGAAAACAAAAGTGTGGGTGAGGCAGGTTCCTCCCCAGCCTACTCATATAGCTGAAAGAATGTGTGGTTTAAAACACACACACACACACACACACTGCAGTTGCTTTTCAGTGGAAACACTTTGAACCTTCTTCCTGTGTTGTGTGATGCTCTGTATTTGGAACCACAGAGAGGTGCCCACATACTCTTTGTTTCCTGTCAGGTTGAAAAAGAGATGTCAACATGCATTGCAGGGGTGGAGATTTGGAAAGAAGAGAGGATCATTCCCCTTCAACATTTGGAGGGGTTGGGAGTGGGACTCTCCCTTACCAAACTGCATATGAAGAAATGAAGCTATCGTATACTGAGTCAGACCATTGATCTGTATGGACTGAAACTGTCTCTTCTGAGCGTGGCGGGGCAGAGGGAGGCCAGCGGTGGCCCGGGTTCTGCTGCCGTCACGGCCCCCCTCGCCCCACTTCCTGTGTCTGACATCAGATGAAGGGAGCATTTAGCCATTTCCCCCGCATCTGATGTCAGGCGTGGGGGTATGGTTTGGCTCCCAAATGGGGCTGCGTGGCCCCGTTTGGGAGTTAAACTGGCCAGTGCTGTGTTCACAGCATGGCTGGAGCGACTCTCCCTGCCTTTTGAAGGCAGGGCAAGCCACTTTGGCTGCACTGTGAACGCAGTGCTGGCCAATCTGACTTCCTCAAAGGGGCTGCACGGCCCCATTTGGAAGTGAGACCGAACAGCGCTGCGTTCGCAGCACGGCCAGAGCAGCTCTCTGTGTCTTTAAAAGGAAGGGAGAGTCACTCTGGCCACGCTGCGAAGGCAGCACTGGCTGATTGAGTTCAAAAATGGGGCTGTGCAGCCCCGTTTGGGAGCTAAATCATGCCCCCCACATCTGATGTGAGATGGGGGGGCATGTCTGGGGCACCAGGCTCAGCCCCTGGGGGACTGCTGCCTGTGAACCCATCCACTCAGTGGTGGCTCTGCCCCTGGGCAGTGGCTTTCAAGTGGGGCTGGCCTGTTCACTGGGTAGACCCAGGCAGTCGCCTATAGCAACAATACTTTAAAAAAATAAATAAATAATTTTTATTTCTCAGTTTTACACATTTTTTTTAAAAGGAAAAGAACCAAGAAAGCAGTTTTACAAACAAACAAACAAACAAAAATAGCAATAATGCAGCACTATGTTAACATGTTAATAATATGTTAGTTGACACCACTGTGGTATGTGCAGAAGATTAGACTTCTGGAAGCTTTTTATTTTAAAATATAGCATCTGATGGTGAAGGCAGACTAACTATCCTGATTGCTAGATTTTCCATAACGTATTGTTGGTTTCTGTATATTGGGAGTGGGGCTTCAGTATACTCTCAAGCTGTATACAAACATCTTGTTACCGTAGAGCAACAGGAACAATTGCTTCCTTACCACTACTGGTACACGAGTGTGTATCTAGCACTGCTCGCTTTATGTAAATGTACAAATAGTGCAAGTGCAAAACGCAGCAGCTAGGGTTTTATCCAGAGCTGCCCGGTGGGAGCACACCACACTCATTTTGAAAGAGTTGCACTGGCTGCCAGTTGGTTTCCGGGTCCAATTCAAGGTGCTGGTTTTGACCTTTAAAGCCCCTAACGGTTTGGGACCAGGGTACTTGAGGGACTGCCTGCTCCCAAGCATTGCTGCCTGCTTGACAAGAACATCTGAGGGGGCTCTGCTCCGGGTGCTGACAATGAGGGAGGCTCGGCTGTCGTGCACTCGGGACAGGGCATTCTCTGTTGCTGCCCCCAGACTTTGGAATGCTCTCCCAGTGGCCATTCGCTCCTCGGACTCCATCACAGTTTTTAGAAAGCTTGTTAAATCTTGGCTTTTTATCCAGGCCTTTACATGATTGTTTTATTGCTGCTTCTATGTGTTTTACTTGTGTATAGTTTGTACATTTGTATTTTATAGATTTTAAATTAGATTGGCTTTATATTTTTAGCTTAATTATTTTTATTGTCATTTTTTGTATGTTTTTTAACTTTTGTAAACCGCCTTGAGATTGTTTGTAATGAAAGGCAGTATATAAATGTAACAATAAATAAATAAATAAATAAATAAACAAACAAACATTACAAGGAATAGCTATCAATCAGGTACAATCAGAAAAAGAAAAATAGAGTAAAGGAGACTGCTCTTTACAGAGAGAAAGAACATCTTTCCGAAATGTAAAATGACTAGTAGAGCCACAAAAGATACCTAGAGGATTATTTGTATATGTCATAAGAGGATACCAATGGTTAATAGAACAATCTGAAGTGGAAAGCCTTTGAGAAATTTGAAGCTGTTCAGTTAATTTGTCCATCAGTGCAATATTCCACAGACGTATGTACGATTGCTTGATGGAGGGCAAGACTGGATGTTTCCAGGGATCTGCAATTTCCATTCTGGCCGTATGACATCAATTCTTGGGGAGCTCCGTAGCTTCCTGAGTGGAAGTCAAATGGGCAGGGCTTGCCTGATAGATGGCCTCTGGCTGGATGGCTTGCTTCCTCCTCTCCCATCAGCACATTCTGTAGCCAACCCTCCCTCCTTCCCTCCCTCCTGTTACTGATGCAGCTGCTCAGGTGGGAGCCTCCATCTTGGTTTCTCAAACGCCTGAATCCATTTAAAGGGCCTGCATCCAAGTTCAGCTTAAAAAATGAACATAGGCACAGTCATTCACACAAACACATGTATGTATGTACAGACACCTATACACACATACAGCATAATGTCTGAATTGGGCTTTTGTTGCCTGGGAAGGAGGCCTCTCAAGGGACCCCACCAGTTCTGTATCACTAATATGTTCCTTTGAAGCCTCCTGATACTGAGCAGGACCAGTGTCCATATAGGTCAGCGTGGTCTGCTGTGACGGGCCGACACTGTTATAAGGGCCAAACAACACAATATATTAAGCAAACAATTAGGGCAGGCATATTGGTTTGTTTCTCAGTAAATAGTACACAGGGGAGCGCAGTCCAGATTCAGACTGTGGAATGCAAGCCTTGGCCCCATCACAGTCCCAGTCTGCCTTCCCAGCTCCCATAGCTGTTATTTGCCCCAGAAGGAGCATCCCCATTGATGCCAATGGGAGCTTTCTTTCTGGACCAAAGAGCATCACAGGGAGCCTGATCTGGATGGGGACCAGGGCAGGAATAAAGGGTTAAAGGTCTCCACTTCTCACACAGTGGTTCTGATCTGGATTAGGGCCCCAAACATGTGCTGCTTATTAGAGATGAGCCAGTCTTCCCTGCATACCGCCAATTAACTCAGCAGTGAGGGAGTTAATTTAAGGGAGAAAAGCTGGACTTGTGGTCACAAGCATGCAGTGTCCCCTTTGCTAAACCAGGGTCCACCCTGGTTGCATTGGAATGGGAGACCACATGTGAGCATGTAAGATATTCCCCTCAGGGGATGGAGCCGCTCTGGGAAGAGCAGAAGGTTCCAAGCTCCCTCCATGGCATCTCCAAGATAGGGCTGAGAGAAATTCCTGCCTGCAACCTTGGAGAAGCGGCTGCCAGTCTGTGTAGATAATACTGAGCTAGATGGACCAATAGTCTGACTCAGTATGTGGCAGCTGCCTATGTTCCTATGACTTGATTGCTGAAAACTCCATTTTTTTGAGCCTGTTAAAGACTCAGAAAACTATTTCCTGCACCCCCAAAACATCACCTTTGTCAGTCCTCCCTGCTCTAAAACGATCTTTTTAAGTAGTACACATTTCACAAAGACAACAAAGGAGGGCAAAAACCTACCATTAAGGCACCTACTAACGGCTTAATGTAGCATGTAGTTTGACCTCAACACAGTGGTTTTCCCCCATTACTGCTACCAAAAATCCTTTTAACTGGAGATGGCAGGATTGAACCTGGGACTTTCCTTATGTAAAACATTTGAGCATGTTTTGCATCCTCCAAAATTCAGCAGAGATGCTTCTTCTGTAAACAAGATGAGAATCAGGATCATAGACCTTAGATGACCTGCCCGACGTCAGTTATACTTTACATAAATTGAACTGCAGCTTTGATGTGGTTGGAACTGAAATAACTACACTGTGATGTTCCTACGGAGGTGGTATTATTTAAAACGTTCTCTGTGAGTGATATTTCCCACAGGTGCTAACTCTTCTAGTTCTCAAGTAAATTCCCATCACTTGACTTTGCTTGCAAGAATTTTCAAATATATCTTATCTTAATTTAATTGTTTTCAGGGTTCCAATTATAGATGCTATTGTATTTCACAGATAAGGGGGGGGAGTGTAAAAGTGTTGTATGTGGCAGGAAAATACTTGTATCGCATTGACACCCCACAGAAGTTAATATTTAGGGTGTTTATTAAAAGTATTCCTCAAAGCTTCCTTTCAAAAGCAGAAGTTAATATAATTTAAACAATCTAAATTTATTTGTTTTATTTATTTATGTAACATATTTTTATACCGCCCAAAACTTACGTCTCTGGGCAGTTTACAACAAAAACAGAAAAGTTAAAACATTCGTTAAAACAGATAAATGACCACAAAGAAATTAAAACATTGGTTAAAATAAATGACAGCAAAAAGTTAAAACATTACAATTTAAAACCTCTAAACAATATTTAAAAATGAAGTTAAAACTATTTAAAAGGTATTTAATTAAAAGCCTGGGTGAATAAATGTGTCTTTAAAGATTTTTTAAAAAATTTCAGAGATAGGGAAGCTCTTATTTCATCAGGGAGTGTGTTCCAAAGAATCGGGGCAGCAACTGAGAAGGCCCATCCCCGAGTAGCCACCAGATGAGCTGGTGGCAACTGCAGACAGATGATCTCAATAGGTGGTGAGATTCATGAAGAAGAAGAAGTTTTCTTAAATACCCAGGGCCCAAGCCATTTAGGGCTTTATAGGTTATACCTAGCACCTTGTATTTTGCCCAGAAACTTATCGGCAGCCAGTGTAGCTCTTTCAATACAGGAGTAATATGGTCTCTCCGAGATGACCCAGAGACCGACCTGGCTGCCGCATTCTGAACCAGCTATAGTTTCCGGGCTACATACAAAGGCAAACCCACAAAGAGCGCATTGCAGTCATCCAATCTGGAGGTTACCAGCAGATGTACCACTGTCCTGAGCAGGGGCGTATCTAGGGTGGGGCAGGCAGGGCATGTGCCCCAGGTGCCACTTGAAGGGGGGCCATCTTGTAAAAAAAATTTTTTAAATGGCTGCCGAAAACAAAATGGCTACTGTGCATGCTCAAATGGTCTCTGTGAGGCCCTAGGTCATGCCAGGCCTTGCAGAGGCCATTTGAACATGTGCGGTGGCCATTTTGTTTTCAGTGGCCTTAAAAAAAAGAGTATTTTTAAAACTGGCCACCGCACATGCTCAAATGGTATCTGTGAGGCCCTAGAGGCCAGCGGGGTGAGGGGGAACCTTTGCAAAAAAAACCCCAGACTTTAGGAAACCCCCCAAAGGGGTTACAGGTTAAAAAATTATTTTTTAATTAATATAATATAAGACACTGTACACATATTTAGATTGGCACTATTTACAGAGAATCAGGGCTTGTGAATACTGAGCTGACACTTATGAGCTAGGATTGTATTCATTTGCTCTTACTTTGCTTCTTGTGATAAGTGAGTTAAATGTGATGTCTTGCTAATATGGCTATTAATGGTGAGTTTGTCTTTGAAACAGTGTGAAATCCTTAGTATTAAGGCCCACTGGGAGTTTCTTGCTCTCTTTCCTTTTAACTGTCTTTCTGAAATACTAGAATATATTCTAAGCAGTGACACAGTTTACTCTGTATATCCTTTAATTATTTTCAGAGTATCTGGGAAAAGTCAAATTCTCCATTGATTTTTAAAACTTATGTAATAGTGATGCTACAATGCATAGTAGAGAATTAGACAGGCACTTCTAGTTTTCCAAGTACACCTCCACATAGTATTTGGGTATTTCATGAGCTCCAGCATACTGAAATTTGTAGTTTTCCAGCATTTTTTGATCTGGCTAAGTCCACTGCTAAATAGTTTTTGAAATATTAAAAGATTTACAAGCCTGACTTGTATTTTTCAGCTGATATTATGGTAAAGTTATCTGAAAGGTGGGTGTCAGATGCTTGGACAGGGGGCGCAATTTCAGTGCTTGCCCTAGGCGCTATTTTCCCTAGATACACCTCTGGTCCTGAGGTCATTTATTTCAAGAAATGGACGCAGCTGGAGTATCAGCCGAAGCTGATAAAAGGCACCTCTGGCTACCGCCTCAACCTGGGATACCAGGGAGAGGCTCAGATCCAGAAGCACCCCCAGACTGTGCACCTGTTCCTTCTGGGGAAGCTTGACCCCATCTAGAACAGGCAGATCAAACTCATCTCCTGATCCCACAAAATGAGTACCTCCATCTTATCTGGATTCAGTCTCAGTTTGTTATCCCTCATCCAGCCCATCACCGACTCCAGGCAGGCATTTAGGGAGGTTATGCCTTCTCCCGATGAGGTTGACATGGAGAAATAGATTTGGGTGTCATCAGCATACTGATAGCACCCTGCACCAAATCTCATGATGATCTCTCCCAGCGGTTTCATGTAGATGTTAAACAACTTCAGAGACAATATGGAGCCCTGAGGGACACCATACAAAAGTTCAGATTTTGAAGAACAGTCTTCAAGGGACACCATCTGGAACCTGCCCAAGAGGTAGGAGCAGAACTACCACAAAGCAGTGCCCCCCCCACTCCCAACCCCCTCAGATGCTCCAGAAGGATACTATGGTCGCTAGTATCGAAAGCCGCCAAGAGGTCCAAAAGGACCAACAGAGTCACACGTCCTCGTCAATTCCCAACTGGAGATCATCCATCAGGCCGACCAAGGCAGTCTCTACCCCATAGCCTGCCTGAAAGCCAGTCTGAAACGGGTCTAGATAATCGGTTTCCTCCAAGCCTGTCTGGAGCTGGGAAGCCACAACCCTCTCAATTACCTTGCCCAACCACAGAAGGTTAGAAACAGACCTGTAGTTGCCCAACTCTGAGGGGTCCAAGGCAGACTTCTTTAGAAGCGGTCTAATAATTGCCTCATTAAGACAAGGAAGCATGCTTCCCTCCTCAGAGAAGCATTTGTGATCTCTACTGGGCCTCCTACAATAAGACCCCTGCTAGATATTATAAGCCATGTTGGGCAAGGGTCAAGAGAACAGGTAGTAGGCCGCACCACTCCAAGCAGCTCGACAACGTCCTCAGGAGTCACAGACTGGAACTCATCCAACCTAATCGCACAAGAGGAGTCGCTGGACACTTCCACATCATACACTGAAGTAATTGTGGAGACTGAGTCTAAGTCGGCCCAAATACGAGAGATTTCCCCCACAAAGAATTCATTAAACACATCACAGCGGGTAATCGATGGTTCCAGATTCTGATTCAAAGGAGGAGGGGCATGTACTAGCTCTCTCACAACCCTGAACAACTCTGCCAGACATGAAATTGCGGATGCAATACGGGCAGAAAAGAATCACTTCTTTGCCAGATATCGCCTGAGCATAGATCTTCAAATGTACTCTATGTTGCAATCTGTTTGGATTCGAGTCAAGTCTTTCTCCACTTGCACTCCAGTTGTCTGCCTTGCCGCTTCAGGCCCCATAGTACTTCCATATACCAAGGAGCCAATTTTGAAGTGGGTCGGAGAGGATGCTTAAGACCAATTGTGTTTACTGCCCTGGTGAGTTTGCTGTTCCAGTTCTCCACCAGAGCATCAACAGGATCACTGGCAGAGCCAACACTAAAACCCTCCAAGGCTTCTTGGAATCCAGTTGGATCCAATAACCTTCTCAGGTGGACCATCCTAATAGGTCCTTCAGCACAGCGACGGTGGGAAGTGATTGTGAGTCCAACCTTAACCAGATGGTGGTCTGTCCATGACAATGGGGAAATCTCAGGAGTCTCCACCCACAGAACACCACCCTGATCAGAATGAAAGACCAAATCAAGCATGTGACCGGCAATATGAGTTGGTCCTAAGACCACTTGGGATAGGTCCATAGTCATCATGGCCACTATGAACTCCTGAGCCGCCCTGGACAAATTGGTCCTGAAATGAACATTGAAGTCCCCCAGCACCACAAGCCTAGGCAACTCAAACACCAAGCCCGAGACCAAGTCCGTCAGCTCAGTTAGGGACTCTGCTGAGCAGCAGGGTGATTGGTACACCAACAGAAGTCCCAATCTATCCCTGGTCTCCAAACTTAGGTACACACATTCGCTATGGTCTGACACCTCAACAGGGATCCTGGTAAGGGAGATGTTGTTCTTATAGACCACAGCCACTCCACCTCCCCGCCTGCAGTCCCTCACCCGCTCCTCAAGAGAGTACCCGGAAGGAAGAAGATGGGACCAAACCGGGCCACTGGCCTCCCCCAACCAAATTGGCTCCTGAATCCAGAATCAAATTATGAATGGTTTCTGATTTGTTCTGGACCGACCTGGCATTACAAAGGAGCAAGGTGAGGTTCTAAGGGTGGTTGGCACTGTTCCCCAAGGTCAAAGAGCTGACAGGGCAGCTGGAAGGGGGAACAGCTATTAGACTTCTGATCCCCCTTCCTTGTAATTACCCGCTGACCTGCCAACGTTACTTCTTTTGTTCCCCACCACCACTGGAATTGCCACCCCATAATCCACACATGTCAAACACAAGGCCCCCAGGCCGAATCCGGCCCGCCTGGCCGTTTTATGTGGCCTGCGGTGACTGTGCTGCATCCAAGCGCCTGACCGCGCTGCCTCAGTACCCATTTGCAGGCAGAAGGACCCAGTCCCAGAAATCTAGGTAGGAGCAGGGTGCTCCACACAAGTGCCTGACTGCGCTGCAGGCAGAAGGACCCAGTCCCAGGGTAAAAGCTAGGTTGGAGCAAGGCGCTCCACACAAGTGCCTGACCGCGCCACAGGCAGAAGGACCCAGTCTCAAACAGTGAGCTCAGTTGCTTCTTCATATCCTTGCTTCTGCACACCCCTTCCCTGCTGAGACCCAGCACTAGGCACAACCGTGCCAGAGTCCCGATCCTGCACCTGCTGCCAGTAGCAACTACACAGGTATGAAGCTTGTTGTTATTTTCAGAACATGATTCATGCACGAGGATGGAGTGTGATATGGTGTCTCAGGGTGAGGAAGGATCTATACTTCTACTACTAAGAGTAAGTATCTTAATAAAAAATTCGGCCCGCGACTTAGCCTGTGTTTTAGATTTCGGCCCCTTATGTGATTGAGTTTGACACCCCTGCCATAATCAGTCGATACGGCCCCTGTTTCCCCATCTCCAGCCAAGCCCAGACACATTGTATAAGAATCACACCCAGGTCTCAACTAAAACCAGAAGCCAAACTATTAAATGCACACACACACACACACACACACAGGTACTTTGGCCAGGAAGCCCAAGTTAAATGTTGGTTTTAATTAGGAATTTGTGTTGAATATGAGATTTTTGTGAAACTAAAAGGAACAAATCTCCAGCCCTTAAATGTCTAAAGTGTAATACTGAAATTGTTTCAAACACAAGTTTTGCTGAATGTCATATTTCTACCAAATTTTATTTTGGCTCTGGCTAGTTCTCTGATAGTGTGGACAATTATTTTTGCTGTGATCACAGCCCTCATCCAAAGATTTCAGGGTAGTATTCCTGGTCTCCTCTTTTTTCCTCTTAAATTCTCCCAACTCATGAGGGTCATCCAGAGCTTTCCCATACAGCAGGCTTTACCACAGGTTTACTGTGAGGCTTTACCGCGAGTTCGAAGTTGCCCCCAAAAACTGATGCAAAAAGTGGATTTTTTTTAGCCTGGATATAAATCAGGCTACACCCTAACACACAATTAAAACCATGAATTGTGTGTGAAGTGCTCCCCAATAGCTCATAGGGACTTTGGAGTAAACCTGCCCAAAATGTGAACACACACCCTCTGTTCTGGAGGAGATGGGAACTAAAAGCCGGGTGTGAAAAACTTCCATGTAAGCTTCTTCATGGTTCAGTGGGCTGACACCCCCATGCTGTAGTCCTAATCCTGGCCAGGGGGATTAGGGAATAATAATTTACGGGAAATAAATCAGGCATGCAAGAGCCAATCTTGGGCTTGTCATAAGGTATAGTTTGGCCCTGCAGAAGGTGAATTTCACCAACATCACAGTCTGCACTTTTACAGTGACTGTTCACTATCCACCCCCCGCTCCACTTAAGTATGCATGGGGAGGTAACATAAGTGGGAATATGATTGCTGGCTATTTCCGGCCCCAGTGGTCATACATTCTCTGAACACATGGGGCTGGGGATGAGTGTCCTTTCCATGTCCACATCAAATCTAACAGGTTAAAGACACAGCTCTAGTTATCATAGAGGAAGATCTCCCTCCTACCTGACTCCACTCAAGCACCACCTAGTTTGCTTTTCCAGGCATATGCACCATTGGCACTGAGCTAATATCCTCTGGTAGCTCTGAAAACAAGTACATGCTTTCCAAAGGGAGAATGAGGCCTGCACTCTTTCTTATCTCACAAGTATCTGCTGCACTCATTAGAGTAGAGTTCTGCTCAGAGCAGCCTCACCCTTTGTGAGGATATAGTGACTGATAATTTATGACTGCCCACTTGCTTGTTACACAGATAGCCACGTATTGTTTGTTATATAATTCACGCCCAGTTTGCCCACAAGCCTCCTGAGTGGACTTGTAAAGGAGATATAACCAAAGGGCATGAAATGATCCAGAAAGAACAAAAGCAAGATGCCTCAGTTAACCCCCTCAATCATAATAAACAAACCCACGGAAACCACCACATCCTTCCTTTTGCTGTTCTGAGCTCAGTAAACAAAAACAGTGTGAGTGCCAAGAAAAGGAACTCAGTTCCCAATGGGAACTTATTTAACTTGGGCACTGTCTGTTTGCCCTGCAGGATGATTGACGTCTAGATTATGATGGTCTATTTGGCAAGCTTTCCTACATGAAATGCTGGCTCAGTATAGTGTAGCTTGCTCAGAAGGACATTGCTGTACATGGGATTAAGTGCCCAATGTCTTACAACTGTCCTTACATTAGGGCTGCCAGCTTGTCTGTGACCTAAGGGATGGTTTGGAGATTGCTGCTGCTGCTGCTGCTGCTGCTGCTACTACTACTACTACTACTACTACTATGCCTAGATCATTTTAAAGATGATCTCTATGAGGGATATGCATCAGACATTCTGATGCAGATGGGGTTTTTTTTATATAGGCACAGCCCTCCCTATAGAGTACCTTCTGTTTCTGATAAAAGGGGGGAGGGGTCACTGAAACTGGAGACACCCAGTGCTGGGAGGACACACAGGGATGCTGGGAAGGAGAGACGGGGACATTGAGAGGATGCAAAATATATACTGGGAGGACATGCAAGGGCATGTGGGAAATGTGCACAGCACTTCCCCACGGGAGGAGGGAAATCAAGGAACTACACTCTGCAGTACCTTGGGCTGAAATTGACAGATTTGTCTCCACGCCCCCTCCTTGGCCAAATGGTTTGGGCTGACCCATACACTCAAAAGTCTCACAGTTTCAGATACTATTTACTAAATTTCCCAGATATTCTGAATGAATAACACACTACACTAGTGGCCATTCTCCTTAGCAGCTGTCTGGAGAGGATTGCACCCCTCCATCAGCCTCTGTCTCCATCCACCTTCTCCATCAGTGGCTGCATCCAGGGATGCACCTATGCAATTCTGGTGCCCGGACCACTCCTGCCACGAGGCCCCCCAAAACCTACTTTTGGGGGCCTCCATCCTGCTACGCCGAACCTCCATATATATATATATATTTTAAAAAAAATAAAAAATAAATTCAGTCGCCGTATGGCCAAGAGGTGGCTGCTGGGGTGTGAGACAAGCAGTCTCCCCCCCCCCCAGCCTGGTGGTGCTGGCTGGAGCGAGCACTAGGCCTGTCCGTTCAGCCCAGAGGCTCTTGCTGACTGTGAGGCATGGCTGCACAGTTGAGAGATATTAGTCGCAAGCCCGTGACGTCATGGGCTTGTGACGATCTCTCTCAACTGTGCAGGCACGCCTCACAGTTAGCAAGAGCCGCTGGGCTGAACGGACAGGCTCAGCGCTTGCTCCTGTCACTGCCAGTGGGGGGAGCACGGCTCAGTTCACCCCAGGCGCGGTTCGTGAACACGCCTCCGGGGGGTGGGTGGCGGGCAGCTTCTTTAAGGTAAACGGAGCCAGTGCTCCGTGCCGCCCAGCAGCCCCCATGGCAGGGAATCTCCTCCGCCACTCACCTGGCCACAGGTGGGGGCTCGCCTCCGCGGGAGCCAGGTGAGTGGTGGAGGCGATTCCCCACCGTGGGGGCTGCTGGGCGGCACAGAGCACCAGCTCTGTTTACCTTAAAGAAGCCACCCGCCGCCCCCCCCCCCGGAGGCGCGTTCACGAACTGCGCCTGGTTCACGCCTCTCCAGCCACCCCTCAGCCGTTTGGTGGCTAAAACATTTTTAAAAATGGAAGTCTGGTGCAGTGGGGCAGGTGCAGGGTGGCTGCAGGAAGCCCTCTGGCCATTTGGAGGCCCCCCTGGTCTTTGGAGGCCACGGACCAAGGCCCCAAGGTCCGGGCATTAGAGCACCTCTGGCTGAATCCATCGACTTATAATAGCTCTGTAGGTTTTCAGGTAGGGTCTTTCTCAGCCCTACGTGGAGATACCAGGGATTGAACCTGGGATCTTCTGCATGCAAAGCAGATGCTCTTCCACCGAGTTATGGTCCTGCCCCTACTTTTTTGCTCTTAAAAGCAGACCCACAGTACCATGGTTTGCACATGACGGAGATACCAGCATTATAGAGCTACATCTTTCATTATCAGATCTAGTCTGGCCTTGATCATATCTAGTCTGTCATGATCATATCCAGTCAATGGCTACTAGTCTGATGGCTAAAGGCCACCTCCAGCTGCAGAAGCAAGATGCCGCTCAATACCAGTTGCACAGCAGGACAGAGGGCATGCCATCACCTCTGGCCTGTGGACCTCTCGGAGGCATCTGGTGGGCCACTGTGTGAAATAGGGTTAGGGTTAGGGATATATATATATATATATATATATATATATATATATATATATATATATATATATATATATAATTCAGTCGCCGTATGGCCAAGAGGTGGCTGCTGGGGTGTGAGACAAGCAGTCTCCCCGCCCCCCCCCCCAGCCTGGTGGTGGTGGCTGGAGCGAGCACTAGGCCTGTCCGTTCAGCCCAGCGGCTCTTGCTGACTGTGAGGCATGGCTGCACAGTTGAGAGATATTAGTCGCAAGCCCGTGACGTCATGGGCTTGTGACGATCTCTCTCAACTGTGCAGGCACGCCTCACAGTTAGCAAGAGCCGCTGGGCTGGACGGACAGGCTCAGCGCTTGCTCCTGTCACTGCCAGTGGGGGGAGCACGGCTCAGTTCACCCCAGGCGCGGTTCGTGAACATGCCTCCAGGGGGTGGTGGTGGGCAGCTTCTTTAAGGTAAACGGAGATACCAGCATTATAGAGCTACATCTTTCATTATCAGATCTAGTCTGGCCTTGATCATATCTAGTCTGTCATGATCATATCCAGTCAATGGCTACTAGTCTGATGGCTAAAGGCCACCTCCAGCTGCAGAAGCAAGATGCCGCTCAATACCAGTTGCACAGCAGGACAGAGGGCATGCCATCACCTCTGGCCTGTGGACCTCTCGGAGGCATCTGGTGGGCCACTGTGTGAAATAGGAGGCTGGACAATATAGGTCTTCGGCCTGATCCAGCAGGGCTGTTCTTATGTTCTTATGTAACAGTTCTGTCCCTTCATACTTTAGAGATGCATTCAGTTATGTTAATATAAGCAAGTAAGGTGTTTCCTTTTTTCTGACAATACAGGGTGGTTTGAGTATTTCAGATCATCTCTAATTAAAGCGGGTGCCTTTAGGTATTGCTGCTAACAAATTCAGAGGAAGAAATCCCAGCAAACTTCACGTTCATTTGCATAACAATGCTCATGACAACCTCAGGCTGTAATTTTGAGTTTCAAAAACTCTTCTTTCCTATGTTCCTCCCTCCTCCAACTGCACAGAAAACACTTTTTCCTCTTTGTAGCTCTGACACTCCTGTCAAATGATTAAAGTGACTTGCTTGCTGAATAATAAGCCCAAGCAGTCATTAAAAATCGATAGCTTTGCTCCTTTGCTTGCTGGAATTAAAATGGAGCAGTGCAGATGAGAGCCTTAATTTTGGGTGGGAAGGGGCAACAACGTTTCTCTGCTACATACATTTACAGGGAAGGACGAGAGAAAGGGACAAAGGAGAACAGAATGTTTCCATATCAAAAGCTGGCCATCAGATGGACTTGACATGGCCAGGGGTGATCTGACTGGATCCCATTTATTTTATTAATTAATTAAAATATTTCAATCCTACCTTTCAACTCCATAATGGAACTTCCATACCACCTCAATACAAACAATCAAAAACCAACAGGCAGTCATGAAAATAAAAACAAAAGAACAGCAAGCAGACACTGTAATAGCATATTATTAGAAACAGTGAGCAGCCATCATAGGAACTGACGTGAAATCACAAGCACGTTATTGAAACAGACATGTCTAAATAAGAACATTTTTAATTGGTGCCTCATGGCAGGCATAGAGAGAGTGAACTCCATCTTTCATGATCAAGCATGTCCTGGGCATCATTACTGAGGATGCTTTGCCCCTTGGGTCCACCAGCTGCATCTCAGATGGTGACTGGATAAGCAGGAGGGTGTTTTCTAAAGGCCAAAATGTGCAAGTAAGTTCATATAGGAAGAGGAGGTTCTGCAGGCTTCCAGGTCTCCAAACAAATTAGGTTTTCATAGGCTAAAGCCAGAACTTTGATTGTGGTCCAGAAACAAATCGGCATTTGTGAAAGTTGGTGTAATATAGGCACCACATGGTCACACATAAGGACTTTTGTCAGTCGTCTAGATTATGCATTTTGCATTTCTGGTTCTGCGAGCTTAAGGGGGACCACTTCGGGGTGCTTGATGAGGCAGAAGAAGAACCTCGAGAAGACCTCCTTGCTTGCCACTGTTGAGTACCTGGGCTGCATGCCAATGAGTGGGCAGTCCGGGAAGGCACAGATTCCAGCTGAGGCACTCCCCTGCAGGTATCACCATAGTTGGGGTTGGTGGGCAAAACCCTGGTACAGTCCAACCCATTCCATTTCTTAAGGTGCTGGACAGTCTAGCAGGAGGTCTTGAGATGAAGGAATGTGGACTGATGTGGAACTTGCCACTTGTGGGGAGAAGCCCCCACAGGTTCACAGCAGCCTCAGCAGTCTTGCACAATTCCCATTCCCATGATTCTTTGTGGGAAGCCATGATACTTACAAGTGAATGATATTTTTAGGACAATCTTACATTCTTGTCAATTTTAAGGACTTTACCATTTTTGTGGAGATCAGAGCTGGCCTTGTGGTAAAGGTAAAGTGTGCCATCAAGTTGATTTTGACTCCTGGCACCCACAGAGTCATGTGGTTTTCTTTTGGTAGAATACAAGAGGGGTTTACCATTGCCTCCTCCTGTGCAGTGTGAAATTATGCCTTTCAGCATCTTCCTATATTGCTGCTGCCCGATATAGTACCAGCGGGGATTCGAACCGGCAACCTTCTGCTTATTAGTCAAGCATTTCCCCGCAGTGCCATTAGGTGGCTTATGTAGCAAGTGTGAATTGTCCCCTTTGCTAAGCAAGGACCTCTGAAGCCCTTCAGGTCCAGGCACCAAAATTACCTAGGTGCACCCCTGGTGTTAGGTACAAAAGCACTAAGGGTTTTTTGTAGAGCTCTGTGATAGATTGGAGGAGGTGTTACATCTGAATCCACCCTACATCAACTGGCTCACCTTTATCCACATGCCTGCTTACACTCTCAAAGAACTCCAAAAGGTTAGTGAGGCAAGACCTGCCCTTGCAGAAGCCATGCTGGTTCTCCTTCAGCAAGGCCTCTTCTATATGTTTAATAATTTTGTCCTTAAGTATGCTATCTATCAATTCACCCTGCATCACAGTTAAGCTAACTGCCTTGTAGTTGCCCGGATCTTCTTGGATCCCTTTTTGAAAATGGGAGTTAAATTAGCTACTTTCCAGTCCTCTGGGTTCAGAGCTTGATTGTAAGGGACAAGCTACATATTTTTCTAGAAGATCAGCAGTTTCACATTTGAGTTCCTTCAGATATCTTGGGTGGATGCCATCTGGCCCTGGCAATTGTTAATTTTTAGTTTTTCAAGATGGTTTAGAACATCCTGAGGCACTTCACACGATTAATGTGAAGCGCCTTACTGGGCTCTGCGGGGAGAACGGGCTCTCCACAGACAATCAAATCTGCAGCCCTGCTGGGTGGCCAGAGTGGCCACCCGCACAACTACCGCCTCCGTCATGGAGCTGGTTGAGGCTGGGGTGATCGGGGGCTGTTTGGCCTCTGGAAGTCCCAGGATGCCCCGTGGAAGTGTGGGGGACATTCTGGAGAGAACCCCAAGGCCAGGAGGCTGGCTGAAGCTTCCTAGTCAGGGTGTCTTTCCATTAACCTTATTTAAGGGGAGGGGGAATTAGGCAGGCTAGCTGCCTTGGAACCACTGGGCTCTCCCGCAAGCCCAGTAATTCCCACAATCACTAGAAAGTGGGCTAGGCTCCCTTAGCCTGCTTTTTAGTGATCGTGGGAATAGCTTCCTTCTTCCATCACCTCGAATTGACCTTTTATACAGCCTCCAAGCCTGAGAAGCTCAGTTCTGAAGTGGTCATATGGTCAGCATCCTCCGCTATGAAGACAGATGCAAAGAACTCATTCAGCTTCTCTGCAATCTCTTTATCCTCCTTAGTAATCCCTTTCATGCCCTCATCATCTTCGGGACCAGTCTAGCTATATGCTCCTCAAACTCTCTTTCTGTATCCCTTGTTGTCTCCTTGAGTTTCTTTTGCCAGAGTTTGTTTTCCTTTCTTTTCTCTTCATTTGGGCAGGACTTCTGTTTTCTGAAGGAAGTCTTTATAGCTTCCCTGACTCTATTTGTTAGCCATGCTGGCATCATCCTAAACCTGGTGGTACCTTTCTTCCTTCTTGGTATACATTCCAACTGAGCTTCTATTATTGTGGTTCTGAATAAATCCCATGCTTTCTGGAGTGATTTGACCCTCCTGACTTTCCCTTTCAGCTTCCTTTCTACCAGTCCCCTCTTTCACGTTCTCCTAGCTTCCTAGAAAGGAAGCAGTATACATTTTATATACATTTCGGAGCCGAACTCTAAAGTTTCAAGTGTGGTTCCTTTTTTATATCAGGATTTAGCAAGGACCAGAACTCCTCCAATCCTGGGCAGGATGAGCTGTGATTAAACAACAAGTTTTCAGCATACAAATCTTTTAAATAAATAAAATAAATCATCTTGAAGCTGGGAATAAAAATGCTGTAAAGTGCTTGTGCCAGAGCACTCAGCAGTCCATATATAGTCAAATTAGATCCTGATTTATTAGCAGAGGGCCTGCTCATGGCTTCAGTTCTCTGTACGCATGTTGTCCTGTGACAAGTGTGTCTAATTTGTCTATATCAATCAAGGTTTGAAATGGAGTGAGGCCCAGCTTGGTGGGCTACGTGCTATGCTCTACCAGGTGGGAGGCCAGGAAATAGTTTATAGTCTCTCTGCTGCTTCAGAAGTGAACACATTCAACCCCACTGCCGAGTGCCCATCACCCCTTGAGCAGGGAGAGCAACCTGGTTCAAAAACTGCTCAACAGAGACACCTGCTGGATCATCAGGCGCTCCATTAAATTCACCTTCTAGCCGAAAGGAATTTGCTTTCAAAAATTCTCCTAAGAATTCTCCTCTGTGAATGATGATGTAGAATATTCACCGGATGATCTTCTGAATGCTCAACAAATGCCTACTGAATATTTGACACCTGTATTTGGCATCTTGACATTCAATGGTATTTTTTTGTATCTGGCACTGCATGACATGTCATATGTGTGTCCTGTCAATATTTAAATTTTAAAAAATTGACCAAGGAGCCCAAGAGCTCAATGCAAAATGTCCCGGTCAAGTTTTGAATGGCAAAATTGGAAATGTTGCTGTATTTATAATAACTGCTGGTCTTTATATTTATAATATTTATATTATAATAACTGCTGGTATAGAAATATGAGACCAGAAGGCTTAGCCGTGTCCCAGTCCTTGAGCCCACTTCTGAGGGCAGGCTCCTTTTCCAGGAAGGAAGGCTCCATTTTTCTTGAAATCTCACTGTCTTCACTATGGTCCTCTCTTCATTGGCTACTCTTCCTCCAGGTCACCAGTTTCCAGCCAGTGAGTCTTCTTCCTGGAGGGGAGCAGGCATTTTAGCTCTCAGTGACCAGAGATTTGCCTGCACTTCCTCCTTCAGCTCTGGGTCTGTCTTCAACTTTCTCTTCAGCCTTCCTCTGCCCCATGCCAAGCCATCTGCCCCATGCCAAGACTTCCTCTCATTCTACCTCAAGCTCCTTATCTAGCCCTCCCAATGGAATGTTCAGGATCTTCATCCAATACCTGAGAGGATTCTGTGTAGCTTCTCTATCACTGGTTTAACTCATGTTATCCAATACATACTGTATCTCCAGAATTTCAGATATATAGCCAATCATTTGCAGGGATCTTTCTCTTTCTCTGGCATAATAATCTATATATATAATTCGTTTACGGTCGACCAAGTTGAGGACTATTTCCGGAGCCATGCGGATGCCAGAAGCCATTTCCTTGGGAAGGGAGTGGCAGCGAGGGAGGCAGGTAGGCAGGCAGGCGGAATCGGCAGACTCAGGAGATGGAGGAAGAAAGGAGGAAAGGCAGTGGGGAAAGGAGGAACCATTGCCAGGGGAGGGAGTGGCAGCAAAGGAGGTGGGAATTGGCAGACTCGGGGGAACTGGAAAGGAAAGGAACAAAAGGAAAGGAGGAGGAAACGACGGAATGGAGTTGGAGAACCAAATGAAGCCCAAAATCACTGGGAGGTAAGGGGCCATTAAAAACCATTGGGACTGTGAGGAAGCACTGCTGACCTTCCCATCCCAAAAAGAAAAAACCCATTGCCATTGTTCCACCCAAAAAATACCAGCCAGTCTTCCACACCCCACACCACAAAAAACCCTCTGCTCTCAGTCACCCCTTCAAACAAACAAACAAACAAACAAACAAGCACAAAGGGACAGTGTGGGCCAGCTGCTGGCAGTCCCCACCCCCCAAAAAAACCCAGACAGTCTTCCTGACCCCCCATGCAAAAAAAAGGGGGGGGAAACAAAGCTCCCAGTCATCCCACCAAAAAAAGGGACTGTGTGGGCCAGAACTGCCTACAATGCTGGGAACTGTGAGTACAAACAGCTGCCCTTAAGGGGGGAAAAACATGACACCTGGGGACTAAACTAAACTGAGAGAGTGAGAGAGCTGTGGAGGCAGGGACAGAGTGAGCGAGAGAGCTGGGGGGGGGAGTGAATGAGACAGTTGTGCAAGGGGGGGAGAGGGGGACATGGCTACAAAGGGAGGACCAGCCAAACGAATTCTTCCAACCTAACCCCAAAAGGAAGTAAACTACTGCACAGATGCTCTGTGCGGGTTCAGCTAGTAGTAGTAGTAGTAATAAAAACAGTAAGTGCCGCCTCTGTAAAGAAGCAGATGAAACAGTGGACCACCTAATCAGCTGTTGTAAAAAGATCGCACAGACTGACTACAAACAAAGGTATGACAAGGTAGCAGGGATGATACACTGGGACATCTGCAAAAAATACAAGCTACCTGTAGCCAAACATTGGTGGGACCATAAAATTGAAAAAGTGGTAGAAAATGAAGATTCAAAAATATTATGGGACTTCCGACTACAGACAAACATCTGCCACACAATACACCAGATATCACTGTAGTCGAGAAGAAAGAAAAGCAAGTCAAAATAATCGACATAGCAATACCAGGGGATAGCAGAAGAGAAGAGAAAGAAATAGAAAAAATCACCAAATACAAAGATCTACAAATTGAAATGGAAAGGCTGTGGCAGAAGAAGACCAAAATAATCCCAGTGGTCATTGGCGCCCTGGGTGCAGTTCCAAAAGACCTTGAAGAGCACCTCAACACCATAGGGGCCACAGAAATCACCATCAGCCAATTACAAAAAGCAGCTTTACTGGGAACAGCCTATATTCTGTGATGATATCTATAACAACAGCAACAACATTGACAATAAAATCCAGCCATCCCAGGTCCTTGGGAAGGACTCAATGTCTGGATAAAACAAACCAGTCAATAACACCTGTCTGACTGTGTGTGTGTGTGTGTGTGTGTGTGTGTAAATAAATAAATAAATAAATAAATAAATAAATAAATAAATAAATAAATATTACGTTGTTATCCTAGACCCTTGGAAAGGCTCTGATAAATTAAAGTACCAAATCCAGTCAATAACATCTGGTAGACTGTGTGTAAATATAATAATGGTGGTGGTGGTGGTGGTGGTGAGGAGGGTGAGGATGCTGATGAGGATGCTGATGAGGATGTTACCCCTCCTCAAGTTATCTTTATAATGTGATATGCACAACACATCGGAAAGCTTTTACTTTGGCTTGTTTCAATGTTTTCCCATCAGCATGGTTGGAGGGGAGATATAAAAAGTTCCCTTATCATTTGTGAAGGTGCCCCTGTGATTTAGGGGAAGTAGAAAATGTGGTGCATATTTTAATTCACTGCAGTGATGGCCCATAAACGGGCCTCCGGGGCGGGGGCGGCGGGAGGCAGCTTTAAGAGTAAAGTAATTCGGGACTCCCCTCCGCCATGGCAGCACCTGAACGCTATTCAAAGCCTCAACGTGCTGCCCAGCAGGCCCTACAGTGGGGAAGTGCCTCCGCCACTCACCTGGCTTCCATGCAGCCAAGCCCCCGCCAGCGGCCAGGTGAGTGGCCCCCGCTGCAGCTGCTTCCAATGAAAAGGTGCGGCAGAGCTGCTGCTCAGCAACGGGGCAGTGGCGGCGGATTGCAAAGTGGCCTGAGGAGGCAGCCTGGCCTGGCCGCTGCGAGGAGGAGGCTGGAGGTGGCAGCAGTGGGGAGGCCTGGCCCTGGCCTGCCTGGGAGGTGGTGGTGGCAGGCCCTGACCACTGGTAGGAGGAAGCAGGAGGTGCTGGCGGCGGGACAGCCTGGCCCTGGCCTGCTTTGGTAAGGGGGAGGCAGTGGCGACAGCGGGCCTTGGAGGATGCGGCAACCCAGTCTGGTCTGGCCACCGGGAGCAGGAAGCGGGAGGCAGCCGCGGGATGACCTGGCCCTTGCCCTTCTGGCCCGGCCACCTTGGTGAGGAGAAGGAGGTGGCCGTGGGCCCTGGTTTGGCCGCCGGGAGGAGAAAGTGGGAGGGAAGCGGCCGGTGGTCGGGGGGAGCAATTCGCCGGTGGATGGCCAGCCACAAAGCCGGGCATGCCGGCGTGGGCAGGGGGATGGCTGGCCCCAACTAGCACTGGGGCAGAAGGTGGGGGGAGGGCAGGGGAGACTGGGGCAGAAGGTGGGGAAGGGCAGGGGAGACTGGGACAGAAGGTGGGGAAGGGCAGGGGAGACTGGGGCAGAAAGTGGGGGGAGGGCAGGGGAGACTGGGGCAGAAGGTGGGGGGAGGGCAGGGGAGACTGGGGCAGAAGGTGGGGGGAGGGCAGGGGAGACTGGGACAGAGGGTGGGGGAGGGCAGGGGAGACCGGAGCAGAAAGCAGAGAACTAACTGGACCTGAAGTTTGGGGGTGGGGGTTGGAACTAACTGCGACAGAAGGTTAGGGAGGGGGAGAACAAACTAGGCCTGAAGGTGGGGGGAGTGTACTGCTGCACAGATGCCCTGTTTGGAATCAGCTAGTAATAATAATTGTTCTTATTATTAAAACTTTATTTGTTAGCTTCCCTATAACAAATTGTTCTCTGCAAGAGAACGACTTGTTCTATCTGTGTTAATGGGACAATTATACACTCACAACTTCTTCTAGTTTTTGACATCATGCTCCTACTAACCAAAATGGCTGCCTTACAATGGCAGCCAACCACTCTAATAGAAGTCCCTCCTCACACATTCAATTATCAGGCCTCGTAACACTGGCTTACGTACTGCACACAGCAACTCAGGCAGTAGGAGCCCTGCCCAGTGGCGCACCTAGGTAATTTTGGTGCCCAGACCTGAAGGGCTTCAGAGACCCCACCTCCCGCCAGCCATCTGAATTTAAAAAAGCCTCCTCAGAAGCATGCCGCCGCTGGCCTGCCACACTGAGCCACAGCGCCAAAAATCCCTCAATAATTCCAGCCTATTCAATAGGCTATTCCAGGGATCCTCAAGGTTGGGCCCCCAGATGTTATTGGACTTCAACTCCCATAATCCCCAACCAAAGGCCGCTGGGGCTTGGGATTATGGGAGTTGAAGTCCACTAACATCTGGGGGCCCAACCTTGAGGATCCTTGGGCTATTCAATAATTCTGGCTGTTCAGCCCAGCAGCCCTTGAGAACTACAAAGCACTCCAGCGCTCCTGCGCAGTTGAAATAAAATGCTGTAAGCCCCAACATCATGGGCTTGCAACACTCTATTCTAACTGCATTAGTGTTCTGGAGCACCTTACAGTTCTCTAGGTGGGCTGGGCCCAATGGTCAGACCCAGCGGCTGCTCCCATTCTGCCCTCTGCCGCCACCACCATGGGGGTGGAGAGGCCTGCTCGGCTCACCCCCTCTCCCCCCCCCCCCCGGCCACACAGCAGATAGAATTATTTATGTTTTCAATGCCGCGGTTTTCATGCCATAGGGCAGCGGTGTGGCGGGCATGAGGTGGGGTGGCAGCAGGAGGTGACCCTGGGCCTTTGGGGGGGGGCCTGGACCTTGGAGGCCACAGACCAGGGCCCCAAGGTCCACAGGTAAGAGTGCCTCTGGACCTGCCTGTGCTGCTGTGTACATGCAAACAGTTTTGGAAGAGTTGTGTTACAGGGCGCCATCTTTACATTTGATGCCAAGTGGAAGTAATCAGTGTCCTGGGAAGTAATGGGAAGTTTATTATTTATTTGTTTGTTTGTTTAATTAATTATTAATTAAATTTATATACCATCCTTCCAAAAATGGCTCAGGGCGGTTTACATAAAAAATGGGTTGACTTCCCATTACTATTAACTTAAAAATAGCCCCCCTCCTTAAAACGTAAGTGCACTGGGAAGTAATGGGTATCTTTCCATTCACCATTTTCCCACTGGATGCCAGTTAGAAGTAATCGGCATCCTGTTGTGCAACAACATTTGTGGAATTTTACACTGCAGTGGAGCTGCTCTGTCACATAACTCTTGCAATACTATTTACATGTGGACAACATTCTTCTCCCCACATTGCCTTGTATAGTATGTGAACCACCATAATTAGGATTGGTACTAAAATTTCTCCAGAGTGAAAATTGAAAGAGAAATTAAGTGTTTCTTTCAAGGAGAAACTAAAATTCAAAGAGGGTTTTAGCGTTCCTCCCAAGGAAAAATAAGACAGATTTTTTAAAGACAGGAACCCTATTCACATGTTATGTTCAACATTCACATGAGTGTACAGTGTACATAGGTACAGATCTGTACCCAAGTACAGCCTTTTACACATTATGTTGATCTCAGGTACAGCAGTACACTTCCTATCTGTACCAAGCATTTGAGAGGCCTGTATCCAGGTTCACTTTTAAAAGGAACACAGTACAGTCATGTTTAAGTGTATAGACACCTGGATGTCTGAATGTTTGTTTCTCCACATCATAACTCCTTTAGCCTCAGTCAGGCAACTTTGATCCTTTCTCACAGAAAAGTATTTAAAGGGGAAAAAATCCAGTTTTTAGAAACATGCAGAAAGTTAGATTTTTCAGATGCTGTAATAAAAGAAGAAACACTGTATGGTAGGATAAAAGAAGCAAGGGCACATATAAATGAGTTTCAGGCAAAACAGTTTTGGTGATTTTTTTGGAAATCAGATTGTGGGGGAACCAAACAACGTTGGGCTCGGGGCCACAAGGATTGGGTGACTCCTCTCCCATGGAGAGTTCCAGCAGCTGTGCCGGTGATCCCCGATCGCATAGGCCATCCTGCCTGACCCAATGATGCCTGGCCCTGCAGTAAACTGGCAGGCAAAATGCAGCCAGATGGCATTCTCTCGCGAGACTTCAGAGAGGGCCCATGAGAGCTCGCAGAAGTCTCGTGAGACTTCCAGGTGAGATCTCGGGGACTTCCGAGATCTCGTGAGAACAGCTCCACCTGTCAGGAGCTATTTAAGGCCCAGACTGCTGATGATGAGAGGCCAGATGCTGAACAGAGCTTGACCTGGCAACAGCTCTGTGACTCGGTTGGAGGCTTGAGGCAGCACTGTTGGTCAAAGGTCCCAGAAAGGACTTGGGGCCGGGCCTCTAACCATTAATCTGAGGCGTCTGGGCCAAAGCTATACCCTGACTGGTGGGAGACTGTGGTATCCTGAAGGGACATGACACAGATACACAGATGTATGGCTTTGAAATGGTGATGAGAGATGAACATTGAGTATTTGGAGATGTAAAGTTATTTGACAGATGTGTATTTCTAATATTTTAGAGGAGGGGAGGGATCTTGCACCTGTTTCCACATACATCTAAATGCAGCCTCAGTTAAACAAGTTCATTCAGCTGAGGAAAAGAGGTATGTGAGAGCTTTCTCAGTGTTGGCCTGAGGCTTTGGATGTCTACAGAAGTGCATCTCTCGACCAACTCAGATGCATTTAGATATCAAGTGAAGATTTTTTTGCTCTTTTATAAAACTATGGGGTTTTCGGGTCTTGGCTCCTGCCCTTTCCCAGAGGCCTCAGAATGGATACAGGAGGGGTGTCTTTCACCTGATCTCCCTTTGTTCCGGACACTGATGTTGCCACTGGCTGATAGGGATGTGTGAATCTATTCTAATTCAAATCTATTCAACTCAAATCTGGCCTATTCAAACAATGCTGACTCACCCAGTTCCACCCTCCCTCTTCTCCTCCGCTTCTTGTTCCTTCCCATCTGCTTTAGCCTAAGTTGTTCTGGTGACTGGCAGCATTCAGCTGCGATCCAGTAGTGGATCCATTTTTCAACTCTGCCTTATTGTTATAAGGTCACTCAGCCTCACGTTCAGCAGCTTTGGTAAGCACAGCAGCCAGTGCCATACTTAAAGAGGCAGTGCTCAGAGGCAAGGTAGAATTGCATTTTCCAACAAAAGCTATGTAATTTTGAATTTTTTTCGAGGGGTGGATGAAAGCTTTAGTGCTTGGTCTTTTTATGTCCTTCGTCTTTACTATATCACCCTATTCCTTGACTTGTTTGTCCCTTACATGTGGAAGGGAGCATATTACAAATATGGATAAATATGTGAAAATCCATTTGGCTTCTCAACAAGTGGTTGATAGAACTTGTGTTACTTCCTAAAACCTGCCTAGATTTAAATGACAACTCACATGAAACACTCATGCAAAAACAATGTCGCAATTACTATATCTTATATTCACAGAAGCTTAGACGGTCTGTGACATCGAGAAGAGAAAGTTCATGCAAAGGTCTCGTTCTTCCAAATTGTCCCATTGCAATTAACAGAAGCTTGAGAACAGGATGTTCACACTGCATGCCCTGACTCCCACCTAACAAAGGAGATTTCCCATGGAGGAAGGCAGCTTTCTTACAAGCCCCATTCATGGCACTGATCCTCACTCAACCCAGTGGCATTTCCTTTAGACTGGGCAACAGCTGGGGACTATTGTATTTGGTTCTTGAAGGAAGCATATTGAATGTGTAGGCAACACACCTAGATCTAATTAAAATTATTGGCCTAACTTTCTAGTCTCTAGGATGAGTTTCAGATGAATATATTTTCTCTCTACATGCACTGCCAGTTGCTAATAATCACATGGAGCAGGTTTGTCTGAAATCATACAAAATGGAACCCACAGGCAATAGGGCTGTGCAACGCTTTGGAGGCCTATTTAGATTTGGCCCACTGTGAGCTCCTTAGAGTCATGACCCAAGTGGGTGTGAGAGGGCAAGGCTTCACTTGTGTGAGTGAAGTCAAAGTCTCAGACCAGAGGAGCAGATCTAGCAAAGGGTAAGTGTCAGTCATTGTCAGGGAAGCCAAGGTCAAGAGCCAAGAGTCTGTACAGGAGAGTCAGGAATCAAGATCAGCCAAGCCAGAGCCAGGATCCAGAAAGTCAGGTAGACATGGGAACAGATGTGTGTCAAAGCCCAGACAAGCAAGGGTCAAGCCAGCAAATCAGGTCCTGAAGCCAACTGAGCCCTTATGAAGGGAGAGTGGACTCTAGTCCCACCCTTTACTCTGAAGGGCTGGAGCGCTTAAAGTGCCTGAGTCCTGTTTTGTAGTTGCAGGCTGTGCCAAGGTGGAGGAGACTCCATCTCAGCTGGTGAATCATTTGGATATTCCTCAAGTCTGAAGAGTTGGGCAGGGATGTGTCCTCTGGCCCTCTGGTCTAGGGCAGGGAAAAGAGCTGATGCACCTGGGGCTTCCCATCCTTGTGCCCCTTCTAGGTCCAATGTAACTGAAGCCTCCCTTCCCATCACCTCCTCCAGTTGCAGAAGAGAAGGAGGATGCATTGCTACTGGAGGTCTTCCATACCCCCAATAGGTCGGACTGCGGGACTTCAGAATCTGGGTTCATGACACAAACGAAGTGCCATCTAGAGGGGATCAAAGTGGGGTCAAAGAAAAGCAAACCAGGCTGAACTCTAGAATCCAGAGGAAAGAGTTGTGGTATGCAAGGACAAAGCAGTGGAGTAGAATCAGGAATATTAGTGGTTTATTGAAATAGATATTATTTACACAGAGGCAAGTGCAGTCTGTTTTCACTGCTCTTGCTGCTGCCTATTTGTTAGCCCTGCCTCTACCCCAGGACTGGAATAAAAGTAACTAATGCACCATTCAAAGGCTGGCCTGGATCAAAGAATGGATTAACCAAAAACACCATAGACTCCTCAACCTCTTGAAGCTTCACTTTGGTTCCCAGCCCTAAAACTACTCAGCAAGACCAGTAGGGGGCAGGAGAAAGGCCTTTATCCTTCCCTTTCACTCCCCACTATGAGGGGTCAAGCAGCTGTCTTCTGCAATATCCATAGCTTCAGAAAAGACTACACATCCCAGCAGTACCTACACCATTCCTGGCAGGGCCAGACTGGGGGCACTGAGAGGGCGATGGAATGTATGTGGGGACGGCGCCGGGTTCTGAGCAGAATGGGTAATTAAGGGTGGGAGTCAGGCAGAGGGGCACCCAGCGGGTGGGGCGCACCAGGAATATGCCCTTTTGCTGTGTGGGCTAGTCCAAGCCTGATTTCTGGGACTCAATGGGAGGAAAAACACATCCTTTTAAAAATAAGCCAAGTAGTTTTAGGAGTGGGGAATGAGGGGAGGGGAGCCAAAGTGAAGCTTTGAGTGGCTGAAGGGTTAGCTTGAAGAGAACTGAGCATCCTTGAAGTAGGTCTGAAGAGGTCTGAGGTGAACAGGGGGCCTTTTTGAAGCTCTGAAGTGGTCTCTGAAATGAAGCAGGGCTACTTCACACTAACACCTTCACACTAATCACAAGGCATTGTACATATTGAACTAGCTAAAATATCCAACTTGTCCAAAAACTATTGGCTATACAATCCCTGGTGAATTATATCTTTTCAGATGAATTATCTCCACTGGCTTCCAAACCCAACCTCAAGCTGTTTGAGTTCCCCACCACCCCTCCAACGTTATCTGACAGGGTGTGCATGGAACCACTCTGGGTCTGTTTGAATTCAAACTGAATTTGAACCGAACCCCTAGTCCATGAGCCAATTCAGTTCATGCACTAGGACAGGGTCAAATGGGTCTGGCTTGGTTTGGCATGCTTGCAAAGGGGAATCTGGTAAGAATTCCCCTTTACTAGCAAAGGGGGATCCCTATAGTGTTACAAAAGAGCAGGTGGGGTGGGTGAGAGATCACCTTACATGCGGCGATGTCTCCTCAGCGGCGGCGGGCAGGCAGGTCCTAGGGAAGCTGAGTGACGGCCCGTGCTGATGTGGGGGAGTGCTGGCAGGTGGTAGCAGAGCCGCTGCTGGCTTGCTGCCACCACCAAGGAACCACCACTGCCAAAGAGCCACCACCACTGCAGTGCATAAGGTGACTTCCGTCCTGGTTTGGATGGAACTGGTCAAACAGGGCCGTTTCAAATCAACCCCGTTGAATTCGAACCAGTTCTGCACACCCCTACTATGTGAAAATGGTACATTTGGATACAGAGAAAGTTCATTTTCCCAAACCCCAATATTTTGGATATCAGATTTTCCAGACAGCATTCATGGAATTAGAAGTTCAGCCATTTTGCTTCCTCATTCTGTTTTTGCTATATCGGGCATATGCTTTGTGACCTCATGTAGAAAAACCAATTTCCATTTCCTAAAGAGTGTTTTGTGTGTTGCTATACAAAAATTTTTGTTGTTCATCACCTTTAGTGTCCCCCAAGCTGCATGGTTTTGTGTTGTGAAAGCTTATTTTTGCAATTCTTGTGACCACATGTGTTTTGCCTTGATTTCTCAGGGAATTACCTAATCCAGATTAAGACCTTTCCCCCATTAGTCTAGAAAATTTGAGATTTCTCTGTACTTATTACCTGTTATTTTCATGTTTTTTTGCATTATTGCAGAAAAGACTACAGTCCCCCCTGCAAAACAAAAAACAAAAACCCTGCACCATTTCCCCAGTCTTCAAAAGGGAGTGTTTGGTGTTTTTTTTTTTTATTTTAAAGGTGAGAGAGTCTTTTAAAAAGGGCTTCTCACTTGAGTCTTTGCTCTCTTGTTTCAAGAGTCTGCCAGGCTGTCTCCTGCCCTCTACCCAGTCCAGTAAATTAATCAAGGGGTCAGGGAAGTGTGGGTTCTGGTTGCGAGATGGTCCAAAGCCAAAGCAGGTCCTAATCAAAATAGGCTCACTTCAGACCCATTTTATTTGATACAAGTTCAACTTATATCCAGCCCAAACCATTGGTTCAAACTGAATCAGGTTGAATCAGACTGATTTATTCTGGACTGAAACTGCCTGGAACTGCTTTGAAATTGCTTTGCACAGTCCTATTAATTAGTTAGACATTTTCTGTTCATATATCACAATATCTGAGTATTTCTCTATGCTGTTGCTGTAAGTAAGGCAATGCTGTCCTTCCAAATGTTGGCAGTCATTAGTCTGGCAGATGTCAAAAGAACTGACACCCATTCTGTGGCCTTTAGTATAAAATCATTGTTATAGCTACTAATGGAGATTTTGGAACAGTGTACTTTAATGTGTCATCACAGAATTTTTGGACCTGCCCTCTTCTTTGTTTCTGTAGGGCTTATTTGCACATTCTTTGTGTGTCGAGGAAAACTTTACTTCATAGTACAATTCTTCAGTGTTGTTTTCTTTCCATGTCTTATCTGGGCAGATTTTTAGGAATCCCTCCAGCAGTTTTTGAACCTGCTGGAGGTATTCCATTTGTTCTTTCATTTTCCTGGCCTAGCTGCAACCATTTCCAGAGGAAATCTGTTGGCCCAGTTGAAACAGTGTTTGATTTCTGACGAAAAGGTAAGAGACTCTTAATGAAATCCCATACGTTCTGATTCACCTCAAGTTTAACCATATTTTGCCACTCCGTAGCCTTCAATGTTACACATACAAAAATTATTTCTTAGAAAGATGGTTGCCCTATCTGAAGTATGTAGATCTGAAGAAAAAACATTTTGACAAGCCAGAAAGACTGAAATGCATGTTTATTTTGTAATGAACACTCTGTAAAATGCATATACATAAATTTGGAAACAGTTGTTTGACAGGTGAGAGGGAGGGAAAGGGTGCAGGGTTTGTGGGTTTTATTTTGTAAAAAGTTATCAGACACATGCATCTATTATTTATATAAGTAAGAAAAGATAAATAAAAATGTACTCCCCAAAATGTAGCTAAGGGGCTTTCATAAAAATCAAGGGGACCACTCACTGTAAGTCCAAGCTGAACTGAAAAATTAGTTGGTTCAATGTGGCTTCCTTGCTTCAATGCACTGCAGTTTCAGCTACCCACTCCAACTCTTCCCAAAGGTAGAAACACAGAAATATAGGAAGCTCCATTATACCAAGTCATTGGTCCATCTAGCTTAGTATTGTCTACATCGTGGCTCTCCAAGGATTCAGGTAGGAGTCTTTCCCAGCCCTCCTTGGAGATGTCAGGGATTGAACCTGGGACTTTTTATATGCAAGCAGATGTTTCTACCACTGAGCTATGACCCCATCATCAAAATGTCAGCCATTCCATAGAAACAGAGGCAGCTGTAGTCTTCTGAGTTAGACCATTGGTCCATCTAGCTCAGTATTGCCTACACTGACTGTCAGCAGCTCTCCAAGGTTTTAGGCAGGAGTATATCCCAGCTCCACATGGAAATGCCAGGAACCTGGGACCTTCTGCATGAAAAGTAGAGGCTCTACCAATCAGCTTTTTGGGTGTGTATTGGATCACAGTTACAAAGCACTATAGGTTTTGTTGTTATCAGGTCACCATGGCAATCCCTTTGGCCTGGGCTTGGGCTTGGCCACAGACATAGTTTCCTGAAATGAAACCCAAAGTGGGTCAAGGGGTAGCTGAGCTGGTGCCGCTGCAGCTGCTGAACATAATGCATAAGAACATAAGAACAGCCCTGCTGGATCAGGCCCAAGGCCCATCTAGTCCAGCATCCTGTTTCGCATAATAGCCCACCAGATGTCACTGGAAGCCTACAGGCAGGAGTTGAGGGCATGCCCTCTCTCCTGCTCAGGGGCATAGCTAGGGGAGAGGGGGGCACTGTTCATCCCTCTCTCTTGCAGTCCCCCAGAGTGAGGGAGATAATGAAGAAAATAGGGAGGAATGGAGCAAGAGGGCACTCAGGAGTTGTGGGCCCACGTTCTTTGAACACTTTCACACAGTTATAGCTACGCTCCTGCTCCTGCTGTTACTCCTCTGCAACTGGTACTCAGAGGCATCCTGCCTTTGAGGCTGGAGGTGTCCTATAGTCCTCCAACTAGTAGCCGTTGATAGACCTCTCCTCCATGAAGTTATCCAAACCCCTCTTAAAGCCATCCAGGTTGTGGGCTGTCACCACATCTTGTGGCAGAGAATTCCACAAGTTGATTATGCGTTGTGTGAAAAAGTACTTCCCTGAGCCGTAGCACATAGCTACGGAACTGTAGCAAGTAGTTCCTTGAGCCATAGCAGGAGGAACAAGTAGTTCTCTGAGCCGTAGCAGGAGCGAGGAGAAGCTGGTGAAGACCCATTAACAAGCGGGCCAATGGAGCTCTCATGAGAGCCTGCGATTTCACGAGGCAGGATCTTGGTCTCCTGTGATAATTGTGAAGCCTGTGGAGGGCTATTTCACTGTCGGGCTGATGATGAGTCAGTCATGGAGGCTGTGTGGGGGTGAGAGGATGCTCAAGCCTGACCAGGGAGAGGGAGAGACAGCAAGAGCAACCAGGAGATTGCCCCCACACCCAGTGGCGTATTGGGGGGAAATGGCGCCCAGGGCAAGCTCTGGCCCTGAAATGGCGCCCCCCGCCCCCAGCCCCCACATACCTGTGACGGCGCGGCGGCAGCCCCCAGGCAGCAGATTGCCGGCGGTGGCGGTGATTTGGCGGTGGCGGGCGGCGGCGGGTCGCCCGCGGCCCGCTGAGTGCAGCGGTGGCTGGTGGCTGGCAGCGATGGGCTGTAGTGCGGCCCAAGCGGCGGCGGCAGATCGCCCGCCGAGGAGTGCAGGCAGAGCAACGCCTAACCTGCCTTCTGGCCCGGCGTCGCGCTCCAGCGCGCCTGCGCAGTTGGGAAGCGACGCCGGGCCAGAAGGCAGGCTCGGCGTCGCTCTGCCTGCACTCCTCGGCGGGTGATCCGCCGCCGCCGCTCGGGCCGTGCTACAGCCCATCGCTACCAGCCACCAGCCACCGCTGCACTTGGCGGGCGACCCGCCGCCGCCCGCCACTGCCAAATCGCCACCGCACGCACGCCGCCACACTCGGCGGGTGATCCGGGGGGTGGGGGGAAGCCACTTTTTGGTGCCCCCCACGTGACCCGCCGGGGTGGCACCCAGGGCACGTGCCCTGCCTGCCCCCCCATCATTACGCCCCTGCCCACACCCCAAGAAGACACGAGACACGAATGTATGGTGATCTAAAGCAGGGATCCTCAACGTTCGGCCACCAGATGTTCTTGGACTTCAACTCCCATAATCCCCAGGCCCAGTGGCCTTTGGCTGGGGATTATGGGAGTTGAAGTCCAAGAACATCTGGTGGCCCAACGTTGAGGATCCCTGATCTAAAAGATCACAATTTTTTTATCAATTCAGAATGTAACATTAAACAATAATTGGGATTGGCTCTCCATTCTACAGTGCAGCAGCTAAAGGCATGCCTGTAAGGGCATGCTAGCCTAAAGCATAAAGGGTGATGCACCTTGGCTCCAGACAGCCCCCAATGCTCTGAAGCAGGAGCTGCCCATCCTAGCCGACCTAAGGTCAGGCCTCTCCCATAGCAGCACCAGCCGGCAGCCGCCCAGCGTGTCCAGGGAACTTAGCCTGACAGAGTAGATCAGCCAAGCCAGAGTTCCCTGAGCTGTGCAGCATCTAAGGAGTTGAACTTTCCAGTCTATTAGCCAAACGCTTACCTGAAGGTGCTCACCAGCTTAAGATGTTATTCCCGACCACACTGTACCTGCCAAATTGTGGCTGGGAAAATAGACCTCAACTAACTAACTAAAACGGTAGAGTCAGAGGAAGGCGAAAAAGGATGCGCACCACTGGCCAAACAGGTGAGCACCCCAAAAATTCCTGCCTGGCCCCAATAGGCGACCAGCTAAGCCCAGACTGTACCAAGGGAAGGGAGGGAGGGTGTCAGCTAAGAGCAAACTGAGCGGGAAGGATGCCATAGCTGGCTGCACGGCCTAAAACCCCACCCCCGTGTGCTGGGCAGCCAATAGGCTGCAGTTCAGCCTCATGCTGCTTGTCATGGGGGCGGGGCAAACAGGCCGCCTGGCGAGCAGCCAAATTTTGAGGGCAGGGTGAAAGTGAGATGATGGCACAAGGTGGAAGCAGCCTCACCTTCTTCCTCCGTCAGCCGCTGAGGTTTCCACGACATAAGTATTGCAGAGTGTGTTCTGTCTGCGTGGAGTAGAGAGTAAACTCCAATGGACAGTTTTTAAGATAACTTTACTTGGGAGACAAAGGCACTCAGAGATCAGTACTGAACTTGCTGACTCAGATACAAAGGAACAGGAGCAAACAAGAACAGGAAGGAGAATAGAAACTCCTTGCTAGCCCAACCAATACAGAGGAAACTCTAGTGTTTCCTTAGGTGACTCCTTAGGAACCCCACTGCAATGTGGTGGATCAGAACCACCCACATTATGTTGCAGAAGATGTGGGTAACTAATGTTAATCATCTTCATCGTCGTCTTTCTCCTTCTCATCCAATACTTGGTGGGATCCCCAATTATATGATTTGTACAAATGGCATTTTGGTGGCAGATTCCTGACCTGACTAGGCTAAGCTCAGCTAAGTCTCCGGTGCAGGATCTTCTTCTCATTCAGTGGGATATCCTGTTGGCGTCAGCCCTCATTAAGACGTTTTAGAATTCAGGTCACAGTCCAATGGAAAACAATTACAAATGTTTAATACAGGGTAATCCATCCAATGTCATCAAACACTACAGCTGTGCACACATTTTAACAAAGACTGATAATGTTTTTGGAGAAGATGAATGTGTTGGCAGAAAGATGGAGCACCAACTGTTGAAGCTTCCGAAATCAACAATACATTACAGTCAGCTTGGGCATTTTTGGAGGTCTGCAGAGGAGTGAAATATTATTCTTCCTTTGCTCAATCACAAGTGCACACATCCACACGTGCACACACATGGACACATGCACACACCCACAACACACACTTGCACACATAGATATCTATGTCAGAAGAGGCTCATGTTGTAGTAATATTACATGCCCCCCCACATTTCACAAACTTAGAGACAGGGACATGCTTATAAGATCTCTAAGCTTATAAGATCTCTCCCAAATTGAAGATCATTACCCAACTCCGACTCCTCAGCTACTACTTACTGCTGAAGGCTCTGCTCTGCTCCTGAATGTTATCGGGCTTTCTCCCAAACAGCACACAGAGGATCGCTGCCTAAGATTGCAGTCCTATGCACACTTACCTGGGCGCAAGTCCCATTGAACTCAGTGGGCCTTATTTCTGAGCAAACAGTGAAAGGATTGGGTCACATGGCTGCACTCCAGTGTTCCCTGTAACAGGGATTCCCGGATGCTGTTGACTACAACTCCCATCACCCCTAGCTGCAATGGCCTGTAACTGGGGATGATGGGAGTTGTAGTCACCAACATCTGGGAATCCCTGTTACAGGGAACACTGCTGCACTCATGCACACTTAATTGTCAAGGAGTCCTGATGGCTCACTTACTGCGCAGAGAACCATCGGTCTCAGAGAGAGGTGTGTATACTGTTGCAGGACACTCTAAAGCAGGGATTCTCAACATTGGGTCCCCAGATGATATTGGACTTTGACCCCCATAATCCCCAGCCCCAGTGGCCTTTGGTTGGGGATCATGGGAGTTGAAGTTCAATAACATCTGGGGACCCAACGCTGAAAACCCCTGCTCTAAAGTATGCCTGCGCTACTACAGAGGTGGGGCTGCTCCATGCCTGTGAAGCATTGCACAATTGTGGGAACTGCATAGCAGCTACGGTTACTGAATGCTTAGTAGGTACAGAGCAGCCCTGCCTCTGGAGCAGTGCAGGCATTCTTTAAAATGCCTCACGGCAGCATGTGTACCTCTCTCTTGGATCTGCCATATGTGAGCCATTGAGGAGTGTAATGGGGGTTACTTCCAAGTAAATCTGCATGGGATAAGACTGCAATCCTATACTCGTGTACTTGAGCCTGAGTGCTGTTTAACACAGGGACATTTACTTCTGCATGTGCATGTGTGAAAATATCAGATCGATTCCGATCCAATCTAACACGACCAAAAAAGAAGTTGGGTGGGCCAACATGGCCTCCCTCCAACACTGTCAGTGTCGGAGATGGCTGATCTTGACCTGTGCCCCTTAAAGGAACTACACTTCCCCAAAGGCACTGTGCCTCGAGGTCCTTCTGGGCATTTTTAAAAGGCAAGCAGTGCATATGGTGCTTGCCTTTTAAAAATACAATTTCCCCCTCTTTAGGATGAACACCCAGTGGTGGCATGGAGGATGAGGAGACCCAGTGGTGGCAGCATCAGTGGAGGAGGTGATGCAGTGGTGGCTATTTCCGGGCCTGTCTAAAAGTAAGGGTGGGGGAGGCAGGGAAAGTGTGGGGGGAGGCAGGAGGGGAGTGGGAGAGTCGTTCCAACAGGCATGTCAGAAGTAGAATTAATTCTGGATAGGAGGGGATTCAGTTGGAGTTCCAACTGTTGGAGCTCCCTCCTCTTGTTTCTGGAATTAATCCCAATAGTCCTGATACGAGGACCATGCAGTCTGACATGCCTGCACTACCTGACTGCACAGGTCTAATATTTACTAGTGAAGTTCCACCAGGGCAAGGTTCTGGCCCAGATGTTCTTGTATCTGGAGCAGTGATGAATATTAGCAATGGAATCTTAATCCAAGCAAGCTCCTCCTGATATCTTACCAATATTTAACTCAGGTTCATCAAGATGTTTATTGTGGTTCATGAACCTTTTACAGGAATCTAGGCTGATTTATGGTTGCTTGAAAACCAGATCAGCATCAGCTCTCAATGGGTCATTCAGAATGTTTGGGTTCCTTGGAACTTGAAAGCTTAAAAGTGATTCCAGGAAGGCCTGGTGCATATATTATGTTTCACATGGTGATGCTTTGAAAACAACATCCCCTCTCCACACACAGCAAAATAGGTGGTAGAGGCCTGAGATGGTAGAATGAATTGTGACTGCGCCCACCCCCTCTCCCCCACTGCAGACCTAAGCCCTGGGATTAGTTAGTTATTGCATCCATTTCTATGCCATCTTTCAATATATCACCTCCAAGGTGGCTGGGGTGCTATAAAGAAGACTGGGGTGGGGTGGCAGGGCGGGTTGTGTTTCTGAGCACTGCCCAGTCTGAGTACCAAGCAGCGGGGGGAAGAGACTTGGCTTGGAAAATAACATTCTCCTGCATTATTTAGAATAGGAGAGAATATTTCGGAGAATTATTCTCCCCATCCTGTTACAGTATATGCATTGGAGAATATTCTTTTCCAAGTCTAGAAGAGACTCGAATTATCTTCCTCTGTTAGGACATGGCAGTTGCTTAAATAAAAAGGTTTCTTTTACATCCAGCTAGTTTCACTGATGGAGGAAGCAAACAATATTTTTAAAGGGTGGGCAGGGAAAGTAGTGAGCAGGATTCATTTACCCAGAAATGTTATTTGATCATGTATGTTATTTGGGTGAGGTGGCGGGGGGGCAGTTCTGTTCCCCTGTTTCTCTCTTTAAAATTTGTTTGCTTCTTAGATGAGGGAAACTAGATGAAGACAATAAGTCTTTGATTTAAATAAACCAATTTTTCATTTTCTTCTTTCACCGCCAACTGCTTGCCTCGCCAAAGAAACAGAGTTTTGTGTGTGTGTTGTGTGTCTTTAGCTGTCCGTCTGTCTGTCTGTCTAGTCATCCTGTGGGGATGTATGTTTTGTATATTTGATAGAGCATTGCTGCAATTTTATCCTCCATCTCAGAGTGAATTAAAAATGTGTAATTAAATGTGTTCTTTTTAAAATCAAAATTGCAAATGTCATTAAATAAAATTGATCAAATTGCTCTCTCTCAAATATAAGAAACATACAACCTCCCAGGATGACTAGACAGGCAGGCAGGCAGACCGACAGATAGATAGAAAGATACACACACATACTTTGCATCTTAGGTGATGGCAAGAAGTTTGAGGTGAAAGGATGTTTTTAAAGAGAATTCAAGAAGCAAAAAATATTTTAGAGAATGAGATGGGGAAGAGAACTAGCTTTTCTCTCGCCCAAATAACAAACATGATCAAGTAAAATTTCTGGGTAAAAAAAACCCAGTTGGCACAAGAGATCTCATGTTTGTCACTAGATACTCTTCTCTTGAAGTGGTCTTAGTGTATCGAATCATTGCATAACCCATGCTTCTTCCCCATGTGATTAAGGTGGGCTCATGGAGGCATTGTTTGAACTCGCTCCTCAGAAGTTAAAATTCCAGAACTCTCAGAACACATCTCCTTTCTCCTTGAAAGACTCTACTGAAATAATTCTCTTTTCTGCTGAGAGCCGATTGATTTATACAACCAGACTGGCACTTTGAAAATGTGGGTAAAGTGGACCAGTGTAGGGTTGGGCAATATTTCAACAGCCCATAAGCTTAAAAGGGGGACATACAGAGGCCGCATTCGCACGTCTTATGAAACCGGAATTAAAGGAGTCTCTGGTTACAATTTGTGCATGTCCAAATGCAGGCAACTGCAGTTCCAACTGAAGATTGACCTGTGGTTTCACACTCCAGACTCTGATTTGTACTTTCAGTTTGTAGTGAGTTTCACCAACTGGACCTCCAGTTTAGCAGTGCCAGCATCTGGCTGTTTCATAACCAGAATTGAGGGAGGAAACTCCTCCCTTGTTCCAGCTGCTATTGGCTGCCAGGGCTGTCCTTCAGTCAAGAAGGAAGCCCACACTGCTAGTTCCCAATCCTCTCTGCAATCTCGCTGACTACAGAGAGGGAGCTCTCCATGATGTCTGAATTCAACCAGGAGAACGGGGGTAGGGGAGAGTGAAACCGCAGGACCATTGGACAAATGGCTCCACATTAAATGTGATTGCAGTCAGTGAGTGTGCCCATAAAGATGTATTTCACGGATATCCTGATGCCCTACCAGCATGTCCCTTTCTTATGTGCAGGTGCTCTTTGTCAAATGCCTGTTCTTCATGCGCCCCTGGTGTGCATGTGGAATGACCACGCAGATGAACAACCTCCACCACCAACACCACCACACCAAGCAATAAAGGGACACATGGAGAAAGGGTCCTGGCATATGCACATAAGTCATCATGATGTGTGTCCCCCTTTTAATCACCAGTTGCTAAAGTATCGTCCAAGCCAACCCATCATGTCTAACCCATGGTGAAGAAGTTGGGTAGTGTCTGGGTGGCCTTAGCATCAGATGTTGCATGAGAAAGCAGGGATTCAGAAGAGGGTATGGCTTTTGTATAATGTTTAAGAGTTACAAGGAGATAAAGAGAGCTGGAGTGCAGGGCTGTAACTAAGACCTATGAATTCACCACTGAACCAGTGTTCCCACTTTTAAACCAACCACAACTCTTTCTGCATCCCCCCTTTTATTTAAGCTTGTGGGTTTCATTGCCCATAAAATCTCCAGTGCAGCAGAGATGAATTCATTCACATTTGGAAAGGAAACTTTTTTTTGTAGGGGGCGTGATCAGTAGAAATTCAAAGCATTATCTTACAACTTTGTTTCTTTGAGCTGGAACTGTTTGGCGCAACTCCTTTCAAGGACAGCAGTCATGTCTGTGTTAAGTTACAATTTTTTATCTTTAACTTGTCCTGTCAGTTTTCTGGCAGACCACAGTAAATCTAAAACATTCAGAGTTGCACAAATTATTTTCCAGACCATCCTGTCCCAACCCAGCCTGAACAGATCAGACGTGACCTGAAAACACAAGTGCCAAATGGACCCACTTGTTAATTAAATGCAGAAAATGTAGCGACTGCAATGACTTGCTTCACCTCTCCTTACAAGTCTGCAGGAGCAGTGATAGCAATACCTTCGGTTTTCTGCATTCAGACACCCAGCCTCTCTGCAGCTCCACAATTGCATCTCTTGCACTGACATTTGTTTTCATGGCAGTGCCCAGAGCCAAAGGGACAAAGTAATATGTGTTGTTATGGAGCAGGAATTGACACTGTATTGAATCTTTTGGCAGCAGTTTAGGAACATAGGAAGCTGCCTTATACCTAGTCAGACCATTGGTCCATCTAACTCTGTATTTTCTACACAGAGGGCCAGCAGCTTCTCCAGGGCTGTAGGCAGGAGTCTCTCTCAACCCTATCTTGGAGAAGCCAGGGAGGGAACTTGGAACCTCCTCTGCATGCAAGCGTGCAGGTGCTCTTCCCAGAGCAGCCCTATCCTCTAAAGGGAACATCTTACATTGCTCACATGGGCAATCCATGCTTCCTACCACAAGATCAGCTTTTTACTCACGTTACTCATTACTTTTCATACATTACTCAGTAGCAAACCTAGATTTGTCACCAAGAGTACTCCTAAAAGGATGTAAGGCACAGTAGCAGCCAGTAGGAGTGGGATGGGGGTGGTAAATGAACCTCAGCTGCAGCTCGTTCCCAGTCTCCTCTCCCCATCCTGGCTGTCTTGTCCACCACGGGGTTAACCCTTGGCATGCAGGCTAGTTATTCTGCTTCCACAAGCAGGCAAATAAACAGCCCACACAGCTGGGGTTAACACCACAACAGGCAAGACAGGGCAGAGTGTGGTGGCCAGAGCAGGGAAAGGTGAGCAGGAATGACTCTCACCTGTGGCTCATTGACCACCCCATTGTCTCACCTGTACTGGCTGCTACTGGTAAGGCAGCTTGAGTGTATCTTGATCTATGTCTTCCAAAAGCCAGACTCTGGAACCTCACCAACTGTTTTGTTTTCACCCCAAGACTTTCAGGCTTAGCTGTGTTTCTCAAGAGTGATCAATTTCAAGAGACTAGATCAATAAATCTGGAGAAATGTATTGCCATGGCCAAACACACACGTTGGATTTGTAAAAAGAGAGATCTGAGAGCTCAGATAACTTTCTTACTGTTCAGTCTCCCTTCTTTTCCTGTCTGGAAGCACCTGGAGAGAGAGCAAGAGTGAGAGTGAGAGTGAGAGTGAGTGAGTGAGAGAGAGAGAGAGAGAGAGAGAGAGGGTGGGTTGGGGGGATAGAGATAGAGAAAGGAATGAAGCCTTCTCAATATGAATATATTTCATTGTATTGAATGTTGATGAATGTATTGATTATTTTTGTGTTCTACTGTATTTTGATTAAAAGCTGTCTATATTTTTTTATTTTATTTTCCCCCCGTAATAATTTCAGTTTCAATTAATATAGTGACTGACATGGTATGCAAGGCAACGCAGCCAGTTCGTAACTGCCTACTCCTCTGCAGGCATCTAAAGCAATGCCTGCCTGCAGAGTTGCAGAACAGAGCTTACCTGCTACTACTTAAAACTGTGCAGTCCTGCAGCACTATGGCCATTATTTCCAATGCAAATAACCTACATTTACAGTGTTAATGAATGGGCAGATTAATGGACTTGCAAATCATGTCACGTTCGCACCTTACATTTTGTGGGGCACATGCGCCCAGGCAGCGGGGAGGGTTGGGGTCTGGGATGTGGCCTCCAGAAATACCATGATGCATCGCTCGGGTGCATGCGGTGGATCCCCCCTCCCCAGGCTCACTGCAGTCTGGCAGCTGCTGCTGCAAGCAGCCATGGCTGCTAGATGATTAAAACAATGGGATTAATGGAGCGCTCACACCCTTAACCTCATTTAACAGGGTGGCTACTTATGTGGATTTGCCACCGTGTTGCTGCTCGGATCAGCCCAATCCCAGAGGTTCACACTCATGTGCAAAACAGGGTTCCCTTAGCCTGGTTTTGCACGCATGTGTGTGAAATAGCCTCCTAGAGTATCCCTCTGAAGCAGCACAGGGTCTAGCACTGACACAACTGTTCGAACAGCATCCACATACATAAAGCAGAAACTGATGACCCTGAAATGTCTTTTGCCACCCAGAGGTGCTCTTACCCTTAGACTTTGGGGCCAAGGTCCAGGGCCCCCATGCCCCTGAGGGCCCCCAAATCCTTTTTAGTCTGCCCTGGGTGGTGTGGTTACTGTTGGCCCACACTGCGCTGGGCGGTGGCCGAGTGTGATTATGACCTGTGCCGGATGCCTTAGAGACAGAGTGGCGAGTGGAGAAAGAAATATGTGGGATGGGGATATGTTAAGTTGTGTGTTGAAATGATTCTGCTAAGGCATATTTGCATACATATAATGGGTTCTTCTTCTTCTTCTTATTCTTATTCTTCTTCTTCTTATTATTATTATTATTATTATTATTATTATTATTATTATTATTATTATTTTCTTGTTTACACAGTCAGACAGGTGTTATTGACTGGTTTGTTTTATCCAGACATCGAGTCCTTCCCAAGGACCTGGGATGCCAGAATTTTATTGTCAATGGTTATAGATATCATCGCAGAATATAGGATGTTCCCAGTAAAGCTGCTTTTTGTAATTGGCTGATGGTGATTTCTGTGACCCCTATGATGTTGAGGTGCTCTTCAAGGTCTTTTGGAACTGCACCCAGGGCGCCAGTTACCACTGGGATTATTTTGGTCTTTTTCTGCCACAGCCTTTCAATTTCAATTTGTAGATCTTTGTATTTGGTGATTTTTTTCTATTTCTTTTTCTTCTATTCTGCTATCTCCTGGTATTGTTATGTTGATTATTTTAACTTGTTTTTCTTTCTTCTTGACTACAGTTATATCTGGTGTATTGTGTGGCAGATGTTTGTCTGTTTGTAGTCAGAAGTCCCATAATATTTTTACATCTTCATTTTCTTCAACTTTTTCAATTTTATGGTCCCACCAATTCTTGGCTACAGGTAGCTTGTATTTTTGGCAGATGTTCCAGTGTATCATCCCTGCTACTTTGTCATGCCTTTGCTTGTAGTCAGTCTGTGCGATCTTTTTACAACAGCTGATTAGGTGGTCCACAGTTTCATCTGCTTCTTTACAAAGGCGGCACTTGCTGTTTGTGGTTGATTTTTCAACTTTTGCTCTTATTGCATTTGTTCTTAGTGCCTGTTCTTGCGCAGCCAGTATTAAACCCTCAGTTTCTTTCTTCAAGTTGCCATTCTTAAGCCATTGCCAGGTCTTGGTGATGTCTGATTTTCCACTTATTTTGTGCAAATATTGACCATGCAGGGGCTTATTTTTCCATTTTTCTGCTCGGTTCTTGACTTGTTCTTTCTTGTAAGCCTGCTTTGTTTCATTGGTATTGAATAGTTTCGCATTATTGACCATTTGAAGTGCAATAATGCGAAACTATTCTTCTTATTAACAACTTCTTCTTCTTCTTCTTCTTCTTCTTCTTCTTCTTCTTCTTCTTCTTCTTCTTCTTCTTCTTCTTCAATTTCTATACCGCCCTTCCAGAAATGGCTCAGGGTGGTTTACACAGAGAAATAACAAACAAATAAGTTTCTTACATTCTTGTGAATTCAGTTGCTGTTTGTGCCCTCAAGAACCCATGTGTTAAAAATACTGTTTGTGTCACGGTGTGTGTGTGTGTGTGTGTGTGTGTGTGTGTGTGTGTGTGTAGGGAGGTGGTTCTTACCTTGCAGCGCTACCAACGTTTCACTTCCTGCAGGCAAGATGGTAGGATTTGTCATGTTACATCACATTGCTAAGCATCATCATCAGCAAACTGGAATCCAGGAGTTGCTTTGAGTTCTGGGCAAAACTTTCCAAACAGTTGGATGCACCTGCATCTGATGTCAGATGCAGGGGGTGTGGCCACGTTAGCAAATGGGGCAGCACACCCCGTTTGCAGGTATACCTTGGCCGGAGCCATGTTTGCAGTGCAGCTGGGAGCACCTCTCCCCACTTAAAAAAGCAGAGAGACGTATTCCCGTCCAAGCTGAGAACCTAGCGCTGGCTGAAGCCTTTCGCAGACAGAGCCGCATGGCCACGCTGCAAACCCGACTGTGCTGCAAATACAGCACCAGCCAAAGTTTGCAAACATGGCCACACCCCCTGCATCTGACATCAGGCGCAGGGGGCATGGTTGGGGCGCCAGGTGCGGTGCCTGAGGACAGTGGCCCGGGTTCTTTTAAAAAAAAACCCTCGAACAATGATTGCTCCACCCCTGAGAAGAAGCCCTCTCCACAGGGACACTGAAGGTGACTTGTGAGCATGCAGCCTTTCTCCCGTCCGCTTACTGTTGTACAGAATGTGGGTCACTGACATCTGTTTAACACACACACAGATGTCTTAAGCATTTGAAATCTGACTATCAATATACTGTGAATAAGCTCCAGCAAAATTGATTCTTTACACCTTCTATCCTATTGACCACGAGGGGCATTGGGAACAGAGATAGCAAGCAACAGTCTTCCCCTTTGTTTCCCCGCTCTTTTTTGTCTCTGTCTATGCTCTTGCTTCCTCTGATTGGTAGACTCAGGTCTCCCCCTCCTCGCACCTGCTCAAATGCTCAGTTCTCTCCCTCCTGTCTGCTCCCTTCTTCCTTCCTTGTTCTGCTCTGCCAGGGGTGTAGCAAGCTTCCCACGGGCTGGGCGACAAAGTGTAGCCAGGGGGGTCTCCATTGTGCACGCAAAGCACATGCCCCAGTGTCCCAAGCCATGCCCCCTGTGTCTGACGTCAGACACAACATGGCGGGCAACCTAACCCATCCAAGCCTTTCCCTCCCCGTTTCTCGGTAGCGGAAGCTGCTGCTCAGCAGGCAGAAGGAAACACTGCAGCAGGCTGCTTAGCTTGCAGCTTGCCCGGGCAAGCAGGAGAAGAGGGTGACTTGGGAGGGCAAGGGGGGACCAGCCTTGGGGGCCCCTCAGACCTTGTGGACCAAGGGACATTTGTCCCCCCTTGTCCAATGGATGCTACACCCATGGCTCTCACACTATGAAGACATAAAGGTCAAGGACACGGGCTTTCTATTCAAGTATGTAACTTCCTCAATAAACCTTTGAAAGTTTTTGGACCTTAAATGTCTGTCAGTCTCAAGATACTCTTAATGGGCTTGGTTCTTCTCACACACGCTTGCTTGGATATAATAGAGGTCACTGGAATCCCTTCCCTACAACAGGGTTATGGGCCCAGAGCCTAAGAGAACTGCCCATGTAATGTAAAAGGCCGCAAGAGAAAGCAAAAGAAAAGTTTAAGCATGTAGACCAGACAAAGATACAACATATACAAGCAATTATTCTTATACAATGTCTCAGAGTGCACGGAGCTTCAGGCATGACTGGAATTTTGATTAGGTCCCAATACAGATATGATTCACATTAGAGCTGGATCCCTATTCTTGTTATGTGTAGGTCTGTCCCCTACTCTGCTTTTCAACTGGGTGAATCCACGATAAGACTGGTGCTGGATTCAATCACCATGCCATTCTTTTCAGTGGAGGTTGTGTGGTGGGGCAGGCAACCTTGTTGAATTACAACTCCCATCATCCCCATTTACAATAAATTGTGGCTGGGGATCATGGGAGTTTTAGTTCAACAGCAGCTGGAGAGTCGAGGTTGCCTACCCCTATTCTATGGGATGACTTCCTTGGCCCCTAGGCTGTTATTACTGTTATTACTATTGAAATTAAGCATAGTGGCATTGGCCAAGAATTTCACTGAAGAGTTGCTTATTTTCTTCCATCTCTGTGACTAGGTTGAATTTCCAGAGCATCAGTGATGTAATTTCTTATTGAAGATGTGCCAAACCGTTCAGAAGTCAGCCAAGCAGCAGAGAATTTGGAGCATTCGCTGGTGGCCTGGAGACTAAACACTCTTGTTTTCTGCATTTGCTCGGCTGATAAATTCAAAGCAGATGCTCTCTGTCTGATTTGCTTATGTAGCTCTGTGTGTGTGTGTGTGTGTGTGTGTGTGTGTGTGTGTGTGTGTGTGTAAAATAACAGAACCCTAGGTAAGCTACATTCCTCACCCTGAAAGCTTTGCGTACTCCACAGATGGCTCTCTCATTTTTTTTCTCGACTTTGATGATATGGAATTTCCCCTCATCTCTGCTCTGGCACAGATCATGCCATGGTATGAGGGATGTACAGGCAGAATCGCATAAGAGAACAGAAAATTCCTTAGAAACAAAAATGTCATAAAACAAACTCAGTGATTTGCATATGTTCTTTGCATTCACTTATCCAACTGGTTAGCTGGCTCTAAAGGTATTACAGCTGCACATGAAAAAGAGGGTTCTTCCACTTTCTAACAAATGCTTGACCTCTACAAAGTGATTTTATCCTCTGGCAATCTGATGCTCTTGCATGTTATGCCTCTGTGAGGGATGGGGCACAGAGTGGTACAGCTCACAATCAGTGCAATCTTGTACTTCACTGTGATAGGGTCACAGCCACTTCAATGACTAGTGGAGACTACCCCAGGAGTTCCCATGTTTGCAGACACAATATATACAAGTGTGAGACCAAATTCTGTTTTTGCAAACTGTAATGTGTGAGCTGGCCATTACTCGAATACAACAGTTCACACGAGTGATTTGTTTCATTAATATCTGCAAGTACGTGGCACTGCAAGTGGTCATTTAGTTGTTTTTCTTGCCCAGTTTTAAATGAAAAAGGAGAGACCTTAGCCCCATCCCTGATAAGAGGGATTGAGACAGTAGGGGTGTGTATGGAACTGGCTGGCCTGGTTCGTTTCGAGTCTGGACTCGAACCTGACTGGACCAATTCGGTCCAGTCCCCCATTGAACCCCCTCCCTGGTCCATTTCAGTCCGGGGGGGTGTCACAATTTTTTAAAAAATTACCTCTAACCCCTTTGGGGGGCTTCCTAAAGGCCGGGGGGGTCCGCGAAGGTTCCCCCTCCCCCCACTGGCCTCTGAAGTCACCACCGTGGCCTGTAAAATGCTGTTTTTTGGTCCATTTGGGACTCTGTAATTGCATGTGGTGGCCATTTTGCCTGCCTCCATGCATGCGCAAATGGCCTCTGTGAGGCCTGGCATGGCCCAAGGCCTCGCAGGAGTCATTTGTGCATGCACAGCAGCCACCCCCCACCCAAAAAAGCAATACTGGTGGCAATAGGATTCTTGCAGATATGTAGGGAAGATTTTGATGAGACGTTTGCTCCTATTGTAAAACACAGCTCAGTAAAGACACCTGTAAGCATTTCAGAAGCAAAGAAAGTGAAAGTGGATCACACAGCCGTGAAAACTGCATTTCTTAATGGAGCGATCAAAGAAGTTATTTATATGGAGCAGCCTCCAGGATTGGTGGAACCTGGTAAAGAAAAACTTGAATGTACACTGCAGAAAAGTATTTATGGACTAAAGCAGGCTGCAAGAGCCTGGAATGTCAAATTAAACTAGTTGCTAGTTAATAAGGGATTTACCAAAGGAAAGGCTGACCCCTGCCTGTACTCAAGGTTCAGAGACAACAGATGGACCTATATACTTACTTTCATCGATGATCTGATAATTTGTTATGAAAATAGAAAGGACAGCCTTGAAATAATAAAGCGCCTGTATAGTGAGGTAGAAATAAAAGAACTCGGGCCTGTTTCACACGATCTTGGGATACACATAGAGGCGCTTCACACGATCCATGTGAAGCACCCGATGGGGTTCGGCGGGGAGAGCGGGCTTAGCTCACTCTCCCCACAGATGAGCAATTGCTCGTTGCTAGGTGGCTGGGTCGGCTGCCCAGATGAGTGGCTGCTCAAGTCGGGCTCAGTGGTTCCCACGGTTGATCAAAACTGGGCTAATGGAGCTCAGCCTGATCTCAGCTTGATCAATCGTGAGAATAGCTTCATAGAGAGAGAAGAGGATGAAGCTATTTGCTTAACCAAAAACAGAAAATAAATGATTTACTAGAGTATTTGGGACTTATAGAGGCCAAAGAAACTAGAACACCCATGGAAACAGGTTACCTAAAACAGGAGGAGGAGAGTGAACTTCTGCCAGACAACAGTGAGTACAGGACAGTGATTGGAAAACTTTTATATGTAGCTATGATAACAAGACCGGACATAGCTGTATCTGTGGGACAATCCATCTAAAATTAAAGTTGCCTGCTAGTAGTGGACTCAAATTAGTAGGTTATACGGGTTGAGTAGGTTATACGGGTTGAGGATTGAGACTGGGCTGAGGATCAAATAGACTTGAAGAGGTGAGTCTCACGATTGGTGAGACCCACCTTCAGATGGTTTGCGGGGAGAGCGGGCTTAGCCCACTCTCCCTGCAGATGATCCCTAGACAATCCAGGATGGCCGGATCAGCTGCCCACATAACTGCTGGCTCCATCATGGAGCCGGTTGTGGCTGCGGGGATTGGGGGCCGCGCGGCCCCTGGAAGTCCCAGGATGCCCCGCGCAAATGAGCAGGGCATTCTGGAGAGACCTCCAGGGTTGGGAGGCTTGTTTCAGCCTCCTGCCAGGGGTCTCCTTGTGTGTTGTCGCAGCACTGAGCCACACCGCAGCAACACACAATAAAAACGATGGGGTTAGTGGAGTGCTCGCTTACCTAACCTTTGTTAAGAGGAGGGGGAATTAGGAGAGTTTGCTGCCGGGAGCCACACAGCTCCTGTTGCAGCAGATGACCAGGAAAAAGCGGGCTAGGCTCCCTTAGCCCGCTTTTTGCTGATCGTGAGAATCTCCTTGAAGTCAACCAGTGGTTTTGTATTCTTTTATGGTGGTGGAGCAGTCAGTTAGCGTAGTTGCAAGCAATCAATAGTTGCTTTCTCATCTACTGAGGCAGAATATGTATCTGCCACTCACACATGTCAAGAGGTGGTGTGGCTGCACAAGCTAATGTTGGATTTCAACACGAAAACAAACCAAAACCCACTGAGCTGTTCGAGGATAATCAAAGCTGCATCCAGATCTCACAAATGGAGACAATTAAATTTAGAACCAAACACATTGAAACAAAATATAATTATGTGCAGGATGTACAAGAAAAAATCGAGGTATTGTCCAAGTGAACAAATGGTAGCAGTTGTGATAACTAAGCCATTTCCCAGGGATCATTTCAAAACCTTGAGAGAGAAGTTGGGACAGCAGCACAAGCCAATGAGAAGGAGTGTTGGAGCTAGGACCCTGGCAGCATCAGCTCTCAACTGCAATATCTCATAGTGAGCACTGGAGGTGGGATTTAGGGTCATGGATAAACATGCTGGACTCCTCCCCTCTTTGTTCTTCCAGTGTTAGTCTCCATTTTGTCTCTCCAGAGATGGCTGTTTGTTTTGGTTTCTCTCTTCAGTCATGAGCTACTAGGAATGTGAAAACAGTTCGAAGGGGGTTCGATTCTACATCAAACCACTTTGGATCAATGATTCTGGGCTTGAACCAAACCCCCTTGTTCAGACTGACCTCAGACCGAACCCCTCCCCCCTGACAGTTTTTTGGGGGGTTACGATTTTTAAAGTTTTTTTTTTTTTACCTTTAGCCCCTTCGGGGGGGCTTCCTCTAGGCGATGGGGGGGTCCATGAAGAGTCCCCATCCCCCAGCCACCTCAGTAATCACCATCGCGGCCCGTTTTAATCCCCTTTTCAGCCAGTTCGGGCCTCCGTATGTTGGTGCAGCGGCCATTCTCTCCACCGCCACGCATGCGCAAATGCGCATTTACACATGTGCATCGGTGGATAAAATGGCTGCTGCACCAACATACAGAGTCCCGAATGGGCCAAAAAAGGGGTTAATACGTGCTGCAGTGGTGATTACTGAGGCCGGTGGGGAGAGGGGGAACCTTCACGGACACCCCCGTAGCCTAGAGGAAGCCCCCAAAAGGGGATAAAGGGGGAAAACCTTCACGAACCCCCACCCCAGACTGGACCGGACTGGGGAGAGGGTTCTACAGGGTGCCAGATCAAACTGGTCCGGTCAGCTTTGAGTCCAGTCCGGACTCAAACTGAACTGGGCCAGCCAGTTCCATGCACATCCCTATGAGCTACAGCTGAAATTAAGCTGCAGGCTTTTCACATTTGTCTGTAACCTTTTCTTTAAATAAATCCTTGTAGTTCTTCAGTATTAAAGAACTGTCTCCAGACCTCTTGCTTTGCTACTTTCTCACCAAACTGGTTTTGCTCTGCTATTTGGGAACTGAACTGCCATTATTCCCCTACACAAACCACCCGCATATGATCATGCAAATGGCCTCTTTGTCTCAGGGTTTCTGCTTTCTGGTGCTTTCCAGATTAACCCCTACAACAGTGTCACAACATATCTGCTAAGTGTGCTTCTGTACTTCTGTGTTGTGACACTGTGGTCCCTATGCAGTCAGCAGGGTGCCATTCACCTTTCCGATACCTTGTTTCAGATTTTATCGCTGCCATTTAGTGCTATAACATTGAATGTCAGTTGCAAAAAAAGTAGCTGTATTTTTCCATGGTAGGGAAATTTTGCTGTGGTAGATTCTGGGGATTGTTTTCAATTCGATCCTGAGAAGCCAAACCACAGTTGTAGCAGGTAATCTGGAAAACGTCCCCACCCCACCCCCTCTCACACACACGCACACGCACACAGCAAGGTTGAGGCTGGGCCTGGGGTGAGATTCAAGGATGAAACCCTTCTTCGCAGCCCCTCCTAACTGCTCCCTGCTTCATCTGCCTTTGCCAATGCAGTCTGAAGTTATGGCTGCGCCACTGCCCCCTGCCAGATAATTCTCGCGGGCACGTGGTCATTCTGCAACAGCGTGGCAGGGCAAGGAACAAGCAGCGGGTCCAGGCAGCAGGATGTAGTTCTTGTTGCACGGCCCTGTTTAATTGTGGCTACATCTCTGCACACATACGTACACTAACACATGCCTTGATCCAGTAAGGGAGCTCCATTTATGGAAGCAGGCTTCCATGTGTGCAATAAACACACATACAGGTGAACATCTATATTGTACCTTTGCAGTGTTCATCCAGACCCCTTTGAACTGGTTGGATGCTTCTTTCAATAGTGACATGAACCTTCATCAGTAGCTGTGCATATCTGGTTGCACACAGTAATAGATGGATTGGGGCCAGAGGGTCCACACTATATGACTAACATTAGTGGCAAGCCCCTCACTAATTTTAATGCTGCTAGATGGCAGCTTTTTAATTTTAATTTCATTCAGTTGATGCTTGGGAGTATTCCTGTGAGATTTGTCCTCCACATTCAGCACTGCAGAAAACAATCATGCATCAAGCAAACCATTATTATCATTTTTTTTAAAAAAAAGACTATATTAGAAGCAACAGATTGTAAATGTAATTAAAGCAATCAGACCAATTCATTAAGAACACATTTTCTTCTTGAATATTTATATCGTGTTGGTAATGAACCAAATCTCTCAACAGGATTTATTGGAAAAACACAAACATCCCATAAAAGAGGAAATACTCACAGTCTTAATTATATGCCCTGCTTGTAATACACGTGTTAATGCCTCCTCAAGCCATAACAAATATATTGTCAAATTATCCCTCTGTTGTTGTTTTTTAAAGTGAAGTGTGTGTGTGGGTGAGTGTGGAAGAGAGAGAGGGAGAGGGAGGGAGGGAGAGAGGAGGGAGGGAGAGAGGAGGAGAAGGGGAGGGGGAGAAGAAGAAGAGGAGGAGGAGGAGGAGGAGAAGAAGAAGAAGAAGAAGAAGAAGAAGAAGAAGAAGAAGAAGAAGAAGAAGAAGAAGAAGAAGCCCTAAGAGCAAGCTGCTTCTGCTTCATCATATAACACTGGGCAGAAGACCCTAACCAAGACCATCATACTTATTATTGACTTTTCTATGTAACCCACATTGAGAACTTTTGTTGAAAAACAGTATATAAATATTTGTAGTAGTGGTGGTACTAGTAGGAAGAGTGGCAGAAGTAAAGCAGGGATTCTGAACCTTGGGTCCACAAATGTTGTTGGATGATGATTCCTGACTTCCCCAGTCACAGTGACTGTCTGGGGATGATGGAAGTTGTAGTCCAGAAACATCTGGGGACTTAAGTTTGGGAACCCCTGACCTAAATGACCACTTGTATAACAATGTTCCTGCTGATGTCAGTGAAACAACCACTTTCAAATCATTTCAAGCAGCCTTGATGTTTGGTTTCTGGAGGACTCAAACAGGTAACCAAAGAGAGTGCCTTCTTCTGCATGATCCTCAGTGCACGATAAGGTCATCTGAGGAGGTCCGTCTCCAGTTACCACTGGTGCATCGGGTCACAACTCAGAGGTGGGCCTTCTCTGTAGCTGCTCCTGGGCTGTGGAATGCACTCCCGTAATTTGAATTCTTTATTGGCCTTCAGGAGAGCTCTCAAAGCCTATCTGTTTGGCCTGGCCTCCCAGGATTTTTAAATTGTTGTAAATAGTTTTAATGTTGTAATGTGGGTTTTCAGGGTTTTTCAAGAGTTTTGAGTGTTTTAACTGTTATTGTTTTATGGTGTTTTACTATTATTAGCAGTTTTTAACTGCTAATTGATCTTAATAGTTTTGTTTTAATGTAAACCTCCCTGAGCCATTATGTAAGGATGGTATAGAAATTGAATGAATGAATGAATGAATGAATAAAATAAATAAATACAACTACGATGACACAAATATTGATATACTGCTCTTCAACAAAAGTTCCCAAAGCGGTTTACATAGATATAGATAAATAAAATTGCTCCCTGTCCCCAGAGGGCTCACAATCTAAAAAAGAAACATAAGACAGACACCAGCAACAGCCCCTGGAGGGAAGCTGTCCTCGGGTTGGATAGGGCCAGTTACTCTCCCCCTGCTTAATAAAGAGAATCACCACATCGAAAAGGTGCCTCTTTGCTCAGTTAGCAGGGGATAAATAAAGCATAGTAACATAGAAAGCTGCCTTACAGTGAGTCAGATCATTGGTCCGTCTAACTCCATATGGCCTCCACTGACTGGCAGCGGCTTCTCCAAGGTTTCAGGCAGGAGTCTCTCTCAACCCTACCTGGGCCCTTCTGCATGCAAGCAGATGCTCTGTCCTTGAGCTATAGCCCATGCATGCCCTAAGGGGAATATCTTACAGCATTTCACATATCTTATTCATAATCATTACGGCAGTCATGTAAGGTAGCCCAGCATTGTTATTGCAGATTGAGAGAGGTTGGGGCTGAGAGAATACTAGCAGCTAAATTGTTATGGCCTAAGTGAGCACCTGGCTGAAGTGAGATTTGGGGAAGGTTCACATGGTCACTAGAAAGTAAATAGGAGGGAGCGAGAGAGGTTCCCAGTGAGTGTGCACTCCCAACATGGACCAGTACTTCTGCCTCTTTCCTTGACGTCGGAACCCACCAGTGTGGGGTGGAGAATGCCATGCTCCCTCTGCCACCCAACATGCTCTGCCAACTTCAAAGCTTAGTTACAGATGTTGGGGAGTGTCAGGTGGCAGTGGGAACCTGACATTCTCCACCCCACATTGGCAGGTTCCGATGTGAAGAAAAGGGGGAGATGTACCAGCTCATGCCAGTAGTGTATTTTCACCAGGAATCTTTGGTTCCTACCTACTAACTTTCTGGCATTCGTATCTTTCTCTGGTTTCCAGCTTAGATGCTAAAGCATGCTAGCAAGACCACATGAACATCAATTGAAAGCCATTAGAAATTGAATCACTAATAATGCCTGGGAATGCCCTGAGCTTCAACCATGGTTGCATTCCTATTGATAAAGTCCCAACACAAATATGATTCAGTTTAACACTTGATTCCAAAGCTTTAGATATTATTTGTGATTGCCTCTGGTTAATAAAATGAGATAGTCCCCAAGTCCTCTAGTTTCCAAAACATATCTAATAAGCCTGGATAGATCAGCAACAATTAAGTAACTTTAATCTTGCTCCCAGTATCAGGTTTTCCAGAGCAAGACACGTGCTTTAAATACACACATACACTTTGCCCCATTCAACTCCTGTTTTCTCCAGTTCAAGGTCTCGGGTTGACATGCATGCCTACCGCATTTCTGGGATATGTGGCATCACTGGGCCACTAAGACAACACAGAGCATGGGAACACAGGAAGCTGCCTTATAAGGGGTCAGGCACTTGGTCCATCTAGCTCTGTATTATCTACATTGACTGGCAGAGGCTCTCCAAGGAGTCAGGCAGGTGTCTCTTCCAGCCTTACCTGGAGATGCCGGGGTTTGAACCTGGGATCTTCTGCATACAAGGCAAATGTTCTACCATTGACCCCCAACGCATGTGATTCTGAAGGGGATATGCCAAGACCATACCCATTGTGACCAGTGTTCCTGTAACAGTTTCCAGATGTTGTTATCAGCTCCCAAGAAGCAATGGCTTTTGTCTGGGGATTATGGGAGTTGTAGTCAGCAACATTTGGGAAACCGTGTTACAAGTAACACTGGTTGTGATGTCCTCAGCAGATGTCCTCACTTCCTCCCTTTATTGCAGGGGGCAGCCCCCCTTCCCCACCCAGTGATAAAAGGATGAAGCGGGAGGTCATCAGGACATCTGATGAGGAGATCATGATGGGACGAGAGATGGTCTTGTGGTAACAAGCATGACTTGTCCCTCTAGCTAAGCAGGGCCTGGTTGCATATGAATGGGAGATTAGAAGTGTGAGCACTGGAAGATATTCCCCTCAGGGGATGGAGCCGCTCTGGGAAGAGCATCTAAGCCCCAAGTTCCTTCCCTGGCTTCTCCGAGATAGGGCTGAGAGAGATTCCTGCCTGCAACCTTAGAGAAGCCACTGCCAGTCTGTGTAGACAATACTGAGCTAGATGGACCTATGGTCTAACTCAGTATATTACAGCTTCTTATGTTCCTATATTCCTATGGCATGCCCCCTTCACAATCATGCATGCTGGACTCTGCATTGTCTATACCAGCCCATTTATTATCAATGTCAGGGCCAGATTAAGGTTATGAGGGACCTAAATCCCAGTTATCAGGGGTAAGGGAAAGGGGGGAATACTAGCTAATGAGATTATTCTCACAACCTCCCAAAAGCGGGCAAAGGGAGCCCAGCCTGCTTTTGGGAGGTCATGTGCTGCAACCGGAGCTGTGCGGCTCCCAGCAGCAAACCTGCCAAAGAACCCCTCCCCTTAAAACAGGTTAGTGGAGTGAGAGATCTGCTAACCCCATTTTTGCGACCGTGAGTCGCAGGGGAGCAACAGCAGGAGAGAGAGCGTGCGCATAGCTCTTGCCTGTGGGCTCCCCAGAGGCATCTGGTGGGGCACTGTGTGAAACAGGATGCTGGCCTAGATGGGCCTTGGGCCTGATCCAGCAGGGCTGTTCTTACATTCTTATGTTCTAAAGCTAGTGGAAGAGAAGGTCTGAATGGAAACCTTACATTTCTGGAATGGGGGGGGGGTGCTTTACAATGTAAGGGTCTAAGACCACAGACCTAGTAGCTTATGGGTTAAACTAACCCTGAATATCATTATTTTCATACTATATGCATTGGATGCATTTAGGCTTAGACATAGAGGCTCTCCACATGAGCAGTGTGGAGAGCCTAACCGGGCTCTGTAGAGAGAGCGGGCTTGGTGAGCAGATGATCAGGGAGCTTGCCCTGAGTGGCCAGATCGGCTGCCCACACAACTACCGGCTCTTTTATGGAGCCAGTAGGGGTGGCCGGGATCAGGGGCTGCCTGACCCCAGGAAGTTCCAGAATGCCCTGTGTGAGTGCATGGGGAATTTTGGGGAGACCCCTGACCCTGAGGCTGGGAGGCTTGTTGGAGCCTCCCAGTTGGGGGTCTCCTCATGAGTCTCATGATTGGGAAAATGGGGTTAGTGGAGTGCTCACTCCGCTAACCTCGTTTAATGCAGGGGTGGGTGGGTGGGTTACTTACTGAGGTTTTCTGCTGGGAGTCGCACGACTCCCGTTGCAGCACACAATCTCCCCAAAGCAGGCTGGGCTCTCTTAGCCCGGTTTTGGGAGGTCATGAGAATAGCCTCATATGCTAGTATTCCCCCCCCCTTTTCCTTTCCCCTGCTAACAAGCCAAAGAGGCGCTTTTTTGACATGGCAATTCTCTTTACTAAGCAGGGGGAGAGTAGCTGGCCCTATCGACCCCCAGCACAGTACCTTCAGTGACTGTTGCTGCTGTCTGTCTTACATTTCTTTTTAGATTGTGAGCCCTTTGGGAACAGGGATCCATCTTATCTATCTATCTATAATTCTTTAAGGCAGGGATCCTCAACGTTGGGCCCCCAGATGTTCTTGGACCAACTCCCATAATCCCCAGGCCCAGTGGCCTTTGGCTGGGGATTATGGGAGTTGAAGTCCAAGAACATCTGGGGGCCCAACGTTGAGGATCCTTGCTTTAAGGCATACCCGTGGATAAGTTCGCAAGCAGAAGCACTGTGGTGATTGGACAGTGGAGATTCCATATGCAGATAGGGAGGAGGAGCCTATGAAAGCAGAAGCACCATGGTGATTGGGCATTGGGGATTCCATATGCAGATAGGGAGAAGGAGCCTGGGGCATCGTGGTGATTGGGCAGTGGGAATTCTTAATGCAGATAGAGAGGAGGAGCCTGAGATGGTTATGGTCAGTTGGAATGAAACTGCTACTGGTCGGAAGATGTTCTTCTTCATTGCAGAAGAGAGGAATCTATCTATCTATCTATCTATCTATCTATCTATCTATCTATCTATCTATCTATCTATGGATAGTGAGCAGGGGTCTGAGAAGAGAGGGGTCATGAAGGAGCAAGTAGCCCGTTCAGGAGAAGGAGGCTTCCACTGTGTGAATTGGATGAGGAAAGAAGATGAACAAGATCTGTTAACTCAGCAATGGGGAGAGAAAGAGAGAGGAAAAGGAAGAAAAAAAGAAGGGAGGGGAAGAAAGACAGAGGGGAAGAGTGAGTGGAGGAGAGTGAAAGAGAGAAAAAGAAGAGAGAAGAAGAGAGAAAGAAGGAAGGTCGAGGAATGGGCCCGAGTCTGTCTGAGAGGAACAAGCTGCCATGCGGCACCTATTGGCAGCAGGAAGGGCCCAGTCAATCACTGCTGCTGTTCAGGGCTACTAAGGACATTGGCAGAGGGAGGAAGGGAGGCAGGCAAGGGACAGGCCCAGGTCTGTCAGTAGACTGAGGGGAACGAGTGGCCATGGCAGTGGCAGCAGCAAGGAAGGGCTTGGTCAACTGCTTCTGCTGCTGCTCCTGTGGGGAGGAGCAGGAGTGGGGCTCCGGTGAGAGTGGAGAGGTCTCTGGGGATAGGGGGCTGCAGCTTGGGGAGTAGGCGCCAGCAACACTACAGCTGTGACCAAGAGCGGTGAGGAGGATGGAAGGATCCGGATGGAGGAGGAGCAGCAGGAGTGCAGTTCAGGTGAGGGTGGAGAGATCTTTGAGGTGAGGGGGGCTGTGGCAGGGAGTGAGGGAAGCAATCAAGTACTAGTGCACAAATATTTATTTATTTATTATTTATTTATTTACACAGTCAGACAGGTGTTATTGACTGGTTTGTTTTATCCAGACATCGAGTCCTTCCCAAGGACCTAGGATGGCTGAATTCTATTGTCAATGTTGTTGCTGTTTTTATAGATATCATCGCAGAATATAGGCTGTTCCTAGTAAAGTTGCTTTTTGTAATTGGCTGATGGTGATTTCTGTGGCCCCTATGGTGTTGAGGTGCTCTTCAAAGTTGTTTTGGAATTGCACATAGGGCACCAATTTCCACTGGGATTATTTTGATCTTTTTCTGCCACAGCCTTTCAATTTCAATTTGTAGATCTTTGTATTTGGTGATTTTTTTTCTATTTCTTTTTCTTCTATTCTGCTATCCCCTGGTATTGCTATGTTGATTATTTTAACTTGTTTTTCTTTCTTCTCGACTACAGTTATATCTGGTGTATTGTGTGGCAGATGTTTGTCTGTTTGTAGTCGGAAGTCCCATAATGTTTTTGCATCTTCATTTTCTACAGCTTTTTCAGTTTTATGGTCCCACCAGTTTTTGGCTACAGGTAGCTTGTATTTTTTGCAGATGTTCCAGTGTATCATCCCTGCTACCTTGTCATGCCTTTGTTTGTAGTCAGTCTGTGCAATCCTTTTACAACAGCTGATTAGGTTGTCCACGGTTTCATCTGCTTCTTTACAAAGGCGGCACTTGCTGTTTGTTGTTGATTTTTCTACTTTTGCTCTTATTGCATTTGTTCTTAGTACCTGTTCTTGTGCAGACAGTATTAAACCCTCTGTTTCTTTCTTCAAGTTGCCATTCTTAAGCCATTGCCAGGTCTTGGTGATGTCTGATTTTCCACTTATATTGTGCAAATATTGACCATGCAGGGGCTTATTTTTCCATTTTTCTGCTCGGTTCTTGACTTGTTCTTTCTTGTAGGCCTGCTTTGTTTCATTGGTGTTGAATAGTTTCTCATTATTGACCATTTGAAGTGCATCTTCTTCACTGTCGTTGATTCTTCAAGGCCTCTTTTCTCCTCCTCTACTGTTTGATGGACTTGCAGCATTCCTCTTCTACATGAGCTGTGAGGGAGGTATAGCCTATCTACATCACTGCGGGGGTGCAGAGCATGATTGATGGTCATGATTTTCCTGCTCTTACGATCTAGCATCTCTAGCTCTGCCTGGGTCCAGTCTATTATTCTTGCAGTGTATCTGATAACAGGTGTAGCCCAGGTGTTTATGGCTTGTATGGTGTTCCTGCCATTGAGTTTGGACTTGAGGATTTTTCTAACTCTCCTGATGTATTCACTTCCAATTTTTCTTTTAACTTCAGTGTGTGCAATGTTATCAGCCTGGAGAATACCCAGGTATTTGTAATGTTCTTTCTCTTCCAGGTTCTTGATGTTGCTTCCATTGGGCAGTTCTATTCCTTCTGTTTTTCTTATTTTTCCTCTGTTCATTATTAATGCAGCACACTTGTCTAGTCCAAACTCCATTGCTCTATCTCTACTGAATATACGGACAGTGCTCAGCATATTTATAGTTTATATTATTAGCATATTTAGTATTTATATTGTTGTTGTTGTTGTTGTTATTCTCTATGTATACTGTTTTGGAACTTTTGTTGAAAAGCGGTATATAAATATTTGTTGTTGTTTTCATTATATTGATTTCTTAAATGAATGAGGCTGTGAGGTCACTCACACAATCAAAAATTGTGTTCTACCCAGGTTTTGGAGCTGTGTATGCCTCCCAGGAGAAGTTTTCCCTCCTGCCTTGCTTCTACACAACAACTTCTACCCAGGTTTTCCTCCTACTTTATTTCCATAAAACTGAAAAATTGGGAGCACATACAGCTTCCAAATCCAGGTAGAACACAGTTTTTGATTGTGTGAATGACCTCTTTACCTGGTCCATACCGAAACTCTTAGCCAGAATGACCCAGAGTCTGTGTCAAACAGAGTGTATAGTTTATTTTGTACATCAAATATATGCTCTCTGCATACCAGGGCTACTGGGTGACTGTAATTATATTTGCATTATCTGTGAATAATCTGTTCTATTATTAATAGGTTTTTTGATGGATGAGGCCCCACAGGCCTCCTCCTTTGGGTAACATTTCCTTGACTTTCCTGTCTGCATACATATGGATTCAATGACATATTGACTGCCAAAAGATGAGTTACTCCAAGTCTTTTTTGCTTTGAGCTGTGCAAATATTCATCTGTTATCTCATCTTGCTGTTTATGCCTGTTTGTATTCCATTGTATTATTATTGTATATATTATCTGTTATTACTGTATTTCCATTTTTTAACTTGTAAGCCACCCTGAGACTGTGCTGGAGACAGGGTAAATAATCTTAACAAATGCCAAAATATTATCACACTCTCTTGTTTTGGGGGGGCCAAACACCTTGTTTTGGGGAGCATATGGAATTTGCTACAATAGGACCACTAGTTTAGATGGTATCAAAGGGGCAATTAGACATATTCATGGGGAGGCCTATCAGCATAGGAACCTAGGAAGCTGCCATATATCGAGTCAGACCATTGGTCCATCTAGCTCAGTATTGTCTACGCAGTTGACGGTTGTGGGAAACGGAATGCTATTTCCAGTGCCAGCGGAGCAAAGAGGCACCTTATAAAAGTTATTTCTCTATATTGAGCAGGGGGAGAGCAACTGGCCCTATCCAACCCCAGCACAGCATCCCTCCAGTGGCTGTTGCTGGTGTCTATCTTATGTTTCTTTTTAGATTGTGAGCTCTTTGGGGATAGGGGACTGTCTTTCTTATGCATTATTTATTTTTATATGTAACCCACTTTGGGAACCTTTGTTGAAAGCTGGCCTGAGGGGAACATCTTACAGTGCTCACACTTCTAGTCTCCCATTCATTTGTAACCAGGGCGGACCCTGCTTAGCTAAGGGGACAAGTCATGCTTGCTACCACAAGACCAGCTCTCCTGGTCTTTGTTGTTGGACTACAATGCCCATCATCCTCAGCAGGTTGGCAATTCCTGTTCTGGACAGATATTTGGTATGATCCAGCAAGGTGGTTCTAATTACAACAGTGTTGCAATTTGAAATGGCACCAAATTATTCTCAAAGAGGAATTTGTTGGTAGAGTGGGATTCTGCCTGTAGCCAAATGAAAGCGGACCAGAATTCAAACACAGTGGAATCTAGCAGGTTCCTCTGAAGATCCAGAATGCTTCATCAGGAAATGCTTCTCCCCCATTTATTTATTTATTTATTTATTTATTTATTTACATTTATATCCCACTCTTCGTCCAAGGAGCCCAGAGCGGTATACTACATACTTAAGTTTCTCCTCAGAACAACCCTGTGAAGTAGGTTAGGCTGAGAGAGAAGTGATTGGCCCAGAGTCACCCAGCAAGCATCATGGCTGAATGGAGATTTGAACTCAGGTATCCCCAGTCCTAGTTGAGCACTCTAACCACTACAGCACGCTGACCTCATTGCAGTCCACACTTGTCATGCACAGAAACAATGGAGGAAAGGAATGATTGGATGAAGGTAGAACATTGGAAATGAACAAAGTCATAGGAACATAGGAAGCTGCTTTACACTGAGACAGACAAGTGGTCCATCTAGCTCAGTACAGTTTGCAAGGACAGGCAGACACTCTCCAAAGTTTCAAACAGGAGTCTTTTCCAGCCCCATCTGGAAGTTTTACAGACAGGGCTTTCCACCCAAATCCACTCCTGATTGTAGTGTGCCAGTCCACATATTCACTGGATTTAACCTGACCGCCCTGCAGGCTATCAGAAACCAGGACAGACAGGGCTTTGTTTTGCTCTGAAGGGAGGCTGCAAATTCTGTCTTAGCCCAAGTTATGTCAGGTGTAAAAAAAAAATCCCTCTATTTCCAGCAGCTTTTGAAAAAGAAAAAAAAAACAACTCTGGGACTTCTGCTTTCTCTGAAGGTATTGATAGAGGTGCTGATAGCTATACAAATGGTCCATCTAATCCCTCGAATTAAAATGCCTCAAATCTGCTGCGAAGCAGATTTGCTCTTCAGATACCCCAAGGCATCCAGCCATGTATGAAAAACCTCCTGGAGATGCTGCCAGGGACAGAACATGGAACCTTCTGCATGCTGATGCTCTTACACTGAGTTATGGTCGCATCCTCCAAGGGGAATATCGTATAGCAAACAGTGCTCACATGCACCCATCCCAATTTATGCCAGGATGAGTTCAATTTAGCAAAGGGGACAATTCATGTTTACCACAGCAAGACCAGCTCTCTTCCCCTTCTTCTTGGCTCTGTGTGTGCTCTGAGTATATGATGCTAAACTAGAGAAGCACTTGGCAAACATCATGGTGGCCGGTTTGTTGTGAAGGCCTTTCTTCCCTCACCCCCTTTCCCCTTACCAAGGCTTTTCTCCCAAACCCAGAACTGCCCCTGAAATCACACATGGTTTTCCGAGGAGAAATAAATAACAGTTGCAATACTGTGGTGAAGCTTTGTTTGCTTTCTTTCGTGTCATGGCGACATCCATTTCAACCACCAGAGCAATGCTCTTAAATTCTGTTATAATGGAGTAGTAAATGCTGCTGTCAAAATTCATGAATATTCACTTCAGAATAATTCACATATACCCCAAGGCACCGGGGAGTGAACTGAAAATACGTATTTACAGATGCCTCTTTCGATGACAGCTTGAAACAATATTTCAAGCCTCCAAGTGGCTCCACATGACATGCAAATAATTGCCCAAGATTGCCTCTTGCACCAAAGGGTTAGTAATTGATTCTTCAACTTGGCTGTCACTGCCACTTAAGGATTTAAATATCAAACAAATTTTTAAAAATACCTTCAGTGTATGATGAGTGTTGAGGTGTTTACAATTTCACTCATGTTCCAAAAACATGGAAATTGCAAGTTAAAGTAACATTTGCATGATGTAGGCAGTGAAGCCCTTGTATAGGAGAGCTGATCATGTGGTAGCGAGCATGGATTGCCCCCTTTGCTAATCAGGTCTGCCTTAGTTTGCATTTGAATGGATGACTACATGGGAGCACTGTAAGATATCCTCCTTAGAGGATGGCATCATAGCTCAGGGGAAGAGCATCTGCATGCTTACATGCAGAAGGTTCCAGGTTCACTCCCTGGCAGTATCTCCAGGTAGGTCTGGGAAAAGCTTCTGCCTGAAAACTTGGAGAGCCACTAACAGTCAATGTAGACAATACTCAGCTAGATGGTATTCTTACTCAGTATATGGCAGCTTCCTGTGTTCCTACAACATGCATGGAGGTCAGACAACGTCAGAGCTGTGCTGCATGGGCGGGCTGCTGGGGAGCACTGGGGGTCTTCTAGGAGTGGCAGTACAGCCACCACCAGACTGGTAAGGCTCTTTAGAAGCCTTTTTTAAGGATTCCCCCATCCCTTTGCTTGTAAAGGGGAATCCTCACTGGCTTCTCCTTTACAAGCATAGCCCCCTTGAACCACCAAACTGGTTCAACCCAGTCTGCCTCGGACTGGCCTCCATTTGGTTTGATTGTGGACCGAACCACCTCCAGTTTGATCAGCGATCAAACCATCAAACTGGCCTGGTTTGAGGAGTACCAGTCCTGTCAGGACAGTAAACCTGTCAGGCTAATCTAGAGCTATATATCAGCAGACAGAGTATGAAGTAGGCAAAGGGTCAAAAGGAGAATGTCAGAGCCAAGCAGTAAGCAATTTCCAAACCAAAGCCAGTCTGAGTCGTTCCAATATCCAGTTGATCAAACAAAGTCGAAGTCAAATTCCACAAACAGAGTCCAAATGGTCCGGTGTCAAAGCACAGTCAAAAACAAGCAGGAACACAGCTGGGTAGCTCACCAAAGCACAACGTTGCTACCAGCAATGCAGCTGGGGTGAAGCCATCTTAAAGAGGCTGAAGCCATGTGCTTTCAATCATGGGTCCCTGACTCAGCAGCTCTCCTTGTTAGTCGGGCCTTTCTGCACGTGCGTCTCCTTATCTCCTCCTATCTCTTTGACTGACGCCTCTCTACAGCGGAGATCGGCTGCACAGGAGCTGTCGTACTAGGCTCTGTTTCTTTTTCAACATCCTATGAGTCGGTCCCACTTGTCTCTGCAACTTATTGCCTTTGAGGTTGCTGCACTCCCTCCTCTGCTGTCACACTGCCTGTCTCCTCTTCATCCTTGGAGTCCGATAGCATGCCCATGACACCAGTTCACCTCAAACCGGGTCATGCACACCCTAAATTTAACAGATGTAGCTTCCCCAATCACTTTAATCATGCAACTGATGAATTCTGGACTGATGCCTGTCTATAGGCCAAGTGCTTTCCCAAAATGTGACTGTAACACATGGGGACTAGTAAATGGTGGATTTAAGCCTAGCCTTTGTCTCAGAGCAAGTCCACATGGGAGAAAGAAAAATGCTGATTCATTCCGTCCATGTTTGCTCAACAAAGGCTTTAAAACTTAACCTTTAAAACTTAACTGTTTCTTGGTAATCGCTGCCACCACACCCTAATTACAGAGTTTAACTCCTCCCTGGATTTGGGTGAGTGTTCAGGGAGACTCCCTTTCTTTTACCAAATGAAAAAAATACAAAAACCTCCCACATGCAGGCTACACGTGAAGAGCAAACTTGGTAGGTTGCTGAACAATTAACCTTGAGGCATGTTTGCACCAGAGTAAAACCCCTTTCTCCTGAGTTAAAAATCCACTCAGAGGCAGGTGAAATTACAAAGAATAAACAGAAATCATAGAAATAAAAAATAAATAAACAAACAAATAAATAAATTTACTTTTTAAAAAAGACTACAGACTGCTCCAGTCTGAGGCTGTAGCAGCTTCAGTTAGAAGTAACAGCAAACACTCAGTACTTTCCAAGATTACTTCCCAAAAACACTCCGCTGGTATTTGGAGGGGCACCTTTAAAGATCTTGGTTACTCAGTTGCATAGAACATAAATGCAAGAAAATACAAAAGAAAAACACCCCCAGTTATAAGGAAACTTTAAAAGCACCTTTAAAGGTTACAGAGACTTTTGCAATGTCCTGGATGGATAAAAAGGGCACAGGTACAATATTTTTACATTACAGATAAAACAGTCCAGTTGTAAGGATCTGCAAAGCACTAAACTAAAGAAATCTGACTCCAGCTACCTAACACACAGTTCCCTGGCTAAACCCTTCTCCAAAGCCAAGCCCTGGCTTCTTCCCTGAACTCTCCAAAACAATGGTAGAGACTTCAGGCCCCTGCAGAGTTCCAGGTTGCTGCCATGGCTTGGCTAGCCAACCTGTTGCTTCTCCTGCCTGGCTCCAACTGCACTCGAACAAAGGACCCCTTCACTTCCTGATGTCAGGCCCTCTTAAGTCCTGGTCACTGTGGGTTGAGTGGCTGATCCCGAGAGGTCACTGTCTGACAGACACGACAGGGTTCCCTTCTGGTTCACTCTTTAAGGTAAGGGAGGGGCTGATTGCTACAGTGACTATAATTAATGGTTTCTATTTTATGACCAATAGAATGTTTAGGCATTAACAAGGTAGAATGTCTTGCAGATTACGACCCCCAACAATGAGCACCTCTGTCTTACTTGGATTCAGCTTCAGTTTATTATCCCCAATCCAGCCCATTACTGCCTGTGGGCAGGCATTTAAGGGGCTAACACAATTTCCTGCTATAGATGACAAGGAGAAATATATTTGGGTGCCATCAGCGTATCGATAACACCCAGCACCAAATCTTCTGATGACCTCACTCAATGGATCATAGGAACATAGGAAGCTGCCATATTTTGAGGCAGACCATTGGTCTATCTAGCTCAGTATTGTCTTCACAGACTGGCAGCAGCTTCTCCAAGGTTGCAGGCAGGAATCGCTCTCAGCCCTATGTTGGAGAAGCCAGGGAGGGAACTTGAAACCTTCTGCTCTTCCCAGAGTGGCTCAATTCCATGAGGGGAATATCTTACAGTGCTCACATTTCTAGTCTCCTATTCATATGTAACCAGGATGGACCCTGCCCGGAGTCTTCAGAGTGGGCAGTATATTAAATGTTTCTAATAAATGTTTTTAATAAATATAGTAACTACCATTTATAAGAACAAATGTCACCAAGCACCACCATCTGAAATCTACCTGAGACACAGGAGCAGAACCACTGTAAAACAGTGCCTCCTATCCCCAAATACCTGGGGTGATCCAGAAGGATACCATGGTCGATGGTATTGAAAGCCGCTGTGAGATCCAAAAGAACCAGCAGAGTCACTCTCTTGTTGCTAGCAGTGCTTTTCTGCCGGCTCCCAGAAGCCCACCCCTGCTTGTGTTTGAGTCTCCAGGCTTGGAGATCTCACTCTTGACATGCTCAGGAGCCTCACATCATTGTGAGCTCTCAGTTTGTGGCACATGGGGATAGGTCGCTTAGTTGACAGTGGGCCAGTTGCCCCTAGATTTGGCCCAACAAGCAAATTGGAAAGGGGATCAGATGAAGCCCCCCCCCCCATGTGGAGATACCCTAGGTAGACCCCAGAAGTTAACTAAAGCAGATTAACTTCCTGGTAAGGCCACTCTGCAGTTGAAGTGAACTGCCTTAACCTCCCCTACTTTTGTAAAGGACAGCAGCAAGCTAATGTGTCAATTAACTCAGCAGGAAGAATGCAGATAAGGCTTGTGGAGGTAACTCTCCCCACTCACAAAAGAGGTTGAGTCAGCGATAAGGACCTCGAGATGTACCCATTAAATTAGTGATTGGATTACTGAACCCTCGGTCCATTTAGAGTTCCCTTTCTCGTATCTATGCACTCTATTGTCATGAGAATCAGCCCTGGCATGCCTCAGAAGAACATAAGAACAGCCCTGCTGGATCAGGCCCACGGCCCATCTAGTCCAGCATCCTGTTTCACACAGTGGCCCACCAGATGCCGCTGGAAACCTACAAGCAGGATTTGAGGGCATGCCCTCCTTCCTGTTGTTACTCCCCTGCAACTGGTACTCAGACACATCCTGCCTTTGAGGCTGAAGGTGGCCTATAGCCCTCCGACTAGTAGCCATTGATAAACCTCTCCTTGGCCATTGACACATTGTTACACTCTGGAAGAGCGAACAGCAACAATGGAATCCTTGCAGGTTCCACCCAGCACACCTATTCAGCAAAGAAGGAGAGCAGGAATGTTGCCTCAGGCCACGTTCCTGGATATATTAAACCCCAATTCCATGATTCAGTGTGCTCTTTGTGTACCATATACCTTGGAGTCACCAACTGCTTAGACGATTTACTGTTCAAAAGCCATCACGCCAGTCTGTGTCCAGTTCTTTACGTCACTTTCCAGATAGGCTTTTTTGCCTAGCCTGATCTGCCCAGTCTTCCTTGCCAATGTAGGAAGCTGGTTCCACGGAGGAGGCACCCATGTAGATTCACCTCTGTCATCTAACTCCTCTGGTCGTCTTACCCCTGCCTCTGACCAAGCTGTCCTTGAGGAACAAGGTCCTTTGGATTTTCCAGGAACCCCGAGGTCTCTTCGCCCAGATCAGGTGATGTGAACTTTTGCCCCTCACTGGGCCCATCTCTACCCGGATTCCCCTTTCTTAAATCCAACCACCTCCTTCTCTAAAGCCTCTTTCTCTTGCCCATCTGGGAATTAGGACTTTAAGCTAAATTAGGACTTTAAGCTAACAATTAGGATCTTAAGCTAAAACACCTCTCAGCAGTTTAATATCTTTAATAGGATCACTTTAACCACACATTTCTCTCTGCTGTACCCCTCCCTCCTATAAAACCTTCTATGGATTTTTGAAACGTCAACCTTGCCTCAGTCCAGTTATTTCGTGGGTCCACAATTTTGTGTAAATTTAAACTGACACGGAACTGTACCTTTCTGAGCTAATTTCCCCACGCAAGCCCTAACACAAATTTAGGGGTGTTCACCAATTACCCCTTGGCAGTTCCATTAACACTCCCTTTGTCAATTCCCTGGTGAAGGTCATCTGGTCCTATCCATCCCCAGCACAGCTTCCCTCCAGTGGCTGTTGCTGATGTCTATCTTATGTTTCTTTTTTAGATAGTGACCCATTTGGGGACAGGGAGCCATTTTATATATTCATTTATATCTATGTAAACTATTTTGGGAACTTTTGTTGAAAAGTGGTAAATAAATATTTGTCACATTTGTCATATTTGTATCTAGCAGGCTGTCCAAGGCCTTCTCAACCCCATAGCCTGCTCTAAATCTGGTTTGAAATGGATCTAGATAATCAGTTTCCAACCAGACTGCTGGGAGATGGCCAGCCATCACCCTCTCAATCATCTTACGCAACCATGGGAGGGTGGAGGCTGGCCTATAATTATTTATCACCAGGGAATCCTAAGCAGGTTTTTAAAGAAGGGGTATAACCACCATCTCCTTCAAATAAGATGGCATCCTGCCCTCCCTCAGTGAGGTATTAATGATATCTGCTAGGCCAGCTCCAACAACCTTCCTCTAAGATGAAATCAGTCATGTTGGGAAAGGATCCAAGAACAGGTGGTAGGCCGTACAGCTCCAAGCAGCTTGTCCATATCATCAGGAGTCACAAACTGAAACTGATCCAATCTAAACCCACAAGAGGGATTGCTGGACACCTCCCTAACTGGCCCTGCAGAAATATTGGAGTCCAGATAAGCCTGAATATGAGAGATTTTATCTGCAAAGAACTCATTTCATTAATCATAGTGAGACATTGTTTCTGGAAACAGAAGGGGTTTGCGTTAAACCCCTAACCCCTAACTATCTGGAACAGCTCTGCTGGATGAGAACTTGCAGACACAATATGCACAGAATAGAATTGCTTCCTTGCTGCATATGTTGCCACAGCATAGACCTTCAGATGGGTTCTATGCAGTGTCTTATCTCATTCATAATGAGTCTTCCTCCATTTGCACTGCAGTCATCTACGTTGCTGCTTCAGCTCCCATAGCTCTTCCATATACCATGGAGCTAATTTTGAAGCGGGTCAGAGAGGATGCTTAGGAGTGATTGGATCTACTGCCCTGGTAAATTATCTGTTCCAAATATCCACCAGCATCAACACAATCACCAGCAGAACCAACTCCAAAACCCTCCAAAGCCCTTTGGAATCCTACCGGATCAAAAGCCTTCTTGAGCGGACCAGCAGGGTGGGTGGTACACCAACAGAATACCCAATCTATCCCGAGTCCCCAGCCTAAGGTACATACAGGTGAAACTCGGAAAATTAGAATATCGTGCAAAAGTCCATTAATTTCAGTAATGCAAATTAAAAGGTGAAACTGATATATGAGACAGACGCATTACATGCAAAGCGAGATAAGTCAAGCCTTAATTTGTTATAATTGTGATGATCATGGCGTACAGCTCATGAAAACCCCAAATCCACAATCTCAGAAAATTAGAATATTACATGGAACCAAGAAGACAAGGATTGAAGAATAGAACAATATCGGACCTCTGAAAAGTATGCAGTGTACTGTGCTTGATTGGCCAGCAAACTCGCCTGACCTGACCCCATAGAGAATCTATGGGGCATTGCCAAGAGAAGGATGAGAGACATGAGACCAAACAATGCAGAATTGCGAAGGCCGCTACTGAAGCATCCTGGTCTTCCATAATACCTCATCAGTGCCACAGGCTGATAGCATCCATGCCACGCCGCATTGAGGCAGTAATTGCTGCAAAAGGGGCCCAAACCAAGTACTGAATACATATGCATGCTTATACTTTTCAGAGGTCCGATATTGTTCTATTCTTCAATCCTTGTCTTCTTGGTTCCATGTAATATTCTAATTTTCTGAGATTGTGGATTTGGGGTTTTCATGAGCTGTACGCCATGATCATCACAATTATAACAAATTAAGACTTGACTTATCTCGCTTTGCATGTAATGCGTCTGTCTCATATATCAGTTTCACCTTTTAATTTGCATTACTGAAATTAATGGACTTTTGCACGATATTCTAATTTTCCGAGTTTCACCTGTACACTCAATATAAGTCAATTTTCTCACAGGGATCCTGGTAAGGGAGATGTTATTCCTATGGACCACAGCCACTCCACCCCACCGCCCACTTCCCCATACCTGCTCAACAGCAGAGTACCCTGGGGAAAGAGGTTTTGCCCACATAGGACCACTAGCCTCTCCAAACCAGGTCTCGGATGTACAAGCCAGGTCGGCTCCCCATGGATGATTTTGACCTTATTTTGAACTGATCTGGCATTACAGAGGAGCATAGTTAGGTTCAGTGGTGAATTGGAACTACTTCCTGAGGCCTAAGAGATGACAAAGCAGCTGAATGGGGAAATAGTAATTAAGTTACTGGACTCCCTTCCCCTGTAATGGCATGCTGGCAGGCCAACTCTAGATCCTCTATTTTCCACCACTATGGAAATAGCTGCCACAAGCTCATTGAACGTGCCCCATCCTTAACAAGAGAGCCCAGAAACATCCCTGTGAACAGCTTGGAACAAACTACGAGATAGATAGATAGATAGATAGATAGATAGATAGATAGATAGATAGATAGGCAAGCAAGTTAACTGACTGACTGATAAAAGCAGAACTTTGTTTTTACTTGTTACCTGAAATACAGAAACAATCACAGTACATTTCTTGTCAAGCTGGGGTGGGTGGTGGGAAAATGATAATCCGTTTTCATACTCTGAATTAAAATACCAAACCTGGTTGTGGTGGCAGTGGCTTATAAGTAAAGAATATTTAAGTTTATTGATAACTGGGTTATGTGATTTTCAAAACAATTAGCTCCTCCTTTAATTGGACGTGTATGAATAAGGTATTCCATAGATAAAGATGGTCTCTTGTTTAATTAACCAATTACCCATTGTCTGCCATAGGCATTGGATAATTGCTCAAACTATATTTTTTCTTCTCACCAAAAATAGTGATGTATTGAGAATAGGGTTTTGGAAGTCACAACAGCTGTTCTCTTGGCTTCCATGATTGCATAGTAAACTGTGTGGAGGCTATTGCTAGGTATACCTATATATAAATAGCTGCACACATGAAGTAAAAAAAGATATGCATGCAGAAATAGCATCCTCCTCACCTGCAGTGCAGGGGCTCATGCATGGAGAAACAATTTTAGCTGATTTTACCTTCTCCCAGAAGCACTTTCTGCAGTGTAAACTTATGTCCCTGGAGGCTACGCAGCCCTCAAGGACATAATTCTGTACTGCACAGAGTGCTTCTCAGTTAAAATTGCTCCCCATGTGTGAGCCTCCATGCTTCAGAAATGAGGAGACGATTTCTGTGTGCCTTTTTTGACTGCATGTGTGCAACTTTAGTTAGGATGTTGGCCAGCAAATATGTTTATTTGAGTTAAAAAAAAAAGTCAGGGAAGCTCACTCACTTCCTCCACAGCATCCCCTCTGCTTTGCCATGCCTCACATCCTCTTCTTCTCCAGTTTGGAACTGTGTGTGCTGCTGTGCTGTTCTGCCAGCTGCCCTCTCCTTCTAAGGCAACTGAAGGAGGTGAATGGCAGGATGGAGCAGCAAGAGTGTGTTTTCCTTGGTCATTGGGATAAGGAAGAAGAAGAAGAAGAAGAGGAACAGCAGCTACAGCAGTATCTACTGGCTGGCTAGTTTGTTCACTTGCTCACTAGCCCACCCACAGGACCACAATGTGCTGGGCTGACTAGCAATCTTATAAGAGTGCTGAAATCTTTCCATATTGTCCAAAATTAGAAGAGTCATCCACTCACCCCAAGAAAACTCTAAAACTGAAAGAAAAATCACTTCGTTTTGCTTTTTAAATGGACTACTTGAAATTGTTTTGCCAATGTCATTGAAATTGACAACATAAGACTTAATAAAAGCAACACAACATTTGGATCATCTTAAACCACAAAGTGAGCTGAGTTGTAGTTTTTGACAGCTGTTGTCTAACAAAAAGTCAATATTTTGAAGATATGCACAATTTTCTTTATCCACCAGCAGTTGGGCAAGAAATCTGTCGGGCCCTTCCGCTGACTTCTGACAAGTCGAGACTCTTGGCACAGCAGCAGGAGCCAAGGCCATGACGAGCCCGATCCTGCTGGGAATCGGTGGCACCTGCCTCCAGAACATGGGGAGGGTGAGGAGGCTGGGGGGCCGTCCGTCCATGGCTGGGCCAGCATGGCCTGACAGCTGTCACTTGGCTGCAACAGAGAGAGATCTGCCTCTGCCCTTTTGGCAAAGGCACTACACGACTTCTCTGGATGCAGGTGCAGAGCCCAGGGAGACGGCCACCCTAGTGGCTGCATGGAGGAAGGGTAGGAAGGAGAACTGGCCAACCGAGGAAGAGCCAGGGGGAGAGGTTGGTCATTGCCCTGAATGTAGGGCATTATTTAAGGAGTGCTTGGACAAGGATGATCAAATCAGCAGAGATGGGGGCTGGCAGACCCTGGAGGCTTCCGGTGGGGAGCAGGGCAACCTTTCTCCCTGAGGACCAAGGAGGAGGAAGACCAGGGTGACCAACAATCTCTCCCCATCCCTCCCCACCCATCTGAGGCTTATTTAGCCTCATCAGTGAATGAGCAGTGGGGTGGGGTGGGGGGCAAGGAGCCGTCACAAAATCTATTCTTAATTGAAATGTAGATGGGGTATTGTAAACCATAAGGCACAATATCTTCCATTTCCCCTGTGCTACAAAGACCAAAACAGCCATTATATGGGAGACAGGAATATCTCCCTTACAAATGCTGGCCCCAGTAGAGTGCAATGTTATTACTGCCTACTCAAGCCATATCACATTGGATGAAGATGTCATGGACTCTGGCCTAAAGATTAGTTTGGCTAAATCTCAATTTGAAGACAGAAAACAGTTTGGGGAGAATCCATATTATCCTAGAACAGATTGTTGAGTGATTGGTCTTTCAAGAGCAAGTCAAGACAAGCTAATCTAATCTCCTTTTCTGAGGGTTACTACTTTAGAAGGTCACGGGTATGCCATGGATATAATATGCATGGATTTCAGCAAAGCATTTGACTAAATCATCCATGATATCTTTATGGACAAGATAGTAAAATGCAGGCTTAATGTTACTGTGAATTCACAGCTAGCTGAACAACTGTGCCCAATGACTTCTAATCAATGGCTGCACATCAACAAGGAGCGACGTATCAAGTGGAGTGTCCTGTGCCCTGTGCTGTCCAATATGTTTATAAATGCCTTGGAGGAGGGAGGCGAGGGAAAGCTTGTCAAATGTACAAAGAACGTGAAGCAGCAATGATGGTAGTGACAGCTAATGTGTGAATCTATCCACATCTAGTTGAATTTTGATTCTGCCAAAGGAGGAGGAGGAGGAGGAGGAGAAATGGCCTTATTTGTTAGCTGTGTAGCTCACATCACAACAATAAATACATCCAATTAAAACACAAAACAAACAAATTACAACATATAACAGAGAACAGAAAATACAAAATACAATAGAAAATATTTTGAAACTTCTTTTAAAAATCAATTTTAAAAAGTCTGAGTGAACCGAAAGGTCTTCCACCTGGCATCTAAAAGAACAAAGTCAGGTGAGCATGTAGCCACCCGCTTCACCTCATTTGCAGGGGCACTCGGATCAGGGCCTCCAAAGAAGGTCTAAGGTCAGAGTCGGGACATATAGGGTAAAGTGCTCTCTCAGGTAGCCGGGTTCCAAGCTGTTTAGGACTTTAAAGGTTAAACCAGCACTTGGTCTTAGCCACCAATACCTTAGAAGACAGAATCAAGATTCTAATATGTCTGGATAGAGTTGCACATTGGGCCAGAACCATCAAGAGAAAGTCCAACGGGGACAAATATAGAGTCCTGCACTTGGGTACACAAGTGTAGGATGTGGGAGAACTGACCTGTCAACAGCAATATAGGTGAAAAGGATCTAGGTGTCTTAGTGGACCATGAGTATGAGCCAGTCGTGTGATGCAGCTCTCGAAAAAGTGAATGCAAACTTAGATTTCATTAACAGAAGCATCGTGTCCAGAACATGAGAAATAATAGTTTCACTCTGTTCTACTACACTGATCAGACCTTACTTGGAACACAAGGTCCAGTTTTGGGCACCACTTATGGAACATTAACAAGGACCTATGTAAACTAGAATGAGCTCAGAGGAGGGCATCAAAGATGGAGAGGGATCTGGAAACCAAGTCCTACGAGCAATAATGAAAGGATCTGAATATGTTTAGCCTGGAGAAGAGAAGACTAATAGAAGATTTGAGAGTTGTCTTCAAATATCTGAAGACCTGTCACATAGAAGCAGGACCAGATTTGTCTTCTGTTGTTTCTCATGCCAGTTATGTTGTTTCTCACGGTAGGGATTCTCTCTACCCCTACTTATTTTCTTCATTATCTGCCTCACTCCAAGGGGATGCTGGGGAGAGGTGTGAACATGGGCCCCCTCTCCCCTAGCTACACCCTGGAGCAACTCTAATCTCAGCAGGAAGTCAGTCCCACAGCCCTGGGGCAACTACAGAGAAGGCCCGCCTCTGAGTGGCCACCAGACAAGCTGGTGGCCCCTCAGATGAGCCTACCCTGATTATCTCAATAGGCGGCAGGGTTCATAACAAAGAAGGTGTTCTTTTAAACATTGGGGCTAGTCTCACAACCAGGAGAAAAGGGAGCCTAGCCCAATTTCTCCTGGTCGTCTGCTAACAAGCGAGCCATGTAGCTCCCAACAGCAAACTACTCAAAATATCCCTCCCCTTAAACAAGGTTAGCCCCATTTAGTTGATTGTGTGTCACCATAGTACGGCTCCGCAGCATGGCAACACATGAGGAGATCCCCACTGGGAGGCTAAAACAAGCCTCCTGGTCTTGGGGGTCTCTCACACTCGCATGGGGCATCCTGGGACTCCCAGGGGCTGGGTGACCCCCCCGATCCCTTCAGCCCCCACCAGCTCCGTGATGGAGCTGGTAGTCATGTGGGCAACCAATCTGGCCGCCCAGGGCTTGGAGGCTGCTTGTGTGCAGGGAGAGCAGGCTAAGCCTTCTCTCCCCACACAACACCCCCCCGCCCCAACACTTCATACAGGTTGTGTGAAGTGCCTCAATGTTTGTGAAAGGTTGTTGTGAGGATGAGTCATATGTGCCATCTTCAGCTCCTTGGGGGGAAGGGTGGGGAAAATGAAACAGGCTTGTGCCCTGGATCTTTTTAGGAGCTAGCAACACACCTGAACCCCCCCCTCCCCCAACCAATATTCTAATCAAAATTGCCCCCTCGGCAGCTGCTAGCCACATGGTGGAAAATGGGGGCATTTAAATTGGGCATGTGGGAGAGAAAGGGTTAAATCAACATCTCTAGTGCAATTGCTCCAATTAACTTATGACACACACCCCTCTCCTGCAACTGCAGTTGCATTAAAATAAAGCCAAAAATATTTGAGAGAATCAGTCATGGACATTCTCCTTCATGCTTAGCGTGGCCATTAAATTGCCCTTAACCTACTGCTACATAACAACCAAATTTCCCCCCAATCCACAATGAAATGTGATTGTGGTCATTTATGCTCCAAACCAGCAGCTTCACATAAGAAGGAATGACCAATTTTAGTATTTTTGCTAAATTTTGTTCCTGTGCTATGGAAACTACTGAAGGGAACAACGTATTTTAAATTGCAAAATATGAACTCCTTTGTCCTCTTCAGTGATATCGCTTAGATATGCTGCCGCAGTAGCTTCCACTGCCAATATGCTCCATAAAGAGATATATAATCTGGTAATATGCCAATAATTTCCAGGAAAATGTCCGCATTGGAAAGCAATTCACATAATCATCTCCCTCTGCTAAATTCATGCAAATTAAAAAATGCAAGGCGCATTACAGCAGAAATTTTACCTCAGGGTGGAATTACACCCGTCATCTCTCTAGTCTTCCTTGCGCAGTGAGGGGGTGGGGGGGGGAGAGACACCATTTGTGTTTATTTAAACCTTTTTTACACATGTGCAGAATCTATTCGGGAAAGGAGGGACATATGAGAGGGCTTTCATGACTGAGCCCACAACAATAGCACCCAAAACAGAGGCTTTGTATTAAGTTGGGAGCAAGGGATGTTCCAGTATTATCTAGGAGCAGCTCAGCTTGAATAGGTAGAATGGACAGAGCCTTCCCCACAGAGCCAGCATGGTGTTGTGGTTAGAGTGTTGGACTAGGACCGGGAAGACCTGAGTTCAAATCCCCATTGAGCCATGAAGCTCACTGGGTGACTCTGGGCCAGTCATGTCTCTTTTAGCCTAACCTACCTCATAGGGTTGATGTGAGGATAAGCATAACCATGCACTCCACTCTGGGCTCCTTGGAGGAAGAGTGGGATATAAATGGTAAAATTAAAAAAAAAATAGTAGGCTGACCTGCACTATCCTCAGCACAGAGCAGTGCCCTGAACTTCTAGTAGTTTAGGATCAAGCAACACAACATGGAGCCATAACTCAGTGGTAGAACATCTGCCTTGCATAGTGAAGGTCCCAGATTCAACCCCTGGCATCTCCAGGGAATTTCTGGAAAGGACTCCTGCCTGAAACCTTGGAGAGGCACTGTCAGTCAGTGTAGTCAAAACACATCTAGATGGGCCAAGGGTCTGACTCTGTATAAGGCAGTTTCTTCTGTTCCTCTGAATCAGGCCTGCTCAACTTAGGCCCCCCAGCTGTTTTTGGACTACAACTCCCATAATCCCCACCCGCTGTGGTCAATAGCCAGGGATTATGGGAGGTGTAGGCCAACATCTGCAGGAGGGCCGAAGTTGATCAGTCCTGCTCGGAATGAACAGCCATGATTGCTACACCACAATGCTTCTTGCGGCTCTTCTAGAAGTCATGGGTAGCATACGGACTAAGTTAGTTATAACTAAGTCCCATTGAAAGTAATGGAGCTTACGTTTGGTTATGATGACGAAGTTGTCTTACTGATTCCAGTGGTGCTTCTCATGAGTAACTTAGTCTGAAAGATATCCCATTATAAACAACAACAAATTTGAACTGCAGCATTAAAAGAAAACTGCTAAGCTGGATAAGAATAAAATCTCAAACAATTTAAACAGATGGCAGGTTAAATTAAAGATGGTTTTCACAATTAATGGTGTATCTCCATGAATAAAAGTCAGTGGCCTTGGCCCAGGCCCAAGGCCAAAAAAAGAGAGGAACAAACTGCATTCCTTATTAATTTGAAAAGGAACACAGCATTTTCTTCCTAAATAAGGAACAGTTCCTTGACACAGTGAACAGGTGGCAAGCCCAGCCTGGATTCAAATCCCTGCTGAGCTCTGTTGCTCATTTGTGACCTAAGGCAAGTCATAATCTCTCAGCCTATCCTACCTCACAGGGTTGTTGTTATGGGGATAAATTGGGGCAGTAAGAATAATGTATGGTGCTCTAAGCCCTTTAGAGGAAGCGCAAGATAGAAATGGAATCAATCAACGTCCACACCAGAAGGGGCCAGCGTGGTGTAGTGGCTAGAGTGCTGGACTAAGACCGGGGAGACCTGAGTTCAAAATCCCCATTCAGCCATGATACTTGCTGGGTGACTCTGGGCCAGTCACTTCTCTCTCAGCCTAACCTACTTCACAGGGTTGTTGTGAGGAGAAACTTAAGTATGTAGTACACCACTCTGGGTTCCTTGGAGAAAGAGCGGGATATAAAATGTAAATAATAATAATAATAATAATAATAATAATTATTATTATTATTATTATTATTATTATTATTATTATTATTAGTGAGGCACTACCTTGGCGTGGTTGTGGGGCTTGTGTGCTCTGAGGAAGGTGAGAGCTATGCCAGAGATCCAACCATACTGGACAAGTCTCACCAGAGGAGCCAGACAAAGAGTGCCTCTCCCATCAACAATATGGTAACTTTAATAAATCTTAGGGGTGTGCAATATGTGTTTTCGGTGATCCGGTTCGGGACCCGAACCGAATCACCCCCGTTCTGTTCTGTGCCCAAATCTGGGCTAGCTGAATCACCCCTGATTCAGTTTGGATTCGGATTAAATCCAAATCCAAATTGATTCGGGTATGAAAAACGGGTACCAGGGGCAAAATAGTGGGGTGGGGTGGTAGTGTCCAATGGTTGGAGGCTACCACCCAAATTTCAGGGGGATTGGGCAAAGGGCTGATTTTGGGGAAATTTTTGAAGTTTTAAGGTCTTTGGGACAGTTCAGGGGCATAGCGTGGGATCTGGGCAAAAATAGTGGGGTGGGGTGGTAGTACCTAATGGATGGAGTCTACAACCCCAATTTCAGAGTGATTGGGCAGAGGGCTGATTTTTGGGGAATTGTTGAAGTTTACGCATCTTTAAGGTTTTCCCCCATAGAGAAGTATTGAGGTGTCAGCAAATGTATAGCTTCATGCGGGGGGCAAAGGGGTGGCCTAGAGCAGTGTGGAGTTGGTGGTAGTGCCAGGTAGGGTCAAGGAAGCTACCTGAATTTAACTTCAAGTTAACTTTAGCGAGCGGGCGGCGGGAGAACTCCCTGCCGTCCGCTTGCTTTTCCGGCTGGGCTACAAATGGCTTCTAGGAAGCCTTTTGCGCACACGTGCGAAAGGCTTCCTAGGAGCCATTTGCAGCCCAGCCGGCAAAGGAGAAGGGGGACGGCAGGGAGTTCTCCTGCTGTCCTCCTGTAATGGGGGACCATTTGACAAGAAGGGGGCGGAGGGGAGGGGGAACCCCTTGATAGTCACAGGGGGCAGCCGCCAGCCGAGGGGAGCTTGCTTAGTTTGAAGAGGGCGGGCAGCAGGGACTTGGAGCGATCCTGCCACCCGATTATGTCTACCAAGGAGCCTGCGCAGCGGCCGGAGTCGGAGATTGAAGCGGGCGGCACCCTGCCGCCCAATTACTACATGAAATACATTACTTTACTGGAAGGGGTGAGTAAAGATCCCCCTTTTTAAATTGGAACCCCCCACCCCAGTGCCGCACCGGTTCCGTGCACACCCCTATTCATGATGAGATGAGTTTTCCCAGTTGTTAGCCATTGTTCAATATCACCTCCTTGCGAAATGTGATTGACCTGTTTTGATAGTTGTTTATGAAGGCTTGTTAGGTGTTTAAGCCAAAAGCCATGCAGTTCATTGTCGCCTGGCGCAGTCCAATTTTTAATTTTCTTTGCTCTTTCACTTATTAATTCTGGTGTTATTATAAGATCTTGCATTTGTTGGTTACATTTTTTGACCTCTTTCACCCAGCCTGCTTTTTTATTATAATCTATTGGATTGTCCCATAATTTCCCCCAGAATTGCACTGTTTCTTCTTTATTTGGTGTTTCTGTGTTTCTTGCAGTTTCTACTTCTGTGCTTTGGTAGAAACTTCTCTGATTCAACTGATATTGGAGATTCTGCCTGTGTTGTGTAGTTCTGGCTTCATATCTGCTAATCTTCTTTGACACTGCTGTTATTTGCTGCTTTATTATTTCCAGGACTTCTCTAATTCTCCTTGAATCTAGGTGGTGGTATTATTATTATTATTATTATTATTATTATTATTATTATTATTATTATTATTATTATTGGAACTGGTTTTCCTCTCTCCCCTGCATGCTGGATTTGTCTCCATTAAGAATCAGCAACTCAGAGAACCCTTTAGCAGCACAGGAGTTGCTTACACATGGCTGATGGTTGAGAGGTTGGAGGTGGCCGTTTAAACTGTAAACTGTAAACAAGGTCTTCTTGTGTGGCTTTGTATTGTATGTTACAGAGCTGATCCAAAAAAACCCTCTTAAAAGCATTTTCAGCAAAGTGTAAAGTTGACAAAGGCATTTAAGGGAAGAACCAGGAAAACCTTGTGCAGTGAGAAATTCTTGTGACACTTCTAGGTGGGGTGTGTGCAGCTTGCTGCTGTTTAGAAGTCAATGGCCATGTTTTCTTTTTTGCAGCTCATGCCATGCGTTTGCTGGTGGCAGTGACAGCAGCACTGGAAGTGCCGTCTTATGGTAAAAGTGGAACACAGAATGGTTTTGAGTGGCATTTGGGTCGGCGTGGGATCAGTCCTGTAATGGCGGCTCAATGACTACAAAGCCAGCCATGCCATGCCATGCTCACCTCCCAAAGCACTGGAGGATGGCCAGGACAACACAGCATCCTTCCTGAAGCCGCACCCCACAGCAGCAGCCCTGATTGCAGCTGGATGTGGAGGGGCCGGAAATGGAGGGGCCATTTTGACTGGCCAGGAAGTGGAGGGGCAGGGCTGTTGTCACAAACAAGGGTGAGGGAGAGCCAGTTCTGAGCATTGGCAGAGGTGCTCTTACCCCTGGAATTCTGGGCCAAAGTCCAGGGCCTCCACAGCCCGAGGGGGTCCCCAAATCCTCTTTAGTATGTCACAGGTGGTGTGGTCACCCGGCGGAGCATGATGATGCTTAATTTGCAGGGGAGGGGGGCCTCCAAAGACCTTTAGGTCCAGGCTCCAAAATAGGTGCACCTCTGAGCATGGGAGTAAAAGAGGGGGGCAGGCAGGAAGAGGATGGCGGAGGCTTGGGAAGGGGAGGGGGGCCAAAGCAGGTGCTTGAAAGAGTGTGGGGATTAATCCACTTTATGTAACCCAGCAGGGGCTGGAGAGGAGAGTACTGACAGAACGGGAGGTCTGGGTCCTCTGGAAAGAGGCCAGGGCAGCTGAGGAGAAGTCCAACAGGAGGAGGAGTGGAATGAAACAACTCTTTCCCCTGAAGCTCTGAGGCCCCAAGCACTGCAAACCAACCTCTTCCCAATTAAAGCACTGCATTTGACATTAAAGTGTATGTATGTATGTATGTACACAGGGGCATAACAAGGTTGGAGTGGGCCCAGAGACAAAATTTTAAGATGGGCCCCCCTTCACTGCCTTCCTCTAAACCAGGGATTCTCAAAATTGGGTCCTCAGTTGTTATTGGACTTCAACTCCCATAATCCCCAGCCTCAGTGGCCTTTGGTTGGGGATTATGGGAGTTGAAATCCAATAACACCTGAGGACCCAAGTTTGAGAATCACTGCTCTAAACATTTTAAAAATATATTCAAGGAAGCTCGGGTGGGAGTTGGGTGAGAGAGACATGTCTCTGCCCCCCCCCCCGAGGCAGGGGGCCCTGAGACAATGGTCTCCCCTTGCCCTATCATAGTTACGTCCTTGCTGGTACATGAGATCATGCATAAAGGAAGACTTAGCACACCACTTCTGGAAGGTTGCTGGCCACTGTGCCAGATCCTTGTCAGGCTTCTCTAGTGGTGACACCAGAAGCTGTGGAGTCCTTCCCAGTGGCTGGCTCTGGCCACCGTTTCTTCCCAGAACATCCCAGGAATAATGCTGTGTCATGACAGAGCTTCGTATCTGGGACATTCTGGGGGAAGGGATGGCAGTTAGATGGAGCCAGTCACTGGGAGGAGATCCACTGCTTCCAGGGCCATGACCACAGCCCCCCATAGAGGCATGGCACAAGGTCATTTGGGAAGAAAGAAAATGGACCCCCACCATCGGAGAATAAGAGCCATTTAAATCACCACCAGTTATCACATTCTGAGATGGCTTTGGGGGGAGGATGGTTTTTACCCATAAAATCACTGGAATTGCAACCCACTATTTCTGTCATCTAAGAATTGGGTGGAGAAAATGGGAGGGGCATTTGGGGTCAGCTCCGGTACATTGGTGGGTTACTATTAATATTACTAATAATAGTAATATTAATATCTTATGTCCCAGAGTCCAGTTCAGCTATAGGCAGCAGAGAAGAAAATAAATATCTGATTGATTGATTGTGTATTTCTCTGTGTGAACCGCTTTGGGAACTTTTGTCAAAAAGTGGTATATAAATAGTAATAGTAGCAGCAGCAGTAGCAACACAGACTTATTTGTGTGCTTGCATTCTCTTTGATTTCAGTGGAACTTCAGAGTATGTTAATTGTGGTCAGTGCACTTTGTATTCAGTATGCAAGGTTATCCTTTTTAAACCTCTCAGACACTGTGTTTTAAAGATGTTCTGTGTGTATAGAACAAGGGCAAAAGCATTTTGAAGAATGATGCCAACGCCTGCCACTTAATTCCTGTCTTTTACAGGGAGATGCATTCTGATATTTCAGACCTCTAATACATAAACTTGCATAAGAAAAAAGCAGAGATAAAACTGATTTGCTTGGAGGCAGCAGGTATCTGGGCTGGTAGTAATTTTTGGTTTTGTCAAGAGTGTCTGAACATTGTGAGGAGCTTTCTTGCTTGCACCCTGAACTCCTGCTGGCTATTTTTAGGAAGAGAAATGCATACATCTGAATGCATGGATGAATGAGTGAAGTGGATTGACTTAGCCAAATGTCAATGATATGAAGCATCATGACATCAAGCAAAATGAATGAATGCATGGAGAGGAGCCATAACAACAAATAAATATGCATAAGTACATATAACATTTCACTTAATATATTAAGAGTAAAAAAACCACTGACAGGATAGCAAAAAATTCATAATACTGCTTCTGAAAATAGGTGATTTCAGAAAACAGGTGAAAGAAGCTGTTCTCATGAACAGGCAAAATCAGGCTGAGGACAGAGATGTGTGAACAGTTCGGGGGGGGGGTTGGTTCTACGTCGAACCAGTTTGGTTTGATGGTTCTGGGGTCAAACCAAATCCCCCCCATTTGGTCTGACCTTGGACCGAACCACTCCCCCCAATGGTTGGGGAGTTCGTGATTTTTTTAAAATTACCTCTAGCCCCTTTGGGGGACTTCCTGTAGGCCATGGGGGGTGTCCAGGAAGGTTCCCCCTCCCCCTACTGGCCTTTGAAATCACTGCTGTGGCCCATTTTAAACCCTTTTCCGGCCCTTTCAGGCCTCCATATGGTTGCACGGCAGCCATTTTGCCCACCGCCGTGCATGCACAAATGGCTTCTGTGAGGCTCTGGTCTTACCTGAGTGCCTGTCACTGCAGCTTTCCTGCATGGAGCATCCTCCCTCGCTCCCTGTAGTCTGCCCCTCTTGTGATAGGGTGGCTAGCCTGTGGGCAGATGGACAATGGCCTCACACTCAGATGACCAACTGCTGCCACTGTGGCTTCACCTGATGACTGTCCTACTCATGAGTGAGATTTATGGAGCAAGCATCCCCTGGGGAAATGTATGGAGCAAACATCCCCTGGGAAGAGGATGGGTCTCCCTTCCCCATCCTTTCTGTGTCAAGAATAGAACTTGGTTGCTACAGCTTTCCTGCTTGGGTCTGCCTTTGGGCTGCCCCCTCCTGGTGCCGTGGTTGGGTGCCCTGAGGTATTTGTGCTTGTAGACATCCTTGTTTGTTGCCCCCGGGTGGCTGAGCGGCTTGACAGGCTGGCCAGTCTGGGATGGGGCGTTTTGGCGTCCCTGTAGCCTAGCAACTCCATAGTGGCGCGGCTAACAGGAGGGAGGGCGGGGCTGGTTTTCCGAGCAGCTGCCAGTGAGAAGTACTGAAAGCCTGGAGCAGCTGCTAGATGGACCAATGCCCTGACACAGTATAAAGCAGCTTCCTATGTTCTTATGTTGGTCAAGACAATGTAATGAGCAACTTCTTCAAATTCCTTGCCATTCAAATCAACGGACCCCATTTCTTTTTGGTGTCTTATGACACCAAACATTCTGAAAAATAAAGCTTCTGAACCCCTGTCATAAATTAGATGTTTGCTGGTCAAGTCCACCTGCAATAGAGTCATCTAAACCTGTTTTCTAAAGCGCTCACATATTATGATAATAAGATGCTAATTTTATGCCCAAATCCCTGTAAAAGCGGAGCAGATGTCTACAACTCATTAAACATGCCACAGCATTTGGTTTTGTGGGCCACGGCGGAGATTAATCTTCTGGATACATGCTGAGGCGATTCTCACGAGCAGTAGACACCAGGCTTGGGGAGCCGAGACCGGTTTCTTCAGTTCATATGCGGCAATGGGAGCCATGCAACTCCTGGCGGCAGCTCAGCAGCAAGCCCGCTTTCAGAGCCCGCGGCTTAACCCAGGTTTTGGGTGAGAGTGTGCCCCCCAAATGGGTTAATGGCTCGTGTGGCTGCTGTGGCTGCTCTCAGGGGAGGGGGAGGGGATCCCAGAAATGCACTGCACACTTGTGGGGTACATTACTGGGGCTCCAGGGGGCAGGGCACCATGTGGCGGCACCTCCCTTTGCCTGACCCCTGGAGCACCCGAGCGAGCTGTGGCCAGCTGTGGGAGCATCCGAGCAACACCGCCACGACCAGCTGCGGGAGCACCTGAGCAACACCGCCACGATCAACTGGCCGGGGAGGAGTATTTGAGTGTCCTTGGGGAGAGTGGGTCACACCCATAGTGTTGGAAATTCTCTGTGGTGAGAGAATCCCTTTCTCATTATAGCAGAGTGCACAGAGGCACAACACAGCGGATTTAGTTAGGCATGCATGTGTGCTGAGAGTAAAGTAACTTGGAGCCAATTCATAGTTTCAAATTTCAAATCAATATATAAGGCATTTATTAAGGAACTCCATTCTAGATAGGAAAGTGAGGAGTTAGGATCTCTAATCTATCTATCTAGCTGGATGCAGATGGATTCTGCATCCTCTCTGCACACATGGTGCAGGGAGAGAAGCTTGCCATGTTGCAAGGTAGAAGGGCAGGTAGGGAAGAGAGAGAGGAAGGAAGTTAATCCCTGAGATTAGCAATCTACATTTCAAAGGGATAGTATCAGAGCAGTGGAGAAGGGATGGCTAATGTCTTGACCCTCTAGCCCTCTGACTCACTAGTCTGTCCTCCACTGTCTGAGACGAGACAGCGCAAAGTCCATACTGATCATGTGTAGAGCCTCACTGTTTGAGATGGTATATATTATCTAAGTAGGTGTGTGTGAGAAAGAGAGGGAAGGGAGGGGATGTGCTTTTGAATCTGGCTTCAGTAATGATGAGAAGACAGAACAGAGGGCAGATCTCCTGTTTGCACAGAAGAGGGAATTTTGGCAGATACCTTGGATGGTGCTACAAAGGTGAAATTTCCACAGCCCAGATTAAGAAGCTTGCCCTCACAAAGACTGAGCATAAGCTTGGTAGTCTTTTTCAGGAGAGCAGTGCTCTGGACCTGGTGAAACAGCCATGGGAGAAGACTTTGCACCTGACTCTCCCTGGTGCCTCCAGCAGTCATGGCCTCTGAGTGTTCTAGGGGTGGCTGCTGCTGCTAGCATCTGTTCAGAGCAGCTGAAATGGGAACAAGTGCTGGGCAGAGAGAGAATCCTGAAGAACAACAGCAGCAACTTTTCAGGGCAACAGAGCCAAGAGCTTTATGATACCACAGCTGGATACCAACAGTAACACCTGGAACACTGTAAGAGCAATATCACCCCACTGGTTGAAAAGCAGTATGGAAATACAGTCAAAGAAAACAAATACACACAGATCAACACAGCTGAGAAACAGAAGCTTCATTCCTTATTGCATCAAACAGAGAACAAGGCTTTAAGGCATAAGTTTACATTTTATTTTCTTGGTTTTATTGTTGTAAGTTTATTTGCCACCATTCAATATCAAACTTCCAGGACATATTAAAACAGTTGCATACCTCGAAACAAACTGCATCACCTTAAGGCAGGGATTCTCAAACTTGGTTCTCAGATGTTGTTGGACTACAACTTCCAGCATCCTTTCAAGTGGCTGGGGATGATGGTAGTAGTAGTCCAGCAACATCTGGGGACTCAAATTTGAGAATCCCAGCCTTAAGGAAAGACTGAAGCTCTTCTCATGATCAGTGAGAAGAGGTTCTAGCAGGTCAGCGGGTCTGTGGGTCTGTGAGAAGAGCTTCTGGAAGGGCTCAGCCCAATTTCCCTGCAGACAAGCAGCCTCCAAGCCCTAGGTGGCCAAATCGCCCACATTACTGCCGGCTCCGTCTCAGAGCTGGTGGAGGCTGTGGGGCCTGGCCCCCGGCAGGGATGTGCACGGAACCGGCTGATCCACTTTGGTTTGAAGCTGAATCGGCCTCGAACCGAACTGGGCCAGTTCGGTCCAGCACCCCTTAGAACCCCCTGGTTCGGTCCGGGGGGGTCACAAAGTCGGGTTTTTTCAAAAAGAATTTAACCTTTAGCCCCTTCGAGGTGCTTTCTATGGGCTCTGGGTGGGGGGTCCACAAAGGTTTCCCCTTCCCCGGCCGGCGCTGATCGTCACCACTATGGCCAGTTTTAGAGCTTATTTAAGCCTTATTTAGGCATTTGCACATGCACGACGGCGGTCAAAATGGCTGCTACGCAAAAATACAGTGGCCCGAACGGGCCGAAATAAGCGCTAAAATGGGCTGCAGCAGTGATGATCAAGGCTGGTGGGGGGGAGGGGAACCTTCACAGACCCCCCCCCCCGGCCTTTAGGAAGCCCTCTGAAGGGGCTAAAGGTAAAATAAATAAATAAATAAATAAATATTCATGAACTGGTGGTGGGGTGGTGGTGGTTCAGTCCCGGTCCGGACGGAACCAGGATGGTTCCGTTTGACCATAAACCCCCAAACAATCAAACCAACCCCCAAACCAATTCACACATCCCTAGCCCCCGGAAGTTCTAGGATGCCCCGCGTGAGCACGCGGGGCATTCTGGAGAGATCCCTGAGGCCAGGAGGCTGGCTGCAGCATCCCAGTTGGGGGTCTACTCGCGTGTTGCTGTATGCTGTGGCGACACATGAGTAACAAAATGAGGTCAATAGAGTGCTCGCTATGCTAACCTCATTTAAGGGGAGGGAGATTTAGCTGGGCTACCCACCTTGGAACCACCAGGCTTGCCCACAATCAGGTTCCCTTAGTCCACTTTCTACTGATCATGGGAATAGCTTCACTGCCATGTTTAGGAGGCCTGGAAGCAAAGGATGAAGCATGCTTGTGGGCACAGAGAGGTGAACAATCCACACATTCCCTCAATTTCATAGCCTCTTACTAGTGCAGAGCTCAACTGTATAAAATTGTGGCTGGGAATGATGATGTCAACAGCAGGAGTACTAAAAGTTCTCCACCCTTGCACTAGTCAATTAGGAGTGTGTGCATGGACCGTTTGGCACAATTCAGTAAGAATTCGGTCCAAACTGCACCAAAACAAACTGGTTCAGCCAGACTGATCAGTTAGGCTAGTCAGTTCAATGAACCAGCACGAACCATTCTGAAGCAGTTCACAATAAAACCCGCTCAGACTGACCTGGTTCACAGTGGTCAGGGTTACAAGCGAACTGGGTCTGCACATCCCCAGTCTTTAAGACACCGCTTTAAGACTGTGATCCTCAATTTTCCTCGGCAGTAGGCCTACATCAACTGCATGTTATTCCCTTTAAGGTGAGATGCAGTACATTTGTAGTCTTTTATAAGCATGTTCCATGCATATTGGGCACCAGGAACTCCTATTCCTATTTGCTAATTGGGCAAAGAGGCACCTTTCTTTCGCAGAAAGAGAGCAACAATTCCAGCCAAGCGCAGCGTCCCTCCAGTAGCTGCTGTCTATCTTGTGTTTCTTTGTAGATTGTGAGCCCTTTGGGGACAGGAAACATTCTCCTCCTCCTCCTATCTGTGTAAACTGTGCAAACATTCTCCTCCTATCTGTGCAAACATTCTCCTCCTCCTCCTATCTGTGCAAACAAAAAGCGTGATCCACTTGTGGAACCCTCTGCCACAGAATGTGGTGACAGCCAACAACCTGGATGGCTTTAAGAGGGGTTTGGATAACTTCATGGAGGAGAGGTCTATCAACGGCTACTAGTTGGAGGGCTATAGGCCACCTCCAGCCTCAAAGGCAGGATGCCTCTGAGTACCAATTGCAGGGGAGTAAGAGCAGGAGAGAGGGCATGCCCTCAACTCCTGCCTGTGGCTTCCAGCAGCATCTGGTGGGCCACTGTGCGGAACAGGATGCTGGACTAGATGGGCCTTGAGCCTGATCCAGCAGGGCTGTTGTTATGTTTTTATGTTATGTTCTTAAACTACTTTCTTATTGAAAAGTGGTATATACCTAATAATAAGATATCAGGCCTGTACAATTGGTGGTCCACCAAGCTGAAGGCAATCCGCTGAACATGGAGCTCATGCTATTTTTCCAGGGTTTTTTTTAATCCTTGCTTGGCACTGCAAATGGAGAAGGAACTGCAAGCACTCTGTAGGTCTTGATACATAGCTGGTGGGTTGCTTTTGGCTTGGTGAGTCACAGATTGTCCAACTTTTTCTAGCCAGTCAGGCAAAGCCAAGCAAGATTACCATAACACAGTGATTAGCATGGTTCCAATAGACCTGTCAAGTCAATAACTTTTAAAAAGAAACCATTGATATTCAAAATGATGTAATCAGCCTCTCGTTACGTATGAATCAATTTATTAAAAGGGCATATTGGCCTTGTCCAGCCTAGTCTTTTATTAAAATAAAATTAAATAATTTCTGAAGTCAATTATTAATGCCCTCCATCTATAAACCATGTATCCATCTAGAAACTGTATTGACATAAAGTCTAGACGTTTTAAGAGGGGATTCACTTTCTGAATATCAATAAACAAGTTATATCAAAGACTGGATGGGGTGAGAAAATGTTATTAAATTAAGCCCAAGTATTTGACAGTTGACAATGCTAATACAATAATTAAATGCTCACCTTTTCTCTATTCCCCCCCGTAGGTCAGCATTTTTATAAAGCAACTGCCAGTTTTTTAGCCAAATTTCCATAGGTCTTTGGAGTTACATTATTTTATGCCAGATGAAAATCAAGCACACACATGTGACACTCTCCATAATAAAGGAACAAATGTCTTTGCCCTGAAGCTGGTTCAAGGAAGAGGTTTAACCTTCCCTTGAGTTCAGTTTGGCACAGACTTCTCAACATACCATGCCTGCCAATGAAAATAAAAGAGGAATCTCTGGAAAATGCTAAACTCTTTGTTTGCTATGGCCCCATTTGAAACTGAAAAATATTGAATCAGAGGGCAATATGCAAAAATTCGTAGCATTCCATCATCTCCCCTTCCAATCAGGCATCCATCTGAAACCCTTCTACATGAAACATTATTTTTTGGAAAGATAATGATGAAAGAGATTTGGCATAGCTAAGACTTTCTTTGAGACTGAACAACAACTGACCAAGTAAACAGAATGAGCTGCTACCACACATTATTATTGTAGTTGTTGCTGTTGTTGTTGTTTACACAGTCAAACGGGTGTTATTGACTGGTTTGTTTTATGCAGACATCGAGTCCTTCCCAAGGACCTGGGATAGCTGAATTTTATCATCATCATCATCATCATCATCATCATCATCATCATCATTTCTTGTTTGCACAGTCAAACAGGTGTTATTGACTGGTTTGTTTTATCCAGACATCGAGTCCTTTCCAAGGACCTGGGATGCCAGAATTTTGTTATCAATTTTGTTGCTCTTATAGATATCGCCACAAAATGTAGGCTGTTCTGAGTAAAGCTGTTTTGTGTAGTTAGCTGATGGTGATTTCTGTGGTCCCTATGGTATTGAGGTGCTCTTCAAAATGTTTTGGAATTGCACCTAGGGCACCAATTATTACTGGGATTATTTTGGTCTTCTTCTGCCACAGCCTTTCAATTTCAATTTGAAGATCTTTGTATTTGGTGATTTTTTCTATTTCTTTTTCTTCTATTCTGCTATCCCCTGGTATTGCTATGTCGATTATTTTGACTTGTTTTTCTTTCTTCTCGACTACAGTTATATCTGGTGTATTGTGTGGCAGATGTCTGTCTCTTTGTAGTCAAAAGACCCATAATATTTTTACATCTTCATTTTCTACAACTTTTTCAATTTTGTGGTCCCACCAATTTTTGGCTGTAGGTAGCTTGTATTTCTTGCAGATGTTCCAGTGTATCATTGCTGCTACCTTGTCTTGCCTTTTATTATTATTTCTTGTTTACACAGTCAGACAGGTGTTATTGACTGGTTTGTTTTATCCAGACATCGAGTCCTTCCCAAGGACCTGGGATGCCAGAATTTTATTGACAATTGTTATAGATATCGTCGCAGAATATAGGCTATTCCCAGTAAAGCTGCTTTTTGTAATTGGCTGATGGTGATTTCTGTGGCCCCTATGGTGTTGAGGTGCTCTTCAAGGTCTTTTGGAACTGCACCCAGGGCGCCAATTACCACTGGGATTATTTTGGTCTTTTTCTGCCACAGCCTTTCAATTTCAATTTGTAGATCTTTGTATTTGGTGATTTTTTCTATTTCTTTTTCTTCTATTCTGTTATCCCCTGGTATTGCTATGTCGATTATTTTGACTTGTTTTTCTTTCTTCTCGACTACAGTTATATCTGGTGTATTGTGTGGCAGACGTTTGTCTGTTTGTAGTCAGAAGTCCCATAATATTTTTACATCTTCATTTTCTTCAACTTTTTCAATTTTATGGTCCCACCAATTTTTGGCTACAGGTAGCTTGTATTTTTTGCAGATGTTCCCGTGTATCATCCCTGCTACCTTGTCATGCCTATGTTTGTAGTCAGTCTGCGTGACATTTTTACAACAGCTGATTAGGTGGTCCACAGTTTCATCTGCTTCTTTACAAAGGCGGCACTTGCTGTTTGTTGTTGACTTTTCTACTTTTGTTCTTATCGCATTTGTTCTTAGTGCCTGTTCTTGTGCAGCCAGTATTAAACCCTCTGTTTCTTTCTTCAAGTTGCCATTCTTAAGCCATTGCCAGGACTTGGTGATGTCTGATTTTCCACTTATATTGTGCAAATATTGACCATGCAGGGGCTTATTTTTCCATTTTTCTGCTCGGTTCTTGACTTGTTCTTTCTTGTAGGCCTGCTTTGTTTCATTGGTGTTGAATAGTTTCTTGTTATTGACCATTTGAAGTGCATCTTCTTCACTGTCCTTGATATATTCTGCAAGGCCTCTTTTCTCCTCCTCTACCGTTTGATGGACTTGCAGCATTCCTCTTCCACCTGAGCTGCGAGGGAGGTATAGCCTATCGACATCACTGCGGGGGTGCAGAGCATGATTGATGGTCATGATTTTCCTGCTCTTACGATCTAGCGTCTCTAGCTCTGCGTGGGTCCTGTCTATTATTCCTGCAGTGTATCTGATCACAGGTATAGCCCAGGTGTTTATGGCTTGTATGGTCTTCCCACCGTTGAGTTTGGACTTGAGGATTTTTTGAACTCTCCTGATGTATTCACTTCCCATTTTTCTTTTAACTTCAGTGTGTGCGATGTTATCAGCCTGGAGAATGCCCAAGTATTTGTAAGGTTCTTTCTCTTCCAGGTTCTTGATCTTGCTTCCATTGGGCAGCTCTGTTCCTTCTGTTTTTCTTATTTTCCCTCTGTTCATTATTAATGCAGCACACTTGTCTAGTCCAAACTCCATTGCTATATCGCTACTGAATATATGGACAGTGTTTAGCAGTGATTCGATTTCTGACTGGGACTTTCCATACAACGTCCATGTACAGCAGATGGTTGATTTGACTTGATGTTTTAGATGTTTGATATTCGATGCCTGTTTTGTTTAGTATTTGTGAAAGTGGGGTCATGGCGATTACAAACAACAGAGGGGATAGTGAGTTCCCTTGGAAAATGCCTCTTCTAATGCTAACCTGTCCAAGTGGCTCGCCATTGATTGTTATCTGTGTACTCCACATGCTCATTGCTTTTTTTATAAATATCTGAATGTTTTTGCTGACACCAGTTGTTTCTAAACATTTTAGTATCCATGTGTGAGGCAATGAATCAAAGGCTTTCTTGTAGTCAATCCATGCAACACTTAGATTGGTTTTTCTTCTCTTGCAATTTTCTAAAATCATTTTGTCAATCAGCAGCTGGTCTTTTGTGCCTCTGGTGTTCGGGCAATTTCCTTTCTGTTCAACTGGAAGCTGTTGGTTAGTTAATAAGTGTTGCATGACTTCATCTGCTATTATTCCAGTTAATAATTTGAACATGGTTGGCAGACTGGTTATCGGTTTATAATTACTTGGAATTGCACCTTTTGCTGGGTCTTTCATGATGAGATGAGTTTTCCCAGTTGTTAGCCATTGTTCAATATCACCTCCTTGCAGAATGTGATTGAACTGTTTTGATAGTTGTTTATGAAGGCTTGTTAGGTGTTTAAGCCAAAAGACATGCAGTTCATCGTCGCCTAGAGCAGTCCGATTTTTAATTTTCTTTGCTCTTTCACTTATTAATTCTGGTGTTATTATTAGATCTTGTATTTGTTGGTTACATTTTTTGACCTCTTTCATCCAGCCTGCTTTTTTATTATAATCTATTGGATTGTCTCATAATTTCCCCCAGAATTGCACTGTTTCTTCTTTATTTGGTGTTTCTAGGTTTCTTGCAGTTTCTCCTTTTATGCTTTGGTAGAAACGTCTCTGATTCGACTGGAATTGGAGATTCTGCCTGTGTTGTGTGATTCTGGCTTCATATCTGCTAATCTTCTTTGACACTGCTGTTATTTGCTGCTTTATTATTTCCAGGACTTCTCTAATTTTCCTTGAATCTAGGTGGTATTTTTGGATCAGATACTGTTTGGTGTTTTCATTCTTCAGCTTCTTGTCTTTCATATCTTTCAATTTACTAGCATCTGATCTAAGCCTGGAGATTTTATTTTCTAATCGAATCTTCCATTTAGGTGATGTACTGCTTTCTTTTTTTACAGGTCCACTGATCTTATATCCGAGCTCTTGTGTTGTTATTGTTGCTGCACTGTACATTAGTTGGTTTGTTTCTTGCAAATTATTGGTTGTTATTTCTGCAAGTGCAGCATTGACATCTTTTAATGCCTGAGCAAGTTGTTTTTTGGTAACTGTTTTTAGAGCTGGAAGTTGAACCCTGGTGGTTGTTTGGTTCATGTGCTCAGTTATTTTTTGCTTTAGTTCTTGTTGCTTTTCTGTTAAACGGCATTTGGGTTTTTGAGGTGAAGGCAAAGGGGAGGTTGCCTGGTTTTGATTTTGAAACAGTTCAGCAACAGTGGCATCCTCTATTTCCAACACCTCCTCCACCTGCGCCTGAGCAACTGCTTCAGTTGGTGGTAATTCTTCTTCCATATCTTGAGCTTGTGTTGCTCTTTGCAGTTCTTCCAGCTCAACTCCTGTGAATACTTTATTTCTTATTAGCAATCTTCTCTGGTCTGCTAGCCTTTGTTCTGTTATTTCTGTATGCTTCTCTTTCCAAATTTGGTACATTCTTTTTAAATAACCTCTTTTAGTTGGACTAGACTTGTAATAGCAGATCATTATTTCCTTGTTGGCATTTTTCGTTGGTTTTTTTGGGGGGGTTAAGCGACGTTTCTTCCAGTAACTTTGCTGTCTTTAGCCCTGGTTGCTCAACTGAAGATCCTGAGTCCTGTTGCCCACTTGCCACCAGATGTCCAGGGACTCCAGCACCTGGTGTGGTCCTTGTTGACCCGGGCGACGACCAATCCGGTTTAGATTTATTAAAGTTACATCTCACCATATTGTTGATGGGAGAGGCACTCTTTGTCTGGCTCCTCTGGTGAGACCTGTCCAGTATGGTTGGACCTCTGGCATAGCTCTCACCTTCCTCAGAGCACGCAAGCCCCACAACCACGCCAAGGTAGTGCCTCACTGGGGGTTGTTGTTGTTGTTGTTGTTGTTGTTGTTATTATTATTATTATTATTATTATTATTATTCATTTGATTTCTATACCACCCTTCCAAAAATGGATCAGGGCGGTTTACATAGAGATATAACAAATAAATAAGATGGATCTCTGTCCCCAAAGGGCTCACAATCTAAAAAGAAACATAAGTTAGAAACCAGCAACAGTCACTTGAGGGATGCTGTGCTGGGGTTGGATAGGGCCATTTGCTCTCCCCCTGCTAAATAAAGAGAATCACCACGTTAAAAGGTGCCTTTTTGCCAAGGTAGCAGGGGTTGCCATCTTAGAGTTGCCTCTGCAATTTCTGAGCAAAAAGGAACCTTTTAAAAGTAGTGCTTCTCTTTCTTTCTTTCTTTCTTTCTTTCTTTCTTTCTTTCTTTCTTTCTAGATTGTGAGTCCTTTGGGCACAGAGAGTCATTTTATTTATTCATTTATATCTATGTAAACCTCTTTGGGAACTTTTGTTGAAATGCAGTATATAAATATCCACCGTAAATATCCGCCATATTCATTGTATTCGTATTCACCTACAGTGAAATTCCAAGAGATTTGGGAAGCTCCTTCTCAGATAAAATATCTCAGGGATTTCCAAGGGAATCAAAAGAGCTTTGAAGAAAGATTGGTGAAATTTCTTGATAAGATGAAATTGATAAGAACTCTTATCAATTTCATTGATAAGAACTCTTATCAATTTCATTGGTGGAACACTTGTGGAACTCTCTGCCACAGGATGTGGTGACAGCCAACAACCTGGATGGCTTTAAGAGGGGTTTGGATAACTTCATGGAGGAGAGGTCTATCAATGGCTACTAGTCAGAGGGCTGTGGGCCACCTCCAGCCTCAAGGGTGTGCCTCTGAGTACCAGTTGCAGGGGAGCAATGGCAGGAGAGAGGGCACGCCCTCAACTCCTGCCTGTGGCTTCCAGCGGCATCTGGTGGGCCACTGTGCGAAACAGGATGCTGGACTAGATGGGCCTTGAGCCTGATCCAGCAGGGCTGTTCTTATGTTCTTATGTTCTTATGTTAAGATTTTCAGATAAAGGCCTTTCCCAGGTCTGCCTGGAAAGGACCAAACCAGAATGCAGAGCAAGTGCTCTTCTATGACTTCTCAAGAAGTGCAACTCAGTTACCCTCACTGTTAATTAATGTAGAATAATAAGATTTTCGTGTACTTTAAGCCCCCTGCTGTACTCACACAGTTCATGTAGTTTAAGTTGCAAAAGAGTGATTTATCAGTCTTTTCACAATTTGCATTATGTGGATTAGCATTCCCATTTCACTCCTAGCAGATGTTGAAAGGATTGGAAAATAATATCTTTACTACACTGACTTTGCAAACAAATTAGACTGAGAATTCCTGCCTGCCTGCCTGCCCGCCTGCCCCCACCCTGAACTTTCAGTCCTCTTTTAACACATCTGTGGTTTAAAGTTAGTTGACAATTAAATTGTTCAGAAGGTATTCTTGTGTTCATTATAATGTTGAAAACACTGTTTAAAACCTTGGAAGTCCACATCAGATCAAGTGCTCGCCATGTTTTGCTGAAAACATTAAAGGGTTTTATATGCTGAAACGGATACCATGACTTGTGTCCAGATAGAAGTAGCAATATGGCACACACAGTGGTGTAATGTTGTAGAGACATGCAAGGATGCAAACCTGGTACTTTTTTCACCTTTGGGGTCTCAGCAGGGATGCAAATCAGCTGACAGAGAGGGAGCAATTTGTCCTTCTTGCTGCTTATCCTGTAGCTCCTTCCTCTGTGATCTCTTCTCCCTTCATCTATTACTTGGCTGAGCAAGCAATAATCTCCTTCCCTCCTCCGTAGTGGTTAGCCCTTTGCTTTCTAAAGAGAGAGAAAAAAGCTGCTCTTGCTATTTCAACCATTTGGTACATAACTGAATATGGGACTACAACTGATTTTATTACCATTCTTCTTATCTTCTGCTACATGGAGTATTTTCCACCCTTGGAAGCTGGCAATCCAGACTGCTCTTCTGGTTGAATAATCACATGAGGTTCGAGCATTGTAGGATTAGGAAACTATCCTTGACTTCCTGTAACAGAATCCCACCCCCTGTTATTGCATCTATTGAGGTGTGGTGTGTGGCCATGGGGAGCGGGTGGCCGTTGCGCTGAGCATGACTATGGGGCCTCTCGTAGTGAGCACCTGCACTTCTGAATTTGCAACTACACCCCTGGGTGCAGATGCCGATCTGCTGGTGCCAACCTTTTCAAATGACTGTGCAGATTCAGCATCAGTGAACACCTTTGCGCCGAAAGCAAAAAGTCAAAATGGTGCACTTTTCTCAGGGCCATCCCTGGGGGGGGGGTGCAGGCCTTGTGGTGATTAATCATCATGTGCAGGGTGGGGCCTTGCTGCCTTGGCCACCACCGCCCCCCCCCCCACAGCACACATGGTGGCTGGGTGGGCTGCTGTGCTGCTGAGAGCTGAGGCGGGCACGTGGGTAGCCTCTAGGGACGTGCCCAAACCAGTCTGGAGGCCATTTTAGAGGCCTCTGAACTGGTTCGGATGTGGCCAGGTCCAGCAGTTTGGCGCTAGGTGTGTGTGTCTCGCTTTAAAGGGGGGTTGTACTTACCCCTCCTGCCGCTTTCCCCCCTCCAGCGCTCCATTTTTCTACAAACTTTTGTGGGCAGCTACATTCCTCCCTGCCGCCCCTGCCCCTGTCGTTGGCTGGAAATAGTGGAAGTACCCATCGCACATGTGCTTGCTGCTGCGCACATTGCGTGTGTTGTGCACACGCAATGTGCGACATGCGACACAGATGTGTGCGCACGGCAGCGGGCGCATGCGCAGCGGGTACTTCCGCTATTTCCAGCCAGGGCAGGGGTGGCAGGGAGGAATGATGCCGCCCCCAAAACGTTGTAGAAAAACGGAGCGCTGGAAGGGGCAAAGCAGCAGAAGGGGTAAGTACAACCCCTCCACCCTTAGAGCAAGACCCCCTTCGGCACTGAACCGTGCCTCCACGGTTCCATGCATATCCCTAGTAGCCTCGCTGAATGGAGCAGGCTGTTTGCCACTCACTGGCTGCCACCGCTCCCTACCTTGCACACATGGCGGCAGCCGTGCTGGCTGCCATGCCACAGGGAGCTGAGGCAAGCTTGTGGGCAGCCTTGCCAAGAAGAGCAGGCTGCTCATGGCCTTGGCCACCATTTGTTGCCCCCTCGGATGGCATGGTCAGCAGGAGGCTGTAGGTGAAACAGGCTGCTCGCTGCTTGTGCTGCCGTGATATCATCAACATGGGGCCCCTCCAAATGTGGGGCCTGGAGCGATCACACCAGTCGCCCCACCCTAAGGATGGGTCTGCCTTTCCTGCTTCTGTTTCTAGTTACAAATGGGCATGAAGACTCTGCCCCCAGACTCTGGAATGCTCTCCCAGTGGCCATTCGTTCCTCGGACTCCATCACGGCTTTTAGAAAGCTTTTAAAGACTTGGCTTTTTACCCAGGCTTTTACATGATCGTTTTCTACTGCGGCTTCTCTGTGTTTTTATTTGTTGTATTTGTTGTATTGTTTTTATGCCTGTTTTTATATGTTTTTATACTTTTAACATGATGTTTTTATTGTCTTTTTATTGTATGTTTTTTAACTTTTGTAAACCGCCTTGGGGTTATCTTTTTAACGAAAGGCAGTATATAAATGCAAAAACAAATAAATAAATAAATAAATAAAAATAAAGTAGTGAAGCAGGAAGATGATGACCCTTCTGGTCTCTTCTGCCTAAAGTGACTGCTTCTTTTCTGTCACTTCTCTGTAAGGCTGACTCTATTTAGGATCCCACCTTGGCTCTCTAATGATTGATGTTGCCAAGGGATGTTGCTCCTCTAATAGTTAATGAAGGAGAAGGAAGGAGAAGAATGTCAGATAAGATGATGAACCAACCCAAAGGTAGTTTACATTAAAACACTGCATTATTTATTAGGCAGTTGTAGCCATTGGCATTTTATACCACACATAGAATTCATTACTGTCAATTGTCTCATTTGGTTATTTCCATTGGCAGGCATCAAAACCGCTGCTAATTTGACTAGAAGATATTTAGACACATGGAAATGGAAGATTTAAAAAGATTTGAATTGATATGAACAGTTCTCTCAAAATCTGAAAATAGTGTCTGTTGCCTTTGCCAAATGCATACATTCAAATTTGAGCTATAATTCATACAAAAATCTGACCTGAAGCTAAGGCTGGGTGTGTGTGTGTTTAGGGAAGACAATGGGATATATACAACTACTCTGTACATTCCTTTCTCTGCCTCTATTGAAATGAAATGTCTTCCAGGTACTTCCATTAAGATTTCCCTTGGATTTTCCTCAGGCAAGTAAGAACATTTTTGGATACAGTAGTTAAATATATGTGACACTGAACAGTATGTATTACAAAGAACAATATATCTTGCTCATAAATATCTTAAGAAAATTTAAAGTTTTAAAAAACAAGAATCCTTTTGGAAACTTCATGTTAACAGCAGTTACTTCCCAACTAGGGCCTTTTAGCATTACAATCATGGCTCTTCTGCTCTCAGCTGAAAACACAATTAAAGCAGTGGTTCCATAATACACTTAATTAGATTTCTGTCCCAGCAACCCATTTTACTTCTCTGACTGCTGGCAATTGGATTATCTGGCTGCATTCTCCCTCTCTCTTCCACTTGGGACTGTAGATCTTCTTGCTATCCAAGGACTCAGTAAGAGAAGTCAGGTACAGCAACTGGGCCTCAGGTAAGTACTGACATACTATATTCCCTGTAAAAATCTGGCAATGTCTTCCCCATGGGCAAGTTCCTATGCCTGTTCACACAATAATAAAAAAATCAGGATAGGAAGCATTCTACCCTGGTTTGCATGATTGTGTGAATGTACAAAAAACCCCTCCAACCCAGGTTATTCAAAGCAGGATTGCCCAACTTTTGTACTCTGCTCTTAACCAAGGTAGGTGACTGTCGTAAATTTGTTGGCATGGCTGACCCAACAGGATTTACGATCCCTCCATCTCCACTTCTGTGAGTCAAGATGGAAATTCTATAGATAAGAGTAGCAGCTTAGCTGCATGAACGAAAGTGAAAAAAGACTCTTAAATACAAAGTAGTATAAGCAAACCTTGAAACTAAACTAGGTACCCCCCTCTATGATATTTGCACAATAACTGAAATAAAGGAGCAAGGAAGGAACTGAACAAGGACAGGCTGAAACAAGAAAGGTTGAACAATTAAAGTACGAGGAACACTGTCTGCAGAAGGCAATGTTGCTGACAGTACTGTCTCAGGAACAGTGTCTGCTTGATATAGGGCTTGAGATAACCGGCAGCAAATCAGGCTTTCCTGACTCAGCATTTCTATTTCCTCTCCTGTGAGATCTTGTGCCTGTGTGTCTCCTACTGAGCCTTTCTCTTGAGACGTCTTCTTAACACAGGTGAAATTCCAGCTTCCTCCTGATCAGTCTCCTCAGCCCTCATCTCTGCCAGCTGTTCAGATTCCCCTGTCTGCTGCCATTCCACCTCAGTTTCAGAGTCTGTTCTCACAGCCAAATCCTCCTGCTGTGCTTCTGAGCCTGCTCTCCCAACCAAGTCCTCCCACTCTTCCTCTGACTCTTCTGGCTCAGAGGTCTGAGCCATGACAGTGGCCAAGGTAGTAGGGATGTGCACATAACTGATGGGGACAGGTTCAACAGTGGAGGTGGGATAACTTTAAGGGTGGGGAAGGATACACTTGCTCCTCCCTCCACTTTAACCCCACTGGCACTAGCTGGGAAACCGATCCAGCGGGGTGGCAGCATACCTCTCTTCTGCCGCATCTGCTAGACATTCTGTTCTGGTAGCTCTAGGTCTTAACACTCACATCAATTTCGGAGGATGAATACAGCTGAAGGAAGCCCAGGTGGGTGCACGGCTGGGGGAGTCAGTCATGTGACTTTCCTCTGGGGGGCCCCCAAGGCAGTGGGCCCCAAGACAACTGTCTCCTCTTGTCCTATTATAGTTACGCCCTTGCTGCTTTTGAGTCTCCCGGTCGGGGGGCTACTTGTGAGTTGCTGTGGTGTGGCAACACATGATTACAAAAACCGGGTTTGCAGAGCACTCACTTCACAAACCCAGTTTAAGGGCATGGCTACTTAAGTGGGTGACCCGCTTAAGAACCACCGGCCTCGCAGCTGAGCCCGATGGTTCTCACAATGGGAGAAAATCGGGCTAGCCTCCACTAGCCTGATTTTCTCCCATCATGTGAATAGCCTCATGGAGATTCTTGTAGTGCTAAATACTAAGTATTTATTGGTTAAGTAAATTTGGATAGGAAAGACCTAATCCTAATCTAAAGGACTGCATAATGAATAGGTAAAGAGGGAGAGCAATGTTTCCATCTACTCTCTAAGAGGAAAGGAAGGATTGTGACTCAGCACAGGAAGTGCAGAAGAGTCAGATCAGGGGTCATAGAGTAGGGACAGATAGTGAGACCCTCACTAACTGTCTCTACTCTCAATGCCCCTAGTGGTCATTTAGATAGTTGGTGCAAAAGGTCGATGCACTGGAACTCCATTTCCAACGTGAAGTATGTTTTTTTCAGAAGTAAATCCCTTTCAGTTCAGTGGGAGTTACTCTCAAGCAAGTGTATTTAGGATTGCAGCCTTCAATCAGCCAATATCTCCTCATTACTTTCAAGGAAGCTTCTGCATTAATTAGTTGCTTTCTGTTAACTCCCAGCTTCCTAAGTACTGAATGACAGTGCTGAACTCAGTACTGAACTCTCCCTTAATTAGTCACTTCCTTTTCCCTGCAGGGGGGAGGGGCTGGTATGTGGTTGCCCCCTCAATCTTTGCAAGCAGGGCAATAGCTTGTTCCTTTTTAATTCTTTAAAAATTATTATTGCAAAGTTGCAATTGAAAATGTTCAGGGCAGCTTTCACATCTACCAATGTGGTGCATGATGCCTGCATGTCAGGATAGGTAGTAATTATCTGCTTAGTGAAGAGTGGACAGAGAGAAATTTCCCCCCTTCTCTCACAGCTCTAGAACCAGGGGTCACCCAATGAAACTGATTGGCAGGAAAATTTAGGACAGACGAAGGAAGCACTTCTCCACATAGCACATAATTAGTCTATGGAATTCTCTGCCACAGGATGTGGTGATGGCCACCAGCTTAAAGTAAAGTGTGCCATCAAGTCAACTTCGACTCCTGGTGCCCACAGAGCCCTGTGGTTGTCTTTGGTAGAATACAGGAGGAGTTGACCATTGCCATCTCCCACGCAGTATGAGATGATGCCTTTCAGCATCTTCCTATATAGCTGCTGCCCGATATACAGTAGGTGTTTTCCATAGTCTGGGAAACATACCAGCAGGGATTCAAACTGGCAACCTTCTGCTTGTTAGTCAAGCATTTCCCCACTGTGCCAATTAAGGTATCCGGCCACCAGCTTGGATGGCTTTAAAAGGGGATTAGACAAATTCATGGAGGACAGATCTAATGGCTACTAATCTTGTGCTGTGTGCGTGACCTCCAGGTTTAGAGGCAGGATGCCTCTGAATACCATGCAGGGAGTAACAGGAGGAGACAGGGCATGGCTTCATCTCCTGTTTGTGGGCTTCCCAGAGGCATCTGGTGGGAAACAACATGCTGGACTAGAAAGGCTTCAAGCCTCATCCAGAAAGGCTTTTTAAATGTTTTTATATTCTTAACAGAACTCAGAACTGGCCCTGAGACAGATCAGATTGTATATCCTTCAAACCATGTCCCCTCCTCCAGCTGCCTTGTGTAGTTGGCTGCAAAAGGGAAGGAAAGAGGCCTCCAAATAAGAATCACAACTGACCTACTACCTCGTTCTTTCCTCCTTTCATCCTGTCGTCTGGCAGCCTGAGACACACCCTCCTATAAACTTGCCCATTTGTCTATGTGCAGCTCCCTGTTCTTGTTCTGTGTGCAGCTCCCTGGTGGTGGTGTGCAGCCTCCCTATTCTTCACAACAAATCACTGGTCACTCTTGACAGGGTGAATGGAAGTTGCTCTGTGCATGCTCCGTGCCAATTGTCTAGCCAGTCGCAAGAGTGCATCTGCAAAGGGAGGGATGTTGCTCAGTGGTAGAGCAAATGCCTCACACACAGACCAGGGGTGGCCAAGCTGAGGCTCTCCAGTTGTTCTTGGACTACAACTCCCATCATCCTGGCCACCATTTTAGTACTCAGTATTTCTGCATTTGGTGGCATTTGCAGAACATAAGTTAAGAAAATGGCCAGAATGAGAAACTTCAAAGTTTGAAAAATTAGATTTCTTAACAATAATTTTAAGAAGCCCTCTAATCCAGTACACAAGGAAGCGAGGGAGGGAGAGAACAATTGTTTGGCAAAGGAAATTGAAATAACTTGTCTCAGGACAACATGTTCCACCTGCATTCTATGTATGCAAAGATGTTCTGAGGGTTCTAGAGGAAGGGAATTTGGTTGTGAAACTGAGTATCAGTCTGTATCCATTGTGTTCAGTTCTCTTGTTATGGCACATATACAGTAATTATCTTTGGAATTACACAGTAATTGTCTATTACGCTCTTGTTCCCAATGTACATTGCACAATACTGAGTCATAGCCAAATACCTCCACTATCGGGAGGCAATGAGTTTAGTATCTTTTCTTGTATCCACAGCCATATGTTTGAAGGGGGCAACAGCTGTGGTCCTTCAAAGTCAACCTAAGGAATGATATGCACTGGAAAAGAATAGGAACCTTTTATGTTTCAGCAAATTGCAAAGCATTTTGTTTTTAACGCTGTCCTACCTTTAGGAGGCAAATCAGTCGATGCAGGTAAATGTCTTGGCCTCATTCCAACTTTAATTGGCAACATTAACATTACAGGAAATGCTCCCTTTGAAACAGGGAAGGGGGAGAGAAAGCTTTGCTTCTTTGTTGCCTCAAGCAGACCGTGTTAGTGGCTTCATGCCAGGGGTGTGGCGATTTATTAATCTGAAGCACATATGGCTTCTGTGGGAACAATGCCGGGAGGAACAGATGAGCAGTCCAACTGTGCTGAGGAACAGGATAGAATCACAGAGCTGGGCCTTTTAGTGCCTGGACTTTAGAATGGGGCGGGGGGAGAAAGAACCATATCTTCTTCTGTCTATTTCTGAAAGAGTTGGAAATGATATCATCATTATGGAAGCCTAACCAGAGCACCTGAAGGCAAGAGGGAGGTATTGACAGACTTAGGGTAACTTGCAGATACACTGGCTTCACAAAAATCTGAAGAAAATTATCTACAGGGGGCCAAAAAGCCCCAATGTTACCCAATGGACTGGAATGCTTGTAGACTCAGAGGCCATATAACAACCAGGTGAGCAGAGCTAATGGAACTCAGTGGCAAAGAGGAGGAGAAGGAGGGCTTGAACAGAAAATTGAAGAGCACAGTAGACAAGTGGTTATCCATGAGATTGTCTTGTGGATAACCAGTTGTCTACTGTGCTCTTCAATTTTCAGTAAGAAAATTCATATCCATGTTCTGGTGCTTCACACGTTCTTTCTCTTGATCAGTAAGTTTTTCCATTGCATAGACCACAGCAAAAAAAATATTGGTAAAAGCACAGCTAGGTATATAGGCTCTTGTCAGAATACTCTAATCTTTCTAACCATGGCTGGTCAGATGTTTGAGGATGCTCACAAGAGCATGACAGAGATGACAGTCTGGTCTCATTGGTCCCCATTATCTGGCAATCTCTGAACATGGATGCTTCGTTTAACTGTCAGAGTTAACTGTTGTTAAAATACATGTTCTCCCTGATTTTGTCTGCTCTATGTTAGAAGTGAGAATTCTAAAGCATTGCTCTTAGCACTGCAGTAACCTCTTCTGGCCACTAGAGGTATGATGAGATGTTAATAGATCTCTTTTGGTCAGTCATCAGTTATTCAGTTGTTGTTGAAACCTAGTGCCTGTTTGGGTATGTTGTTCAATGGATCTCTCTCTCTCTCTCTCTCTCTCTCTCTCTCTCTCTCTCTCTCTCTCTCTCTCTCTCTGTTGTTTTAGTTTCTTAATAAATTAATAATTAATTCATTATTTAATAAATTTATTTATTAATAATTAATACATTTTTAACTCAACTTAATGTCTCCAGATAAACTCTTGGGCTAAACCTCTGTGCCACCAGTGCATACCCTGCTGTGTGAGGATTTTAATGTTTCTCCTCACACCCTGCAACACTAGTGACCATCACCATATCTTGTGGTGTTGAATTCAATAAGGTAATTATGCATTGTGTGAAGTCATGCTTTATTTTGTCTGCACTGCACTTGCAGACAATCAACTTCACTGGGTGGGACATATGCATACATCTGCTTACATTCTAATAGTATTATGAGAATGGGGAGTAGATTCTCTATTTGTTCCTTCAACTCCATGATTAAATGTCTTGTAAACCACCTTGAGGTTGTTTTAATGAAAGGTGGAATATAAACCTAATGATAAGTAAATAAGATAAATAAATGATTATCCACATGTTATTTTAGAGATGCTTTTTACAAATAAAGCTAGTTCAAAAGAAAGGAAATCAATACAGGAGAACAGGCAGACTGTGAAGATGCATTCAGCCATCAACAACCAACAGGCAGTGCATGGAAGAGAGCTAGTCTTGTGGTAGCAAGCATGACTTGTCCCCTTAGCTAAGCAGGGTCTGACCTGGTTGCATATGAATGGGAGACTTGATGTGCAAGCACTGTAAGATATTTCCCCTTAGGGGATGGAGCTGCTCTGGGAAGAGCATCTAGGTTCCAAGTTCCTTCTTGGGCATCTCCAAGATAGGTCTGAGAGAGATTCCTGCCTGCAACCTTGGAGAAGCCGCTGCCAGTCTGTGTAGACAATACTGAGCGAGATGGACATATGGTCTGACTCAATATATGGCAGCTTCCTTTGTTCCTCTGTTCCTATTCAGGAATCAATAACCAGTGAACTCCTAGAATGTTAGAATTGGAAGGAAGCTTGAAGGTCATGTATTCCAGCCCCCTGCTCAGTGCAGGAATCTGCTCCACCATCGATGAGAGATGGCCATTCAGTCTCTATTTGAAAACTTCCAGCAAAGGGGAGCCTCGGCCCACCAGGGAACAAGAAAGTCTGTTCCACTGTCAAACAACTCTTATTGTTAAGAAATTCCTCCCAATATCGAGTCTGTATCTGCTTCCTTGTAATTTCAGCTCTTCTAATGATAGCTGCCACATTACTTCTATCATTCTCTGGATTCATATGTCAGTTGGTTTACCCTCTTCTAATTAACCATGGCCTCCAGACAAGAGTTTAGGAATGAGAACACTACTCCTGTTTTGTATGAAAAGGATGACAAGTCATTCCAAAGCACCAGACTAGTTCCGCCAGCATCTGCAATTAGATGTTAGATTTTAAAAAAAGATGAAGCAGAATCATTTGGAGCAACTCCAAAGATTTACAAGATTTCACATCCATGATGGTTTCCTGGCTCCATTCTGATTGACAAGAGTGGAACCAATGCAATGTATGTTCCACAGCAGGGGTACACAAATTAAATCCCCTGGTGGACCAGAACCAACAGCAACGTGCTTTCGACACTATCGACCACAGTATCCTTCTGGAACGTCTGAGGGGGTTGGGGGTGGGAGGCACTGTTTTACAGTGGTTCCGCTCCTACCTCTCGGACAGATTCCAGATGGTGTCGATTGGAGATTGTTGCTCTTCAAAATCTGAGCGTAAGTATGGTGTTCCTCAAGGCTCCATACTCTCTCCAATGCTTTTTAACATCTACATGAAACTGCTGGGAGAGATCATCAGGGGATTTGGAGCTGGGTGTTACCAGTATGCTGATGACACCCAGATCTACTTCTCCATGTCAACTTCTTCAGGAGTTGGCATATCCTCCCTAAATGCCTGCTTGGAAGCAGTAATGGGCTGGATGAGGGAGAATAAACTGAAGCTGAATCCAGATAAGACAGAGGTACTTATTGTGCAGGGTCGGAACTCTAGAGATGATTTTGATCTGCCTGTTATAGACGGGGTCACCCTTCCCCAAAAGGAACAGGTTCGCAGTCTGGGAGTACTTCTGGATCAACGTCTCTCCTTGGTTTCTCAGGTTGAGGCGGTGGCCAGGGGTGCTTTCTATCAGCTTCGGCTGATACGCCAGCTGTGCCCATTTCTCGAGATCAATGACCTCAAAACAGTGGTACATTTGTTGGTAACCTCCAGACTGGACTTCTGTAATGCGCTCTACGTGGGGCTGCCTTTGTACGTAGTCCGGAAACTTCAGTTGGTCCAGGATGCGGCAGACAGGTTGGTCTCTGGGTCATCTCGGAGAGACCACATTACTCCTTTGTTGATGGAGTTACACTGGCTGCCAATAGGTTTCCAGGCAAAATACAAAGTGCTAGTTATAACTTATAAAGCCCTAAACGACTTAGGCCCTGGGTATCTAAGAGAGCGTCTTCTTCGCTATGACCCGCACCAGCCGCTGAGGTCACTTGAGGATGTCCGTCTCCAGTTGCCACCAACTCGTTTGGTGGCTACACAGAGACGGGCCTTCTCGGCTGCTGCCCCGAGATTGTGGAATGCGCTCCCTGCTGAGATACGATCCTCCCCATCTCTGGCAATTTTCAGAAAACACCTGAAAACACACCTCTTCAACCAGGCTTTCTCAGCTTTTTAAAACTTGTTTTTAAATTGTTTTGATTATTTAATTGTTGTTTTATGATGTTTTTAATTGTTAGTCATTGTTTTATGCTTTATAATTTTTGTTTAATTATTAATTGATTTTAATGGTGCTTTAATGTAAACCGCCCTGAGCCTTTTGGAAGGGCAGTATAAAAGTTTTATTAATCATCATCATCATCATCTGGGGAGCAAAGACAATTTTAAGTACATTAAAATGAATTATTTAAAATGTTAATGAAAGCAATTATTAGTTACTTGTGGATCTTTTCCATTTGTCAAGGGACCCACAGTTTTATCTAGAGATAGAGGCTAGAAAACTAAAATTTGGAACTGACCCAAAGGGTGACTGACCATTTGTCTTCCCAGGGTGCTGTTGCTGCAGGATATTCCTACCTACGGGTCAGCAAAAAAGTCCCCAGGGGCCAGATCTGTCCCCTGGGCCTTACGTTGGGCAGGCCTGTTCTACAGGGTGGAAGTCTGACAACATAGACAGATCTAGAGCAGGTGACCCTACCTGTGGTCCTCCAGATGTTGCTGAACTACAATTCCCATCATCCCCAACCACAATAAATTGTCCCTGGGAATGATGGGAGTTGTAAGTTCATCAACATCTGGAGGACCACAAGGTGGGAACCTCCGATCTAGCAACAAAATGCACTCAGAAGTCTAGTAGGATCAGAGGTGGTAGTTCAAACTCAGTGGTGTAGTCGCAAATTCAGAAGTGCAGGTGCTCATGACAGCCCACATAGCCAGTCATACCCATCCCAGCAACCTCACTCCATAGCCACACCCCAACGCAAAAAACACCAAGCACATGACCACGTTACATTATTTGTATTTTTAAATGCAGTTTCATTGCTTTCTGTGTGAACATGCAAGCTGGGGAAAAACCCTTTCTAAAGAAATTGAATGGAGAATCCTTCTGCTTAAATTAGCTGAATGCACTAATTTTCACATCGGAATATGCTTGGGGAAAGGTTGGAACCGTTTATTATTATTATTATTATTTTTAGAAGAAATTCTAAATAAAATACTTCCCACTGTTACTTTTGGGGGCAGGACACAAACCAATGGGTTGAAATTACAAAAACAAACTGAGCCCTTTCTCACGATTCAAGAAAGGGCTCCAGAGGGTTGAGGGGAGGAAGCCTTCCAAAGCTTACCACCCCCTCAGACGATTCGCTCGTAGAGTCTGGGTGCGGAGATCGCACATTCAGACGTGCAGCTGCCTCCTCAGGCATCTTGGAGGATGGGGGGGGGGGGGGCTTGAAGCATCTCCCTGCCCCCTGGAACTCCCATAATGCTCCACCTGAGTGTGCAGGGCATTATCGGGATTCCCCCAACGCCAGTTGCCACTTGCTTCCCGCTGCTTTTCACGAGCAGCCCAAAGCGGACTTGGCTGCCTTAGCCTGCTCTTGGCTGCTCTTGAGAATGGCCTCACAGACAAAGAAACAAACAGATTTAGGCTGGACATTAGGAGGAATTACTAAACTGTAAAAGCTGTTTCACTGTGGAACAGTCTGCCTCAGGCAGTGGTGGCCTTTCCTTTATGGAAAGTTTTCAAACAAAGGCTGGACTACCAATGTCAGGTATATATCAAGATCATATTCTTGCTCTGAGCAGAGGGTTGGACTAAATCACTAGGAGACCTCCAAGGTCCCTTCCGACTCTAAAATGTGATTGTTCTAGATTCTGAGGTGATTTTCAAGATCCACCGGAAGCAGGCTAAGGGAGCCCAGCCCAGTTTCGGTGGGTTGTCCGCTGCAATGCGAGCCGTGCAGGTCCCGGCAGCAAGCCTGCCAAAATGCCCGCCCCTCAAATAAGGTTAGTAGAGTGAGTACCCCGTGAAACCCATTTCTCCGATCATGTGTCACCGTGGCATGGCTCTGTGTTGCGGTGACTCATGAGAAGACCAACGATTGGTAGGCTACAACAAGCCTCCCAGCATCGGCTGGCTCCCCAGAATGCCCTGCGCACTTGCACGGTGCGTTTTGGTACTTCCGGGGGCCGGGAGGCCACCAATCCCCGCCACCTGTGACGGAGCTGTTAATCGTGTGGGCAGCCAATCCGGGCCAGCTGCCTGCTTATGTGCAGGGAGAGGGGGTGAAGCCCACTCTCCCCACAAAACTCTTGCAGACTCTCCACACTGCTTGTGGGGAGAGCCTTTCTGTCTTACTCATTAAATTGCTGTAGCCACAAACAGGCTGGTAAGCTATACAGAGGCCTGAATGCTCTCAGTCCTTCAGTTAGTCACTTCTGTTTGGGAAGAACTAGACATAACAAGAAGCATGGAGCTGCTGGAAATATGTGATCTATACCAAAATAGGTCTTGGGACTCAAGCTTACGTTTACGCCACCTGCCCTGGGAACCCTGAGCTCGTAATTCCATACCTAGGGAAATGGGCGGGCCATGATTACACAATGGGGAGGTGGAGGGGCACTCCGTACATGTTCTCAAGCACTCTTGAGGAAGACTTCCAATGGGCCAAAGTGGAAACTTGCCATTGTAAACAGGTTGCAGACCAGCACACCCTTGACTGACAGTGAATGTAAGGACGAATTTGAATTAGTTGTCCCCCCACACACACACCCATGCTGCTGCTGGATTACCTGCCCCACACCATCTCCTGCTGCCGCCCAGGAGCATCTGGTCACTTGCTGCCTCAGTGTGGACAAGCACACACCCTGAGGGCCCGCCTTCCCAGCCTGCAGCAGGAAATGGTGCACGCTGCTTGCCAGTTGCCTAGCAACACTCGGGGCGTGGGCAGCTGGGCATACAGCACCTGAAGAAGCAGCTGCCACCCCCACCACTACCTGAGCTCTGGCTGGGGACCAAGTGAGGCCGCACCAAGGGGCAGCAGATGTCAAGGAGGCTGGCTGCCAGGCTACATCATTGAGAAAATTGCATGCTGCACGGGCCACACAGATGACCTGGCAGTGGCACCGGTGGCTGGGAGGGTGACCTGACAGTAACACAGTTGTTTGGGGGCCGACCCGGTGGCGGCATGGGTGGGTGTGGGTGGGTCACAGTGTCCCGGGTCAACAGTGTCCCGGTAGCGGGAGACGTGCCGGGTCGTGGACCCACCCATCCTAGCTCGACTATACCAGTGGTCTTCGGAGGTAATTCAGCAGGACTATTAAATTGGTTCCATGTCCAGATCAGAAGATGGAATTGAACTGATTTAAAATGGTTATTTCATCCAGGTATTTATTTTTCAGGTTGTTAGGACGCAACTGGAGGCCTCAATCAATCAATCAATCAATCATCCTTATTATGGTCAAAAACCAGCACAGGATATAGTACAGATACAATGAAATAAAAGATCATTAAAATTATTATACAACTAAATTGCTACAAATTCATAACTATAATTAGACTATAAAGTTATGGTTAAAATACTCTAAAAATTGTGGGGTGACTAATAAAAAAAGATAAAACAAGGATAAAATTATGATTATTAAGATAAAATCCTAGAAGTTGTGGGGAGATTGCTACAGCAGAGCTAAAACAAGGGTAAGTATACAACTATCTTTAAAAGTAGGGCATCTAAAAGTATAAAATAGTTAAAATAACATATAATTGCTACAATGTGAAGTAGAGCAACAAATTAAAATTAGACAATCAAGTAAAATAATCAGTAGTTAAAAATCTGCTGTGAGGGGTATGGACTGGCAATCAGGACTCGGTGAATCTTGCAAGCTGCCATGCAAAATCTGGCAGCATTGTATGGGAAGGTCCGATTGTCATCTGAGAGCAGCATCTTGGTATAGTCTTAATTAGAGCGACCAAGGTATCTGAGAAGCAGAGGTCATATGAGCTTGTCACGGCTGTCTTTATAACAAGAAAGGAGTACATTATCTATGGTTTCCACCTTCCCAGAGTCACAAGGGCAAAGCCTTTCCATGAATGGGATCCTCTTGTACTTGCCTTCCAGAACAGCAGAGGGAAGGGCATGACACCGGGCAAGGGTGAACGCCCTTCTGTGGCTTGGAATTTCCAATTGTGACAAATATGCAGAGGGGGAGATGATGGAGGAAGACGATGGATCGATGACTATCCAAGGCCAGGAAGCACGGCGCCTTGCTTAGATCTGCCTGGCCAGAATCCTCTGTTTGATGGCCGTTTTCGCCTTGTCCCAGGAGAGGCGGAGAGAACTGGAGGCCTCAGTGAGCCACAAATGGGAAATGACTCATGTTTTGTTGCATATTTTTAACACTGGAGCTGAACCTGTGTGAGAACTTCCAGCCTACTCTGCACAGATACACCTGAGAGAACATGGCGGGTCAACTAATGAGGTTTGGTGAGGCAGCTGCCTGGGGTGGCAGATTGCCCATCGGTTGTTTGCATATTTATTTATTATTTTACTGCATTTATATACTTCCTTCATGGAGTCCAGAGCAGTATAGATGGTTACATTTATCCTCACAACAACTTTGTGGGGTAGGCTAGGCTTAGAGAGAAGTGACTGGCCCAGACCCATCCAGTGAGTGTCATGGCAGAGTGGAGATTCACCCACCCTGCTGTCCCCTCAAACTTCACCCAGTGGCACCCCAGCCACCACTATCATTCTTTTCCTCCTTCCCATCTGCCCTACCCCACCTTTTCATAAGACAGAAAGCAGGGCAGAGTGGCAGGAAGGGAATTTTAAATCACTTCCTGCCATTCTGTTCCCCACCATCTGTCCCTGCCCCTTCACTTTCACGGTGGGAGTTCATGTGAGGGGAATTCATGAGAGGGAGAGGGAGACTAGGCCATGAGGTATGTGGCAGCTCTCTATGCCCCTCAGGTGCCAGGTTGAATTGGATCAGGCCTGCATGAGAATTTGAGTGACTCTGGATATTTGGGCTCAGTAGATTACAACCAGGAACAATGCAGTATCCCAGGGACTTCCAAGTCTCTTGGGTTTTTACCATGGTTATATCCGCCACTGGTTTTTCCATGGTTTGTCATCCAGGGGACTAGTACTTCTGCACTGGCAGAGGTGTAGCAAGGCCAGGGGTGGTTGGGATGTTTCTGGGTCCCTTAGGGATGGATGTATAGGGATGGACCTATTTGCCCCCAAATAATTCTGAGATTCTGATAACCTCTACATTGGAATGTCTCGATATTTACACTCAGTAGCAGAACACTTTATGTGGCACAGCGGGAAGATGCTTGACTAACAAGCAGAAGGTTGCCGGTTTGAATCCCCACTGGTACTATATTGGGCAGCAGCAATATAGGAGGATGCTGAAAGGCATCGTCTCATACTGCGTGGGAGGAGGCAATAGTAAACCCCTCCTGTATTCTACCAAAGACAACCACAGGGCTCTGTGGACGCCAAGAGTTGAAATTGACTTGACGGCACACTTTACCTTCAGCATAACACAGCAGGTAGATTTCCATTGAAAATAATTGTGGGAACATCCAAATCTGTCTTTTCTTCCTCTCCCTTTTCCAATTTACATTTTGTTCCCATCGGTTCATATTATGTAATGGCCTGAAGCTGTGTAGACTTGAAATTGGTCTCCGAAAGAGCAGTGTGTTTCCCAGGCTCCAGTAGCTACAGGGCTTTGAGCATTCAGACGCCCACAGAGGTTTTAATCTTTTAACACCTGGGCTGACGTCGATGAGGCTGGCTTGGTTGCTGTATGCTTTTGAAAAAAGGTGTTGCCATGCAGTGATGAGGGCACAACAGAAGGTCCCAGGGCAAGAGGATTGCTTCAGCTTGCTTTGTGCTGACTCATCTGATTTGGCAACAGCAGGGAAAAGTGAATCACCAAGAGTTGACATATGCAAAACTGTTATGTACCATTTGCCTGATGACTTTAATCCCCTAAAGAAAGGGCTCCTCCCAATATCTGATACAGAGGAAATAAAAGGCAAAATAAACATAAACATGAAAAAAGAAAGAACTAAAAATTCAGGGGGGAGATGGTGTAATCTGTAAAGAATAGCCCTAGGATATTCCTGCGTCTATCTCCTACTGGAAAAATCTGTATATAGCGAAGCAGTCAATGGATGCAACAGTACCAGAAACATCACCCAAGGGTATATATCAGAAATAGGCCTTGGGCTTTGAGCCAAAGGAAAGATCGGCGGTGTTTGTTGCCTAATGACAGAAACAAAGTTGCCCCAAGGAAGCAAAATTATCATTGTCTATCTATCTATCTATCTATCTATCTATCTATCTATCTATCTATCTATCTATCTATCACATTTATAGACCACCCCATCCAAAGGCTCTGGGTGGTGCACAACAAGTTTAAAAAGACATAAAAACAAACACCATTTAAAACATACTACTTAAAACAATATGGAAATTTTAAAAAGACAATTCAAAACCATTTAAAACCAATTAAAATATTTTAAAACAATTTAAAAACCTTGGCAGGCCAGGCCAAACAAGTAAGTTTTTAGGGCTCTCTTAAAGGCCAACAGCGAGCCTAAACTGCGGATATCTGCCGGGAGTGCATTCCATAGGCCAGGAGCAGCTACAGAGAAGGCCCGATTCCGAATCGCCACCAGACGTACCGGTAGTAACTGGAGACAGACCTCTCCAGATGACCTCAACGTGCGATGGGGATCATACAGAAGAAGGTGCTCTCTAAGGTAGCCTGGACCCAAACTGTATTGTTGTTGCTGTTCTGTTGAGTATCACATCTGCTAGAAGTCACTCGACAACACAATATGAATATCTGTACTAATTCTAGAAGAGCATTAAAATCTACGAGCCCTTTCTCATGATCAGTGAGAAAGGGCTTCAATCTGTAGGGGAGGAAGCCTTAAAATGCTTACCTCCCTGACAGACAATCAAGGGCACATTCCTGAGCAGGCAGATCACCTGCCCAGGTGACTGTCAGCTACTGCCAGCAGCATGGAGGGCCGGGGGGATGGGAAGACGCCCATCTTCCCAGCCCCTGGAATGCCTATAATGCACCGCGCAAGAGTGTGGTGCATTATAGGGATCTTCCAAGCATTGGCCAGGAGGCTACTCGAGTGTAGGTGCCATACAGAGCCAGATAGCACTGGCACACGAGTGGTTAGCCTGGGTTAAGAGCGTCCTTGCACCCCAAACCCAGGCTAAGTGGTGTGCTCCCTAAGTGGATTTGCTGCCACGCTGCCACCGGGAGCCACGTGGCTCCCAGTGGTTCACACGTGCTGGCAAAACGGGGCTGGGCTTCCTTAGCCCAGTTTTGCCTGCACGTCTGAATAGCCCCTCTATATGCTAAGCAAATGACAGCATGCAATGTTGCATGTATATGCTTGCTTTGTCTAGTGTCTTCTAGCCACAGCTTCAACTCTTCCTATTTATCAGAGGCAGTTCCTACTTTCTGGAATCTGTCCCTAGTAAATCACTGCTCCAATTTTCCCCCTAGTTTTGCCTCTTTGCAGGGATGGCTCGTTAATGAGGCAAGGTGAGGCAACAGCCTCAGGCGGTATCTCCACAATGGGGTGGCAAGTTCAGGCATCTCACTGCCCCCTACCACCTGGGCATCACCTCACCTACCTCCCACACCAGGCCACCCAGCAACCCTTCTCCATCACACCACCAGGACTCATTTTAAACTCGAGGCTGTATGTTGAGAAGGCAGTTCCTTCCTCCTTGCATCCCAACCTGAAGTTTAAAAGCATCCTGGCAGCAACAGAGAAGGGCCACGGGACAGCAAGGACCATGCCAAACCAACATGAAGCCAAAATCATCAAGCTAACTTCAGATTTGTTTGTGTGTGAGTGTTTGTTTGTCTGTTTGTGTGATTGATTGATTGATTGATTGATTGATTGATTGATTGATTGATTGACTTACTTACTTACTTACTATATTACTTGATTGATTGATTGATTGACTTACTTACTTACTATATTACTTACTCACTCATTCACTCACTTTGTATATTACCCCAGACTGACATTTCTGGGTTGGTTTACAACAAACATAACACAAACTGAAGATGTAAGATTACTGATCTTGGCTTCATGTTGGTTGTGGTGCCAGTCTGAGATTCCCAAAAAAGTCTGAGTCCTCACAACATGCTCCAAGGGAGCGTGCACAGGCGGGAATCCCCTATTCCTGGGAATCTAATATTTGGCTGATCATGGGAATCTGCCCATTGTTTTCGTCTAGTCTTTGTTATACCAGTGGTGGCCGGTGAGGGCGGCTCTGGTGGTGGTGAGGGCAGTGGCAAAATGTACCTTTAAAAGTCTTTCCTGGCAATACTGATGACACTTGGAAGTAACAGGAAGCAACAATACCCCACCCAGCATCCTGCACAGCAGCTGCCTTGCGTACGACACTCTCCAGGCCCTACACATGCGTGGCAGCCATTTGTGTGGTCAGCTTGGTGTTGCTGACCCTGTAAATGGACCTGTGCATGTGCAGAGGCCAAGTGAGTGCGATAGGTGGGGCAACCACCATGTGGGATGCTGTGTGGGGCGCTGCTGCTCCTCACAGTTTCCCGGTGCCAGCGATATTACCGGCAAAGACTTTTAAAGGTACCTATCACTGCCCTCAACGGCCACAGTGGCTGTGTTATACTTAGGTTCCACTTCAATTAATTCTCAAACAGGACTTGCATGTTTGCATGGTTTGCACTTTTCCTTGGGCTCAAGGTGGGGGAATTAATTTATTTGGGAAGGAAGACAGACCCCTTTCAGTGGAACTTTGTGCTTAGGAAACAATTTTCCAGTAAATGGAGAAGGGATAAGATCTTCACCACAAGAATTCATTTTCTGTCTCATTCATGGTATGGATCTGATAGAGAACTCTGTTCTTTCCACTGAAGAAGTCAGATTATGGAGCAGGGACTATTAGTCAAAGGCTGCTTTATCAACTTTGGTGGAGAACGTGTGCATTACAAGTTCCAGAATCAAGTGTGGTGGCCTATTCATTATCGTTTTCTTGCTCCATCCAGAACAAAACTTCAGTATGGCATATGGATTACAGGTGAGGTGCCGAACATTTCCTCTGCTTGGGAAACCTAGTCTGATGGTACAGTGCAACCCAGACAGTGTTTACTCAGAAGTTAATCTCGTCACCATCTATTCCAAGACTTAATTCTAGGTAAATATACACAGTGTTGCAACTATAGAGTGAATAGGGGAAAGAGGTTTGCCCCAGCCAGAATCTAAGCCAAAAGCTTGGTTGTTGGCTGGGGCAGAGGCAATTAGGGGCATGCATGAACGGTTCGTTGCTGAACCGGTGTGCCTCGAATCAGGCTGGTTCGGAGGTTCAATTGCAGATCAAAGGGGGACGGGGTTCATTCCATGAGCGAATCGAATCAGGCCCAGTTCGGGTGAACCAGTTCAAGCAACGAATGGGTGGCCAGATGGGGGTGGTGAGGGAGGTAATAAGATCCTTAGCCAGCTGTGCAGCTGCTGGCAATGCCACTCACCACTGCTGCTCGCTGTCCTTGGCATGACTGCAATTGCACGCTCTGCCTTCTTTAGGAAACTGCCCATGTGGTGGAGCAGTTCCAGTGTCCACACATGCACAGACGTCATTTGGAGGCCATGCAAATGGCCTCCATGCATCCACAGAGGCCGGAACTGCTGCAACAATAAGCATCCAGCTTCACCCACCAGCCAGCATCATCATCATCACTCCAGCAGCACAGATGGGCTCACCCACTTACCCACCCACCTGTCCATCTCTCACTGTTTCCCCAGCAGTGCCAAAGGCCATTGTAACTGGGGAGGATGGGAGTTGCTGTCCAAAAACATCTGGGGATCCATGGTTGGGAATGTCTGGTTTAAAGGCTCGAATTCAACTCTGCCTGCAGATAATGTAGTGGTTAGAGTGTTGGACTAGGACCAGGAAGACCTGAGTTCAAATCCCCATTCATCCATGAAATGCACTGAGTGACTCTGGGCCAGTCAGTTCTCTCTCAGCCTAACCTACCTCACAGGGTTGTTGTGAGGATAAACACAATCATGTACACCACCTTGGAGGAGGAGTGGGAAATACAAATAATACATACATAAAATAAATATATAAAAATAAACAGGGAGACGAGACAGTTTGAGGTCTTGCTGTATTCACCTCAACGGTACCATACTTACGAATATTTGAACAATCAGCCAGATGGTGCTTGGAAGTTACTACAGCTTCAAAGCATCATCTGGCTGATAATATAGGTAAAATGCATCAACATCAGGTCAGGCATTTCTTTGCTTGATTCCTAGAGAAGTTGTACAGGATGTCTCCACAGGTAATTTTTCTAAACTGATATGTACACACAGCCAGGTCTTAAGCAGATAGTTCAGGGATATCTAGCCACAAGTTTTGGTTCTTTATCATCAATTCATAATCAACAAGGGGGCGGGGGGGGGCTTGCATTTGACTTAACAAACTGTCAAACTAACTTAATAAACATATTTACAGCTGTTTGGATTGCAGTGTTAAACTTGGAATTTTATCTTTTGGGTTCTTGTTTTGGATATCTTTATCTTTTGTTTATTTTTGCAGCTGGTTGTTTTTTATGTTTTGGCTATAAACATATTGTCAGGTGCACTGTGTCCACAAAATAGGTCATGACTTTAAAAAATCCCACCCATTTTCCAAATGTGCAAACAATAGTCTAATACTATGAGCTGAAGTGCCAGCTAAAATGCATCTGGGGTGTGTGGCATAATGACCAATGTGCCTACACTAGAGCTGAGATTAATCTGAAGGGGAAATCTAGAGAAGATTATCCTAAAATTTTGCCTTAAGAAAATTATCATATACAGTCATCCCTTGCCAACCATGAGGGTTCAGTTCCGGCAAAACCTCGCCATTGGCAAATTTGTGGTTGGCAGGCAATTGAAATCAATGGGAAACAAGGCGTTAGGGGAACAGTGGTCACGAAAAGACTGAAAAATCAAAGAAAAAAATACAAAATATTTGCCAAAAATAACCTGGAATCCCTTAAAATCACCAAGAATAAGCAAGAGGAGTGAGCAAATTGAACCTTTGGAAAATTTGAGGGGGGGAAACCCCATCATGCGAAGGCACTTTTGAACCCCCCCAAACCACTCAGCCACTTCAAATTGTTAGGAGTTGGCAGAATCAGCAAGAGGAATGAGCAGGAATAAACCAGGCATCCCCAAAATGCGGCCCTCCAGATGTTGCTGAACTACAACTTCCAGCATACCCAGCCACAAAAAACTGTGTCTAGGGATGCTGGGAGTTGTAGTTCAGCAACAACTGGAGGGCCGCAGTTTGGGGATGCCTGCTCTAAACCCTCCAAAATTGCATGGAAAAAACCCAAATCACACACACACACACACACACACACACACACACACACACACACACACACCACCAAGTCATGGATACTCATCAGATTGAGGTTGGTGAGACTGGTCACTATTTCCCAGTTGTGGATACTTAAAACCGTGATTGGGAAAACAGCGGTTGTCAAGGGATGGCTGTATATTAAATAGGTAGATGAGGCCCACCAATGACTGGGCAGAGTCATTTTGCATAGATTACACTGCTAGGAACATTCAAGGAACAAAAGTTCAAGAAACGTTAGGAGATAATGTTTGCGGAAACCACAATACTGGAGTACTTGAGCTAACTCCCAAAATAGGGCTAGGTGGTTCCTTAGCTAAACCATCATCCTCTCTTGCAGTGAGAGTGGATAGAGCAACCTACATGGGAAGGGTGGTATTTGAACGTTAAGCCTCCCTGTGTGTCAGCTGAGAAGTGGGGAGAGTATCTATTTAAACTTTAAACCTCTCTTTGCATCAGCTGAGAAGTGCACGGAGGTGTCAAGAAAACCACTCTCTCTACTTGGCTTTAAGTAGCCACTTTCCCTGCTTCTCAGATGACATTTTGCTATAGAGAAATCATGGGTTTCTACCAAGGCTAGAGACCCCTCAGGTCTGCCAAAAATAGTGGGTGGAAACCTCCGAGATTTATCAAGAACATGCCCATATTCTAGAACAGGTAGGCAACCTTGACTTTCCAGCTGCGGCTGAACTACAATTCCCATGGCTGGGGGTGATGGGAGTTGTATTTCAACAACAGCTGGAGAGCCAAGGTTGCCTGCCCCTGTTCTAGAAACTTATCTTAATAAAACACATTCAGATTTCTGTAGAATTCCTCAGCTGTTTTCTTGAGGAGGAACTCTCAAACCTGTTCTGAGTTTTGCTTTGGGCACAATTTCCGTGGCAACTCAAGGTGGGAACATTCCCTTGCTCAAAAATCTGTTCCAGTGTTAAACTAAGCAACAGATATTCAGCACCAAGTTTTTTCTGTTTCTGTAAAGAACAAAGCCTATTCGTGCTTAAAAAGGCATTGCTGAGTACCTGAAAGTCTGGATTTTTCACTTTTTGTGTGTCTTTGCTCCTGTCACTCAGCCCATAAAAACTTACTTTACCCTTGTTGCTTCAGAATGTTTACTCTCTTTTCTCTTTCTCTGAATCAGGCAAAGCTGGGGACTTTTGTGTGTGTGCTTAAAGCACACAGAGAAGATATCCCAACCAATATTTGGCTTTTATACAGTCGTTAACGTTTTGTGTTTGTTGTTCCCAGAGCTGTTTACACGCCAAACAGAGAGCACATTTTGCCTGCCAGACATCTTAGTTGGGTTTTAAATGTTTCATGTACCTGACTGGTCTGGAATGCCTTAAAGCTGTGCCGTACTATGTCTGTGGCTCTAAACCGTCTCATGCATGGCTGTCTGGTTCCAGGTTTGCTTTGTTTTCAGGGTTGATGTTTATTTTTTTCCCAAAGGAGCAGGGAAAAGATATTTTGCCAATAAACAGAAGCATGCACTTGGGTCATGAGGCGATGGAGGTTGACCAAAGTGTGATCGGCCACAGCAAAGATGTATGTTTTCCAGCAAAAGCAAAGAGGATTGCTTCACCTGTTTCATTTCAGCACTAATTTGCCTTTCCTTTGTCTGCAACTGTGCAGAGAAGAATGATAACAATGCACATTTCTGACATCTGGAAATCGTGGCACTTAATTTTTACATCCATTTAATGCACATTCTTATAACCCAGTGATGTATAACATTTTACCAGCCTTCTCAATCAACATGACAACTCAGAGATGAGAAATGTTGGCTACACAATGTCAGCTGTCTTAAGCATATATTAAAAATCAACCTTTGTACTGATAGAATGGTTGACACCTATTTATCTATGGTACTGTTAAATCATCTGTTCTCCCATACTGTCTTGAATGCAACTACATAGCAATTTAGTATTACTGGGACAGCCAACTTGAGAAAGTAAGTAGAGCTTTACTGGATTGGCTTAAAGGTCCAGTTAATCTGGCACCTTATTTCTCAGCACTTAATGGCCCGTACGAACAAGCTGGAGGGGTAGAAAATGAGCCCCAAATGCCTAGATACCGGCAGCTACTCTCTTGATGCCTTCGGCTGTAATTGGGCCATGCAGGCTGGCCATTCATCTGATAGGAGAGGAGAATTTCCAGTCAGAGAAATGGCCAGTTAGGGCTGGCCCCCACCACGGTTGTGGGGCAAGGCAGTATTTGGTGCCTTGCCTCAGGTGTTGCAACATCTTGGGCTGTCCCTGGCCCCTTCACCATTAAGCAACAGCATGTAGTAGTGGGAGACATGTGCGTTCACAGCTTGATCACATGGGATGGGAGGTCAAGGAAGTACCATTCAAATCGACCCATGGAGTGCCATTTCCTGCTAGGGACCATGATGTTGCTTGTAGACCTTAGCAGAGCTAGGCTGAGCGAGGGTCTGCCAAGACGTCTACTTGGTAGAAACGAGCCCTTCCCATCGCCTGGGATTCTCTTTCCTAAGGCAAGGCTTTATTTGCTGTATGATGGTGTGGCTGTGTGTGTGTGTCAGGGGTAGCGGGACACTGGCAGAGAGAGCTGGGCTATAGCAGAGTCTGGGCATGATCCCCATTTTGACTTAGGCTTTGAGAAAGAGTCCTTGAGAAAACTTCCCTCATGAAAGCTTACCAGAAAAAGCAATGATGATGATAATAAAATGATAATGATAATAATAATCAACAACAATACACTTCGAGACTGTTCTTATGATCAGCCTAAACCAGACTAGGAAAGCCAAGCCTGGTCTTTACTGATTGTAAGAACCACTGGAAGCCATGCGGCTCCAAGCAGCAGCACAGCAGCAAGCCCTGCAAAGAGGCCACCCTCTTAAATGGGGTTAAGAGAGCTAGCACTCCCTTGGCCCTGTTTCTTAGGAGACTGCGGGGCTCTTGGCTGCCATTGGGGGCAATCCCCATAACGCATCATGCACTCAGTGCACTATGGGAGTTTCAGCCCCCGACCCTCCACGCTGCTGAGTGCGACCGGCAATTGTCCAGGTAGGCAATATGCCTGCCCAGCAAAGACTAACCCTAATCCTAAACGTAACCCCAACCCGCTCTCCCTTGACTCCTTTCTGATTGATCGTGAGAAAGGCCCCATAACAAATTGTTCTGTTTCACGCACCATAGCTGGCCCTCCAGTTTGCCCGGATATGGATTCTTAACTGATGCCACATAGTTTATTGAGGTATCCGGATCAAGCCAAAAATGCGATCAAATATTAAAATTCCTGTATGTTGGCTAGAGATAATACTGTATGTGGTTAGAGTGCTGTAACGGAGGACAGACTAAAACATGCTGTGATAATTCAACTGTATGCTGTTGTTTCTCTGTGTTCCAGTTTGCAGGTCAAATGTATCTGTAATAATTTACTTGAGGTTTTAAGCATGCCAAATTTCCTGCTTTTGGTGTGACCTTTTATCTTGACTTCAGCCAAACCAGATGAACATAAGAGTCATTGTGAAGAAAGCGGAGACTAGACTCCTTGCTCCCTACCACATATTTGGGTGTTTTTTGATATTATCAGTAAGCACTCCGTCCTTCCTTCACCTGTTCTTAATTCCTCCAAGTCAATGGAGCAAGAGGAAGTATTTGGATAGGTCAAGAGATAACCTCTGGCTAGGAACCTTATGCTCTGCTCTTCTGTTGGGGCTGCCTTTAGTTGTCCACCTGCTAATAGCCACTCGGGCAGTTTATCAGTCCCATAAAGAGATTTTGCACAAAAGGAAATGGAACACAACATTTGCAAGTGTTTGGGAACGGTAACACTAGTCTTTTCAGAAGTAAATTGGGCACCACCATCTGAAACCTTACCCTTAAATGGAATGTGTGTAGCGAAGTGCAGTGTACTGGCGAGAGTACTGGAGCGGGACTGGGGAGACCTGGGTTCAAATCCCCATTGAGCTGTGAAGTTCACTGGGTGTCTTTGGTCCAGGCACAGTGGGTGGGTTCATACATAGCACTGAAGTCCAGTGGAACCACCAGTGCTCCAGGGATGTGTGTACACCCTACTTCTAGTCTTCGGAAAGAGATGCTGAGATGGGCATATTGTACAAATGCACTGATCTTGGCATGTTTTCCCCTGCTTGTGGTATGAAACCCGGCATCTGTAACCAAGATGTGAAGTGAAGGACAGATGTTGAGGCGGGTCTCACGATCAGTGAGAGCTGCTTTGAAAGGGTTTGCGGGGAGAACGGGCTAAGCCTACTCTTCCTGCAGGTGATCAGCAAGCCCTGCCTGGGTGGCCGGATTGGCCAACCACATGACTGCCGGCTCTGCCACAGAGCTGGCGGGGGCTTGGGAGTTCGGGGGCCACACAGCCCCCGGAAGTTCCAGCATGCTCTGCGCAAGCGCACAGAGCATGCTGGAGAGACCCCCCGAGCTGGGAGGCTGCTTTTTAGCCTCCCAGTCAGGGGTCTCCTCATGAGTTGCTGTGGTGCAGAGCCGTGCCGCGGCAGCACACGATCCATTAACCCTGGTTAGTGGAGCGCTCGCTCCACTAACCTGGGCTAAAGAGAGGGCTTCTCAAGCAGGTTAGCTGCTTGTAAACCACCGGGCTCGCCTGCAAGCCTGCTGGTTTACACAAGCAGCCAAAATCGGGCTAGGCTCTCCTAGCCCAATTTTTGCTGGTCGTGAGAATAGCCTCGTTGAGTTCCATACCAGAAATAGGGCGGAATATGATGAGATCAGTGGGTTTGTATGACATACCCAATCTCGGCATTTCTCTCCCAAGACCAAAAGCAGGGAATGCGTACATTCCCACAACTCTGGTGGCTCCAACAAATGCTATGTATGAACTTGCCCTAACTCTCAGCCTCAACAACTGCAGAGGGTTGTTGTGAAGATAAGAGGAGACAGGGAAAGCCCTGCAGGACACCCTGGACTCCTTCAAGGAAGTGTGGGATATAAATGTAAGAATAAAATAAATACTCCTCATTATGGAGCACAAGTGTTTAAGTGTAGAGCACAAGTGTTTAAAGTAGTTCTCATGGATTCTTCCTTACAAATGCCCTATAACGTTGGCAGTATGAGCATTATCTCCATACTGCAGATAGGGAATGTGGAAAATAATCTAAGGTCTAAGACTACTACTACTACTACTATTAATACTACAATATTTATATACCTCTTGTCAACCAGTTATCCCCTGCCAACTGGGCAAAGAGGCACCTTTTTAACATGGTGATTTTCTTTATTTAGCAGGGGGAGAGTAACTGGCCCTCTCCAACCCCAGCACAGTACCTCCAGTGACTGGTTGCTGGTGTCTATCTGATGTTTCTGTTTAGATTGTGAGCCCTTTTGGGACAGGGATCCATCTTATTTATTTATGATGTCTCTGTGTAAACCACCCTGAGCCATTTTTGGAAGGGCGGTATAGAAACCGAATAGATAGATAGCTAGCTAGCTAGCTAGCTAGCTAGATAGATAGATAGATAGATCATTTATTTTATTAAATTTATATCCCACCCAAACATACATCTCTAGGCGGCTAACAATAGATAAACAAACAAACAAACAAACAAACAAACAACCCAGTTCTCAAAGCAGTTTACATAGAAAAACAAATAATACATCAAGAAGATGGTACCCTGTCCCCAAAGGGCTCACAATCTAAAAAAAAGAAAAAAAGAGGCTACCTTGTGAGTTCATGGTTGAGGTGAGGTTTGAACTGGAGGCTTCCTAACTTGCAACACTCACGCTTAGCAGAACAACCTCTCGAAGGGCAAGGGCTAAGACGTTGTTGTTAACCTCTGCTAACTGAACCAAAAGGCACCTTTTGAAGGTGTGATTTTCTTCAGTTTTGCAGGGGGAGAGCAACTATCACTTATCCAACCCCAGCACAGCATCCCTCCAGTGGCTGTTGCTGGTGTCTACTTTATTCTATTGAGATTGTGAGTCTTTTGGGGACAGGAAATAATCTTATCTAACTATCTAAACTGCTTTGATACTATTTTTATATTTGTTTGTTTGTTTGATTGTTTGTATCTATGTAAACTGCTTTGGGAACTTCTGTTGAAAAGCAGTATAAAAATATCCGCCGTATTCGTCGTATTCATTGCTGAAAAGCGATATAAATATTTGTAGTAATAACAACAATGGTAATAAAGATGGTAATAATAATAACTGCTACATCATTGTTCAACAAAAACCCACAAAGTTGTTCATGTAGCAAAATGAATATGAAAACAAGAAAAAGGAATGAGAAAATGGTTGGAAGGGACTCACAATCTAGAAGCAATTGAGTGATATCATAAAGCGACTTCAATTTTGATGCTGCTGAGTGTCAGATGTGGTTTGAGCCTTATGCGGTAGTTTGATCCTTATCTTTACCACTTTTCAATCTATTGGCACACCAAACTGCTTTACACCAAGTCAGACCATTGGTCCATCCAGCCCAGCACTGTCTAATTTGATTGGCACCAGGTCACTAAGGAACCAACTGGGAATCTTTCCAGCCCCATTTCCTGAGATCCTTTTAGGCGGAGATGCTGGGAACTAGATCTACATGCATCCTACGTGCTCTGCTACTGAGCTATAGCCCTTCTCCTCAACCTTCTGTAGATGTAACATCAAAAGTGCATGTGTTTTAATATACATATGAAAATGAATGGCTTGAAGGAGCAGAAATGTGTTAGCTCATAGCTGGAAATGTGCCAGCATTTTCAAAATCTTAGATTTAAAAAAAACCTGAAAACAGTTTCCCATGCCATTAACTTTATATTTATTTATTTATTTATTCGATTTCCATACCGCCCTTCCAAATATGGCTCAGGGCGGTTTACACAGAGAAATAATAAATAAGATGGCTCCCTGTCTCCAAAGGGCTCACATTCTTTAAAAAAAACACACAAGATAGACACCAGCAACAGTCACTGGAGGTACTGTGCTGGGGGTGGATAGGGCCAGTTACTCTCCCCCAGCTAAATAAAGAGAATTACCACGTTAAAAGGTGCCTCTTTGCCAAGTTAGCAGGGGTTATTCCACTTCTTGTGCTCTTTTATCATTCATAACAAGCTGTCAATTGACAGGTGCATGCAATTAACAAGTATGAAAGGACTTTTTGTTGTTTGTGTTCACCATAGCTATTGTACGAAGCAGAAAACCAAGCACACAGCTGGAACTTCATTTGGCATTTCCATCTTGGCCACTCCTGTTGCTGAAGAGACAAGCCACTTTTTAAAGTGGAACCGTGGATTATCTCTTTGGCAGAAGCTGGTGCACTGAAAACAGAAAGAGAAGCTCTGCTTGTGCAGGGGGATCTTGTCATATGCACGCAAGTTTATTCTTTGGATCCTTGCCTAAGTGTTTTGTAAGTGGAAAGGAAATGCATATTTTAAGCAAGATGTCAGAAATTAGCCTATAGGGCCTGCCAGCCACAAGCATGTACTCTTTCACATATATTTAATAAATGTACCTGATTTCATGTGACTTGTGTTGGAGGGCAGATTGATATCTCCAAAGACACAGACAAACAGGTGTGTGCCACATATAAAGAGCTATTGCTCCATTTCAGAGCAGGTTTTCTTTGAGTGCAGATTGGCCTATATAGCAACTTGGGCTGGTCCTGTCTTGTTTGCTTGTTCAGAAGGATAACAAATTGACAAAACAACTATAAACACTCCCCCCCCCCCCACATTGTGATTCATACCCACTTGTTTACTGATTGCTGAGGCACTTGCGTGTGTGGTCTATATTAAACATGGGAAGCCAGGGTTAGTCACTTTATTTAAGGGTATAAAGAAGAGACAGCACACAAGATGCAACACCACTCATTTGCTTGCACAAAGCTACTTGCTCCAGCTGGTTTCAATTTCTTTCATCATGCTTTCCTCCGGCCTCTTTTATCAAGAGAACAAATTAATACACATCTCTTTTAGAAGCTGACGTTACCAGTGACTAAAGGTCCCCATGACACCTGTTCTTCCCAAGGCTGGTGACTGAGTCATAATGACACAGCATTTTCCCCCTAGAACCATCATCTGCTCTGAAGCATTGTTTTGGCTTAGCAAAAATCAATTCTTGTACTCACTGACCTCTTTCAAGACTGTTACCTAGGTACACATGCTAGTGAATAAGCCCCACTGAACAAGTAGGATTTCCTTCAGCAGGGACATACATGGGATGCATCTGCATTTATTCTGCTATGAGAGAGAACCAAGCAAGTCTGTAATGTTCCTGCATCAGCACTTAAGAGGCTGAGCTGCCTTCCTTACCCATTCAGGGCTGCCCCCAATAAGCAGCTAGTCTTGTGACTTGCCCTCTCTCTCTTGATCATGAATTGCCTGACCCAGCATTCATTTCCAAAAAGAAATGGTCTCAGACTAGATTTCCAAATTAACAGCAGCATCTTTTCATCTTTGATGTGTCAAGAGTCTTGCTCCCACAACAGATCCTCAAACCAGTGTGAGCTAGTCATTCACTGGTCATCCACGTGGGCTGGTCATTTAACCTAGTGAAGCTTCTGGTAGGCCTTAAATTCTTAAAATTAATTCTAATTAAAAGCCTGTGAGAACAGGTGAGTTTTGAGGGTCTTCTTGAAAACAGAGAAGGATATGCTCTTTTTTCAGCAGGGAGCATATTCCAAAGCCCTGGGGTAGCCACAGAGAAAGCTCAGCCCTGGGTTGCTACCAAAGGAGCTGGTGGGAACCCAAACCAGACCTCTCCAGAAGATCATAAACCATCTCTCGGGTCCCAAACCTCCACAGTCAGTAAGGTAAAAAGGTAAAGTGTGCCGTCGAGTTGGTGTCAACTCCTGGTGACCACAGAGCCCTGTGATTGTCTTTGGTAGAATACAGGAGGAGTGTAACATTGCCATCTCCCACACAGTATGAGATGATGCCTTTCAGCATATTCCTATATCGCTGCTGCCCGATATAGCTTTTCTCTATAGTCTGGGAAACATCCCAGTGAGGATTTGAACTGGCAACTTCTAGCTTGCTAGTCAAGTTATTTCCCCACTATGCTATTAGGTGGCTCCAGAGTCAGTAACTCTGCCTTATTTTGATTCAGCTTCAGTTTGTTATCCCTCATCCAGCCCATTACTGCCTCCAGGCAGGCATTTAGAGAAGATATGCCATTTCCTGATGAGGTTGACATGGAGAAATAGATCTGGGTGTCATCAGCATATTGATAACACCCAGCACCAGACCTCCTGATAATATAAGAACATAAGAACATAAGAACAGCCCTGCTGGATCAGGCCCAAGGCCCATCTAGTCCAGCATCCTGTTTCGCACAGTGGCCCACCTTTCGCACTGTGGCCCACCAGATGCCGCTGGAAGCCACAGACAGGAGTTGAGGGCATGCCCTCTCTCCTGCCATTACTCCCCTGCAACTGGTACTCAGAGGCATCCTGCCTTTGAGGCTGGAGGTGGCCCACAGCCCTCCGACTAGTAGCCATTGATAGACCTCTCCTCCATGAAGTCATCCAAACCCCTCTTAAAGCCATCCAGGTTGTTGGCTGTCACCACATCCTGTGGCAGAGAGTTCCACAAGTGGATCACATGTTGTGTGAAAAAGTACTTCCGTTTGTTGGTCCTAGAGGAGAGCTGGTCTTGTGGTAGCAAGCATGACTTGTCCCCATAGCTAAGCAGGGTCTGCCCTGGTTGCATCTGAATGGGAGACTTGATGTGTGAGCACTGCAAGATATTCCCCTCAGGGGATGGAGCTGCTCTGGGAAGAGCAGAAGGTTTCAGGTTCCATCCCTGGCCTCTCCAAGATAGGGCTAAGAGATTCCTGCCTGCAACCTTGGAGAAGCCGCTGCCAGTCTGTGAAGACAGTACTGAGCTAGATAGACCAATGGTCTGACTCAGTATATGGCAGTTTCCTATGTTCCTATGTTCCTAGACCTCCTGGCAATCAATTTCATGGAGTGACCCCTGGTTCTAGTGTTGGGTGAGAGGGAAAATAATTTCTCTCTCTCCACTTTCTCCACACCATGCATGATTTTATAGACCTCGGTCATGTCTCCCCGCAGTCGTCTTTTTTCTAAACTAAAAAGCCCCAGGTGTTGTAGTCTTGCCTCATAAGAAAGGTGCTCTAGGCCGCTGATCATCTTGGTAGCCCTTTTCTGTACCTTCTCCAGTTCAACAATGTCATTTTTAGGATGTGGTGACCAGAATTCTACACAGTACTCCAAGTGTGGTCGCACCATAGTTTTGTATAAGGGCATTATAATGTTAGCTGTTTTATTTTCAATCCCCTTCCTAATCATCCCTAGCATGGAATTGGCTTTTTTAACAGCTGCTGCACATTGAGTCGACACTTTCAACGAGCTGTCCACCACGACCCCAAGATCCCTCTCCTGGTCCATCACCGACAGCTCGGATCCCATCAGCGTATACCTGAAGTTGGGTTTTTTTGTCCCACTGTGCATCACTTTACACTTGCCAACACTGAACCACATTTGCAATTTTGTCGCCCACTCCCCCAGTTTGGAGAGATCCTTTTGGAGCTGCTCACAATCCGTTTTGGATTTCACTACCTGGAAGAGTTTGATATCATCTGCAAATTTGGCCACATCGCTGCTTACCCCTGCTTCTAGATCATTTATGAATAAATTAAAAAGCACCGGTCCCAGTACAGATCCCTGGGGGACCCCACTTCTTACTTCCCTCCATTGTGAAAACTCTCCATTTATACCTACCCTCTGTTTCCTGTCTTTCAACCAGTTAGCAATCCACACATGTACTTGTCCCCTTATTCCATGACCACTAAGTTTCCTCAGGAGTCTTTGATGAGGAACTTTGTCAAAAGCTTTTTGGAAATCCAGGGATACTCTGTCAACTGGATCACCTTGATCCACACACTTGTTGACACTCTCAACGAACTGCAGAAGATTGGTGAGCCAAGATTTGCTGGTTCTCTCCCAGCAGGGCCTGTTGTTCTATGTCCTTTACAATTGTATCTTTGAGGATGCTGTCCATCAATTTGCCTGGAATGGATGTTAAGCTAAAAGTCCTGTAATTTCCCGGATTGCCCCTGGATCCCTTTTTTCAAATCAGTGTCACATTTGCTACTCTCCAGTCCTCTGGTACAGAGCCCAATTTCAGGGATACGTTAAATATTTTAGCAAGGAGGTCGGCAATTTCACATTTGAGTTCTTTGAGGACTCTTGGATGGATGCCATCTGGCTCTGGTGATTTGCTAGTTTTCAGTTTTTCCAGACAGTTTAGAACATCATCTCTTGTCACTTCTATCTGACTCAGTTCTTTAGCCTCCATACCCCAAAAGCCTGGTTCAGGAACAGGTATATGCTCAATATCCTCTGCCGTGAAGACGGACGCAAATAACTCATTTAGCTTGTCTGAAACCTCCATATCCTCCTTAATAATCACTTTCACTCCCTCATTGTCTAATGTTCCAACCACCTCCCTGGCAGGTTTCCTGCTTCTGATGTATTTAAAGAAGTTTTTGTTATTCTCCTTGATGCTTTTAGCTAAATCTTCCTCAAACTCTCTTTTTGCCTCCCTTATTGTCACCTTGCATTTCTTTTGCCACAGTTTGTGTTAGGGTTGCGCATTCTGTATTTTTTCTGTTTTGATTTTTACCAAATCCGAATCAACCCCATTTTGTATTTTGTCCGAAATTAAGCCTTCCGAATCACCCCAGTTTTGTTTTGTATCCAAATTATTCCAAATCTGAATCCGAATTAATTCAGATTAAAAAATGAGTCACATGGTCAAAGTGGTGGGTTGGGGTTATAGTGCCCAGTGAGTGGAAGCTATCACAATAATTTCAAAGGAATTGGGCAAACTGCTGATTTTTGTTGAACTTTTGAAGTTTGTGCATACTTCAGATTTCCCCCATAGGGTATGATGGAGGTTTCAGGAAGCGTATAGCTTTACGCATGAGGGTGGGGGAGGGGTGGCTCAGAGTGGAGTGTGGTTGGTGGTAGTGCCCAGTTGGTACATGAAGCCAACACAATTTTTTCAGAGGAATTTGGCAAAGGGCTGATTTTTAAAGAATTAATGAAGTTACGCGTCTTTCAGATTTTCCTCATAAGGTATAATGGAGGTTCCTGCAGTCCCATAACTCCACTTGAGGGGCACTGGGGTGGCCCAGAACAAGTGGCGGTGTAGTGCACATAGGGTGCCAACCACCCACATGAGTTGCCAACCCATGAAGTACAGGGTTTTGTTGTTCTAGAGGTGTTCTGAGAGTAGATTCTCTAGTAGCATATGAGAGTAGATTCATGGTTTTTCATTCAAAATCTCATTTGCTACCAGAGACTCTAAACTCAACACCTCAGAAACAACAAAGCCCAGTACCCCAATGGGTTAGCAATCCAGGGGGGTGGTTGGCACCCTCTGTGCATGACACCACCACTCGCTTCGGGCCGTCCCAGTACCCCCCAGGTGGAGTTAAGGGGCTGCTGAAACCTCCATTATTCTCTATGGGGAAAAATCTTAAAGATGCATAAACCTCAAATATTCCTAAGAAATCAGCCCTTTGCCCTATTTGGAATCTGGGTGCACCACCCTTGGGGCACTGCCACCCAACCCACTATTTTGCCCCTCAAGCCCCACATAAACAAGTTGAAAGAGTGAAGAGAATGATGAATTTGGAAACAAAAATCTGTGTTTTTTAATTCTTGATTTTGTTTTGGTTACAAAACCTCCGAAATTGCCATTTTCAGGCTCAAAACGTTTTGTACCTGAATCGAAATGCACAAGCCTAGTTTGTGTTCCTTTCTGTTCTCTTCATTTGGACAGGCCTTCCAATTTCGGAAGGAAGTCTTCTTCCCTTTTATGGCTTCCTCGACATTACCTGTTATCCATGCTGTTATCCATGTTGTTATCCATGCTGTTATCCATGCTGGCATCCTCCTGGACTTACTGGACTTAGAGCCCAGTGGTTTTCTTTTGGTAGAATACAAGAGGGGTTTACCATTGCCTCCTCCCACGCAGTACGAGATGACGCCTTTCAGCATCTTCCTATATCGCTGCTGCCCTATATAGTACTAGCGAGGATTCAAACCAATATAGTACCAGCGGGGATTTGAACCGGCAACCTTCTTCTTGTTAGTCAAGCATTCGCCCACTGTGCCATTAGGTGGCACCTGATAATATAATTACCAGATGAGATAAGCCAAGTTGGACAAGGGTCAAGAGAACAGGCTGTAGGATGCACAGTCCGGAGCAGTTTGTCCACTTATTCAGGAGTCACAGATTGAAAATGATCCAATCTAATCCCATAAGAGAAGTTGCCAGACACGTTCACAGTAACTGTGAAATCCAGCTCAACCCAAATCTGAAAGGTTGTATTCACAAAAAAGTCATTAAAAACGTCACAGCGAGTGATTGATGGTCTCAAGTTTAAATTCAAGGGGGACGGGTACATACTAGCCCCTTCACAACCCTAGACAGCTCAATTGGACGTTAATTTGTGGAAGCAACACAGGCAGAAAAGAACCACTTCTTTGCTGCCTGCACTGCCAGAGCATAGATCATCAGATGTGCTCTGTGTTGTGCCCAATCAGACTCATGCCGAGTCTTCCTCCACTTGCACTCTAGTCATCTACCTCGCTGCTTCAGTTCCTGTAGTTCATTTGAATACCACGGGGCATATAAAACATGTTGTTTTTGTAAATATTGTTTAAAACATAAAGACATGGCTTGATCCTGGTTTGTTTTCATGAACCATAATTGGATCAAACCCCAGTTCCCTGAGTTCAGACATAATGGGAAATTGTGAATAGTTCAGTAGTGAAGGTGGAAGCTTCCTCTTTCTCTCCTGAAGTCTCATTCATGATTGTTCAGGATTGTTTAAAACATAAAACAAAGGCTATTGTGGCCAGGGATGATGGGAATTGTAGTCCATCCATATCTGGGAACCCAAAGTTGAGAATTCCTGATAGGGGAGTAACAAGACAAGATGCATCTCCACTTCCTATCCCAAGATTGGGGGCCCTGGGACAAGATGGGACCTTGCCCCCTTGCCTTCTTCTCCTCCCCCACCAGTCCCCATGTCTTCTCTGCAAAACAGGAATGTGCTCAAACCGAGGTCTGTACACTGGTTTGGCACCTCAGGGAGGGGAGCAGAGAGTGGGATCTTTAAGAGGAGAGCAGGTCCTTACCTGCTTTCCACCACCACATGTAGCTTCTTACTGCGACAGTGCTGTCCTCAAGAACCCACACACGGTGCCGGCATGCACATGGAGTCCATGCATGTGCGGATGCCATGTGCATTCCAGTACCACACTCCATCCCTCCAGTGGCCATTGCTGGTGATTTTTATCTTTCTTTTATAGATTGTGAGCCCTTTAAGGACAAGGAGCCATTTTTAAAAATTTATTTATCTCTATGTAAACTACTTTGGGAACTTTTGTTGAAAAGTGGTAAATAAATATTTGTATTCAGGTAATGAGGGTAGGATTCAAACAGAATCATAAAAGGACCCTAAGCTCTAACTGAGGATATTTTCAGCTCTGTCTCAACTTCAAGAGGGCAGGCGGGAGGAGTTTCAGGCAGCATTCCTATCTCTTCCTCCTCTCCTTGTGACTGGCTGGTGCTCAGTGACATTCCTTTGCTATTGAGCCTGTCAGTCAAACTGGTGGAGGGTGGGCTGAACCTGAGTACTAACTTGCCAGTCAGGAAGCGATCAGGGAGGGATGCTGCCTGACACTCTTCCACTCCCCTCTTGAAGAAGTTTCACTTGAAGCAGAGATGAGGCCTCTTATCAGGAGCCAACACCACACCATGCCAAGGAGTTGGGGGAGACAGGAGGGGAAGAATGAAAAGCCAGCTGTCACCCAGTCAGCAGGCGCTACCTCCCTCAGGGCCCCAGGGAGATTTGTCCCAGTTTGTTCCATCATAGCTATGTCTCTGACCCCTTGTTTAGATGATCTGAACTGGGCTGCTTATTGGCTTCCATGTTCTGATTGGCTCCACCAGGGAAGGATGATGGGTGAGTGGCTCACTGCAACACCAATCAAAGGAAGTTTAATCTGGCTATTTTTTTCCTGTTACTCCATCCCAGTTTTTCAGGCCAGGGATCCACCTTTAATCCCATCCTTAAACATGGGGCCCATTTTTAATGGTTTTTAACTATTTCCCCCTCTTTCTTCTATTCTCTCTTTTCCTTCCCTCTTCTCTTCTACTCATCCCCCACACAATTGCCTCTTCCATGTCTTTCTCTTTGAAATCTAAAGGACAAACATGATGATGTCACTGCTGGTATTATGCATCTTTTATTGGAGCATAACCTAATTGTTTGGATTTTGTTCCTCTAGTTGATGACTAATGCTATAAAGAACTCTGAGCTGATGGGAAGTTGCATCCTTCTTACAGCCATGCAACAAGTCAATCCTTCTCAGCTCATGACTCATCAAGCCAAATGCAGCTCAGCCATCATATATGGTGGCCTCTTAGGGACTTGATAAGCCTACTGGTCTTGCTTGCTGTCCAAGAATGCAAAACTGGAGTGTCAAGCACCCGAGAGACCACAATACATTGCTGGTTGGTTGGATACAGCTTGTAGGATGACAGGTTATGTATGCCTGCTATAGAGACAGATGTCTGCTTAAGGGGGAAATGACTGAAATAACTCACTCCTGGCCATCCTCTATGTATCTGGAGTGTGACTAACATGTTTACTCAGAAATTAGCCCCATGGAATTAAATGGTCCTTAACTCTTAACTAATTATGCAAAGGATTTCAGCTAGAGATGTGCATGAAACAGATTTTGTATTTTGTTTCAAGCTCGCACTAAAATGCAGATGGCCAATTTTTTTTATTATTATTTTGGTCAAAACAGCAGTCAACAGCCTGGTTGTTTTGATGAAACAAAACTTGAAATGTTTCAAGTGTTTTAGCCATAGGGAACAATGGGGAAACTCAAAAGACCCCATTGTTCCCCACGGGTAGCTCCTAGAGACACCAAAGTGGGTTGGGTGGTAGGGCATGATGGATGCGACCAGAGGCGTAACTGGGGGAAACGGCGCCCAGGGCAAGCTCTGCCTCTGAAATTGCACCCCCTGCCCCCCCTAACCCTATACCTGCGCCCTGGCCGCCGACGGAGTTGTCTTGTGCCCCCTGGGATGGCTTGTGGGGAGTGTGAGCGCGGCGGTGGCGGGCGGCGGCGCGGCGGATCGCCCAGTACAGAGCGACGCCGAGGCCTGCCATCTGGCCTGGCGTTGCTTCTCAACTGCGAGGCGCGCCTGCACAGTTGGGAAGCGACGCCGGGCCAGACGGCAGGCCTCGACGTCGCTCTGTACTCGGCTCGGTGATCCGCCGCGCCACCACACGCCACCGCCGCGCTCACTCCCGGGCCATCCCGGGAGGGACTTGCATGCGGGTCCTCCCCTTCACCTCCGAGGGTGGCGCCTGGAGAGAGGAGAAAGAAACATTGGTAGACTTACCGTGAAGGGTTCTTTTTCAGGTATGGGGAGGGCATCCGTCACGTGAGGGTTTGTCAGGCTCCGCATGCTCCGAGACAGGGCCAATCAGAAAAGAGCAAGTCCTCTACCCCCTCAGCAACTCCCTTAGAGACCCAGTTCTGGTCGTGTAGTGCGGAGAAACTGAGGAGGACACATAACTTGTTGCAAACAATAGGAAGAATGGAAAAGGAAAAGTCATAATGGCCCAAGAAAGAAGTTGGCAGGACACGGAGGTAGAAGTAAGTGGACAGGAAACTAAACACCCTAGGAGTTGCACCGCCACCCAGAGTCCCTCTCCCACATCCGCGGGAGGGCCGGATGCCCTCCCCATACCTGAAAAAGAACCCTTCACGGTAAGTCTACCAATGTTTCTTTTTCCAGGTTATGGGGAGGGCATCCGTCACGTGAGGGACATACCCAAGCCAATAAACGGGAGGGCAGCGGATGTCTAAACCACCTTTTGCAGGACTGTACGCCCCACAGCTGCCTGAGACTCATAAAACGATGGAATCTTGTAATGCCTAAGGAAGGGTGAGAGAGAAGACCAAGTAGCTGCTTTACAAATCTCCTCAATAGGCACGTTAGCTGAGAAAGCCGCAGAAGTAGAAGCACTCCTGGTAGAATGGGCAGTGATACCTGGAGGCACTGGCAAACTCAGAGACTCATATGCCAGGGAAATGGTAGCTTTAATCCACCTGGCTAAGGTGACTTTAGACACCTTAAGACCCAAACTAGTAGGATAAAAGGACACGAAAAGTGAGTCAGATCTGCGCCAATCCTTGGTGCGTCTAATATAGATACGAAGGGCCCTACGGACATCTAGGGTATGCCAGACCTTCTCCTTAGGATGCTGAGGGTCCGGACAAAAGGAGGGAAGGACAATCGCCTGAGACCTATGGAACACGGAGTTAACTTTAGGAATGAAGGTGGGGTCCAACTTCATGATCACGGAATCTTCCTGGAATATACAGAGCTCATCCCTAACAGAGAGAGCCGCCAGTTCTGAAACGCGCCTAGTAGAAGTGATAGCAACAAGAAAAAGCACCTTAAAAGAAAGTAATTTAACGGAGACAGACCGAAGGGGCTCGAAAGGAGCCCGAGTTAAAGCATTCAAAACCTTATTTAAATCCCAAGAAGTAAAACGCTGAACTGGAGGGGGACCCAAATTTTTAGCACCCCGAAGGAACCTATGAATGTCCGGGTGAAGGCCCCGAGACCCTGGGACCGAGATGTCCAATACGGAGGACAGGGCAGATATTTGGCGCCTGAGGGTACTGTGTCGCAATCCTTTTTCAACACCCTTCTGCAAGAATTCTAAAACTTCTGGAACACCTGCTTGCAAAGGAACAATGTTAAGGGACCTAGCCCAGGAACAGAACGTAGACCAAGTGATCTGGTAGATACGTGATGTGGATTCCCGCCTGGAGGCCAGGATAGTGTCTTGGACATGTTTTGAATAACCTTTCTTGTCTAGACTTTGCCGCTCAGCCTCCATGCGTGTAATTGCAACCACTCTGGCTCCGGGTGACATACAGGCCCTTGCTGTAGGAGGTCCACTCTGAGAGGAAGGGGAAACGGAGGCCGGATCGACAGATGTAGTAAGTCCGAAAACCAGGGCCTCCGTGGCCAAAAGGGAGCCACCAGAATGACGTCTGCCTGCTCGGATCTGAGTTTCCTGATAGTGGAACCCAGAATAGGAAGAGGAGGAAACGCATACAGCAGGCCCGGGGGCCAACTGGCCACTAGAGCATCTATTTGTTCCGCTTGTTGACACTGGTGTCTTGAAAAGAACCTGGGAACCTTGCGATTGAGACGAGAGGCAAACAGGTCCACCAAGGGAAGGCCCCATTTCTTCGTTATCAACTCGAACACCTCCGGGTGGAGAGCCCATTCTGCTTGGTCCAGAGATTGTCGACTTAGCCAGTCCGCCTGTACATTGGAAACCCCCGAAAGGTGTTCTGCTGAAATTGATTGTAGATGCTGTTCCGCCCATAGAAAACAGAGGTTCGATTCCTTCATTAGAGATCTCGAGCGCGTGCCTCCCTGGTGGTTTATATGCGCTTTTGCAGTGACATTGTCCGTGCGGACAAGGACGTGCCGATTCCTCAGAAGGTGTTGGAAACTCTGCAGCGCCAGCCTGATAGCTTTCAACTCCAACCAATTTATGTTGTGAGTCAGATCGCTCTGTTCCCAAACGCCTTGTGCATGAAGATGGAGACAGTGAGCACCCCAGCCGAAGAGACTCGCGTCCGTGGTGACCACAACCTTCTCCGGTGTTTGTAGAGAGACTCCCCGCTCCGTGGCCGGGGACACCCACCACAGAAGTGATCTCCTTACCGCGGGGGAAATCTTGATCCATAGGGGACGCTTTTCCATAATAGAGTCTTGATGCGGGAGCAGGAGCCACTGCAGGGGCCTGGAATGCCATCTGGCCCACGGTACGCAATCCAGGCAGGATATCATTAAGCCCAGGATGTGCGCTAAATGAGAGAGGGAGACCTTCTTCCTGTAGAGACAAGGTGAGATGGCAGCGCGCATTTTCTCCAGACGTTCCTTGGGAAGACTTACCGTGGCCGAGGCAGTGTTGAAAAGCACTCCTAGGTGGGTTAGAACCTGGGAGGGATTTAGATGACTCTTGGCCTTGTTTATGATGAAACCGTGTTGTTCTAACAACTGGACCGAACGCATCACATCCCTCCTCGCCTGGGGGGCGGACGCCGATCGAATCATCACATCGTCCAGGTAAGGGTAAGAATGGATGCCCTCTTGCCGGATCCTTGCGATGACAGCCACCATTAATTTCGTGAAAACTCGTGGGGCCGAGGTCAGGCCGAATGGAAGCGCCCTGTACTGGTAGAACTTGCGGTTGTAAGCAAATCGGAGGAACCGTCGAGAAAGAGGGTGAATGGGAACATGCAAGTATGCCTCTGACAAGTCGAGAGATGCCAGCCAGTCCCCGGGGAGGACAGAGGTCTTGATCGATCTGAACGATTCCATCCGGAAGGTTCTTTTCCAAACGAAACGATTTAAGCGCTTCAAGTCCAGGATCGCGCGCCAGGAATCGTCCTTTTTGGGGACCAGGAACAGACGTGAGAACACACCCTCGGGATTCTCTGACACAGGAATGACCTCTATGGCCTGAATCTCTAGCAGGTGGCATATGGCAACCTCCATCAACTCCCTCTTCGCTGCACAAGTGGGCAGAGGAGTCTCGAAGAAGAAATCGGGGGGAGTTGCCCAGAAACCTATGAGGTACCCCTGAGCAACAGTTTGTCTTACCCAGCGATCTGAAGTGGATGCGAACCAGGTCCGGGCAAAGCAACCCAGCCTTCCACCCACGGGCGGAGAGTCATTGCTTACGGTTGTGTTTTGACTGGTTGGAAGGGAATCCACCAGTTCTGCCTCTTCCAGATCCTCTATTCCTGAAGGACCAGGACTGTCGCCCGTTGGATCTGTTCTGACTGCCACGGAACTCACGGTCTCTGAATCCATCTCGGAAACCTGGGGAGTTAAATCGAGTAAACGATCGGTAAGGGCGAAAGGAACTTTGAAAACCTTGTCCACCCCCTCGAAAGGACCGTCTACTGTCCGAACGACCACCAGGCATAGCCTTTTTCTTGTCTTGGGTTTCCACCAATACAGGTTCTAGAGATTCCCCAAAAAGCTTAGCTCCCTTGAAGGGAGTGGCCCCCAAGGAGGCCTTAGACTTTGCGTCAACTCTCCAATGCTTTAACCAAAGTCCCCTTCTTACAGCCACATTGGCAGCCATAGACCTGGAGGCATGCTGAAGGCAGTCTAAACTAGAGTCAGCCATAAGGGCGGAAGCTCGGGCAATCTTGTTCAGACCTTGCCGCAATTTGAGGTTCTCCGGGGGAACTAGGCTGGCCAATTCCTTAGTCCACAAAATTGTGGCCCTGGCGAAGATGGAGTTCGTCGCCGCCGCCCGGATCACCGTAGCCGAGGCATCGTGGACTTTGCGTAGTAGGTGGTCAGTTTTCTTTTCCTCAGGAGACTTCAGGAACTCTTCCCCTTCTCTATTCACCAAGGATCCAGACACCAATTGGGCCACGGGAGCATCTACAACGGGAAAGGCTAACATGGCCATAACATCAGAAGGTAGAGTATACAGTTTCTTAGGGTATTGAAAAACTGGTTTAGATGAAACAGGGGTGGCCCATTCAGCTAACATAACATCCCTGAACAGGGTGGGGAAGGGCACAGTAGCAGGAGCAGAGGACGTGGATGGAAATACATCCTGGTCCAGCCCAGGGATGGGTGGTACGTCCCCTTCCTTAGAGACATCCTTAATTGCTCTCTTAGCTTTGGCAAGCAGTATCTCAAACTCTGACGTGGAAAACAGCCTGGTTGTAGTAGGTTTTGCAGAGGGTGTATGCTCATCAGAGAGCTCCCCCTCCTCCTTTTCTGAGGAAGAAGATTCACCTGGGAGACCCGGGTTAGGTGCTTGTGGCAGAATATCAGAATGCGCAGGGAGTGCAAATGGAACCTGGGAGGTCTGAACAGAAGGAACTCCAGAAGGGACAGTAAGTGGAAGTGAACTAGGGTTGTGAGACCTATTATGTACAGTAGGAGCACACTCCTCCCTAATGCATTGCCTTTTGTGTCTGGGACGGAACTCTGCAGAAGAACAGGACTCAGCTTGGTCCCTTCCAAGGCGTTTCTTGTTATAGCGTCTAGCAAACCAGACCCTCTCCCCAAGTGGAACTTGGTGTCTAGAAGGGCTAGAATCTGGGGAAGACGAAAAAGAGGGCCTCCGAGGCCTGCGGCTATGGCCTGCACTAGGAGCCACTGTAGTGGTAGTAGGGGCAGCACCCTGCAAGGGCCCCCCTGAACCCCCAGAAGATGGTAACTGGCCCAACAGAGGAGAAACCACTGCCATGCATTGAGTTTTTATGAAATTGCCCAGCCATTGTAATTCCTTAGGCGATAATTGTTCCCCGTTAGGGCCCATTATACTTGCCGCCTCCGTTGCTGTCCCTGCAGCCATAACGAGTCCCGGTGCTTGAAGACACCCCGCGGGGGGAGCAATAGCCAAAGGAGGGGCTGGTAAACCCACTAGGGCAGGAGAGTCTGCTGCAGTTGCTAAAGCAGCCACAGAAGGCGCCGATTCAAGGCTCTCCAAAGCTCCCCCGATGACGCCGCTGTTTATGGCGGGAAGGGAGGGAAAAGGCTGTTTGGGCTGCTGCGACCTAACCGCTTGCAGCTGCAAGCGTTCACTCAAAGGTGCAGTGTTTGCCTCCTGTTTTTTCTTTTTCTTCCTTGGCTTAGAGTCATCCTTAAGGTGTTTTGTCTTTTTGAGGGCTTTAGAGCCCGACTTGGTAGCTGCAGCCGATTGTGAACTCTCCTCTCTCTCTCCCGGCTGCATAACTGCAGTGGGGAGGGGCTCTGAACTAGTCGTCTCAGCCCTTACACAACTCTCCGGCATTTTCCCGCTCAGGGACGCACCCGGGGCCGAAGCTCCCTTAAAAGTTGCATCCACCGGGACAGAGGCTCCCAAAAACACCTCCTTAATGCCCCGCGGGGCTGGAATAGAGGTATCCGACAAGGGACCTTCAGATAGGGAGCCCTTGAGCATATCGCCCGTGTGCGAAAGCTCCATAGATCACAGTCAGCAATAGAAGAATTCAAATGCAAAGTGACGAAAAACAAAACAAAACCGGAGACAAAGGGAACTGTTAGAAGACTCGGAGGGGGGGGAGGAGGAACGGCTGACGAAATACAACAAGCAGGCAGAGAAAGAACAATACACCAAGGAGAGACACGAGGCAAAGGAATACACCGAAGAAACGAGCAACTCCTCTCCCCCCCTTGCACACAGAGAATATAAAGACAATAGAAAAGGGTAGCTATCTCACAGAAGCACGACTGTTCTCGGAGCTAGACAGGACCAGAACTGGGTCTCTAAGGGAGTTGCTGAGGGGGTAGAGGACTTGCTCTTTTCTGATTGGCCCTGTCTCGGAGCATGCGGAGCCTGACAAACCCTCACGTGACGGATGCCCTCCCCATAACCTGGAAAAGGAACAGGCGCGGCCTCCGTCTTGGAACTGCAGCTTGCTGACTGGTGTGGGGAGAAGCCATCATGGCGCGCCCGCTGCCGCCTGCCCTTGGATGGCTCTGGTAGCAGCCGGGCTGCTCTCTCCCACCCACAGGGGACTCTGCCACCCACAGCGCTCCTCGTCGTCCACACTGCCGTCGTCTTCTCGCTCCCCGCGGCCGCCTCCTCCGCTGGGCGCCATGGCTGAGCAGGCGATCCGCTGCCGCCCGCCGCCGCCGCGCTCACACTCCCCACAAGCCATCCCAGGGGGCACAAGACGACTCTGTCGTCCTGAAATTTTTTTTTTTGTGGGGAAGGGGGGATCGGGGGGGTCATGGCACTTTTTGGTCCCCCCCCCATGTGGTCCACCAGAGTGGTGCCCAGGGCATGTGCCCTGCCTGCCCCCCCTATAGTTACGCATCTGGATGCGACCTACCACCCAACCCACAAAAGAAATGGGCAAGAAGGCAATTTTAAACAATTTTTTAAGAAGCAGGGAGATCACAAGCCAATTCGAAATCAGTGCCAGAACACCAATCAGCAACGGAAAAAGAGTGCCTCTAAATTGGCACTCAAAACACTGAAATGTTTTGAATCGAAATGGGGTTGTTTTGTTCCAAGCTTAAAACAGGCTCTTTATTTAAAGGCTGTTTTGTTTCTGGCTCAAAACACTTGAAATGGCCCATTTTGACTCAAAATGTTTTGCACATCCCTAATTTCAGTTTAATATGCATATAGTCTAATCCATTGGTTTTGTTCCAATGGATGAACCATGCGAAAAGGGATGTCTTTCTGAGCTAAAGGTTACCTTCTGTTAGGTCTCAAAATAAAATTATTGTAATGATTTCAAATTGAAATTAAAATTTCAAATTCAATAATATAGGTTTTGATTATGGGGAAAATGTGGCAAATGTATAACCATAGGCACAAATGGGGCAGAGCTTACTCTTGAACAGGAGTGGACAGGCCCATAAAGAAATAGGGAATTTCAAAGTAGCCAACTCAATGCCACTTGCTTTACCTAAGAAGACTAAAGCTGTACTTCCTTGAAAAAAGAATATATTTTCAAGCTAGGTTTTTTCTTGGGATGTTTTATTATTCCTTCTTTTGCTCTACCAGGTAGCAAGCATGACTTGTCCCCTTAGCTAAGCAGGGTCTGCCCCGGTTGCATTTGAATGGGAGACTATATGTGAGCACTGTAAGATATTCCATGTAGGTGATGGGGTTGCTCTGGGAAGAGCATCTAGGTCCCAATTTCCCTCCCTGGCATCTCCAAGATAGAGCTGAGAGAGATTCCTGCCCGCAACCTTGGAGATGCCACTGCCAGTCTGTGTAGACAATAATGAGCTAGATGAACCAGTGGTCTGACTTGGTAGAAGGCAGCTGCCTATGTTCCTTTGTTCCTAGCAATATGGAAGTCTACAGTCATCCATTACTCGTAAAGCCAGTATACAACCTAGAATATTTTCTTTTTCTGAGTCTAATTTTATCATGACATTAAAATTCAAGCACACAATATTTGAAATTGCTCAGATATTCAGATGGTGCAGTCTAACTATTTAAGTAATTTAACTTATGCAACAATACATTCAACTCATGAGTCAATGTAATAGTCCTCTGAAGTGTCATAGTTCAGCTGGATTGAAGCCATAGTTATGACTGTGAAAAGTTAGATATTTCTTCAAATCCTCTACTTTCTCCTATGTCAACATAAATAAACCATGTTGATTTGAGCAGTTAAAGCACACCCCATGTCTTCATACTAACTGAACCATGAAGAAGGGTGCATACAGAGAAGGGAATAGGATTGTGCCCACTGGTGCTGCCCTCGACTTCCACCTTCATCCTGTGGATGTATAACTTGTACACTCTGTACATGCACCCCAAACCTTTGAGTGCTCAGGTTCCTGACTGCCTGGAAAAACGCATGCATGTACAGTGGGATGTGTACAGCCCCAGAGGTTGGGGCACAGAGATCAGGTAAGGCTCAGGGGCCCAATACTTCTCACCCCAATTTCAGAACACACCGTTTTGAAGATCCCAGCAGAGCTAACATTGACTGGAAGGGGATTAAATCTTTCTTCCAGAACCTGCAATCAGTATATATACAGTATTAGATAGGAATATTAGATAGGAAATGACCTCAGAGTTTTGTATTTGTTTGTTTGTTTGATTGACTAATATACATGTGGCTTTTTTTGACCAACAACCTTTTAAAACTGCTGCCTACAAGCCTAAGCAGGAAGAAGCTGGATGCAAGTCTTCTGCTTGGGGTACCTTCTGTTCATAGAAATGGAATGGTAGTTGCCTAGATGGTGTATTAAATATTAAGTATTTACTAATACAGCAAAGAACTGTAGAATTATTAATGGATCACTGGGGAAACCAACCTCTGGAATTTTATTTTACCATCCTCAAGATAACATCAAGGACATTTTCAAATGATCTATCAGCCCTGTTCTGAATAAATCCTACAGAAGTGCCTTTTCCACGTGAATAAAGATGGAGATGTGTACTTATTGTGGACTGACAACTATCCAAAGGGGATATAGTCACAGCCAGTCACTGCCTGACTAGAGATTCATAAAATAACAATCTTTTAAAAAAATGCACAGAGACACATCCAGTGTGGTCCTCCAGAGCTTAGTTTAAGATTTCAAAGCCGCAGCTCTTTTTCTGGCCCAGCTGCACTCATTGAGAAGGAAAGGGCAGCTGCTGAGTTCCATCATCCTCATTGAATCCTCGCAAATCATTCATGGTAACAGAGGCCCACTTCAGACTTCATGCTGGCAGTGTGTTCTCCACCAAGCATACAAACTGTGTGTCAGCGCTGCACTACAGGCCACCAGAACTACATTCCAGCACCTTATAGATCAATGGCCAGTGTTACCAAGATGCTTCAGGAGCACTGGCTTGAAATTCAGAGTTCATGGCATTGTGCAAAAAGGGGCTGAAATCAAATCCTTTACCAACCAGGATCAAAGCCAAGGTATTTCCCTACAGGGAAAGGCAGGATTTGTTTATTGTTAAATTTATATACTGCCTTTCATCAAAACAATCCCAAGGCGGTTCACAGAAAAATTAAAACAAGTCTATAAAAATACACAATTAAAATATTAAGCTAAAATATAAAAACATGAATCTGACTAAAGATGTAAAATACAAGCATAAAATAACCATACAAAATACAATATACAAAGAAGCAGCAGTAGACACAATCATATAAAAGCCTGGGTAAAAAGCCAAGATTTCACACACTTTCTAAAAACTGTGATGGAGACTGAGGAGCGAATAGCCACCGGGAGACAATTCCAGAGTCTGGGGGCAGCAACAGAGAAGGCCCTGTCCCGACAGTCGAGCCTCCCTCATTGTTGGCACCCAGAGCAGAGTCCCCTCAGATTCACCCCTGCTAACTGGGCAAAACCCCTGCTAACTGGGCAAAGAGGCAACTTTTACCGTGGTGATTCTCTTTATTTAGCAGGGGGAGAGTAACTGGCCCTATCCACCCCCAGCACATAACCTCCAGTGACTGTTGCTGGTATCAGGGGCGTAGCAAGGTTGGAGTGGGCCCAGAGACAAGATTTTAAAATGGGCCCCCCCCCCAAAGTCCAGGGCCTCCGCACACCCCAGGCCCCCAAGGATTTAAGTCTGATATTCCAAAATAAGTATGCTGCCTGCAAATACATTTCACTGAATACACACACACACACACGTCACAATATATAGTGATATACATTGAGTACTATACATTTGTATTACTTTTAATGCCTAGAACACACTAGAAAGATGAATTATTAAAATGGGCCCCTCGCTGCAGATTAGCAAAGGAGACTTTCAACCATGCAGGGTGAGCCTCTGTTTGTTTTCTCAGAATTCTGAACAAATTCAGTCAAGTTTGATTGCAGGAGGTTTTTCACAGGAGGCTTTTAAAGCCCTTTAAGACACATCTCCTCTGGAATGGAGGTGCTGCATTCACATGTTGGCCAGATTTACCCTGAAGTCCCTGCAAGTTATTGGGGAGCAGTTCACACACAAGAAAAATAAAATAAAAGCACCACACATGCTTCACAGTTCTCACTCAGACCTTCTGGGTTGCAAAACAACTTGAACATAAGTGCATTTATAAATGAATGAATGAATAAATAAAATTAATAAAATACTGTTCCAGAAGTTTTTGCAATTTTCTTCCATGAAACAAGCCACTTATAGGACTTTTTAGATAGTTTTTTTTAAGTCAGCAAATTTTCCAAGCTGTTTCAAAATAAATATTCAGAGACTTCTCGGTCCCTCCCCCCCTCCCCCATATCCAAGCCCTATGGCAAGCAGATCCCTATATGGGGGGGGGGCGGGAAAGGTAACCACAAAAAGGAGTTCACACTCTACCTGGCAAATGCTGGTCTGGGTTAAGCAGTGCAGCAAGGGGTCTTCTGCTGCAGAGAACACTCTGGCTGCCTCCTCCTTCCTGGCTGGCTTGGGCCCTACTCGAGTTCAGGCTTCACTGCGGCCTACCGGAGGCTTCCGTGGAAGCCCCGCCCACCCACCGATCAGCTGAGAGGCGGGAGAAAAGGAGCTCTTGGCAGCTTGCCTGCTGCTTCGATTGAGGCCAGCAGAACAAGCAGGAGAGACGGCGAAGAGGGCAAGTGGCTGAGGGGCCTTGGGGCTGGGCAGGGGGCAATGGGGAGTCACATGAGGTGCCTCTGGGGTGCCCCTCCAGGCAGTGGGGCCCCCAGACAACTGTCTCCCCTTGCCCTACCATTGTTACGCGCCTGGCTGGTGTGTGTCTTGTGTTTCTTTTTAGAATGTGAGCCCTTTGGGGACAGGGAGCCATCTTATTTGTTATTTCTCTTTGTAAACCGCCCTGAGCCATTTTTGGAAGGGCGGTATAGAAATCGAATTATCATCATCATCATCATCATCATCATTATCATCATCATCATCATTATTATTATTATTATTCAGGATTCAAGATTCAGGAAGCTAGTGGTGTCAGGCTGGCAGATAGATGCAAGAGAGGAGCAACAGGCCTGGCAGGACATGTCAAAAGCTAATTGTTGCTTGGGCAAAAGGTTGAGATTATCTGGCCAGCAAAAGATGTATAAGGTTAAGGTTTTCAGGTCAGGGAGCACCAGTGGGCTGCCTGGAGGACTCTGAAGAGGATCATACCACCGACTGGAAAAGAGTGGGAAGCCAAGTAACCACGATCAAACAGATTTATCAGCTACTTAAGGGTATAAGACTGTTTTGGGGGGAAACTCAGATGTTATTACTATTACTCAGATGTTAAAGAAGCTGTGCAAGCGTATAGCATGTAAAACAGTGCCAGAAGTCCTGCCTTGACCCCGTCAGCCATATGCAGCAGTGCGCTACTCACAGTTAGAGTGGAATTTGTCTGTAGAGACAGACTCTGTAGCCGTGATGGCAGGTGCCTCCATGACAGGAGGCACGGGTTGGAGGCACTTCCTGATGACAGAAGCGCCTGCCACCACAGCTACATGGCATTCAGCTTTTCAGATGAATACCAATCTAACACTGAGCAACACACTGCCACATAAGAACAGCCTAAACTGTTCTAAACTGTCTGGAAAAACTGAAAACTAACAAATCTCCAGGGCCAGATGGCATCCATCCAAGAGTCCTCAAAGAACTCAAATGTGAAAATGCCAAGCTCCTTGCTAAAATATATAACTTATTCCTGCTATCAGCCTCTGTACCGGAGGACTGGAAAGTTCAAATGTGATACTGTTTTGAAAAAAGAGATCCAGGGGTGATCCGGGAAATTACAGGCCTGTTAGCTTAACATCCATTCCAGGCAAATTGATGGAAAGCATCCTCAAGGATGAAATTGTAAAGCACCTAGAAGAACAGGCCCTGCTGGGAGTGAGCCAGTATGGCTTCTGCAAAGGTAAATCTTGCCTCACCAACCTTTTGGACTTCTTTGAGGGTATCAACGGGTATGTGGATCAAGGTGATCCAGCTGACATAGTCTACCTGGACTTCCAAAAAGCTTTTGACAAAGCTCCTCATCAACGACTCCTGAGGAAACTTAGCAGTCATGGGATAAGGGGACAGGTACATGTGTGGATTGCTAACTGGCTGAAAGACAGAAAACAGAGGGTAGGTATAAATGGAGAGTTTTCACAATGGAGGGAAGTAAGAAGTGGGGTCCCCCAGGGACAGCCAACAACCTGGATGGCTTTGAGAAGGGTTTGGATACCTTCATGGAGGAGAGGTCTATCATCGGCTACTAGTCAGAGGGCTATAGGCCACCTCCAGCCTCAAAGGCAGGATGCCTCTGAGTACCAGTTGCAGGGGAGTAACAGCAGGGGAGAGGACACATCCCTGTGTGAAATGGGATGCTGGACTAGATGGGCCTTGGGCCTGATCTAGCAGGTTTCCTGCTTCTGATGTATTTAAAGAAGTTTTTGTTATTCCCTTTGATGCTTTTAGCTAAATGTTCCTCAAACTCTCATTTTGCCTCCTTTATTGTCACCTTGCCTTTCTTTTGCCAGAGTATATGTTCCTTTCTGTTCTTCTCATTTGGGCAGGCCTTCCAATTTTGGAAGGAATGGTTTCCTTGACGGTACCTGTTAGCCATGCTGACATCCTCCTGGACTTAGTGGTACTTTTCTTCCTTTTGGGTATACAATTTAACTGAGCTTCTAGTATTGTGGTTTTGAGTAAACTCCATACATTCTGGAGCGAAGTCACTCTCCTGATTTTCCCTTTCAGCTTTCTTTTCACCATATTCCTCATTTTGGAGAAGTTTCCTCTTCTGAAATTCAAAGTGTCTGTGTTAGGCTTCTTTGGTGATTCTCTCCCCACATGTATGCTGGTCCTGGTCCTGGGTGCCACTTGGGATTAAGTCCAAGGTCGCCTTCTCTCTGGTTGGTTCCAAGACCAACTCTTCTAGGCCACAGTCATTCAGCATATCTAGAAATGACAGGCAGGGTTGACGCAGAAGTCCCGTCCTCTTTTACATGCTGTCCCTTAGGAATAAGGTCTGAATTAGTACTCTAGTCACTCTGAGATTGTATTCCTCACCTCTTAGATAGCTGAGACATACTTGTTTTCTGAATTAATGTGGGAGATATATTTGGCTCCCATACCCCAAATGGGTACGTTTTGTACAAAAAGTACAAACATTTTGTACAAAAGTACAAACAACCAGTTATGAGGATCACACAATTAGTGCTTCCATGCCTGCTTGTTTTTTTCAACAGCAGCTGCAGGATGTCAGGAGAGATGATTTGGACTGGATCACAGCATGGAAGGAGGGGTTTTGAACCCTTTATCCCTGTCACAGTCCTGATCTGGATCACCAGTGGAAGATTTCCTATTTGGGGAAATAACTGCCACAGGGAGCCCAATCCAGACTGAGGTCCTGTAGCGGCAGAAGAGATAAAACATCTTCCGCCTCCTGTGACACATCCTTATCTGAATTGGGCACCATAGCTGCTGCGTACAATAGAAAAGGAAGCACGGGAATTGCTAACTACATGTTTATCATATTATGCGGATTGACCCTTTGTAATTACACATAACATTTGCATAGCAGCTGCTCAAACTGTTCCAAGCACTTCATACTAATTGTCCTATTGTGAACCTTATTACAACCCTGTAAGGTAAGCATTATTATCTTCATCTTGCAAATGAGACGGATTTACTTAAACCTGCCTCGTGAGTTCATGGCAGCCATGAGATCTCTCTTAGCCACTCTGTTGAATCTCTCCACCTCTATGCCGCACCAGCTCTTGGCTGTTGGAAGAACCCACACCTTTGTATTTTGCATTAGTCATGGAGGCAGACCCAGAGCAGTAGCTCATTCAGAGACTCAACAGGAAGCCTCCTCTGAGTAATTCTGCTGCTTCTCTGAACTGGAGTGATGGAAGGAGCATCGGGACATAGGAAGCTGTCTTATACCAAGTCAGATCATTAGTCCATCTAGTTCAGTATTGTCTACTCTGACTGGCCGCTCCTCTCCAGGGTTTCAGGCAGGAGTCTCTTCCAGCCATACCTGGAGATGCCACCAGGGAGTGAACCTGGGGCCACAGAGTTATACCTGCATAGGTTGTATAGAGGCATTAGGTGGCACACATGGAGGTCACGAGCAGGAGCAGTGCATGAGATCCCACTCCACCCACTCCATATACATTCATCATAATATATAGCTAAGCCTCAAGTCATGAGATGAAGCAGCTGAGCACATAATATGGTTCACAATGGCAACATTGCCTGATCTGTGAGTCAGATAATTCTCTGTTGCTGGCCTCGTAAACACTTCTGGTAGACTGTCTTCATGAATAATGTACTGAAGAGCGTCTCAGTGAGACTGGCATTGCAATTTCTGGAAAGAGCCATTACCTGAACTGGCAGCTCTTCCTCCTCGCACACTTGGGGGTGATTCCATGGCCCTGCTGTTTGGAAGGATGGTTTAATACAGGCTCTGCATCTGACTGACCTCAAATTCACTTGTTTATTGAAGAGGGAGCTTTTCGTTTCAAAAAGAATGTCACAAGATTGGGCTGGAAGTTTGTGTTATCAGTGTGAGAGAAGCCAGATATAATCGAGAATTCTACAGTTTGCACATATTAGGTAGCTGCTGCTATAAGGCATACACTTAGCCCCGTTCCCGCCCAAACGCTCTTCAGATGCTGTTTGCAACCACCATACACTGAGGAAGACCAAAAGTATATCATAATGCATATCAGCTGGAGTACATGCTCACCATCTGAGGCTGGTGCAACAAATGTGGCCACTTCTGCATAGAGCTGGCCTGGCCAGGCTTATGACCTAGTAACATGCCTTGACTATTTCAATGCACTGCACAATGTGCACATGCACATGGGACTGCCTTTGAAGACTTCTCAGGAACTTCATTAGGTTCAAAATTCAGCAGTTATGTTACCGATTGATACAAGCTATGTTTTTTGAAATTGCTCCACTGGCTTCCCTATGCATTTCCAGAGGCCATTCAAAGTACTGGTCCTCACCTATGCAGCCCTATATATCTTGGGACCAGGTTACCTCAAGGACCACCTTAAGATGGCGCTTCACATTGCTCATGAATGTCGCCTCAATGGCTGACATCCAGATTAATGATTTGCTTGTGCAATCATGCTATGTTAGTGCAACATTGTTGCACCCGCCACATGCACTGTCAGAAGCTGGCATTCCTGACTAGTCTTATGCTAGCACAAACATGTTTGTGTTTGTGCAACAAGGCGCTGAATCTCCTGTTTTGAAGGTTCTTCCTCAGGGAACCTTTGTGCAAGCGTGCAAGAGCACATCTTTGAACAACCCTGCAACTTGGTGCAGCTTTCTTGCACTAGTGCAACATTAGCTGTGCATCATTAGTCTAGATGTTGGCCAATATCAGAACAAAATAAAACTAAGATCATTATCACGGCTCTCAAAATCTTAGCAATAGAGAGACTAACAATTCAGAAGAAATTCAAGGCTACAGGAACAGAAAGGTTTTAACTGCCTGATGAAATGCTAGCGGTATGGGGAGCATACAGGATTCCTCAGGAAGAGAGTTCCAAGTTCTAGAATTATGGGAGAGGGAGACAATGTTCCCTGCCTCCTCACTGTTTATAATTTTGTAAATGCTATATAAACTATAAGACCCATCTATGGGTCTTATATGCAAAATGAAGTGTGCATTATAGGGGCCTGCATGCAAATCACAGCCCTACAGACCTCCAATATGGGACAGAATTGCTGTGGGGGAATGGGACTTTAACCTTTTGTCTGTGTCAGGAATCACCCCAGCTTGGTCCCCGCCCTGCTCCTGGGTCACCGCTGCTCGCTCACTCGCTGCAGAAATGCTCTTTGCCCCTTCTCTGCCCACCCAATATTTTGAGGTGGTGTCCAGTTCTTATAACTTTGGTAGAAGGAGAGACACCCTCCTTCCCTGGACCTTCCCCCGATGATAACAATTCACCAATCATATTGGAGAGAAAAGTTTCACAAGCTATGTCTTAAATTGGGCAGATTCTATTTATGATTGTGGAAGCAAATGAAAAGGAAAGACCCCAAAAGCCTTGTCTTGACCTGACCGTAACATGTATGTGCCAAAAGAGAATAAGAGGGGTGAGCTAAGGAGTGCAAAGGTCTTGGTAAGCAGTTTCTGCTCCATCAGTGGAAGATGGCAAGGAAACTGGAAAACATGTTTACCTTGGTTACACTTTCTGATACTGCTGTATAACCTATATGACTTGGACCAGTGGAGAATTCTATTCGTGAAAAGCATGCAGGATTGTGCTAAACTGCTGACAATACTGTATAAAGTGTATAAATGCTGTAGTCTGCATACTACCTTTGCCTTTGAGCCTTGCTGCCTCAAGACACACCTAAACGCTTGTGCTTAGAAAGCCAGTGGGGGCAGCTTGTAACTCTTTGGTCCTTCTCAGTTGAGAAGCTTTTAATAAAAGCCTGTCAAAGGTACCCAAAACAGAGTGTGAAGCTTGTTTTTTCCACAGGACGTTATGGAATTTAATGACTTATGATATGGTACCACCTCTCTGTGTTGTGATTTTGGAACCTTGCTATTGGAGACATTTCCTAATGTCATGGAGGACTTGCCCAACATTTGGTACAAGACAGTTAGGCAGAGCTTCTGTTGTGCTGTCCCATTTCTCAGAGAAAGACAGAGTCAAAGAGAATGAAGTTCAGCTTAAGTTGCCTCCTTTGCACCATAATGGTTGAGAACTGGTCTCAGCTACTACATGCAGACTGATGATGAGATAACAGTAGAAGCCCTATTCAGATGTAGCATTATATACTTGTACAGGTACACATGTACATGTTTTTATGAATGGCTCCAGATGCATTCACTTAAAAAAAATTAAAGTTCTTTTAAAGTGAATGCATTCACTTTAAAAGTTCTTTCAGTGTTGAAAGAACTATACTGGCTGCCAATACATTTTTGGGAAAAATACAAGGTGCTGGTTATTACCTATAAAGCCTCTAAACAGCTTAGGCTCTGGGTATTTCAGAGAATGTCTTCTTTGCCATGAGCCCCACCACCTGTTAAGATCATCTGGAGAGGTTCGTCTGAGGTTGCCGCCAACTCGTTTGGCGGCTACTCTGGAACAGGCCTTCTCTGTTGCTGCTCCTAGACTTTGGAATGTGATCCCTGTTGAAATAAGAGTCTCCCCATCTCTGGAAACATTTTTAAAAGGAACTAAATACACATTTATTCACCGAGTCTTTTAATTAGATTTATGGTTTTACATTTTTAATGTTGGTTTTAAATGATTTTAATGTTAAGTATTTTAATGTTTAAATGATTTTGTTTAATTTAGTTTTGACTTTAATTGTTAATTTATTTTAATTGTTTTTGGTTTTGATGTAAACCGCCTGAGCCATTTTTGGAAGGGCGGTATATCAATCAATCAAGCAAGTGATCAAATGAATGAATTAATGAATGGATGATAACATTCATGAGTAAACATTTGAGATCTCTTTAGATTTTTGAGAAGAACAGGAATTAAAAGAGCATTATGACTTGGGTGTGTTAAACAGAAGTAACTTGTGGGGTTAACTTGTGAGCCTGAAACATTAAGAAGACATTTTCATAGGATCTACTCAACCTGGGTCAAAATGACCTAAGCTGTCAACTCTGTAACTTAGAAATCCTCAACAGAATAAAAATGAACAAAAGTATAGAGAATAGCAGAAAGTTTTAATCCATATTATAATGGGTAAAAAAGGGTTTGCAATAACTCTAGTCACATAACGCATCCTGAAGGCCCAGCTGAAGCATGTTCTGAGAGCAAGGCCTGGAGCAAATGTGATGGTTGCTGAGGGGATGCAGCTGATAACAACCTTTTGAGTGTGTTCCAGCCCTACTTGGCACAAACACACAAACGTCCAGAGAAATCCTGTCTCCTTTAGACTTATATTGAAGAGTCTGTAGTCATATTTTTAACCACTAACCATTCCCAAATTCTTCAGGGCCTAATTAACAGAGTGCCACCAGCTATCCCTGTCTGCTTGACAGCAGAATTACCTCAGGGAAATTCACGGTGCATTTTCTGGCCTGGCTTCTGAGCATGATGCTCTCAGCCACACTCTTTCCCTCCTTGGCACCTACCCTTTTTAAACAAGGAGTACACCAGAGCACTGACAACCATCCTGTCATGATTTTCTCCTATATTAGAGGCAAAACATTAAGGGGTTTCAGTGAGGGGAAAAGAGTAAAAATCAAAGGCTTCACAGAGGCTTCACAGAACAAGAGAGAGGTGGTGCTACCAGGGATGTAGCAAGGTTGGAGTGGGCCCAGAGACAAGATTTTAAAATGTGTCCCGTCCCCCCCGACTGAAGCTCAGCTCATGAAGTAAAGAAATCTTAAATGAGGCTGAATAGTGGTAACAAAAAGCATTGTAAAAAGGTTTTGTAAATTGTGGACGATGCAAGTCATTTAATGGTACTAGAGAAAGACATGCTGTTCTGGTAGCTCCAGGTCTTAATATTCACATCAATTTCAGAGGATTAATACAACAGAAGGAAGCCCGGGCAGATGTGTGGCTGGGGGAGTCAGTCCTGTGACTTGCCTCTGGGAACCCCCCAAGGCAGTGGGCCCCCAGACAACTGTCTCCCCTTGCCCTATTATAATTATGCCCCTGGGTGCTACCACTTAGGCACTCTGAGGGAGAGTTTTAAGCGTAGGGAACAGCATGGAGGAAAGGAAGAGTGGAGCTATCTAAGGGAACAAAACAGTTTGGGGAAGCTGGGAGGGGTAGAGGAGCGAAGGTCGTGGGCAAGGACATGGGTGACAAAGTCGGAAGATCAGATGGGGAGCACTGCTTAGGCTGCAACACATTTATATTTGTTTAACACAAACACATACACACACACACACAGAGGCAAACCTCATTATGCATGGGCTCTATATTCACAGTTCCGCGTATTTGTGGGTGTCTAATTGACATCCAATTTCATTATCCATGGATATGAAAGGGTTACAACCCACATATCCACAGTTCCTAGAGGACCGGAAGGGATCGCAGAAGTCATTGGTGGCCACCATTTTGTCAGGAAGAGCCATTTTTTGACTCATTTCTTTGTATTTTTTTAAAAGCATTTTTTCAACAATTTTACATGGGGAAAATGGGGGGGTTGAGCCCAGGGACGCATTCCTGGACAGCTGGACACTCGCAGAGCACTGTAGAGTACTTCCCCTCACAGTTTAAAAAGTTTTTGCTCCTTTTTGCCCCCTTTCCAGCTTCCAGGAACCTAAGCCACCCCCCTATCCCATAGAGTCAATGCCTCAGTATCCGCAGTTTCATCATCCGTCCCCCCACCCCCACTGTGGAACAGAACTCCCATGGATACCAAGGTTTGCCCCCCCCCCACATGTCTTCTTCACCATGAGCCCCACCACCTGTTAAGATCATCTGGAGAGGTTCATATGCAGTTGCTGCCAACTCGTTTGGCGGCTACTCGGGAACGGGCCTTCTCCATTGCTGGCCCTGGATTTTGGAATGCACTCCCTGTTGAAATAACAGCCTCCCCATCTCTTTCAGCTTTTAAAAAGGCACTGAAGACAGTGCCTTTTAATTAATTTCAATCACCCAGGCTTTTAATTAGATGTATGGTTTTAATTTTTAACGTTGGTTTTAAATTATTTTAAGATTAATGATTTTAAAGTTTAAATGATTTTAATTGTAAACCGCCCAGAGACACAAGTTATAAAATAAATTTATATTATAAATAGAGAAAGAGAGAGAGAGAGAGCGTCAGGGCAAGAGGGAGAACATTCCAGAGTTGGATTCCATTGAGGAAAAGGCCCAGCCCCCAGTTGCCACCCACCTAATCTCTGATAGTCTGACAGAAGGACTCTGAAAGGCCTGCTTTCTCCCTGATTCAGGATGCTAATGAAAGTATCAAGCTGACATGTTGTAGGAATATTTCTTCAGCATTATGTGGCTGTTCACATAACCACGCGCATGCGCAGTTGGCCGAGTGAGGGGGGAGGCAAGGGTTCACCTACCTTCCCCCAGGCCATCGCTCGCAGCCTGGGCACGCACCCACATGCAAGGCACGCACCCACATGACTAGCACTGCCAAGAACAGTGTGGATGAATCTCCACGCTGCTCCCAGCAGCACTGGTAAACAGAATCATTGTCCTGGCCTCCGTGAATCCCACAATGCATTGAGTAACATGCATGATGCATTGGGGTATTCCGCCAAGAGATGGGCACTCTAGGCACCCGACTCTGTGTGCGGCCAGGCTAGTAGTAGCCCAGCTTGTGCACGAACCCATAGCCCAGGTTAAGGGAGTGATCCCAGTGGTTCTCACACAGAGCCTAACCCAGGCTGGGCATCCCTCGCCTTTGTTAGGCTGTGTGTGAGAACAGCCTCTATATGTTTCAAGTTTCCTCCTGCATTCATATGACCTTGGCTGAATGCTAATAGCAGCTTATGTTTATATCCCACAGCATGTGTGTGTACGTTCTCAACCAAATCTGTGCCCCAAATCTTAATTCTAAATATAGACTAAGATTTCTTTGTTTAACAGAAAAAATGCAGCCAAAAGGAGAGGGGATATGACATAAGCATATAAATGTCATGAATATAAAGGAAACAATCATTAGTTACTGCTACCTCTCCTCATCCCAGGAAATAAATAAGAGGCAATAACATTCATTTCACATCTGGGACAGAACGATAGACCAAGTTGTGTGCCATAAATCCACCACTTTTTATCATCCCATAAATCCTGCCACAGGCTAAGCAACGCATCCATATCCGTATTTTGTCGCGTATCAGGAAAGGGAAAGAAGAACCAGGTGACAGGATGCTGAGAAATAACTAAATAGCTTCGTCGCTTGTTATAAACAAAGAGGATGAACTTCAGAAAGGAAATGGACTCTTACCCTTGCTTCTCGAAAGACTCTTACTCCTCCACCCCATTTTCCGTTCACCTCTTTCCAAAGACTTTTTGGTGAACAAGAAATGAAGGCCTCCAATCCTATGCACATTGTACACTCAGTGGCAGTAAATCCCACTGAATACAATGGGCCTTACTTGTGAGTCAACATGCACTGTACTAGTTAAGGAATTCCATTTCACTAGAGAGGCTCCTCTCTCTCTCTCTCTCTCTCTCTCTCTCTCTCTCTCTCTCTCTCTCTCTCTGGTTTTCTAAATCTGCAAGCAGATCTGGTTAGATATTAGTGTATATTTTCCTGTCTTTCCAATTAAGGATATTTGCTTTGATTCACTCTCCTATCATCTATTTCTGCTCAGCTTACAACAGGGTCAGTATGGTGACAAGCTGTTTTTCACAGACCTGCATTTTGTGAAGGTGTCTTTCAGCATAGCCAGGCCAAATTCAGTCACCTGAAGAGGTTAAACAAATGGTAGGAGAGGAGGGGCAGGGGAGGGAGGAGATTCAAGCAAATACTCAAGGGCAGGATCTAGGCACAATAAAGCATGTTGGACATTGATTTCACTGCAAAATATATTTCAGATATTTAAAAGTGTGTATTATCAATGTGTGGAGGACAGGGAAGCAGGATCATAATTGCTATTCCCATTCCTGACCTCTGTGCATCATTCTGAACTGAATCAACAGTGAGTACAACTTGTACACATGTAGGCACTTTATGATCAGAAACCCTGGAAAATGGAGAATAGATGATCAGGGATTTATTTATTTATTTAAGTATATACTTTTTAAAAATTAAAATAATCCCAAGCAGCTAACACACAAAAATAAATAAAACAACCAATATTAAAAAGTGCACAACAAAATAAAATCCAAAGCAAAATATCGACAATAAACAACTCAGCAGCACAGTGCCTGTGCTGCTGAACATAGAACTTAGCTGCTGCTGGATGCACACTTCCTTGGGCTGTATACACACAGTGTTAATCAGGAATTTTGTTCTCACAGCTGATGATGGCAAGGCGGGGAGGGCTGGTGGAAAAGCTGGAGGGGCACTCTTACCTTCCCCCTGAACGATCTGCTGCGGTCTTTGGACGGCATGGCTACACTATGGGTCTTCCTGGAGCCACGCAGCCATCTCTAGGAAAGAGGAATGCAGCCCAGCCTCCAGATATCCCTCAATGCACTGCACTTTGGGAGAGTTCCCTGTCAGTCAAGCACTCTAGGCATCCAGCTCTGTGTCTGCTTGGGCTGTGGCAGCCCAAGCAGACCCACGACCAGGGACTGAGATAAGAGGGCACACACACACCTTCTTACTCAGTAAAGGCCCGGGGAGTAACCACTGGCTACCCGATAGGGCAGCACTGGGATCGGCTTAAATCCCATATCCCAGTGCTAACATGAGCAGCTCTACGCAGGTAGGGCTGCACAAGCTTGGGTAGTGCTGCTCATGTGATCAGCCTTAGGATGTTGGCAACTAAAACTGTTTTCTAATGTAATGAAATGCATTGTAAAAATACAAGCAATCAACAATGGTATTTAATAGGTATGGGAGGGGGGGAGAATAAATTTATTTTAGAAGTAACTGAGAACATCAAGGATATTCAGTAAACTCCTACTTCTTGAACTGAATAGCATCCCACACTGTTTGAGGACAACATACTACAACAGTCTTGAGATCCCACCTGGCAACTGGGATAGCTAATCATTTACTTTTGCAAATTAGCAATTGTATTGCATGAAAGTTATTTTCAAACCTTTGAGTGTCCCAGCGGATTTCAAAATATAGGCACTTGTGTGATCTTGAGAATATGCACGACTGGTAAATATTATGGTGCTAAATTAATTTTAATGGATTCTTCAAAGAGAGAGAGAGAGAGAGATAAATAAATAAGTAAGTAAGTAAGTAAGTAAGTAAATAAAAAAAATAAAAAGTCAGCTGGCTCCCAAGAGAATGTTGTAGCAGCATAGAACCAGAAAGAAAAGGTATGATAGATCAGAGGAAAGAAAAATAAGATGCTTCATTTCTGAGAAGAGTGGAGATTAATTTCCCCTTTTACAATTAATATATTCCCTTGATAGCTCTTCAGCTATGATATTCAAGATGCAACAGAATTAAGTTTTTTTTCCCCCTTCCTTGATTATGAGTCAATGGCTTTCAAACAATGGCTGGCATCCAGAGCAACAAACCATTTGCAGAAGGACTTTTACACTTGCACAAAACTGGGCACTAGCTAATAGCACAAAGTTTGGCACTTGCATTCCAAACAAATGTTCCACTGCCACAAACATGCTTGCAGTTGTGCAACAATTGCATAACAGCAGCATGCCTGATTTATTTCAAAGGGAAGCTTTGTGCAAGAATACTATAGTGCAATACGAATATAAATATGATGAATAGTTATATACCGCTTTTCAACAAAAGTTTCCAAAGTTGTTGACATCTATCTAAATAAATAAATAAATTGGCTCCCTGTCCCCAAAGGGCTCATAGTCTAAAAAAACCCCATAAGATAGACACCAGCGACAGCCACTGGAGGGATGCTGTGCTGGGGATGGATAGGGCCTTCCCCTGCTAAATAAAGAGAATCACCACTTTTAAAAGGTGCCTTTTTGCCCAGTTAGCAGGAGAGATAGTGCTCTTGTGCACTCACCACTTTTAGTGCAATTGAGTCATCTTTCTGTGCTAATGCAACAGTGCTCATTCCACATGTAGTTTCTTGCTCTGCATGTCAGCTAGGTTTCTGAGGGGCCCTGGTCATTGGAAACTTATCTTGGGTTGCTCAATGAGACAGCCAGTAATGGTGGACAAGCTTCCTTCAGACATCTTGTGAGGGTCACACCTAAACTCTGCCACCCTCTACCCTCCTTGTCGGTCTTCCCCCACTTAAAAACTTAGGTGAGGGTCACACCTAAACTCTGCCACTCTCTAACCTCCTTGTCGGTCTTCCCCCACTTCCCCAAGCAAAAACATTTTAAGGTCATTCACACAACCAAAAACTGGGAAGGACAAGTGTCCTACTCAGGTTTGTGAGCTATGTGCACTCCCAATTTTCACTTGTGTGTGAGCAAACAACAAGGTAGGAGGAGGGAGAGTGACTGTGTGAGAGACGGGAGCTGGTTAGAACTGCACCGTCCTACCCAGCTTTTCATACCCTGCATTTGACCAAGGTAGGAGGAAAAGCTGCCCTATGCAGCTCCTGTGTGCCACACACTTCTCCTTCCTCCTACCTAGTTTTTTGCTCCCACACAGTCAAAAATTGAGAGCTTACACAGTTTCTAAACCTGAGTAGGATTCTTGTCCTAGCCAGTTTTCGATTGTGTGAACTGCCTTTTTATCTTGGGGGGAAAGAGGGAATAACAAGTGGCAGAGAGCTCCATTCCAGATAGGAGAGGTCCCACAAGCCTTCCTTGTTAACAAATGATGTTCCACGTGTAATTTGTTAGGCTGCTTTCTCACTGCACCAGTGCTTTCTTGCTGTATGTGTCAGCCCATCCACCTTTTGTTTTCCCTTCCCCAAGGTGAAGCTTTTTTGGTTTGGGGAAAGTAGCAAGAGGGATAGGCAAAGAAGGAAGAGAAGCAGGAAACAGCAGTGGGCTTTTTGAGTCCTAACAAAAAAACCCCACAAACACCATATAATTTTTTGAGCTTTCGACTGGAACACTAAAAAAAAAAAAAATGTTTTTCAGGGTGGGCAGGAGGGGTTAGTACAACCCTACACATAATGAACCAAGTGGTCATTTGCCATAGAGCATGGTTTAGGGGTTCCTCTGAAGACTCACTGAGGTATTCCATCAGGGCAAAAAGAAAAAGGTATTCTAGTAAGAAATAATCTGCCTACTTTTCTTTTACTATCCCTACAACTGGACTAAATTTGGTCTAAATCGGTTAGGCAGTTCACAAGTTAGCCCACTTGCACCTTAAATGCTCATGCATCCTACATCTTGATTTGGGGTGGAAGACAACATCGCAAACCATGTATTTGGGGTGTCCATATGTATGTCTATAATTGTACAAAATTTGGTCCAGATTGGTTCCCATTTGCACATCAAACATTCACATGTCCGCCATCTTGAATCAGAGTGGACAACATCATTACAAACTATACCCTTAAGCTATCCCTATGTGTCCCTACACCTGTAGAAAATTTGGTTCAAATCAGTCAGGCGTTCACAAGTTTGATTCACAAGTTAGCCCCATTGCACATCAAATGTTGAGGAGACATAAGAAACAAGTTTTGTGTGGTATATAAGATAGATAGATAGATAGATAGATAGATAGATAGATAGATAGATAGATAGATGTTCACACATCCACCATCTTGAACTGGGGCAGGTTGCACCATCACAAACCACACTGTTGAGATGCCCCTGTGTGTCACTCACTACAACTATACCAAATTTGGTTCAAATCGGTTAGGCAGTCCACACGTTAGCCCATTTGTGCCTCAAACGTTCACATGTCCACCATTTTGAATTGAGGAGGATGACATTATTACAACTAAGCCACTGAGGTGTCCCTATGTGTTCCTACAGCTGTGGCAAATTTGGTTCAAATTGGTTAGGTGGTTCACAAGTTAGCCCACTTACACCTCAAATGTTTACTCATCCACCATTCTGAATTGGGGTGGATTATGTTATCATAAATTATGCCATTGAGTTGTCCCTGTGTGTCAGCCACGATAACTGTACCAAATTAGAATCAAATTGGTTAGATGGTCCACAAGTTAGACATGCCTCAAACATTCATGCATCTGCCATCTTGAATTGGAGTGGATGACATCATCACAAATTATGTCATTGAGGCACCCTTATGTGTCCCTACAGCTGTAGCAAATTTGGTTCAAATCGGTAAGGTGGTCCACGAGTTAGCCCATTTATGCCTCAAATGTTAACATGTCTGCCATCTTGAATTAAGGTAGATGACATCATCACAAACTACACTGTTGAGGTGTCCCTATGTGTCCCTACAACTGTACCTGATTTGATTCATATTGGTCCAAGCATTGCAAAGTTGATAGGGGGATACACAGACATGGACACACACGGAATGCTGGGTGATCTCATATGCCTACTGGAAAGTAGGGTAAAAAGGGGATGAAAACCACCAAAGTCATTCATACCACCAGCCCTATGCAGGCTTGCACAGTCCTACTTGGTTGGCCTAGGTAGAAGGAAATTGAGAGACAACATTTCAAGGTGCTATGTAACATCTATTTGAGCCCAATATGTTTCAGTCACAAAAGGCTTTCTTCAAGACCAGCAAAAAAGGGATGAGCAGTGTGAAGAGCCTAAAGGGCTCCGCCCGGAGTCTTCAGAGTGGGCGGTATATTAAATGTCTCAAATAAATAAATAAATAAATAAAGGGGGTTTGTGGGGAGAGCAGATTTGACCTGCTCTCCTCACAGATGATCGCTCAGTCATCCCTGGACAGCCGAATCAGCTCCGTCACGGAGCCAGTGCAAGAGACAGTGTTTGGGGGGCCCCTGCCCACGGAAGTCCCTGAAAGCACCGTGTAAGTGTGCGGTGCCTTCTGGGGAGCCTCCTCTTTGGGGGGCTACTCGTGAGTCGGTGCAGCACAAAGCTGTGCCACAATGACACACAATCACTTAACCCACTTTGGGGGCGCCCTTGCACCCGAAACCCAGGTTAAGAGGCAGGCTACCCAGGCGGGTTTACTACTGAGCCACTGGTGGGAGCCACATGGCTTCCATTGTTTTTCACACGTGGCTAAAACTGGGCTGGGCTTCCCTAGCCCAATTTTAGCCACCCGTGAGAATAGCCTCATAGTGTTCCAAATAGAATTCTACAAGTAATCCTTTGCCTTCTCACAAGCTTGTTGAATTCTCTTTGGAACGCTACGAAGCTATTCTCGTGATTCCTGGAAAGTGGGCTAAGGGAGCTTAGCCCACTTTCCAGGGATCGTGGGAACCACCGGGCTCGCAGGCAAGCCCAGTGCTCCCAAGGTGGCTAGCCTGCCTAATTCCCCCTCCCATTAGACAATGTTAAGGGAGCAAGCACTCTGTTAACCTCATCTTTTTGCTCATGTGTTGCTGCGGCATGCGGAGACACATGAGTAGACCCCCGACTGGAAGGCTGCAAGCAGCCTCCCTGGCTCGGGGGTCTCTCCAGGATGCCCCACGCGCTCGCATGGGGCATCTTGGAACTCCCAGGGGCCGCGTGGCCCCCGATCCCCGCAGCCCCCACCAGCTCCGTGACGGAGCCAGCAGTTGTGTGGGCAGCCGATCCGGCCGCCCAGGGCTGCCATTTGATCATCTGCGGGCAGAGCGAGCTAAGCCCGTTCTCCCCACAGAACCCGTTCCAGTGCTTCACACCGATTGTGTGAAGTGCCTCTATAAATTGCTGCCCTTGAAGAAAGCCTTTTGTGGCTGAAACATGTTGTGCACATATAAATGTTACATAGCACCTTGAGATTTTGCCTTTCATTTTGCTTTTTGGTTGGGTGCTCTTTGTTTTTTTCTGTCTGCTAATAGGTAGAAGCTACTCCACTCCCTGGTTGTGTGAATACTCAGGCTGCTTGCAGCCCATGTCCATGTGGTGCATTGTGAGATGCAGGAGGCCACAGCCTGCTTTCTCCTGCCCCTTTGCTGTTCCCAAAGCACTTGTGCACGCAGAGCTGGGAAGTCCAGGAGTGGTGCCGGTCATGTGGGGGAAGGCAGGAAGGCTCTTGTCTTCCCCCCAGCCCTCCCCAGGCTGTTTAAGTTTGGTTGTGTGGATGACCTTACTGTTTCCAAGGAAAACCCACAAATACGTTTTACTTGTCTTGCCGCTGTTAGAAGAAAAACATGGAGCCCTCTTGCAGGGGGAGGGAATCTGTTGTCAAATTCTCAGTCTCTAACCTGATGCACATCTGAAGTTGGCCAAGGAAGGGTTTCTCAAACGTGGGACCCCAAACCCACGGGAGTTGTACTGGAGACTCAAGTTTGAGAACCCCTGGGCTAAGGTGACTGAAGGAAAAGGGAAGCTGCCAGGGAGGTGGACATCCCTTGCCCTAACACCTTGGTGCTTGTGCCTGCCTGTATGCTCCAACAGCCTTTAGACATGCCTTCTGGATGAAGAGTATGGAACGGCATTTGGTATTTTATCTGTATTCATTGCTTACATTACAAATAGTGTGGTTTTCATGGCCGTCCTGCTTTTGATTACTGTTACTGTCGCTTGAGTAACTTTCTCTGCTTTGATTTTAATCAGTTCTATCTGATTGACTCAAGGCATCATTCCATTAAGCATCACTTTGCCGCTTTACTTGTAAATGTAGTGCATGTCGGTGTATATCGCGTCTCACCATGCTACTATTTTTGTCTTCCAGTCACCACCCCTTTCCCTCAGAAACATTCCTTTCCCTCTTGCTTCATAGCCAGGGCTGCCTGTATTTTAGTCCACTGCAGCTGCAGAGACTATTTCAGTGACTTCAGTTGAACATATCTTAAGACAGGGGTTCTCAAACTGGGGTCCCCGGCTATTGTTGGACTACTGAGCCCATCCCACCTGCCATAATGACCAACGTGTGCGCCCTTAACATGTGAACCGTGGTCTGCATCAAAGTGGCCCCTTTGAACTGAGATAAAGCAAAGGAAACTGCCCTGATGCATCTAACTGGGTCTCCTCTGAGGTGGCTGGACTAGTTAGACCTCGTGCCTGATCCAGCAGGGCTGTTCTTATGTTCATAACCCTTTATGTTCCTATGTTCACAGCCCTTCTTATGTTCGCAGACCTTTATTTTATTTTTCCAAGTTTTTAACATCTGGTGAGTTTGTTGAACTTTCTCACTTATGTTGCTTGCCTGGCATGCACCACAAGCGTCCTTTCAGTGCTAGGCAAAGGCATTTTATTTTCCCAATCTTTTAACATTGTATGATTTTTTTAAACATGTTTTATTGATGCTTTTACACTGCTGTTAATCTCTAGGTGGGTTCAGATGATCCACAGCAGGTAAGTAAAAGCAAGGATGGGAGCACCAATCTCTGGTACTCCCACCACTTTCCATGTCATCCGGACTCACCAATTTACTACATTTATTTATTTATTTTACTACATTTATATCCTGCTCTTCCTCCAAGGAGCCCAGAGTGGTGAATATGGTTATATTTATCCTCACAACAATCCTGTGAGGTAGGTTAGGCTGTGAGAGAAGTGACTGGCCCAGAGTCACCCAGTGAATTTCATGGCTGAATGGGGATTTGAACTTGGTTCTTTCTGGTCATAGTCCAACACTCTAACCCCTACATCACACTGGCTCTCTTTATCCAACATTCATAACCACCATTTGAAGTTGGCAGAGAATATCGGACAGTGGAGGGTACCCAACATCCTCCATCTGAAGTTGGTGGGTTCAGACAACATGGAAAGTTGCAGAAGTATTGAACAGTGGCTGGAGCACATGCTTACTGGGGACCATGGCTTTCCTTCTACTTACTTGCAGTGGGTCATCTGAACCCACCCTCCATTTTTTATTGTTGGGGTTTTCTTTTAACTTTATTATTGTTTTCCTGGTCATTTTCTAAAATTGTTTTGAACCTCCCTAATAATCTCTATTGAAGTGCAGTTAAAACAAACAAACAAACAAACAAACAAACAAACACTTCTGGAATAGATACAGGGGCAATAAGGAATAGGGATGTGTATGAAATGATTTTTGCAGTTCGATTAGAATTTCAATTGAATCAGTCTGATTCAATTCAAACTCGAATCTACTAACCTCAAATCAGGGTAGATTTGATTCAAATTTGATTTGGATCCAAATTGTTTCAATTTTGATTTTAATGGGCTGAGGGCATAAAGGCAGGTTGAGTGGCAGGGCACCATGGGTGCTGCCTACCACCCAACCCGCAAAACAATCAGACAAATGGTTGATTTTTAGGGAATTGTTTAGTTGTAAGTGATTTTATATTTTTCTACCATAGGGAATAATGGGGATTCAAAGCAGCCCCATGATTTCCAGTGGGTAGTGCCTAGGTGCTCAAACGTGTGTCGTGGGGTAGAGCACCATGGGTGCCGACTACCACTCAAGGTAGTTGGGCACCTGGTGATTCTAAAGGAATTGTTATTTATTTTAGAATAGCTAGTGTTAACTATATTTTTCTCATAATGAATCTCTATCAGAAGCAGTATAACGTCAGAGAATCTACAGGTGAAACTCGGAAAATTAGAATATCGTGCAAAAGTCCATTAATTTCAGTAATGCAAATTAAAAGGTGAAACTGATATATGAGACAGACGCATTACATGCAAAGCGAGATAAGTCAAGCTTTAATTTTTTATAATTGTGATGATCATGGCATACAGCTCATGAAAACCCCAAATCCACAATCCCAGAAAATTAGAATATTACATGGAACCAAGACAAGGATTGAAGAATAGAACAATATCGGACCTCTGAAAATTATACAGTGTACTGTGCTTGATTGGCCAGCAAACCCGCCTGACCTGACCCCATAGAGAATCTATGGGGCATTGCCGAGAGAAGGATGAGAGACATGAGACCAAACAATGCAGAATTGCTGAAGGCCGCTAATGAAGCATCCTGGTCTTCCATAATACTTCATCAGTGCCACAGGCTGATAGCATCCATGCCACGCCGCATTGAGGCAGTAATTGCTGCAAAAGGGGCCCAAACCAAGTACTGAATACATATACATGCTTATACTTTTCAGAGGTCCGATATTGTTCTATTCTACAATCCTTGTCTTCTTGGTTCCATGTAATATTCTAATTTTCTGGGATTGTGGATTTGGGGTTTTCATGAGCTGTACGCCATGATCATCACAATTATAACAAATTAAGGCTTGACTTATCTCGCTTTGCATGTAATGCGTCTGTCTCATATATCAGTTTCACCTTTTAATTTGCATTACTGAAATTAATGGACTTTTGCACGATATTCTAATTTTCCGAGTTTCACCTGTAATGTGTTTAGACTCTCAGATGTTATATTACATCTACATGGGGATTCATTATGAGAAAGTTAGTTAACACCAGAGATTCTATAAGATGTAAAAATCCCCCCCCAATTACCCGAGCACCCCACTGCACCCCACTGCCTTGCAGCTTGGGTGGTAGTTGGCACCCATACTACTCTATCCACATACCTGCTCTGGAGTACCTAGCCACTACCCATGGGGAATAATGGGGCTGCTTCAAATCCCCATTATTCCCTAGAGCAGAAAAATACAAAATTACTTAAAACTAAAAAAAATTCCTTAAAAATCACCTGAGTGCCCCACTGCCTTGCGGATTGGGTGGTAAGTGGAATCCATGGGGCTATACCCCGCAAACTGCTCTGGAGTGCCTAGGCACTACCCAAAGGGAATAATGGGGCCACTTTGAATCCCCATTATTCCCTATGGCAGAAAAATAGAAAACCACTTAAAACTAAAATAAAATTCCTTAAAAATCATCAAGTGCCCCACCAGAGGAGCTCAGAGGGACATGATGAAATGGCAATGACTAAGGGCAACTCAAATTTCAAATCGTTTTGAATAGAATCTGGGGAGATTCGATTTGAGTTCTATTTTGGCCAGGGGTACCAGGGTAGATTTTTTTCAAGGTTGAATGACTCGAATCATTCGAGTCAAATCGATTCAACCTCAGAACAATTTGCACACCCCTAATAAGGAAATCTCACTTTTCTGTTAAACAAAGCAATCTTTTTGCACCGATTTAAGATTACAGATTGCAGTCTGTAATTAGAGGTAAATAGACATTTTTGTTGACAGATATGCAAGGTTGTACTCATTTATTTTGATATCATGGTTATGTAATTTGTATTATAAACTTGAATAATTAAAAAACAGAGGGGGGGGGCATGTGAACAATGTTTGTATTTAAATAGCATTTTAGAGAGATGAGGGCTGAAGTGTAGAGATGGACCAGCAGCATATGACTGAGGGATGGGAAACAATAGCAGCATGACAAGAGCATTCAAATTGCCAGGCAAGCAAATTCTGTGACTTTTTGGGGGCCGGTCAGGGATCGTTTAATCCCTGCAGTATCTTACTGGAAGGAATAAAGATGTGAAGAATACTAAATTATCGCCATAGTAAAAAAAAAAGTTATGTATTATTTACAAGCACAGTGTGAGCTGTCAGGTCAGTTAAATCAATTATTCACCATTTGTTCAATTTAGCTTTGTATAAATCTTCATTTTCTCACTCAGCAAATTCCAAATTTACTACAAAGTTGTATGCCATGACCTTAATGAGAACAGACTGGGGAAGCTTATAACAGAAAAAGAAAAGAAAGAAAAAGGGGGAAAGGCTTCCACTCGCTAAATTTATAAGCAATCACTTGAAAAACGATCAGCGTCAGAACACTATTTCATTGTATCTGAAGTGCAATTTTTATGCATAAATTGTAGATGATGTCTACATAGCTTTATCTCTTGAGAGAGAGGGCTCTGTACCATTTCTCTTTCCAATGTTTGCTGACCTAGACTGGCGACTTCCATAAAAAGCTTAATTTGTTCCCCTTATCGTTTAGCAATTTGCTTTTGGTATTCCATGTTTGGGACTTCTGTTTAAGTGAATATACATCAGTTCAAATGGTGATGTTGTGAACGTATAACACCCAGGATCAGAAACTTGATGGTAAAACCCCGTTTCTCACAGCAATGGGCACTTATATATGAACACAGGAACAGCCCTGCTGGATCAGGCCCATCTAGTCCAGCATCCTGTTTCACACAGTGACCCACCAGATGCCTCTGGGGAGCCCACAGGCAAGAGGTATGTGCATGCCCTCTCTCTTGCGGTTGCTCCCCTGCAACTGGTATTGAGAGGTATCCTGCCTCTGAGGTTGGAGATGGACCACGGCCATCAGGCTAGTAGCCATTGATAGACCTGTCCTCCATGAATCTAAGCCCCTCTTAAAGCCATCCAGGTTGTTGGCTGTAAGAACACTTGTGAACCCCACCTCTTCTACTGCTATACATTTTAAAAGACTTTTCACAGTCTCCTTTCATGAGGCAAGGCAATGGGCTTGCCTCAGGCAGCAGATCATAGGGGCATCAGCTGCCACCACTACCAAAACAGCTCTCTGGGGCTGATCTGGCCCTTGAAGGCTTTGCAAGAAGTGTCTCTCCTCACATTCCTTGCAATGCTTGCAAGAAGCATAAAGAGAGAGGCTTTGTGCTCCTCCCTGTCCCCCACACCACTCCCCAAGCTTGCAAGGGTTGATTTTGAAAGGGGCCTGCCCCCAACTAGGGGTGTGGGGCAAGGCAGCATTTGATGCCTCACCTCAGGCACTGTAATACCTTGGGCTGCCCATGCTGCAGTGTCCGGTGATAATTTATTCTAAAACTGCCCGTCGTCCATTAATTAAAAGCCCAGCATCTGATGGTTCCTTTGGTTAAGGATATACTGGAAAGGTTCGTCTCTCTTACAATATATTATCAACTGTTCAAAAGATACCCCAGCAGCTGCAGTGGGATATGGCAAGCTGTGGGCTGCATAGCATAGTGCTTTAGTGTTAATGTGTATGCATTCCTAGATATATGCACACAATGGGCAAAATGCATCCATTCTCCACAAATGCTGAGAGATTTCCCTTCCAAAGGCCCTGGAAAGGGAGCTGGACCCTGAAGAATGTGACTCCAGCAAATCATGCTAATGACACTTTGACACAGCATCCCACAAAGGCAAAAACCAGAGACAAAACAAATTCACAATGACTTTTGAGGAACACATATTAGAAAACAGAGACTGACACTGACAGATACAGAGAACTAGAGCACGTGCGAGAGTTAATACAATGACCACTTGCCAAGAGGTGGCTTAGCACAGTATGCACTAGAAGCCAACTAATGGCGCAGCGGGGAAATGATTTAACTAGCAAGCCAGAGGTTGCCGGTTCGAATCCCCACTGGTACATTCTGCAGACTATGGGAAACACCTATATAAGGCAGCAGCTATCTAGGAAGATGCTGAAAGGCATCATCTCACACTGCATGGGAGATGGCAATAATAAACCCCTCCTGTATTCTACCAAAGAAAAACCACAGGGCTCTGTGGGCGCCAGGAGTTGATGACACACTTTAGCTTTACCTTACTTGGTAAACTGGCCCTCTGAACCATCCTGCCAAATTGTGAGGAGAAACATATCATTAGGAACATAGGCAACTGCCGTTACATATTCTGAGTCAGACCAGTGCTCCATCTCGCTTGGTGTTGTCTACACCATGGGTGCACAGCTTCACCCCTCCAGCTGTTGATGTACTACAGCTCCCATCAGGAGTGTAGGGAGGCTGGCAGCAGCCCGTGTATGGCCACTGCCACGGCCCCCTGGCCCCACCCACACATCTGATGTAAGACGCAGAGGGTCAGCTAGCCATGCCCTTGTGTCTGGCGTAAGATGCAGGGGGCGTGGCCTCCCTCCTGTGCGGCCCCGTTTGGAAGGGAGATCGGCCCACTCTGCGTTGGGCAGTATGGGTTGATCTCATGGCCCCATTTGGGAGGGAGATCGATTGGCCCTGTGGCGTTGGCAGCGGGACCAGGAGTGGCTCTCCCTGCCTTTAAGGCAGGGAGGGTCAATCCAGCCATGCTGCCAACTAGGGGTGAGCAATTTGGATTTTCAGTGTTTCGATTTGGATCCTAACCGAAACACCACTGTTCTGTTTTGTATCCGAATATGGCCCATCCGAATCACCCCTGATTCGATTTGGATCCGAATTAATCTGAATCCAAATCTGAATCGATTCAGATAAAAAATGGGTCCCAGGGGCAAAATAGTGGGGTGGGGTGGTAGTGCCCAATGGGTGGAGGCTACCACCCAAATATCAGGGGGATTGGGCAAAGGGCTGATTTTTGGTGAATTTTTGAAGTTTTAGTGTCTTTGGGGCAGATCGGGGGCATAACGTGGGATGTGGGCCAAAAGAGTGGGGTGGGGTGGTAGTGCCTAATGGGTGGAGGCTACCACCCCAATTGCAGAGTGATTGGGCAGAGGGCTGATTTTTGGTGAATTTCTGAAGTTTATGCTTTTTTAAGGTTTTTCCCCATTAGGTATAATGGAGGGTGTATCGCTTCACGTCGGGGGGAAAGGGGTGGCCTAGAGTGGTGTGGGGTTGGTGGTAGTGCCAGGTAGGGGCAAGGAAGCTACCTGATTTTTTTCAAAGGATTTGGGCAGAGGGCTGATTTTTGGTTAATTGTTGAAGTTTACACGTCTTTGAGGTTTTTCCTCATAAGTTATAATATAATGGAGCCTTCAGCAGCCCCATAAGTGCAGTTGGGGGGTTCTGGGGTGGCCCAGAGCAAGTGGTGGTGTAGTGCACATAGGGTGCCAACCACCCCCATGGGTTTCTAACCCATGGCGTACAGGGTTCTGTTGTTTCTGAGGTATTCTGAGTGTGGATTCTATGATAGCAAATTAGAGTGGGTTCATGGTGTCTCATTGAAAATCTCATTTGCTATCATAGAATCCTCTAGCATATCATTTGCTATCATAATGCAGGCTGCTTTCAATTCCAAATGGGGCCACACAACCCCATTTGGGACCAAAATAACACACACACCCTGCGTCTGACCTCAGAAGCAGGGGGCGTGTCTGGGGGGCGCACTCACAGCCTCTAATTGGTGGCGGCCCCGGTTCTTTGAACCCGTTCGGCCAATGGTGGCTCCGCCCCTGGCTCCCATCAACCCCAGCCACAGTGGCCAATAGTCAGAGACTATAGGAGTTGTAGTCCCACATTTGCAAAGAGAGCTAAAAGTTATTCAGCCCTCGTCTACACAGACTAGCAGCAGCTCTCCAAGGTTTCAGGGAGGAGTCTTTCCCAGCCCTACCTGGAGATGCTGACAGAGACTGAACCTGGGGCCTTCTGTATGCAAAGCAGATGCTCTGGCTGTGATCTACAGCCCCGTTCCCAAGCTATGACCCCCATCCCCTTGGTGATAGGCCCTTTTTAAAATTTGTCCCTTAAGCATTAAATAACTTCTTTGCAGGCTTCCCAATATCTAGGTTTGGGAATTAAAAGCGGATTCACACATTGAGCCAGCACAGCATAGTGGTTAGAGTGTTGGACTAGGACCGGGAAGACCCGGGTTCAAATACCCATTCAACCATGAAACTCACTGGGTGACTCTGGGCCAGTCATGTATCTCTCAGCCTAATCTACCTCACAGGGTTGTTGTGAGGATAAAAATAATCAGCTCCTTGGAGGAAGAGTGGGATATAAATGTAAAACTAACATAAATAAAATAAATGAAGGCATGTATGCAATAAGGCTGGTTACTGCCAGTTTCAATGGCCAGAAGAAGGAAGCTGTGTCCATTCTTGTATGTGCCAGCTGCGGCAGTGAGAAATGAAATTCCATATAGTGCTTGTCAGCTCCCAGCAAGAAGAGTGAGTGCCATCACTTTATAAGGAATATGGAGGCCAGCAATTGGTTATCCATGATCAGCTACTCTTGTTCAACTTAGGAACATAGGAAGCTGCCATATACTGAGTCAGACCATAGGTCCACCTAGCTTAGTATTGTCTACACAGACTGGCAGCAGCTTCTCCAAGGTTGCAGGCAGGAATCTCTCTCAGCCCTATTCTGGAGATGCCAGGGAAGGAACTTGGAACCTTCTGCTCTCCCCAGAGTGGCTCCACCCCCTGAGAGGAATATCTTACAGTGCTCATACATCAAGTCTCCCATTCATATGCAACCAGGGTGGCCCCTGCTTAGCTAAGGAGACGCCATGCTTGCTACCACAAGACCAGCTCTCCTCCCTTCATTTCCCCCCACCTGAAGAACTGGGATGATAGTGACCTGCCTCATTGGGTTGTTGGGAAATCAGAATGGCATGAAGGAGCAGTAGGCCAGAGACAGACCATCATTCTAAAGACAGTTGGAAGTGATTTTGGGGAAGCTTTGCTTCCTACGGGTTACGAGTATTTGTTTTCTCCCATTGTTGCCTCTCCTCAAACAGGTTTCACAAGGTTTGAAACAATTCAAATACCTTCAGAGCCTGTTTGCCATAGGTGAAAATGGGACAAATGCACATAACACCAGTGATTCCTCTTTCATACCGTTCTCAACCCATTCAAAAAGTCTAGCATCTTCAGCCAGAGTTATATTTGATGCAGATGCTTTTATATTAATTATCGCCTTTTTTGAAAAGGAGAAAAGAAAGACAGAAAGCGGAATTCAGGATGGATTCTTGCAATTGTAAGAGAAAGTGCCGTGGGTCATAACTTTGCTTTGTTCTCTCTTGCCAAATTAAGGGATGACAGCTGCATCAGGCAGGCTTCCACAACCCATCAGGATTAAAACAAAAACAAAACAAAACAAAACTGAAGAAACAATGCATCATTTATGAAGAGCTTTCTCCACAAAGTCCAGCAAATGCCCACAGCTAATGAAATTCTGTGAAAATGCTTCCAGGGGGGGAAATCTCTTGTAAAACTCTGAAGATGCATTCTAGGATTTCTGCAAACTGTTCTGCATGATTCATTCAGCACTTGGTAGATTAGATGTTACTGAATCCACATGAGTTTGTGTTAAATAAATAACATGAAACACCACAGCTGGGCCTGCTCATTACTCAGACAGATGACAACCGCTGTCAAAGACAAAGGGATTTGACAGTGTTACCATTATCTAATGGGGTCAGTGGTTAAATAGAGTGTGGAGGTATGTTTGCCATACCTGTGCCTTTGTTCCCTCCCCAGCCCCAGCCTCCAATCAACTTGCTTGCTGAGACGGAGAGGTAAGACCCCTGTTCTTTCCACTGCACCCACACTCTCTCCACTAGAAATGAAATTTTGCAGAATCAAAATCCAGCAAGATTTCATGACTTCTGATCTCCCCCCACCCCAGAATTTGCACATTCCACTTTGGGAAGCACTTTCAATATTTACTTCTTCATTGGTGCTGCTAAATTTTGAAACAATTGTGTTAAATCTTGACCAGCTGTTTTCAGTGCTGTTGCTTTATTCCTCCCGTCTAAAACTCCTGGAGGCACTTCACACGATTGCTGTGAAGCGCCTCATTGAAGTCTGCGGGGAGAGCGGGCTTAGCCCACTCTCCCAGCAGACGATCGGCAGCAGAGCCCTGGGCAGCCGGATTGGCCGCCCACATGACTGCCGGCTCCGTCACAGAGCCGGCAGCGGGGATTGGGGGTCAGCTGTCTCCCGGAAGTTCCAGGATGCCCTGCGCAAGCACGTGGGGCATTCTGGAAAGACCCCCGGGGCAGGGAGGCTTGTTTTAGCCTCCTGGCGGGGGTCTCCTCATGTGTTGCCACAGCGCGGAGCTGCGTGACAGCAGCACACAACCAAACAGGGTTAGCAGAGCATTCGCTCCACTAACCTCATTTAAGAGGAAGGGCACTTTTGGTGGTGGCTCCCGTGGCAGCAGACAACCAGGAGAAATTGGGCTAGGCTCTCTTAGCCTGATTTCTCCTGGTTGTGAGAATCGCTTCCTAAACTGAACAATATCCATTTGTAAAGTTTGGAGGTGGAGGGGGAGCGGGGGCAGAAATCAGCTTTCAACTCAGTGCTGTCTACACTGACTGGCAGTGGCTCTTCATGGGAACCGTGGCACCCTGTGCCAGAAACAGGCAGGAGTCTCTTCCAGCCCTACCCGGAGATGCCCGGGAGTGAATGTGGAGCTGACAGCATGCAAGCAGATGCTCTACCACGGAGCTGCAGCCCCATCCCCTAAGAGGGATATCCGACAGCACTCGTGAAGTCTCCCATCCAAATGTAAATCAAGGTGGACCCGACTAAGCAATGGGAACAATCCATGCACGTTGCCACAAGACCAGCTCTTTCCCAAGATGTCAGCACTGTGCGGTTTTCTTTAGGGCCCCTAAATCAGGCTTCCACAACCAGTGACCCAAATGCAGCCCCTTGGTCCTATAAGACGGCTCACAAAAACTTCCTGTCCTTGCAGCTTGCCTAAAACAGCAACGATTTATCAGGCTGCCATATTTAGCTGGTGGGCTGCATTTGGCCTGGTGGGTCACAAGCTGGGTAGGTTCTTTGCATATGCAAGCCTAACTTTTCATTCGCCACCCGCCATATGGAGCTGACAAGCAATGCCCGGTTCCTCATATTCTTTCCATTGCTGTGCAACAAACATGTCAGAGCGTGTCGTCCTGGGAGAGCAACCTACTCATCATGTTTGCTTACATCCTCTTTTCCGTAACTTGCACGCAATGTACCTTGTACCGCAGGGCTTAGGTGGGAACCATTTCAAGTTGTCTTTTAAAAACCACAGTTGTTGGTTTTTGCTTTGTGTTGTTTTTAGAGAAAGTCGCTATGGATTTGTTCGGGTTTTTTTTTTCATTCCACCTTTTATTATCCCTTAAGGGACTGTTTCCTGCACTTTCCTTTCTGAAGAGACACTGTCAAAAGAGAGATACCTGAGGATTTCATAGCAGGATTTGAGGTTTTGCTCTCATTTCTACTACTGTCATCACTACTTCTGCTACTACTGCTGCTGCTGCTACTTGTAGTAGTATCACTGAGGGTCAGTGTTGTGTTAGGTGCTGTAACAAGTACCAAAATACTGTGATCTCCAGAGAGCTCTACATGAAATGGACAATCAAAATCTTGCAACTATCTTAATTCCACAAAACAAAAGTGCAAATGTTATGTGCTTTTCCACATATGGAGGTCAGATGCAGATGCACATCTGCACTGCAGCGAGAATCTGGATACAGATGAGAACCAGAGACATTCATGATTGTAAGAATTACCCTTACTGAAGACCGTGGGTGGGCCCAGACATCATGCAGAACCTACCCATGATCTCAGTTACCCAATTGTCTGCAATTGTCCTATGGCAGCAACTGCACGTTCGCTTGGGGTGGGTGATGCATGCTCGCTAGATGCGCATGATGAACTGGCTAAAACTCTGTACTTTTAGGCAAATGCTGATTGGAAACTTACTGAGCACTGTCAATCAAAAGAATCCATTGGTAGGAGATGGAGTAGAGAGAGGGAAAATATCAGTTGAGAGTGAGTTGTGGGTTTGGGTCTGGTTAGGGAGAATCTCAAAGAAGAGATGTTCTGTGACTCAAAGAATAAGACAGCCTGAAATAAGGGCTGGGTTCCTGTGAAAGTGATTGGTTTAGACTTTCATTTAAAGGTTAAGGAGCACCTTGCAACAAAGTAAAGCGTAGCCTTATAACACCATCAAGTACAATGCCCTACAGTCTTGTAGAGATAAACAAAACCTCAGACACGTCCGTTTGAAATAAGTTTTATACTTGTTTGTTTTGAACCTCTGGTCTGTGTGAGTTCCATTACTTCCCTACTCATGCCAAGCAAAACTACATTTACCAACCTGGTGAGAGACTGAAATTAGTCTGATGTATTATGGAGGCTTTATAGGTTATTTTTCCAGGTGGCAGCATGTGTAAAAGTTTGATAAAGCCTAAGAAACTCCTACAAGGTAAATTATCCTCAAAACGCAGCTGCATACTACACCACCCTAAACCCGGGCGGTGGGCCACTGTGAGAAACAGGATGCTGGACCAAATGGGCCTTGGGCCTGATCCAGCAGGGCTGTTCTTATGTTCTTAAATGTATGGAAGTGAATTAAAAAGTGAAAATGGAAATGGCAGAGTGCAAATATTTGCAGCAGATCCTTAAGAACGCAAGAAAAGCCCTGCTGGATCAGGCCCAAGGCCCATCTAGTCCAGCATTCTGTTTCACACAGTGGCCCACCAGAAGCCTCTGAGAATTGTCCTCTAAGGAGGACAGGTCTGTCAGTGGCTACTAGTCTGGTGGCTATAGGCCACCTCCATCCTCAGAGGCAAGATGCCTCTGAATACCATATGCAGGGGAGCAACAGCAAGAGAGAGGCCATCCTCTCACCTCTCAGGCTGTGGGCTTCTCAGAGGCATCTGGTGGGGCACTGTGTGAAACAGGATGCTGGACTAGATGGGCCTTGGGCCTGATCCAGCAGGGCTGTTCTTATTTTTGTTTGTTTGTTTGTTTATTTAAATGGAGATGCCAGGGTTTGAACCGGGAACTTCCTGATGTATATGCTACACTACTAAATTATGGCCCTGGTATGAGGATCGAAATGGAACTGCCCCATGTACAAACTCCCCTGCGCTCTTTGGGTGGGATTCAGAAGAGATCAATGTAACAGACCTATGCCTGAGTTTGAATCAAACTCTTTGGAATGTGCAGTCACTGCATTTCCAAGGCGTGCGATTTTTCATGTTACTGTAGCAGGATTCTTTGCAGAGTGAGGAAGACATAAATACCCACCTTCCTTTGAGCTCATTGTAAAAGACAGTGCCAGTGGTCCGGGGAGATGGCAGGCAGGATGGGGTCAGCATGAAAATCTGCTGCGTTGGCTTTAAAGACAGAGGAATTTAAAGCACCTTGAAGACAAAAAAGGCAGAAGAGGATCATGGAGTTGCATGGAAAGAAGAATAAGAGGAATAACCGTAATTGCTGGGTGGGTCTCAGACTTGCCATAGCTATCCTGCATCTGAAATCTGATACACAAGGTGGGTTTTCTTTAGTAGCGTTTTGTATTCATAATTTTTAAAGAAGAGAGAGATTCAGGAGCAATTATCTTTTCATTTTATAGCGACTCTCAGGCTGGTTCTTGACAAATCGCAGTTCCCTCCTTGGGGCATGTCTATGCAAAGCCGGTGAACACACTTCTCATACTTTCACCAGCTGACTCTTCTCAGGCTGGACAAATTTATAAGGGAGTAGCCGCATCGTGAAAACGATTGACTGAAAAGGCTTTCTACATTCTGAAAGTCTGAAAAGAGTTTCTGTATTCGGAGAACCTGTTCCACGTTGACTTGTCTGGGTGTACTGGCTGCGATAATACACTTCGCAGTTGTATGTTGCTTTCAAATGGTCAGAGCTCTTCATATAAATTTATCTTGATGCTGTCCTGCAAGGCAGGCATTTCTAGCCTTGGGTCCCCATAAGTGCTGGACTACAACTCCCATCACACATTGCTACAATGGCAGGGGATAATGGGAGTTGTAGTCTGACAATTTAAGGGGAGCCAAGGTTGGGAACCCCCGTTGAAAATAAGTATTACTAATCCCCGTGTTACAGTGGAGGAGCTGATTAGAGTGAGTGGGTTACCCAAGGTCTCCTTGTGAGCGGCACAATCCTCATGCATTGTAGAAGACTGTAGGGATGAGCAGGGCTGTCCTTAGGGCATGGCAAGCAGGGTGATTGCTCCAGGCCCCGCTCTTTTAACCCCCATTAGAATTAACTGGAAAGGGGCCCCGCACTGGCTGATTTGCCCCAGGCCCCACACCCCACCAGGGCTCTCTAAGGACAGCCCTGGGGATGAGGAACTATTAGAACATAAGAACAGCCCCGCTGGATCAGGCCCAAGGCCCATCTAGTCCAGCATCCTGTTTTGTGCAGTGGCCCACCCGATGCCGCTGGAAGCCTACAGGCAGGAGTTGAGGGCATGCAACTGGTACTCAGACGCATCCTGCCTTTGAGGCTGGAGGTGGCCTATAGCCCTCCAACTAGTAGCTGTTGATAGACCTTTCCTCCATTAGGTGTGCACTCAGTTCCCAGGAGTGTTGGCCAGGCCTGTTGGGTCTTACTTTTCCCCATGTTGTCGAGGTTGGTCCAGACACTGGCCCAGTTCAGACATAACACAGAACCACGGATCCAAGGGACCCACGGTTCTGCACCCCTGCTTTCCTATCCATGTTCGGACATTGGGGAGAGCTGTGAGGGCTTCTTTCTTTCCTGAAGGAGAGCCCGCACAGCCAAATGGGCCAGAGTGAGAGAAGAGCTTTTCCCTCAACTCCGGTTCCAAACTGCGGTGCCAGTGTTTGGATGTAATGCTGGCACATTAGAAGGAGGATGACTCCAAGGATGAGGCAAAGCCTTCCCCAGCAGAGGTAGGGCTTAGGAGTGTGCACAAAACCAGTTTGCCCAGTTCAGTTTGCGTCCAAACTGGACTTGAACCGGAGCAGGCATGTTCAGTTTTGGGCACCCCTGAACATCTCCGAATAATCCCCGGTTCAGTTCGGATTTGGGGGTTAGACTTTTTTAAAAATAAAATAAAATAACTTTTTTAAAAAAATCTGAAAACTCACCGCCTTCTGCTCCAGGGGTTTCTCCACAGCTGCAGAGGGATCTCCGGAGGTTCCTTCTCTCCCTGCTAGCCTCCAGTCTTTAGCGTACTTTCTAGTAGGCTTATGAGATCACCCGGTATTCTGTCTGTGTGTCTGTGTGTCCCCCCCATCAACTTCGTAACACCTGGACCAATATGAACCAAGCTGGGTACAGTTATAGTGACACATAGGGACACCTCAATGCCATAGTTTGTGATGATGTCATCCACCCCAATCCATGATGGCAGACGCATACATTTTTGAGGCACAAGTGGGCTAACTTGTGAACCTCTTAACCGATTGGAACCACATTTGCTACAGCAGCAGGGACACATGGGGATGCCCAAATGGCTTGGTATGTGATGATGTCATCCACTCCAATTCAAGATGGTGGCCACATGAACATCTGAGGCTAAAGTGGACTAATTTTTGGACTGCCTAACCTATTTGAACCAAATTGGGTATGGCCGCAGTGAGTGACACACATGGACAACTCAATGGAATAGCTTGTGATGATGTCATCCACGCCAGTTCAAGATGGCAAACATGTAAACATTTGAGGTGCAAGTGGGCTAACTAGTGAATTGCTTAACCAATGTGAACCAAATTTGCTGCAGCTGTAGGGACACATAGGGACATTTCATGGCATAGTTTGCTATTATGTCATCTACCCCAATCAAAGAAGGTGGATGTGTGAACATTTGGGACGCAAGTGGGCTAACTTGTGGACTGTCTATCTGATTTGAAACAAATTATGTACAGTTGTAGTGACACACAGGGACACCTCAGTGGTGTAGTTTGTGATGATGTCATCCACCCTGATTCAAGATAGCAGAATCATAAACCTTTGAGGCGCAAGTGAGCTAGCTTGTGAACTGCTTAACTGATTTGAACCAAATTTGCTACAGCTCTAGGGATACATAGGGATACTTCAACAGCAAAGATTGTGATGATGTCATCCACCCCAATTCAAGATGGTGGACACATAAATCTTTGACGTGCAAGTGCACTAACTTGTTGACAGTCTAACCAATTTGAACCAAATTTGCTACAGCTGAATGGACACATAGCGATGCACCAATGGCGTAGTTTGTGATGATGTCACCCACCCCGATCCAAGATGGCGGGTGCATAACCTTTTGAGGTGCAAGTGCACTAACTTGAGGACTGTCTAATAGGGATGTACACGGAACTGGCTGGCCCGGTTCGGTTCAAGTCCGAACCAGAGTCCAACCTGACCAGGTCAGTTCGGTCTGGCGTCCTGTCAAAGCCAACCCCCCATTGGGTTCGCTGCCTAGGCCACACAGAGGCCAATCGCACAGGTGTTCAAAAAATGTTCTTGAACCCCCCAAACATTTGGGGGGTGTTTGGTCTGGGGTCAGACCAAACAGAGGGTGGTTTGGTTCGACTCTGAACCGTCAAACTGAACCAGTTCGATGTTGAACTGGCTCGACATTGAGCCGGTATGCACATCCCTACTGTCTAACTGATTTGAACCAAATTTGGAAGAGCGGTAGTGAGTGACACACAGGGACACTTCAATAGTGCAGTTTGTAATGATGACATCCGATCCAAGATGGCAGACACATGAACATTTGAGGCGCAAGAGATCTAACTTGTGGACCTCGATTTGCACCAAATTTAGTTCAGCTGTAGAGACTGTGAAAGGAAAGTAGGCTGATTAGTTCTTACTAGAACAACTTGTTTGTATTTGTAATACACCCAGTTCGGATGGTTGTCGGCTCATTCCGGGCCTGTCCTCCATGGCAGCAGCCATTTTGGAGGCCACCGTGCATGCCCAATGGGCCTCTGCATGGTCAGGTCACTAGCTGGCAACCCTACTAGGGGTGTGCATACAAGTTCAGTATCAAAACGGCTTGACATTGAGGGCTCAACGTTGAGCCAGTTCGATACCAAACGGATATCTCAAGTCTGATCCTTTATTAGTTTCTTTTGGTTGGGGTGGGGGCTCTGTCCCTCCTGCCCTTACTGACCAGCCACCACTGACCAAACCTGTATGCACACCCCTCGTAGGGTTGCCAACTAGGGACTTTTTATAGAGGACATGCAACTATTTGGGGAGCCAAATGTCTTTTTTTTAATGCATTAGGAGGAATAGAGGCTCTTTTGGGGACCAAACAACTTTGTTTGCATGCACGACAGCCTCCAAAATGGCCACCGCACCGATTTATGGAGGCCCAAATGAGCCAAAAAGAACAGTCCGGTGGGCTGCAGTGGTGATTTTAGAGGCTGGCAGGGGAACGTTAGCTGGCCCCCCACCCTGGCCTATAGGAAGCCCCCCAAGGGGCAGAAGGTAATTAAATTTAAAAAAAAAAAAATTCGTGAACCAACCTGGACCAAACCAGACCATGGGGGGGTGGGGAGTTCGTGCCAGACCGAACTGGCCCATACAGGTTTGAGTCCGGTCTGGACTTGAACTGAACTGGGCCAGCCGGTTCTGTGCACACCACTAGAAAAGAGTCCTCTATTTCCACGTTTTGGGGTGAAGGGTATCGACTTTTCCCCCAGCCTGGACCTAGCAACCTTAGTAGATGGCTCTGCCTCTGACAGCAACCCCCCAGAATCACCAACCTTAGAACAGCCAGACCCTGCCACTCCTGCAGAGACTTTATGGAGCATGGAGAATCTCATGCCCCTTACTGGAGGTTGATTCCGGCCCCCGAGTCACCCCTTGGCCCCCAAGTCCCCAGGAGAGGAGGTAGCATGGAGCCTGGGCTGAGCTCCAGCTTCAAAGGCAGAAGGCACCCTTCACTGCTCTGGGGCTTCCCCGTGGTGGGCCTCTTCAGATAGAGGGGGAAACCAACTTGGAGGTTTTCTCTAGGAAGAGCAGGAGAGGATGTGGCCACTACAAACTACACAAGTCTCCAGATACACCTGTCTGTTGTTGGTGTGACTGGTCCTCTTGTGAGCCTATGCCCCAGCTGCCTCTCGTCTGTCTTGCTGCTTGAATCCTGCCTTACTCCTTGAGGCCTACTGAGTTGCCTGAATTCTGATTCTCAGCCTGCATCTCTCCGGCCTTCAATGAAACCCGGAGGCTGTCAAGCCTGGTCTTGCCCGCACATGAGAACCACCAAGCCAGCCACCCTCTTAAACAGGGTCAAGGGAGCTAGTGGTCCCTTAGACCCATTTTTAAATCGTCTGGGTTGGGAGACTGGGGGGCTCCCAGCCGGCACTGGGGGACTCCCCATAATGCACCGCACACTCATACAGTGCATTATGGGAGTTCTGAGAGCAGGTCAACACATCCCAGCCCCCTGACCCTCCGCGCTGCCAGAGAAGGCTGCTGCAAATCTGGGCACACAATCTCCACACCCAGACCAGAGGCAATTGTCATCTGCGGGGAGGGAAGCTTTTCAAGGCTTCCTCTGGCAGATATTTTGCTTCCTCCAGAAGATATTTTGCTGCCTGAGATGAAGGACAATATGATGCCCCCCACATCTGTGAGTGGATGCTCCCCCATTCCTAGGCCAAGCTTCCTGAAGCAGCAGCAACATGTGAATGCACTCAGACGAAGCCACCAAGCCAGGCGATGGTGGCAGGGGCATTCCTAGCAGGCACTTGGGAGGGGAAGAGTGGAAGGAAGAAGCACACCCCAGTGGGGCAAGGAGGGAAACATGAACAGCACACCCCCGAGGAGCAGGGAGGAGAGCGGTTCTTGTGGCAGCAAGCATGAAGTGCCCCTTTTGCTAAGCAGGGTCTGCCCTGGTTTGCATTTGAATCGAAGACTACATGTGTGAGCACTGTAAGATATTCCCCTTAGGGCCACTCTGGGAAAAGCAGAAGGTCCCAAGTTCCCTCCCTGGCAGCATCTCCAAGTTAGGGCTGAGAGAGATTCCTCCCTGCAACCTTGGAGAAGCTGCTGCCAGTTTGTGTAGACAATACTGAGCTAGATGGACCTATGGTCTGTCTTGGGAGAAAGCCGCTTCCTATGTTCCTATGAAAGGGGCAGCAGTGGATGATAGGGTGGCACCAGTGTGGCAGGGGCCCAGCATTTGTCACTCCTCATACTCCTCTCCACATCTCAGTTAACGACTTTGTCCTGCCTCATGGAAGGCGCACCCTGATATCCCCCTCTTTCCTTCCGCTTTCTGCTGCCCAGACCCAACTGCCTCCTTGCCCTCTTGCTCTGCTTTCCTCTGTGCCTCTCACCACTGTGTGCCCGCATCGATCTTTTGTTGGTGCATCCCTGGGTTTGTGTCAGCTGTTGATGGCCAGCTGGAGAGAAAACGGAGCCCCCGAGAAGGCTCACAAGCAATGCTGGGTGGACTTGGTTGGAAGTTGTTCTCTCTAGCTTTTCCTGCAGTTGCCTGGCAACCCTAGGAGGGGTAAGAGAGCTCCCCTCAACTTCCGCAGTGTGTCTAGGAAATGAAACAGGGAGGTTGGCCAGGAGAGTAATTAGCCAGGAGAGGTCTTCTTCTTGCCAGGGTTGGGAGGCCTGCCGCCAAAGGGGGACCAGCCTTGGAAGTCAGGAGTCTCAAATATTCCATTAAACCTTGGACACTGTGCCTTTTGAACCAAATAGGTAGAAAAAATATCCGAGCTTAAACAGCAAGGCAGACATTTTTGCGGTGTCCGCTGTAAGTTCTGTGAATGTAGCCTCCTTAAAGCAAGGATTCTCAAACCTGGGTCGCAGATTTTGTTGGATTACAACTCCCATCATCCCCCATCACAATGGCCTTGTGGCCATCACTACTAAGGGATGGGATGGGATGAATAATCTGCCAAATTCTGGTGTCTAACTCCCAACCCGTGCTTTCTGATCAGAAGGGAAATAAATGTATATTTATTTCCCTCCTAAGCCAATATTTCAACGTTCTTTAAACAGGGCAAACTGTATGGTGGAAGGGGTCATTCCGCTGCCTTGTTGACCACCACCTTCTTAATACCTCCTTCTATCACATAACATAAAACAAGAACAGCTCATTTCATTTGTGTCAAATATACGAAGACATGCTCCTGTGTGCTTCACACTGACACCTAATCTTTCCCACGTTATCCAAGGCATTGGAAGCTATCCTGATGGGCACCCCCATTTTTGTCAGTAAGGGGTGGCTGCTGATTTTAAGAGGGGATTAGGCAAATTCTTGGAGGAGGAGGAGGGATCTGTCACTGGCTGTTAGCCATGAAAGCGAAACAGAGCTTCCATTTTCAGGGGCACTATACCTCTGAATACCAGTAGTTGCAGGAGCGGGGAAGTACTGTACCAGCTGAAACCCTGGGAACTGCTGCCAGTCACTGAAGACAGTACTGAGTTAGATGGACATGAATGGCTTATACCGAGCCAATTTGACTCAGTGGGATGCAGCTTTCTACATAACTATATATTGAGGCGGGTCTTACGATCAGCGAGACCTGCTTTTGCCGATTCTGCAGGGAGAGTGGGCTAAGCCTGCTCTCCCCGCAGATGATCGCTGCAGGAGCCCTGGGCAGCCGTATCGGCCACCCACACAATTGCCGGCTCTGTGATGGAGCTGGCGGGGGCTGGGGGGAGCGGGGGCCAATTGGCCAATTGGCCCCTGCAAGCTCCAATCATGCTGATTAGACCCCCGAGCCGGGAGGTGGCTTTTCGCCTCCCCTTCGGGGGTCTCCTCATGAGTAGCCACGGCGCGGAGCTGCACCGCGGCTACTCACGATCAGAAAGCCGGGTTTGCAGAGCGCTCGCTCCACAAACCTGGGCTTTAGGGAGGGCTACTTGAGCGGGTTACCCACTCGTAACCCACCGGGCTCACCTGTGAATCCGGTGGTTTACATGATCAACAAAAATCAGGCTAGGCTCTCCTAGCCCGATTTTTGTTGATTGTGAGAATAGCCTCAGTGCCTTCCAACCCTCCTTGTGGGTTTCATGGAGGCATCTGGTTAGCCACTGTGGAAACAGAATTCTGGACCTGGGCACTTTCCAGGTTAGCTGCTCAACAGCAGCAAAATGCTTCCATTCAGGCAAATCACATTCAAAATGTAAACAGTAGGGGGAGTAGTCTCGCGAAAACTAACACACACCCCAGCCCAGGAACTTCTTTACGCCGGATATACAATGTCATAGCACTATATCACAGTGATTAAATTCGAAACAAGGCATTGGAAATATGAATGGCACCCTGCTGTCAGCATAGGGACTGCGGTGTCACAACAGAGGAAGTGGGGAAGCACACTTCAGATATACGTCCTGAACCCGTTGCAGGGGCATAATCTGGAAAGTGCTCCGATGGCTCCTTGATCTGCTACAGCAAGGTTTTTCTTAAGTTTCCTTTCTCTAAATGATAGATCTGTCTATCTGTATTCCAAACTTCACCAAGCACTAGCAAAGTTTTCAGATCGAACCAGGTACAAGCACCTGCTTTATCCACTTTTAAACCCAAATTCAGTCTGTGACTGAAAGATGAGCACAGTGAGAAGGTATGCATAGCTGAAGGGGGACATCTAGCAAAGGGCTTAGGATGCCACACCTTTTATGATCAGGGCTCCTCTGCCATTGAAAGCTGTATGACAAATAGAAATTCAACCTTTTAGCAATAGCACTTAGCAATAGCAATAGCACTTACATTTATATACCGCTTTATAGCCGGAGCTCTCTAAGTGGTTTACAATGATTTTAGCATATTGCCCCCAACATTCTGGGTACTCATTTTACCGACCTCGGAAGGATGGAAGGCTGAGTCAACCTTGAGCCCCTGGTCAGGATCGAACTTGTAACCTTCTGGTTACAGGGCAGCAGTTTTACCACTGCGCCACCTTTTCCTAGCAGCTGGGCGCTTTCCAGATTACCCGCTACAACAGTGGTAAAATGCTTTGGTTTAGCAGATCGCATTCCAGGGGCGGAGCTACCATTGGGCGAACGGGTTCAAAGAACCCAGGCTGCCACCAAGCAGGGGCCGCAAGTATGACCCCAGACACGGCCCTTGCATCTGACGTCAGACGCGGGAGGGGGTGTTATTTCAGTCCCAAACAGGTCCCCGCAGTCCCGTTTGGAACTGAAATCAACCCGCGCTGTGTTGGCAGCATGGCTGGAGTGACTCTCCCTGACTTAAAGGCAGGGAGAGCAGCTCCTGGTCTCGCTGCCCGATCGATCTCCCTCCTGAATGGGACCATGTGGCCCCATTTAGGAGAAAGATTGGCCTACGCTGCGTTAGCAGCGCTGCTGGAATGGCTCTCCCTGCCTTCACAGCAGCGCGGGCTTATCTCCCTTCCAAACGGGGCCACGGGGCCGCATTTGGGAGGGAGACCACGTCCCCCACATCTGACATCAGACGTGGGGGCGTAGCTAGCTGGGCCCCTGCATCTGATGTCAGACGCAGGGGCGGGGCCAGGGGGCTTCGGCGGCGGCCAAACATGGGCCGCCACCAGCCTCCCTGCTCCTGCTGTCACATTCAAAATGCAAATAAGCTGTGTGTTGTGTAAAACCACCAGCAAGGGAGCAGTCTTTTCTAGCTTGCGTAAAACTCCTGCAAGGGGAAAATACAGCTTTTTTTTTTTTTTTTTTTTTGCTTTTTTTTTGCACCACACATGCAACATTATAGGATTGTAACGCAGCAATAAAACCCAAGAGAAGGCATCGGAAATGTGAACGGCACCTTGCTGACAGGGCAAGGACTCAATGTTGAAATACTTAAGAACACTTGGAGGACACGTAGTAACACTTCCTGAAAGGTACAGGGGTCCTGCCAGAAAATAGATAGCAACCTTACAGCCACTGCTGCTGATCGGGTCTCAGAATATGCTCAGCAGTTCACATGCTACAGAGATGTGTTTGTGACCATTTTCAGGCATCTTCCCTGAATGCATTTTTTGAAAAACACACGTTGGGAAAGGTAACCTCAGAATGTAGCTTTGAAAAGGTGAACCTGTCTTTAGTACAGATGGTGGGAAAGTTGTGTTGTGACCGGAGGTGCTGCAGAGACAAGGTTGGGCAATGTTCTGCTCTAGGGCATCATGGGAATGATAATGCTGCCATCTTGTGGCTGCAAGGAGGAAGAGCACAGACTAGGAGGGAGAAAGCCACAACTGGGTGAAAGTTCATAGTATGCATTAATCGCCCAGAGGCAAATGAATCTAACCTGATGGAAAAATCACAGGAGGGGAAAATTACTTCAAAGCCACCAGGTTAACTGAAGTGCATCTTACCTTGCCTTAGTTGAAATCAGGTTGGCAGCCTTGTGGGAAAGGCCAAGGAAGATGGTGGGGAAAGAAGTTGGAAATCTTCAACCAGGAATTACCAATTCTGAAGACCTCAGGCAAGTCTCCAGATAAACTATGTGGAGATGAATGCAAATTCAAACATAATTTTAAAGAAATTCTCTATATCTGCAAGTATTGAAACTATAGACTCTCACAGGGAGTCCATATAGGTGCCTTAAAAGTCAGTTCTGTTCTCCAGAACTTTACTAGACAGCTAGCTTTACTGTGGGTTTTTTTGTGAGGCTTTACTGCAAGTTCGAATTTGCCCCCAAAAAACCAATGCAAAAAGTGTTGTTGTTGTTTTTAACCCGGATATAAATCAGGCTACACTCTAATGCATAATGAAAAACCAAAATTGCATGTGAAGTTCTCCCTCATAGTTCACAGGGACCTCGGGGTAAATTTGGCCGATATATGAAAGCACACCCTCCATTCCGGAGAAGATGTGAACTAAAAGCCGGGTATGAAAAACTTTCCAGTGAGAATTATGTTGCATGAGTGGAATGGAAGATAATGTCCACCCCAAAATGTTAGTTTTAGTAAATCATAATTCCTTCCATTCACACCAATATTTTGCCCTACCATAGTGTGCTTGATTGATGGTGGTCTCATGGCTGACATCAGGGACCAAGATGGGCCCTGACAGCAACCCTAGCAGTGGAACTGCAAGTTTTGCATGCCACTGCTACTAGGGATGTGCATGGAACCGGCTGGCCCGGTTCAGTTCGAGTCCAAACCAGACTTGAACCCAACTGGGCCAGTTCAGTCCGGCACCCCCTCAAACCCCCCAGCTTGATCCAGTCTGGGGGGGTTCGCGGACTGTATATATTCCCTTTATTCTCCCTTGGGGGGTTCCTGCAGGCAGCGGGGGGGTGTCTGTGGAGGTTCCCCCTCCCCTGCCGGCTCTCCCTATGGCGCCCTCCAGCCTGCAGTGGCCAAGTGGGCAGGTGCGTGGCCTCCAAAATGGCCACCGCGCCGAGGGCAGAAGGCCGAAAACCGGCCAAAGAGCATAGGGAGACCTGGTGGGAGGAGGGGGAACTTCTGCAGACCCCCCCCCCGCCTCCAGGAACTCCCCCGAGGGGGAAATAAGGTTAATTTTTTAAAAAAATAGAAAAATGGTCTGCGAACCCCCCGAACATTCAGGGGTATTCGGTGCAGGGTCGGAACGAACAGGGGGTGATTCAGTTTGACCCCGAAGTGTTGAACCAAATCAGTTCGACATCGAACTGGCTCAAAGTTGAACCTGTTTGCACACCCCTAACTGCGACCATAGGAACATTGGCAGCTGCTATATACTGAGTCAGACCATCTAGCTCAATATTGTCTACACAGACTGGCAGCGACTTATCCAAGGTTGCAGGCAGGAATCTCTCTCAGCCCTATCTTGGAGAATCTGGAACCTAGATGTTCTTCCCAGAGCAGCCCTATCCCCTAAGGGGAATTTCTTACAGTGATTACATGTAGTCTCCCATTCAAATGCAACCAGGGCAGACCCTGCTTAGCAAAGGGGACAAGTCATGCTTGCTGCCACAAGACCAGCTTTCCTCCTGAGGACATTCCCCTTTGCAGATGGGGAATAGGTGGGAGATGGTGGTGGTGGCACAAGTGACTCATGGCACTGCTAGACCTCCCATCTTCTTCTTTGGTGAAGCCCCCCCCCCGACCACCTGCAATGATTCTGGGGCATCTAGAAGGAACATGGGAAGCTGCCTTATGCCAAGTCAGACCATTGGTCCATCTAGCTCTTTATTTATTGCAGTGATTAGAAGTGGCTTTCCAGGATTTCAGCCAGGGGTCTTTCACAGCTCTACCTGGAGATGTTGCCAGGGATTGAACCTGGGACCTTCTGCATACAAAGCAGATGATCTACCACTAAGCTACGGCCCCATTACCATCCCCACTTGCTTACCCATGTGCTTAATGGGAGAAGTGTGGGGATTTTTCAATAGACTCTGAGCCCTTTCTCACAATCAGTAAGAAAGGGCTCCGATCTGCAGGGGAGGAAGCCTTACAATGCTTACGTCCCTGGCAGATGATAGAGGGCTCCTTCCTGGGTGGGTGGATTGCCTGCCCAGATGATTGCTAGCTACTGCTGACAGCGTGGAGGGTAGGGGGCTTGGATGCATCTTCCCAGCCCCCACAAGTCCTATAATGTACCACACGAGTACTATGCTTCGTCTTCCTTTCTGTTCCCTTCTTCCTTTTTAAAATGCAGGAACCAGGAGGAGGAGGAGTGGCCGCAGCACAACTTGGAGCCACCCCGTTCCCTGCTTAATTCTGTACTCAACTGCCTTTGGCACAGGTTCTCTGAGGACGGTTCAGGGACGTCTATAATTAGTGACACAAAGCAAGGTGATGTGGCTTCGGATCCCCAATTGCATTTATTTTCTTACCATGAAAAAGGAGAAAAAAACACTTTCTCTCTCTCTCTTTTTTTAAAGCCACGTGACTGTGGCCAGAAAGCCAGAGCAGCTCAGAGAAGTGGCAGATCTTGGGGTTTCCTGTAATCCGTGGGGCGGGCTGTGACTTAGGGGCAGAGCACAGACTCTGCACAAAAAAGTTCCCAGGTTCAATCACGGGCATCTCCAAGCAGAGCTGAGATGGGAGATCTGTCTGAAACCTCAACGGCTACCGCCCACCAGAACAGAGACTGCTCACGGAGACAGGCCAAGGGTTTAGCTCAGTATAAGGCAGCTTCATATGTTGATTTATTAATTCAGTACATGGAATGACAAGATGTAGTACACCTTTCAACCAGAAAAGTGTTATGTAGACAAAGTGTATTACCTTTCAACCAGAAAAGTGTTATGTAGACAAAGTGTATTATATAGGAAACAAGATTCTCCCCCATGGACTTGGTCCTATTGAAAACAACCGAGAGCATGCAAGGGATTCAGGAAGAACCACAACAAAGGATCTGAGTCCACGTTTTAGGGAGTCATTAGAAGAAGGCACCCCCAGAGACGTGTCAGCTACAGAAAGCATCTCTGTAGGTGTCCCAAGCATAAGGACTCAGTGCAAGGAAGGTATAGGAAAGAGGCTGATCTTGGTTGATCTTCAAGGTTGCTAAGGAACGTGGGTAGACTGAACTCTGAAACCTTCTCTGTGCCCTACTGTGAATGATTCATGAGCAGTCTGAATGAAGATGAGGCCGGGTGTTAAATATTTGACTTCCTTTGCTTTAGTCTTCCTGTTTCTCTGCCCTGAGGGAGGCCAAGTTTATTCATTTGTTTGCTGCCAGTGACAGGTTCTCAGGAGGCCTTAGATTTCTAAGTAATAACAGGGTTCAGGTTCAGGAATGCCTGCGTGTTTATTGATCATCAAGGCGGCCAAAGCTGAGAGGCAAAATTTCAGCCGTTAAACACGGCAGGAATTTTTCACCTGTCAGATGAGCTGACGTATGACCCTGATAATGACTGGCAAGGTCAGTGCCCATATTGATAGCAGTTACTTTCTTTAAAATAAATAAACTCAGCCGCATGCGGTGCGCCGTAATTATTTCCCTGGCACTGTTTTTCATCCTGAACATTTCAGTAGGATATGGAAGAGCATCCCCGGGTGATAGATGGGGGAGAAAGAGCAGGAATATTTTATACTGGTTGGAAACCGGTGAAATTGGGTGGGCTTTTTCAAGTCAATATGTGAACATCTGTCACCTTCTTGAATTTCTTGGGACCGCCATCCTCCAACTCGTGCAGTTCCTTTACTTCTTCTATCCAACAAAGCATGTCCCCTCCCGTAAGACTACCGAAACTGCATTGTCACTACTCTCACAGCTGCATTGCATAATGGACTCTTTCTCTCTTCACTGTTTTGGAAGTTTCTGACCATTCTGTAACATCAGAGCACCTCAGCCAATGCCAGAGAAGAGGTACAGGGCCAAACAGCAAGCCAGTCTTTAGATTATTTAGGTAAAGTGTGCCGTCAAGTTGATTTCAACTCCTGGGGCCCACAGAGCCCTGCAGTTTTCTTTGGTAGAATACAGGAGGGGTTTACATTGCCTCCTCCCGCACAGTATGAGATGATGCCTTTCAACACCCTCCTATATTGCTGCTGCCCGATATAGTACCAGCGGGGATTTGAACTGGCAACCTTCTGCTGGTTAGTCAAGCATTTCCCTGCTGCACCACTTAAGGTATCCAACTGAAAAATCATGCCAGCCTGTTGCCTCCACCTGGTCACTCTATGAGTAATAGTTATCATTGCAAACAATAGAGTATGACATAGGGTGGATTGAGACATTATGCAAAACCTCAGTTGAAGCTGAATTCCATGTAACGGCCCTCCTCCTCCCGTTCCCATGTGTCTACTTCCTATCTAGGTTGGGATAAACTAAGATCAGTTTTGACATCTGATTCTGAACCCACAGATCTCAGCCTATTGTAACTTACTTGCTTCCGATCTGAAACTCATGTCAACACTCGGATTCAGATCTCAAGTTCTCTGAAGCATGTGGGTTAGAATACGTCGAGATTGGTGGCCATGGATGTCATGACCCATCTCAGTTTATCTTAATCTAGGAACATAGGAACATAGGAAGGTGCCAAATAGTGAGTCAGACCATTGGTCTAGCTAGCTCAGTATTGTCTTCACAGACTGACAGCGGCTTCTCCAAGGTTGCAGGCAGGAGTCTCTCTCAGCCCTATCTTGGAGAAGCTGGAGAGGGAACTTGGGAACCTAGATGCTATTCCCAGAGCAGCTCCATCCCATGGGGGGAACATCTTACAGTCCTCACATGTGGTCTCCCATTCATATGCAACCAGGGCAGACCCTGCTTAGCTAAGGGGACAAGTCATGCTTGCAAGCAGACAGTCATGCAGGTATGGGAGGCAGGGGCATGTGCTCCTATGGCGGAGGACATCGCACTGAGCTCAGCTTCAACTGAGGTTCCAAGTGACATCTGAACCCGCCCATTATTCTATGCGAAATATTTCTATGTCAATGTGTCTGCATTGGCTACTGAACCACCTTTTACAGTCAGTGACTGAATCAGATGGTAAAAAATAATGATTTAGCTGAACCAGCATTGAACCCAAATTGTGAATGTTTTAATTCCCTGCTGAGAATATCTATCTATCTATCTATTTATCTATTTATCTATCTATCTATCTATCTATCTATCTATCTATCTATCTATCTATCTATCTATCACATTTTTGTACTGCCCAAAACATGAGTTCTCTGGGCAGTTTACAAAACAATAAAAATCAATAAAAAGAATAACACATTAAAATTTAAAATGTTAAAACTATTAAAACACAATTAACACTGTTAAAACAATGTCTAATTAAAAGTCTGGGTGAACAAATGAGTCTTGACTGCCCTTTTAAAAGTTGTAAGAGATGGGGAGGCTCTTATTTCAGCAGGAAGTGTGTTCCAAAGCCTCGGGGCAGCAATGGAGAAGAAGGCCTGTCCCCGAGTAGCCACCAGACGAGCCGGTGGCAACTGCAGGCGAACCTCTCCAGATGATCTCAATGGGTGGTGTGGTTCATAGCAAAGAAGGTATTATCTTAAATACCCAGGCCCCAAACTGTTTAGGGAGTTTATTGGTTATAACCAAAACCTTGTACTTTGCTCGGAAACTTATCGGCAGCCAGGGTAAATCTTTTAAGACGGGAGTGATATGGTCTCTCCGAGATGACCCAGAGACCAAGCTGGACTAAATGCATTTTCTGGACTTTGTCTTTAATGGGCATCTCTGCAGGAAATGACTTTACACTTGTATGTGGCCTCTTGCTGTTGGCTACACAGCCATGAAACAGCAATCAGAATTCATTGGAATTCATTGACTGTTTGTTTTGAACTCTGCGTTCTTCTTAGTAATAATTTATATAATTTACAAAAGTATCCTCTCTTGTCAGAACAAGTTGAAATATTTGTCTTTGTCAGTCTTATCTGAATGTCAAATACAATTTGCTTACATTTGCATAAAATTTCCCTTCCTGCTATTTTGATTACTTGGGTAGTCATCAACATCTGCAAACATCAAACTTTAGGAATTTTTTTTTTTTTACATTAGGCAAACTATTCTTTTCACCTACAACAAGATTATAAAAAAGGCTTTTCTCTCCCCACCCCCTTAAGAAGTCTAGTTGCAATAATTGTTTAGGAATATAAGGAAGGAGCAAGATGTTTCAAACAATGCTTGGCATCACAGCTGAAACAAAGAATGCTTCCCTGATCAAATTTCTGTGCATATGTCTGCGGTGACCTTCTTGGCAAGAAGACCACTAGTCATTTCAAAGGTATCAGGGGCGTAGCTAGCCCGCCGGCGGCCCGTGTGCAGCCACGGCGGGCGCCCCGATAGCCCTGCCCCCTGCGTCTGACATCAGATGCAGCGGATAGCCACGCCCCCGCGTCTGACATCTGCGTTGCGAATGCAGCACCAGTCTTAGCTCCTGAAGGGGCTGCGCGGCCCCTTCCGGAGCTAGTTAGGCTGACAGCGCCAGCCTTTGTTTAGCTCCTGAAGGGGCTGCGCGGCCCCCGCTCGGGAGCTAAACTACCGCCCCTGCGTCTGACATCAGACGCGGGGGGCGTGTCAGGGCCGCGAATGGCGGCTCCTGATTGGGCACGGCTTGGGTTCTTTGAACCCGTTCGCCCAATTATAGCTACGCCCCTGAAAGGCATGTAAGGTACCATTCCAGTAACTAGGCCCTAATACCTGGCACCTCTGCCTTGCAGACTTAATTGTGATCCTCTAGGGCAGTGTTTTCTGACTTCTCTCCGCCCCGCCCCCCTCTCTCACACACACCCACACCACACTTAGATTAGGAAAAAAGAGGAGGCACATTGCCCCCCAGGGCAGCTGCACACCATTAATGTTTTTTTTAAAAAATGTTTACCCTCCTGGAGTGTTATGAGGTGGGTCAGCTCTGAATGCAGGCAGTTTAAACCCTATGCATTTGGAGCCGACTCACTCCACAATGAACAGGGAAGGGGGAAGTCCCTCTCCGGTCATACAAAAGAACGTCTGCTGCAAAGTTGGGAGTTTAAACTCCTCTCTGCATCAGGAAGAGGGTGTGCCTCCTTCCCAGTGCATTATGGGGTGAGTCCGCTGTAATGTAGGGAACAGAAAGTCAGCATGGCACACCAATGAGTGTCACACAGAAAACTGCACCATAGCACACCAGTTGGGAAATGCTGCTTTAGGGCACTAATTAGACCAGGCCTGCCCAACATTATTTTTTTAAAATTTATTTATTTATTTATTTATTTATTTATTTTAATATCCCGCTCTTCCTCCAAGGAGCCCAGAGCAGTGTACTACATACTTGAGTTTCTCTTTCACAACAACCCTGTGAAGTAGGTTAGGCTGAGAGAGAAGTGACTGGCCCAGAGTCACCCAGCTAGTTTCATGGCTGAATGGGGATTTGAACTTGGGTCTTCCCGGTCCTAGTCCAGCACTCTAACCACTACACCACGCTGGCCCAGGGGCCAGATCCAGCCCTTGGGGACATTTTTGCTGGTCTGTAGGTAGGAATATCCTGCAGCAACAACAGCAGCCTGAGAAGACAGATAGTCAGTCACCCTTTGGGTCAATTCCAAATTTTAGTTTTTTGGCTACTGTCTCTAGTTAAAACTGTGGGTCCCTTGACCAATGGAAAAGATCCACAAGTGACTGATAATTGCTTTCCTTAATATTTTAATAATAATCAATTTTAATGTTCTGAAAATGGCCTTTGGCCCCCAACTACCACATCATGTTTGGTTCTGGCCCACCAGGGCATTTAAGTGGGCACTTAGACTGTAACACAAGCTGATTAAGTACTTAGGTGGTTGGCATAAGAACATAAGAACAGCCCTGCTGGATCAGGCCCAAGGCCCATCTAGTCCAGCATCCTGTTTCGCACAGTGGCCCACCAGATGCTGCTAGAAGCCACAGGCAGGAGTTGAGGGCATGCCCTCTCTCCTGCTGTTACTCCCCTGCTACTGGTACTCAGAGACATCCTGCCTTTGAGGCTGGAGGTGGCCCACAGCCTCCGACTAGTAGCCATTGATCGACCTGAAGCACCACTGCACCAGTCTGGCTCCACAAAACCTCGCAGAACCCCAGACTTGGAGCATGATCTTCAATCTGAGGAGCTTGAATCACCAGAAAGGATCCTGCCTCCCTTTGGAACTCAGCCTCCTGCCTGCCTTAGACTGGGAATGCTCTCCAATACACCTGAATGGCTGTCAAACAGAAGAGGACAAAGCCTTGTTCTGCACTGCCATGGAGGGCAGCAGGAGTAAAAAAGAGAGAGAGAGGAAATAAGCAATTAAAGTCTTCCCATCTTGTGAGAACAAAAACCGGACAATGGGGCCAATACAAGAGGCTATTAAAGAGGCAAATGGTTATTCAACACTATTCTTCCTGGGAACAGCTTACTTTACAGGAGAGTAGATTTCAGTTGAATATTAGGAGAAACTTCTAAATAGTGCTGACATGACAGGCAGTGATCCATCAATAGGATCAGAGCTGCATTGAGGCAGGGGGCCTTCTGAAAGTTGCCCTGAAGTCTTGATGGGCAGGGCAAGGGAAAGGATGTTTGTTTCTTTCCCCCTCCCCACAAAAATTATTATTATTATTAATATTTTATGTTTTATATCCCACTCTTCCTCCAAGGAGCCCAGACCCAAAGCGGTGTACTACATACTTGAGTTTCTTCTCACAACAACCCTGTGAAGTAGGTTAGGCTGAGAGAGAAGTGACTGGCCCAGAGTCACCCAGCTAGTTTCATGGCTGAATGGGGATTTGAACTCAGGTCTCCTCGTTCCTAGTCCAGCACTCTAACCGCTACACACGCTGGCTCTCTGAAATGCTGTTCACTTCCAGAAATATGTCCGTGAGGGCTGTGTAGCTAACAACAACAACAACAACAATGATAATTAATGTGCAAAATGCATGCATATATGCATGTACTGCAATGTTGTTTGACCCTTACTTGGGAATAAGCCCTACTAAAGTCATGGGACCTACTTCCAAGTAAGCACACACAGAATCAGATCACACATGCCCTTCGAATCAAGCTTGCCTAGCTCTGTGCTAGATTTTCACCCATCTCTAGAATTCCCTTCGACAAGGACTGTGAGTTTATCTCAATAACCTTGTTTCATCTCAAGAGAAATTCTTCTAAAGAGCATTATAAGGAAAGTACACTACAAAAGTCTGACCTTCTGTTGAAATTGTTTGTGGGATCATTATTTTCTTGAAGTGAGTGAGTGTTTGGCTCTTATGCAGCTTTTGCTATTAGCACTTCATCTCTCTCCCCCTCCCCCACTTCCCTTATTTCCCCAACCACGACTGTTACAGAACTTGATTGGCATGGTAACCTTTAAAAATCTGCAAATCTTGAAACCAAAAGGACAAGTATGGTCAGAGTCATGACTGAGTTCAAGAAAGTACATCTTTTACTTCTTAGAAATGTGTTTCCCTCTTCCTTTCACAAATGTGTATGCACACAAAGAATGGTTGTTGCACAAAATATACGTTCATATACTCTGCACTGCAAATATAGTGCAGATAAGCCACTGAAATGTATTATTAATAAAGTGTGAGTAGGAAAGTCTGTAGCATGGACAGCAAGTGTGTGAAAGGGAAGTCAGGACTGTGCCTTCCCCCCACCTAGATGTGTTCAATAGTTTTTGTGAACAGAGCAGAGATGCTGCTCTGAGTTTATCAGATTTGGGCCTGGAAATGAGATTTGTACTCTTGTAAAAGGGTCATAGCTCTTGGGGAAACTACATTACCCAAAAGCCAAAAGGTAAGGAAAGTGTCGTACCTCTTGGGAAAACTACATTATCCAAAAGCCACTGGAGCCAGATTTGTATCTGAGTTTGGATTTGCCTTGGAGATAAATCAAACAATTTCCTTAGCTTTGGAAAATCACTCAACTTATTGTCATCACCTTTGGCCATTATGGCTAGGGATGATGGGAGTTGTAGTCCAATGATACTTAGCAGCTCAAGCTTGAGAACCCCTGCTCTATACCTTGAGGCTGCAAGTGAAACCAGAGGCATCTAAAGCAGCCTCTTGTCCAAGGGACAGCTGTGTCATAATGAAGAAAGAGGTGACATAGTTACCACTCTGCAGCTCTGAAAAAAAGGGGTGTCTTTTTTTTTAACAGAATGGATGGAATCTGGAACAAATGTAGTGTGCTGGCAGTAGCCATAATAAAATAAAATGTAGCAGTCATTTTAAAATCCAGTCTGCCCTGCTTCCCATTGCTTCCCAGTGCAACTATGAGAAAAAATAAAATAAAATAAAATAAAATAAAATAAAATAAAATAAAATAATCCCATCAGGAGGCAGTCATACCTTGGAGTTCCTGCCACTGCTGACCCAGGTGGCTCCTAAGCTGCAGGTCTAAATCCTGATTATCTATGATTATCTATCCTGATTAAATGCTGATTAACCAGAGTGTTCTGACAAGGATTGTCCCAAAATTCTGCATTCTCACAATCCGCTCCAGAGGACTAATTTAAAATTGATTTTTTTAAAAAATAAATCAAATAAAAATGTTTTGCTTTGTATTTTGTTTTGTGTTGTGATTTGTTTGTCAGGTTTTATGCATTTTTGTTGGATTTTTTTAACATCATGTTGTTAGCTGCCCAGAGAACGATTTATTATGGGGCAGCTAACAAATAAAGGTGGTGGTGGTAGTTGTTGCTGTTAGAACCCTGAAGTACATTGACTGAAGACAAGTGCCAGATCTTGAGGTCATTCACACAATCAAAAACTGTGTTCAACCCCAGTTTAGGAGATGTGTGTGCTCCCAATTTTCAGTTGTGTGCAAGCAAGATGGGGGGGGGGAAGCTACCCAGGTTTTCCTCCTACCTTGCTTCCACACAATCGCTCATACCCAGGATTTCCCCTTACCTTGCTTCCACACAACCGAAAATTGGGAGCACACACAGCTCCCAAACCCAGGTAGAACACTGTTTTTTATTGTCTGAATAACCTCAGTAGCTAGGAAGGCAGACATACCTTTCAAATTAAGAAACAGAGGCTATTCTGACGATCAGGCAAAATCGGGCTAGGAGAGCCTAGCCCGATTTTGCCTGACCGTGTGAGCCACCAGGCTCGCAGGCGAGCCTGGTGGCTTCCAGGCAGTTAACCCGCCTAACTACCCCTCTCCTTAAACTGGGTTTGCGGAATGAGCATTCCACAAACCCGGTTTTTTAAATCCTGAGTAGCCGCGCCACGGCTCCGTGCCACGGCTACTCACGAAGAGACCCCCAACCGGGAGGCTCAAATGCAGCCTCCCGACTCGGGGGTCTAGGCATACTGGAGCTTCCGGGGGCTGCACGGCCCCCAATCCTCCCAGCCCCCACCAGCTCCGTCACAGGGCTGGCAGTTGTGTGGGTGACCGCTGCGGCCGCCCAGAGCAGACTAGCTGGTCGTCTGTGAGGAGAGCGGGCTTAACTTGCTCTCCTCGCAAACCCCTAGAGGCTCTTCTCACCAATCGTGAGAAGAGCCTCACAGGGTGCGTCTCAACACTTGATCAGCCTCGGAAGTTCCTTTCAATATTACAGCTCAGCTCACAGTTTTTTTACACAAAAATCCACTCCCGGTTTTCCCCACCAGCTTTCTTTATTTCAGCAGCCTTAGAGAGAGGGGGTGGGGAGATAAACCTTTCTTGTCGCTGCTACTGTTAAACATTTGACAATCAGAAACCTTTGCCAATCTACTGCAAATCACCCAACAATCTACCAACCGGTCCCAAAATATCTGTCATAGAAGATGACAGAAAGGTTTAATGAATGGCAGTTGTAATACCATTTAATTTATATGTAGGTGACATCCAAGCTAACGAAGCATTTGTGCAAACTTGTTGCACAAGTGCAAGCACGTCGTGCTAGCTACTGTAGCTCCACTACACCAGGAGCCTGCATCCCAGACTATTGTTGCACTAGTGAAAATATCCTTGTGCACAAACAAGGTGCACAACCTGTGGTGCACCTCCTGCTGGGAAACCTCTTCCTCTGTCTATTTACGTTGCAGGGATTGGTTGTGCAAAGGAGCAACGCCATGGTTATGTGGGTGCAAGTGCAGCATTTGTCTGGATGTGTTGCAGATAGGAACATAGGAAACTGGCATACACTGAGTCAGACCCATGGTCTCTCTAGCTCAGTATTGTTTACACAGACTGGCAGTGGTTTCTCCAAGATTGCAGGCAGGATTCTCTCTCAGCCCTAGGAGGAAGAGTGATGGGATAGCTGAACCACCTGTCCACTCAGAACCTCACTCTGAGTTTAGGGTAAAATTTGTAGCTCATGCCGATGATGTTACATTACTATTATCAAATGAAAATGAAATCTCTGTAATACTAGACCTCTTCTGGGAATATGGCAAGATCTCGGGCTCAGAATTAAATGCTGACAAAAGTGTATTTGTTAAAATGGACCCTGGACGCCAGCAACTCTCATGCCTACCCATCTCTGAATGTAAAAGCGAAGGGGCCCCAGAGTCCAAACTGAAGTGGGTAGATACAGTAAACATTTTGGGGATTGAATATGGGATTAAGGAAAAAGTCCGGGGGGGGGGAATTGGACAGATTGGGAAGAAAAAGTAATGCTTAAAATCACCATGTGGAAAAAATGGAGCCTTGCCATGTACCAGAAAGCGGTTTACATCCGGACTTACCTGATACCCCCGTTGCATAACCTGGCGGTAGTCTATCCTCCCCTGCTCCATCTCCTTTGGAGAGTTGAAAGCCAGATCTTCCGTCTAGTATGGCACACAGCGTCCTTCCCTTTGGCCTGTGCAGTAGCATTTAAGGAGGTTGAGTGGGGAGGCCTAGCCCTACCTGCCCTGCAACCCTATTTTGTAACTGAATTCATGTCCTACAATTCTGGAAACTGGATTTTCGTGAATGTCCATAATATGTCCAACCTCCTGCAAAAAACCTGGGTCTCGCTTTTCACTCTGCGTTGGCGCAAATCAGCATGGGGCATAGCATGGTGGGGGAAAGGATCTTTCAATGGTAATATCACACAAGTATTAAAAAGAGAACACCCGGACTACTTGAGAGATTTGTTATTCACACTTTAAAAATGGAAGGTTGAACCAGATCTATTTAAAGGATCCTCCTCACTTAAGCAGCTAAGGAAAACAATTTATGGAGAGATTCTAGAAGTGAGTTTCTTAAAACCTGATTTAGAACGTAAACGCTACAAACACCGCACTTCACAGTACTTGTTGCAACCCGATCACCCTATTGCTCTCTTTAAAGAGAAAAAAGTCCCTTTCCATTTACGGGAAACAAGGTGGCGCTTATACCATCAAGTACTACCACTTAATGCGGCTAAGCCATGGCTCCCAGAGGACCAGCAAGAGTGCCCTAAAATCACCTGCAAACAGAAAGCTAGTGAGCTAGGTAAAACATTCAGGGAAACCCACTCACATTTCTTAAAAGAGTGTGTGGTAGCCAAAAGAGTGTGGCAGGGAGTAAGCAAGCTGTTAGAGTGGCCTGATTTGGAAAAACAGACTTGGGAAGAACTAACCTCAGGTTTGAGCGATAGAATCTCCTTTCGAGGTCCCAGAAAGAAACCTTCAAGGAACCGGGATGGAACAGGTGTCCTCATACTAGGGAATTGGAACGTCCCCCTTCTCGTAATCAGGTTAGTAAACCTGTATGTCATTTATGCAATGTTCCTGCATAGGAATAGGGAGGGAAGACGCGACCAAGAGGTTCACGCAGATGCGACAGTAAATCTCTTCTGGAAAAGGTTGTATGGTTATGTGCAAAAAGACAATAATATTTCTTCTAAACAGCAATGGGACAAATTGTGGAAATGGACATTGGACGTACCCCCCCCCCCAATTCCGTGATGTGCCTTGAAATCCCCCACCCCCAAGTTACAGTACTACCTGCATATACTTCATAACCTTGTGGGTTTCCAAATCCTTGTGCGTAAATCTTTGTAGATATATCATGTACAAAAAACCACTTTGTATATAATTGTGCTTTGGAAACGTACTGTATGCTTTGGTAGTTTGTTGGTTCAATAAAAAAATCTTGTCCTATAAAAAAAAATCTTGTCCTATCTTGGAGAAGCCAGAGGGGGAATTTGAAACCTTCTGCTCTTCCCAGAGTGGCTCCATCCCCTGAGGGAAATATCTTACTGTGCTCACATGTGGTCTCCCATTCAAATGCAAACAGGGCAGACCCTGCTTAGCAAGGGGGAAAGTCATGCTTGCTACCACAAGACCAACTCTCCTCTCTAAAATAAACCCCAGTTATCTGCTCCAGCTTGGGTTAGGAACATAGGAAGCTGCAATATACTGAGCCAGACCATTGGTCTTTCTAGCTCAGTATTGTCTTCACAGAATGGCAGCAGCTCCTCTAAGATTGCAGGCAGGAATCTCTCTCAGCCCTATCTCTCTCAACCTACCTTGTGGGTTACCAAATCCTTGTGTGTAAATCTTTGTAGATATATGATGTACAAACAACCACTTTGTATATAATTGTGCTTTGGTAACGTACTGTATGCTTTGGTAGTTTGTTGGTTCGGTAAAAAAATCTTGTCCTTAAAAAAAAAAAAATCTTGTCCTATCTTCAAGAAGCTAGGGAGGGAACTTGAAACCTTCTGCTCTTCCCAGAGTGGCTCCATCCCCTGAGGGTAATACCTTACAGAGCACACACTTCTAGTCTCCCTTTCATGTGCATCCAGGGCAGACCCTGCTTAGCTAAGGGGACAAGTCATGCAATATGCGCAAATTTGATTTTTTTTCCAATTACCCTTCACCTAGAAGGGATGAAAAGAAACTTTGAATTTTGAAATTTTTGAAATCTACGTTGTTGTTTTCCATTTACTAGATGAGAATACAATAATTCACAGAATTATTCTCATCCCTTTTAGGTGAAGGATAACATTTTTTTAAAAAAATGAATTGGGGAATATTCTTTTTCAGAGCTACCAGAATTTTAAGGGCGGGGTACGGTTCTGGGAAGATTTCCCATTTCCCACGTTTCCTCATTTGTGAGCATGTTGAAAGATCAGTTGTCTGTTTCCAGTGAAGTCACTGATAACCAAGAATGCTATGGGCAACAGCTGTTGGCAGGATATGGGCTACCCCCAAGACTATTAAATCTTTTGGTCTTTCACGTAAAGGAGCACAGCTAGGAAGCTATTTTCCTTTTGGCAGCTGTTGTCATTACGGCAGGCTATGAATGGGTGAAATAAAAATGCCATGAAATATTTGGATCATTATCAGTTGAGGGGGGATAGGTGAACAGTGTCCATTGGGACAAGCACACTTTCTTTGTGGAGTAAACCCAGCAGAGAACTTGCTAATGCTGTCAGGATTCAAAAGTTGGGGTCTGATCTGTTGCAAATGTTTGCATGCATGAGTTGAGTTTGCATGCCCCGGAAAAAGATCTTACATTCAAAGTGATCCAGGTCATGCAAAACAGTCCTCTTTTTCAAGACAAAAAAAGCAAAACAACTGGAATTCAAGAGCAGAGAGCATAAAATGTTTCCCCAAATTACAGGAAGGGGGACTGGAAATAATAGTTGAAGCCAGCTGTTGCATATGTCAAGTGTGATTTCAGAGCTTTCTCCCTGTTTCTTCCCTAGAGGCACTGTTACAGATTGCAGCAGGCGGCGGAGGGAACGGGGTGGGGTGGGGTAGGGGGTGGAAGGGAAGATTCTGTGCATGTAGTGGGGAGCCCAGACTCACGGCTGAGTTCAAAGGCTGCTCTCGGAGACTTGGCTGCAACAAATCAATGAGGCCATTGACACAATCAAAAACTGTGTTCTACTTGGTTTGGAAGAGGCGTGTGCTCCCAGCTTTTGGTTGTGTGGAAGCAAGGTAGGAGGAAAACCTGGGTAGAAGTCAGGGGCGAAACCACCATTGGGCGAACAGGTTCAAAGAACCCAGGCCACCGCCAATCAGGGTCAGCGCCTCGCAGCCCTAACACGCCCCCCGCGTCTGATGTCAGATGCGGGGGGCATTATTTCACTCCCAAATGGGGCCGCATGGCCCCGTTTGGAAATGAAATCAGCCCGTGCTGCATTGGCAGCGTGGGCTGGAGTGACTCTGCCTGCCTTTAAAGGCCGATCTCCTTCCCAAATGGAGCCGCGCAGCCCCGTTTGAGAGGGAGACCATGCCCCTGCATCTGACATCAGACGTGGGGGGCAGAGCCAGGAGGCTGCGGCAGCAGCTGAACACAGGCTGCTGTCAGTCTTGCTCTGCGCCTGGTAGAAGTGATTGTGTGAAAGCAAGGTAGGAGGAAAACCTGGGTAGCTTTTCCTCCAACTTTGCTTCCCTGCAATCGCTTCTACCCCAGTTTTCCTCCTTTCTTGCTTCCACATGACCAATGATTGGGAGTACATACAGCTCCCAAACTCGCACGGGCAGAACAGTTTTTTATTGTGTGAATGACCTCAATGTATGCTGAGAGTCTTTGTAGTGTCCTCTGTTTAATACCTCATCATCTCAAGAATCATAGGGGCTTCTGAGGAAAGGGCTTCCTTTACCAATGCAATGGCCAGCCACCCCACTCACTAGTGTCCTTGCCCTCCCCCTCCCCTTTTTGAAGAGGACATGGGCAGTGGTTATAGAGTAAGCACGTACAGGACCCATTTAAAAAGGTGTTGGATCAGAAGGAACCAGTTCAAACAATACAACCAGCAGCACACATGTGTGCTGAGCACAAGGTGTGCTGAGCGTGTGCCCATCAAGGCATTCTGATGCCTTCCTGACACATCCCTTGAGTGGACGTGAGAGCTGTTCATTTGAGTGGCCCCTAAACCCACACTCCAAGTACTTGTTTGAACATCTACATATTGTGTCTATCTCATGGATGTCACAACAAAGTTTAGCCGTACTGTAACTTTCCAGGCCCTTTAAAAATAATAACAATGCTTTATTATGGCAACAGATAAAATAAAGCTTTTTTAAAAAAAATTGCCCTGGAAGGCTAAAATTTGGTTAAGCTTTGCTGTAAGCCACCCTGGTAGGTTCCCCTGAACGGTGACTTGTACTTTAAAAAAAAAGAAATACTTGGAGGGTGCACAGCACAATGCCACAACCTGACTGAAGCAAGAATGCGGATGAAACAGTGGAGTGCAGTGATTTGCCTGGGAGGATTGTTTCCCACGCAACTGAGCGATGCAAAAGAACTTGAAGGGAAATAGAGGCTCAGGTTACAGAAACAATTGTGTGACTGTGTGCATGGGCTGGGACCAGGGAAATGCTCTGGTCAGAGGCCTGGATTATTTTAAGTGATGATTAAAAAGCATATAATACTCTAGTCCCATTTCCTGATGGAGCTTTTGAGATAAACGTTGCTCACCAGCTAGTACTGTGAGAGAAATTCCAGTGGGTGGGGGGCAGAATGCTACTGTACAATAAGGATTCTGAAGAGCAGGTCAGGGATTCAAGCTGACACTCGATTTCATTATCTGTGGGTACGAAAAGGTTATAACCCAAGTATCCGCGGTTCCAGAGGACTGGAAGTGACCTCTGGCCACTGGTCACGTCTGGCCGCCATTTTGTAAGGAGGAGCCATTTTGTGGCTCATTTCTTTTTTTTTTTTTAAGGATTTCCCCCATGCTTTTGTGGTTTCAGGGGGGCATTTTGTGGTTCGGGGGGAATTCCGGGCACATGTAGACCCTGCAGAGTACAGTAAACAATTCCAAAGATTTTCACCTTTCCCTGCTCTTTTTTTGCTGTTTTAAAAAAATTCCTTTTTTGTCAATTCTGGAACCTAACCCCCCATTTAGGTTCATTTAGGAGATGGAGAGGAGAGCTGGTCTTGTGGTAGCAAGCATGACTTGTCCCATTAGCTAAGCAGAGTCTGTCCTGGTTGCATTTGAATGGGAGACCACATGTGAGCACTGTAAGATATTCCCCTCAGGGGATGGAGACAAAGTTTCAAGTTCCCTCCCTGCTTCTCCAAGATAGGGCTGAGGGAGATTTCTGCCTGCAGCCTTTGAGAAGCCACTGCCAGTCTGTGTAGACAATACTGAACTAGATAGGCCAATGGTCTGACTCTGTAAATGGCAGCTTCCTGTGTTCCTATGTTCCTATTTCCCATAGGCACAATGCCTTGTTAAGCATGGTAGAAGGCAAGGAACAGAACCAGGATGTGTGTGTGTGTGTGTGTGTGTTTTATTTGTTTAACCACTCATCTCTGGTGTGACATTTACCCCCCAACCCTTTGAATCCAGCTAAAAGAATGGCCCTATCCAACCCAACACAGCACTCCTCTATTGGCTGTTGCTGGTGTCTACCTTATGTTCCTTTTTAAAATGTGAGCCCTACAGGAAACCATCTTATTTATTATTTATTTATTTATTTTTCTACCTGAACTGCTTTGGAAACTTTTGTTGAAAAGCGGTATATAAATAGCAGCAGCAGCAACAGTAGTAATAGTAGTAGTAATGGCCAGCCATTAACTACTTGGATGTATTCATTCTCACAGCCGCATGTGTAAACGAATATTCTATATAGAGTTTCAAGAATGGACTCAGTTTCTGAGTTTGACTTAAATGAATCTGAGCATGACTAATTCACATTTGATCTCATTTCAAGTGCCATAATTCCACTCTGATTAATTGGCTTTACAATGCATCTTAATGATGTTAAAGGGGGATATGTGCAAGGAATTCATGAATGCCAGCTTTGAAAGTCACTAGCTTTGATCACAGATGGGTGCGAGGTGGGTGGGAAATAGGCTTGATAAACCTGATAAGGAATCCACAACTCTTGCTGTGAGCTTTCAGCAGGCCTCTTTTTCCAGACTGTTAGGAAGCATCAGTGGGTACATAATGCGGGAAGGAACCCATTATAGGTACCAGGGAGCCCATTAGGGGTACCAGGAGTTCCCAACTTTGGGTCCCCAGATGTTGTTGGACATCTCTCATTGACAAATTTACCCCATGATGGCAACAGTAACAATAATTATTACATGGAGGCAAATGAAATTATACTTTTAAACTTTTCCTCCCTAAAAAAGCCCAAGGCAGCTTACGACATTCAAAAATGTTCTTACAAACAATGAATCAATTAAAGCCACAGCATAGCAGAAGAAATAATCAAGGTCCAAAGAGGAGACTTGCCACAGAGGAGAAAAGTGATAGTCACAGATTTTGTGCTTTTAGAGTTTTCCTCTCAAAATGGCGGGTTTGGGGTGGGGGCTGCAGTGTGGGGGTGGGGTGTTAAATTTCTCCTGCCTGGGCCACCACCTTGATCCAAGTCCTCCTCTGTGTGCCTTTATGGGGAAACAAAAGGCTGTTCTAATCTATCTATCTATCTATCTATCTATCTATCTATCTATCTATCTATCTATCTATCTATCTATCATATTTCTATGCCATGTGATATGTACCTCTCATCACCTTAAGTGGTGCAGCGGGGAAATGCTTGACTAACAAGCAGAAGATTGCCAGTTCAAATCCCCACTGTTACTATACCGGGAAGCAGCGATATAGGAAGATGCTGAAAGGCATCATCTCATACTGCGTGGGAGGAGGCAATGGTAAACCCCTCCTGTATTCCTCCAAAGAGAACCACATGGCTCTGTAGTCGCCAGGAGTCAAAACCGACTCAACAGCACACTTTACCTAGGTGGTGTACAAAATTTAAAACACAATATAAAACAGAGTAAAAACAATTAAAATTTTACAAAATACAGTAAAAGTCTAATAAAAACAAATTAAAACAGTTTAGACTTGATTTCATTTCAAAGCCTGCAAAAACAGGTGTGTCTTGAGGGTCTTCCTAAAAGCAAATAGAGAAGAAGATGCTCTTATTTCCGCAAGGAGCATATTCCAAAGCCCCAGGGCAGCAACAGAGAAGGCCCAGTCCCAAGTTGCCACCAATCGTAAATGGACCTCTCCAGTGGATTGTAATAAGCAACAGGATTCATGACAGAGAAGGTGCTCGCTTACAGAAATCTCATGACCTTCCGACTGACATGATGATTTCCCATCTGTGTGTCAGGTTGAACCTTATGCCATTCATCTCCCATTGGCTCAGATGGCTTCGGATCATTTTTTTTGATCCAACACAGGGCTTGGCAAATGTCCTTTCCCCCTCCCTGGCAGCCTCCAGACTCCCCAAATGCATCCTTTACTTACCACAGTAGTAGTGAGGAATCATAGGTTTATTGCATTTTAGAGATGGGAGGGACCTTGGAGGTCTTCCACTCCAACCCCCTGCAGTTCAGGAAACTGCTCCAGCATCTCTGACAGAGGGCTGTAAAGCCTCTCTTTGAAGCAGAACCCATCACTGTTTCACTACTGAACAGCCCTTACGGTTACAATTCCTCCTCATATCTAGCCTGAATCTGCTTCTCTGGAATTTCATCCCATTGGTTTTAGTCCTGTCTTGCTGACTAGTCTGCAGTGGTGGAGCCGAAGAACAGAGTCCCGGGTTCTGCCTTGTCCCCAGCAGCCCTGTTGTGCAATCACCGTGTGCACCAGTGATGTCCCTTGTGTGTGATGTCATGCCCAAGTGGGCATGGCCTGATTGCCCACGCGAGCCCTCTGGAGCACATTCCCAGCAAATGCTGGCTGTCTAGGTGCATTTCTTTCCCTTCCTCTCCGTCAAGAGAAGGAGAAAGGGGGAAATAAATGCACACAGCCAGCAAACGCTGGCTGGAAATGAGCTCTAGAGGGCTCGCGTGGGCCCTCCGGAGACTGGGCCACACCCATTCTGCACATGACATCACATGCAAAAGGGATGTGGCCCAGTTTCCAGAGGGCCCACATGAGCCCTTCAGAGCTCATTCCCAGCCAGTGAAGGAGAGAAAGGGAAATAAATGGACCCAGCCAACAAACCCTTGCTGGGAATTAACTCTGCAGGGCTCACATGGCCCTTCCATGGCTTGCGGCCAGGTTCTTTGAACCTGTCCGCTCAATGGTGACTCTGCCTCTGCTAGTCTAGAACAAGTCTGCTTATTCCTCTGTGGGACAGCCTCTCAGATATTTGAAGGTGACTATCGCATCTCCCCTTGGTCTTCTCTTCTCCAGGCTAATCATACTCAGCTCCTTCAGCTGTTCCTTATAGGACTTGTTTTCTAAACTCCTCACCATCTTTATTGCTCTCCTCTGAACCTGTTCAAGTTTATCAATATACTTCTTAAAATGTGATGCCCCAAACTGGACCAAGTGTTCCAAGTGAGGTCTCAGAACAGAACTGAACCATCACATGTCATGAGCTGGACACCATGCCTCTGTTCAAGCAGCCTAAGATCACATTAGCTTTTTAAGCAGCTGTGTCACACTGCTGGCTGATGTTCAGCTTGTTGTCCAATAAGGCACCTAGATCCCTTTCACTTGTACTGTGACCAAGCCAGTTCTCCCCCATTTGATTTTGCTTACCCAAACGCAGGACCGTATGTTTGTCTATACTGAAATTCATCTTGTAGGTTGTGGCCCAATATTCAAGTCCTGAGTTAGAAGCAGAGGTTTGTAAATAAAGATGAAATACAATAAACAAACAAATAGCAATACAAAATCTTAGCCTTAAGCATAGTTAATATGCAACCAAGAGTCCTCTGCAAGAGTCCTTTGCAAAAGGCATGGACATTTCAAAGGGATTTGGTGCCCTCTGTTGGTAAGGATGTTATGAACTGCTGTGTTGCTTAATTGTGTCATACACTTGCAGCTCATATAGTCCAGGGATTCCCAACCTTGGTTTCACAGATTTTATTGGACTACAACTCCCGTCATCCCTATTGACCACTGTGGCTGGGGATGATGGGAACTGTATAAAAATCTCCGGAAAACCAAAATTGGGAATCCCTGTTACAGGCAGTGAAAATGAACCCATGAGACATAATAAAACATCATGATGATGATGATGATGATGATGATGATGATGATGATGATGATGATGATGGCGGTCACTGATTCAGAAGCACAAAAAGAAAACTTCTTGCTGTTGGAGTTTACAACCTAAATCTTGGGAGTGAAAGAAACAACAAATGGAGGGGAGGAAAGGAGAGGATATTATAACAAGGGGTTCATTTGGACAAATACAATTGACTGTTACCAGTCAAACAGGCTTGTTCACACAGTCCTCATATGGGTAGGAGGGACGCCCAGCCAGGGTAGGAGAACTGGGCATATTCCAGATCAGCGGCCATGTAAACCCAAGCAGCAAGGTAGGAAGAGGGGAGACTGGTTGTGTGGGAGGCGGGAGCTGGGTAGAACAGCTTTTCATCCACCCTTGATAAAATGCTAAGGAAAAAATCTGGGTAGGGTGCACCCATCCTATCCAGCTTCTGCCTCCCACATGATCACTCTCCCCTCCTCCTACCTTGTTCTTTGGGTTTACATGACGGCCACTCAGCTCTCCTATTATGATTTTCCTATATAATGAGGATCATGAGAACTAGCCTTTTGTTTTGGTTGGGGTTGTGAGAAGATTCAAGGGCTAAATTCAAGGTTATTGTTGTTGGCACCTTTCATAAGAACTGCCTGGTCTCGATTCATATATACTGCAAGCTCGCTGTCCCCTCACCTCCCCCCCCCCCCCGCCCCGGGGTGGCCCATGAGTGAGAGATGTGAAAGGAAAAGGCAAAAATTGAACCCTCCTTTTATGGGATGCTACTGTTACCACCTCTTCAGTGGGCCCACCTCATTTTCATGGGGGAGTGTGTGTGTGTGTGTGTGTGTGTGTGTGTGTGTGTGTGATTCATATAAACCCAGCAGATTTGGATTTGGATGCTGCAGGTTCTCAGCATCCTGGAAATGTGGTGACACACTGAAGTACACATATATTATTTAAGTATTATTTGGGTAAGGGTGCTCAGATGAGAGTCAATGCCAGACATCTAGACCTTTTCCTTTTGGGGGTTGCCCTTCAATATTCAGCCCATCCTTTTTGCTCTCTGAAAAATATTAGAAGTGTGCTTTTAAGGTCATCCCATAGAATTCCCTAGGACATACCTGCTGCCTACCAAGTCCCAGTGAAAGGCCCTGGGAAGAGCCAGTGATGATGCTGCAGATGTCTCATGGTGTCTCATGTCCCCTAGTTGATGTATACACAATTTCATGGGTATTGGATGGATCTCTTTGATTTTATAAGCAATAGAAGATGACAGCTCAAAAAGAAAATATTTAAAACCTGGGATTGAATATATAGATTTTTCCCCTGCCACCGACACAACAACTAGAATGTTGTGAGGTAAAAGATCTTCCAGATCAAGAAGATTACTTTCTGGCTATATAACTGACTTTTTAAAAAACCACCCACTTTATTGTACTTTGAATACACATTATTATTTATTTATTTACACAGAAAGGCAGGTATTATTGACTGGTTTGTTTTATCCAGACATCGAGTCCTTCCCAAGGACCTGGGATGGCTGCATTTTCTTGTCAGTGTTGCTGCTGTTGTTATAGATATCATCGCAGAATATAGGCTGTTCCCAGTAAAGTTGCGTTTTGTAATTGGCTGATGGTGATTTCTGTGGCCCCTATGGCATTGAGGTGCTCTTCAAGGTCTTTTGGAACTGCACCCAGGGCGCCAATTACCACTGGGATTATTTTGGTCTTTTTCTGCCACAGCCTTTCAATTTCAATTTGTAGATCTTTGTATTTGGTAATTTTTTTCTATTTCTTTTTCTTCTATTCTGCTATCCCCTGGTATTGCTATGTCGATTATTTTCACTTGTTTTTTCTTTCTTCTCGACTACAGTTATATCTGGTGTATTGTGTGGCAGATGTTTGTCTGTTTGTAGTCGGAAGTCCCATAATATTTTTACATCTTCATTTTCTTCAACTTTTTCAATTTTATGGTCCCACCAATGTTTGGCTGCAGGTAGCTTGTATGTTTTGCAGATGTTCCAGTGTATCATCCCTGCTACCTTGTCATGCCTTTGTTTGTAGTCAGTCTGTGTGATCTTTTTACAACAGCTGATTAGGTGGTCCACTGTTTCATCTGCTTCTTTACAAAGGTGGCACTTGCTGTTTGTTGTGGATTTTTTGACTTTGGCTCTTATTGCATTTGTTCTTATTGCCTGTTCTTGTGCAGCCAGTATTAAACCCTCTGTTTCTTTCTTCAAGTTGCCATTCTTAAGCCATTGCCAGGTCTGGGTGATGTCTGATTTTCCACTTATATTGTGCAAATATTGACCATGCAGTGGCTTATTTTTCCATTTTTCTGCTTGGTTCTTGTTCTTTGTTGTAGGCCTGCTTTGTTTCATTGGTGTTGAATGGTTTCTCGTTATTGACCACTTTAAGTGCATCTTCTTCACTGTCCTTTATATATTCTGCAAGGCTTCTTTTCTCCTCCTCTACTGTTTGATGGACTTGCAGCATTCCTATTATTATTATTATTATTATTAATTCAATTTCTATACCGCCCTTCCAAAAATGGCTCAGGGCGGTTTACACAGAGAAATAATAAATAAATAAGATGGCTCCCTGTCCCCAAAGGGCTCACATTCTAAAAAGAAACACAAGATAGACACCAGCAACAGTCACTGGAGGTAATGTGCTGGGGGTGGATAGGGCCATTTACTCTCCCCCTGCTAAATAAAGAGAATCACCATGGTAAAAGGTGCCTCTTTGCCCAGTTAGCATTCACATTGCATCACAATTGGAGAAAAAAAGACCACTACTTTATACCTGTAGGCTTCTGTAGACTTGGAGAAAACCTGTGCTAGAATCACTGCTAGATCACTCTTCTGTATCATCCCTTTGTTTAACCACCCAGTTATCAAAGCAAATATCACTCTCATCATTTTCTTATAGTCTTACTTAGGATGATGAGTGTCAGGAGGAAGCTGGGTAGGAATGGCAGTAGGAGTTTGAGGTCTGGATTGTTGTGGTCCCAAGACTGAGATACTTGTCCAGTTCCTTGTGCCAAATCAAGCCATCAGAAATTTGTTTCATCTTGGAAGCAAAGCTCTAGGCTGAGTCATCAGAATGCAACCTTTTTAAGAAATCAAAATGGAACAAAATCAAGATCTTCACAGACTGGACTTCATGATCCACTAAGATACCTGAGACACTTTTTTTTATTCTCAATGCAGCAGACTGAGGCAGAATCACAATTTCTTTCTCCTCGCCCCTCTCCTCCTCCTCTCTACTTTCTCACTTTTTATTTTGCCCCATGAGCAGCTCACCTACACCAGTCCTTGCTTTCCCACTCCTTCCCCAGAACAGCCTGATGATGCCAGCTGTACTCAATCCTGGTTATTGTGTTGTGCTCTTGAAAGGAAACTGATTCCTTTTTTTTTTTTTTTTTTTTTTTGAGGTGGGGTGGGACGCAGGAAGAATTGGCAAGTCAAAATACTAGGCAGCTGATTTTTTGTTTGTTTTTTGACAGGTGTATTTTCAGTTGGTTTGATATGTTCCTGCACTATGAAGGGTGAGACTGCTGCAGACTAAACTGGGGTCTTCATATTGGCCTTAGAAAGGACAACACAGGGGTTTTTAAAATGTGCAGCTAGACACCAGTTCAAAAATAAATAAAAAATGCAGACTCAAAAGAATATTTGTGCAGTTCAAAAATTCAGGCTATGGAAAAGTTTTACGTTAGATGATATAAAAAGTGACTGATAGCCATGGAAAAGGTAAAGTGAATAGTCTAGGCTCATCTAGAACCCGGGCCCTGATCAAGCATACCCAGTTCTCCTTTCTCTCTGCCAAAGATGCTCCCTGCAAACTCCACTGCTAAGTCTTCCCCAGTGCAGGGGTGTAGCTATAATTGAGCAGATGGGTTCAAAGAACCCCAGATTCTGAGCGGGGCCCCAGCTGCATCCCTCCCTATTTTCTTCATTATCTCCCTCATCCTGAGGGGCCGCCAGGGAGAGGGGTGAAACATGGGCCCCCTCTCCCCTATCTATGCCCCTGCCCCAAAGAATATAAACTGCTGCCATGAAGATAATCTTCTGCTTTTTAATTGTGCAGTCAGACACCAGTTATCCCAAAAATGTGCTGTTCCAAAAGGACATTTGTGCAGTTCAAAAATTCAGGTCATGCAAAAGGTTTTGTTAGCTGATGTAAGAAGTGACTGATAAACCATGATGGAAGTAAAGTGAGTCTTCCAGACCTTGATCAAGTGGGCCCATTTCTTCTTCCCCTGTCAAAGATGCTCCACTGCTACTCCCAACAGAGTTTTCATCAATGAATGTAACACTCTTCTTCAATAGTGTCCACTTCCCAGCTCTGCAGATTTTCTTTCACTCTCTATCTCCTAAACGGCATGGAATGTGACTCTAGGCAATAAAACCCATCTGCATGGACAAGGGAAATGTGCAAGTGTGTGTTGTAGCAGTGCACGCCATTCACATGAATTACGCTCAAATACTATTGTGCAGTTCTGAATTTTCTTTAATTTAAATTTTTTTAAAAGATAATTCAGTCCTGGAACAACACATCTGTGAGGTAAAGTGATATTATCCCCATTTTGCAGAAGGAAAACAAAGGCTGTGAGCAAGGGTCCTTCTGGGTTCATAACAAATTGTACTGAATGATCTTCTTGGTTCACAGTTCAGTGCCTTAGCCACTTCACTATATTAGTAGCCCATTCCTGGCCTTCATCCTAATATATCCTTTATTATGATCATCAAACAGATAAACAACCATTATACAGTCTGCGGCAAACAACAAGAGCCTACATCAAAGTAAGCATCTCTTTGCATATTTTACAAGCTATAAAGCAAAATTTAGCCACATTTAGAGAAATGAGATCATCATAATCAGACAAAAGGTGCTGCAAATAAAACATATCAGTATGGCTGGGGTAATTTACTAAAAAAAAGGTAAGAGAAAACTATTTCAGATATCCTTATGAACAGTAAAGCAAAATATGCACTGTTGTTTCGATGGCACCTGTGCCACAAGGGCATAGCTGAGCGGCACTGTATATGGTATTTTCTTAAATTTCCCATCTAGTACCATGGTAGGGAGTGTGTTAAAGTGAGCAAGGGTCATTGCTCTCCTGAATTTTGATGTCATTAAATGCTTTAAATAGCTTGCAGGTCTCAAGGGGATGAGCTGATTGGACAGAAATATACCTTTTGGAAGACTGGTTAGATCTAATTGCCCTTCAACATCCAATACTCTCTGCTTTAGTGTTATTTTGGCCTGATCAGGGCCCATCTTAATAATTTCTTCCTGTGAAAAGCCATATGAGTATAATTTCTGCTCTAAAGACCTTTTCCACTTTGAATCAAAGTTCTCAACTAAGGTCAGGGGAACTCACCCCACTGGGCAGAATAATAGTCTTAACCAGTATGCGAAGACCCACGGCCAAAGCTCCATCCTAATACATATGTGACCACTGTTACATCACACTTCAGGCAACTACTCTGAAGATAGCCAACCACTAGAAAGCTAAGATCTAGTCTTAGAATTGGACATAATCAGGAGTCAAGACTGATACATTCCATGTGTGGAATTTTTTAACATGTATTGTTACAGGTTCATCCTGGCCTCCAAAAGCTCAAGGCAGGACACATAAGACATAAGAACATAAGAACAGCCCTGCTGGATCAGGCCCAAGGCCCATCTAGTCCAGCATCCTGTTTCACACAGTGGCCCACCAGATGCCGCTGGAAGCCACAGGCAGGAGTTGAGGGCATGCCCTCTCTCCTGCTGTTACTCCCGTGCAACTGGTACTCAGAGGCACCCTGAGGCCCACTTCATACATTATAAATCATAAGTGTGAGTGCTGCTCATGGGGGAGGAAACAGGGACGAAGTCACTTGTGCCCAATGATCATGCTTACGGTGCTGTTTGTCTGAATGGGGTGGCACCATAAGTATGATTGCTAGTGATCCCGTGAGCTGCAACCTTGACCAATCAAGGTTGCAGCTCACAGGACTGCTGGCCATCATGTTTTCAGTGCCGCCCTGTTCAGACAAACAGCGCCGTATGTGTGGTCGTCGGATGTGGAGAGTGAGCGATAATGGGGGTGTGGGGGGGGACATCCTCCCTGCTTCCCCCCTCATGAGCAACACTCATGCTTATGATTTATAACACCTGAAGAGGGCTAAAGTTTGCCCCTTTTCTCTTCACAGCAACTCGTTGAGGCGGGCCTCTGAGAGGCAAAAGTTAGCTCAATTCAGTGAAGTTCATGCCAGCCTGAGTGGGGATTTGAACCTGGCTCTCGCCAGCCTGAGTCCTTCAGTTGAACCACTCTGCTGCTCTGCTTCCCTAGGTGAGAAGATGCCAGGAAGACCCCTTCATGCTTCATTTTCAATAAAATGCTTCATGCTTCATTTTCACAGTGTTTGCTTGCCTCACAGTTGCATCAGTGAGGTTTGCTTCCTAGCAGCCGCCGCGGGGCGCTTCTCTCTGGAGAGAACTTTCCGCAGCTGCTTGTTCCTTTGTTCACATTCCCTTGATACCAGAGCTTGCCTCAAGTGACCACGTGGTGGTGCTCTCAGACCACACTGAGAGGGTCTCCCGACACAGTGAACAACTTAATGGGGGGGGGCGGGGGGAATCCTCTTTAAGCCGCTCTTTATCGCTCAGCTTAGACAGCTGTTGCAGAACTACAGGGTTTATCTTGCTCTGGAGAACTTTCATTCCCACATTCAAAACTTTGCAGCTTAGGAGAAGCTGAGGAATTACACTTGCATTGCCAGTTATTCATACACCATATCCCACCATATCCCAGCTTCACAGTCTGTACTTCACTCACCTGGCAAGGATACTGGGAAGGAAGGCTAGTGCCAAGGCAAAACTGCCCGCATAACTTCAGTTTTGTAGGGTTGTGCTAGTCGGCTTGGGTTTGAACCGGACCATGTTGGCCCGGGTTTGCACTGGACTGACATCTGGTTCAAAGAACCAGTTCACTGACCAGCTTGAATATACTTGTAAAGGGAAATCCTTGAGGATTCCCCTTTACAAGTAAAGGGGAATCCCTAGCCCAAACTTCGCTAAAGGCATCGGGTGGGTGGGGGGTAGTTAGTGAGAGAAAATGGCCTCTGTACCTTTAGTGGAGGCCACAGAATAGGTGGCATAGCTGGGCAGTGGCAGGTGGTGAAGCAGCGGAGGCAGCAGAAGGCAGCAGGGCTCCTTCGAGCCTCCTGCCGGCCTCCCAAATGACAGCCTGGAGGTCTGGAATACTCCAGGCCTACAGGCCTTCAGGGACATCTTTTCAGGTGGCACAGTGGGCTGCCTAGGAATATAGGAAGCTGCCATATACTGAGTTAGACCCTTGGTCCACCTAGCTCAGTATTGTCTACACAGACTGGCAGCGGCTTCTCCAAGGTGGCAGGCAAGAGTCTCTCTCAGCCCTCTCTTGGAGATGCCAGGGAGGGAACTTTGAACCTTCTGCATGCAAGCATGCTGGTGCTCTTTCCCAGAGCGGCCCCATCCTCTGAAGGGAATATCTTTTAATGCTCACATGTAGTCTCCCATTCAAATGCAAACCAGAGAGGAGGATGCTTAGCTACCACAAGACCAGCTTTCCTCCCATGAGGGAGGAGACAGGGAGGGTGTCAAACTTTGACACTTCCCTGCTGCACTGGTGCAGTTAATTTGGAAGTTCTGTTAGTCTGCTCTCTCACTGCACCGGTTCATCCTTGCTCTACATATGAGCCATTTATTCTTGCTTGTTCTTGAATATGTTATGGTAGATGCACCACTGACCATGGTGAACACACATCTATCTCTCTATTCCTCTGGGGCTGGCACCCCTTGTGCTCGCCGATAGTTTTAAATCCACCTAGACACAAGCACTATTGGGCAAATGGTCATCACTTGGCTTTTCTACCGAATATTTGTCATTGTTAGATTACAATCAAGTCAAAGAGATCTTCAAACTGAGGATCTTGGACATTGAACACCAGCATGATTTAAGCTCCATTTTGGAGACCATAAGAAGGAGCCTTGCTGACTTTAGCAGGGAACCTGCTAGATACCTACTGCCACCTTCTCTAACGAGCCATCACTGCGTGTTTCTCAGAGCACGATACGATACCCTACCATCAGCAGTTTTATCTAGAAGGTTTTTGAAAATTCCTTTGGCCAGTCAGATTTGCCCTTGTGACTCAGGTAAGGTCGGATCTGTCCACCATGTGCTGTTGTTTTGCGCTTTTTATAACGATTGTCGGCGTAATCTTATTTTCCCCCTGCTATCACACTTTCCCTACTGAACTGCTGGATTTTACGCCACACTCCTTCTTGCAGATAAGAAACCTTCTATCACCTACAATGTTGCCAAATGTTGTGCGGCTGCTGTTAAGATCCGCCAACAGCTAACTTCTAGCCCTACTTCCTAGATGCCGCTACGAGAGTCTTCTCTGTTGGTGTACTCTGTATGACTGAATTCTTATCTGAATGTAGCATTATTTGGTTGTATGTACGTCTGATCAATGATCGTAATAAAGCTATTCATTCATCCATTCTCTCTATTCCAGACCTGCAGCTGTAGGTAACATTGTTGTTGCTCACCAAATATGGTCTACCACTGTGGGCCTACCAGTGTACATTCCTCTTTGGGCACGGATGACTTTCTACTCTTTTCAGTTGGTGTTGAGTGAATGTAGAAAACCCCCCGATTTGCACTGACCATCTAACCCAGCATCCTGTTTCCCACAGTGTCCAACCTGATGATTTCAGGAAGCCCACAAGCTTGGCACAAATGCAATAGCCCACCCTTCCTAGTGCACCTCCCCCACCACAAGCAATCAGTATCCACAGGCATACTGCCTTGGAACCTGGATATTCCATTTAGTCATCATGGCAGGGGCGTAACTACCATTAGGCAAGAGGAGGCAGTCGTCTTGGGGCCCCACCGCCTCGAGGGGCCCCCCAGAGGCACATCACATGACTCCCCACCCGCCCATGTTGCACCCCCTATGAATTATGTTGAGTCTCTTGGAGATTGGCAGGAGCAGAGAGTAAAAAAAACTAGATTCAATGTGAACTGGATATTCACCGTATTCATAATGGGGATGTGAGTGTGAGTGCACTATATATTGTGAAGTGTGTTTGTGTGTATATACCAGCGAGGGGCCCATTTTAAAATCTTGTCTCTGGGCCCCCTCCAACCTTGCTACGCCCCTGCATCATGACTAGCGGCTGTTGAGAGATTTGGGATTTCAACTGGTTTAATTTTTTTCTCTGTAAATGCAACATACACATTACTTTTGGGGACACTGGCCGACAGACTGCACAAGAGTATGCCGGGCACTAGTAATGCTGCATTTGCGCAGTTTCCATAAGTTGCACAAACACAAAATTAGCACAAATTGTCTTGCACAAAAGTAAGTCCATTATTTCCAATGGACTTCCTCTTGTGCAGCATACATCTGTGCAAATATTTTGTTTGTTTGTTTGTTTGTTTTATTTAACATATTTTTATACCACTCAAAACTTACATCTCTGGGCAGTTTACAAGAAGATAAAAACAAAGGTAAAACATTAGTTAAAAACAAAACCAAGACATTTAAAACAACAATCTAATTTTTTTTTAACAATATGCTAAAAACAACATTAAAACAATCAAAATAATATCAGTTAGCCTGGGTGAACAGATGTGTCTTTAAAGACTTTTTAAAAGTTGTCAGAGATGAGGAGGCTCTTATTTTATTAGGGAGCGCATTCCAAAGCCTCGGGGCAGCAACAGAGAAGGCCCGTCCCCGAGTAGCCGCCAGACGAGCCGGTGGTAAATTCAGACAGACCTCTCCTGATGATCTCAGTGGGCAATGGGGTTCATAACAAAGAAGACGTTCTCTTAAATACCCAGGGCCCAAGCTGTTTAGGGCTTTAGAGGTTATGACCAACCCTTTGTATTTTGCCTGGAAACATATTAGCAGCCAGTTTAACTCCTTCAATATGGGAGTAATATGGTCTCTCCTAGATGACCCAGAGACCAGCCTGGCTGCTGCATTCTGAACCAACTGTACTTTTCCAGACTACGTACAAGGGCAGCCCCACATAGAGCGCATTGAGAGATGGATCATAACATTTTGCTGCCCAAAGTAAAACAATCCAGTGGCAAACTCATGGTAGCACACATATACTAATGAACTAAATAACCAATAATTGGCTGTCCTTTAATGGAACCCCCAAATTTGACACTTGAAATAGGTCACCTCAGCCTGCCTAATGGTAGGACCGACACTATTCTTTGCCTTCCGCATACACACTACCCCTATATTTACACTTGGCTCTATGCATAGGTCCAGTGAGGCCAGCTAGCGCTATCCCGACATCCACATGCTGACTGTTCCCACCCCTTGAACTCTACAAATTGAGATGAAAGTGAAAATGGTGGCTGACAACCTGACACTGTGCTTGCAACAATAAACAAAGTTGCACTAGTGCAAGAAGGTCATGTCGCCGGGCAAAATCATGAGGATGCTCAAAATTGCAGTAATGTGCAGCGCCAGCGTGGTGTAATGGTTAGAGTGCTGGACTAGGACCAGGGAGACCCGAGTTCAAATCCCCATTCAGCCATGAGACTTGCTGGGTGACTCTGGGTCAGTCACTTCTTTCTCACCCTAACCCACTTAACAGGGTTGTCGTGAGGAGAAACCTATGTAGTACACCGCTCTGGGCTCCTTGGAGGAAGAGCAGACTATAACATGTAAATAAATAAATAAAAATAAAAGTTCCCTGAAAAACCTGTGAGATATGCCACAGGGAGAGCACCTTGCTGTGCAAGCACACATATATTTGTGTTAGTGCAGGGCTACACAGCTTCTGCCCTTGAGCTGTTTTTGGACTACAGCTCTCATCATCCCCAGCCACAGTGGCCAACAGTCAGGTGTGATGTAGTCCAGCAACTGCAGGAGGGCCAACACTGTGCAGCCCTGTGATAGCGCAATGCTCGTCAGGAATGCAAGCTCCAGACTTAACCAAAACTAGCTTGCACAACTTCCTTCTGCAAACATAGCATTAATCAGGATGCTGGCCAGAGTTCCTACATGCATATAGCTGTACATATGTAGACCCTGACTGATCAGAGTTCCAAGTGCCTAGATGAGTCCACCTGAGCAGAATGTCATTCTCATGTTCACCCTCTTGTGCAGCAATCGGTGAGCAGGGGCCAGACAGTATGCTCCTCCTCCTCCATACGTTGACTTAAAACATGAATTCAGGTCTGCTATCTATCATAACAGCAGGCATTTAAGAAGTCTTTTATTTACATAAAAGCCAGTTCAGGGGTGTAGTTATAATTAAGTGGATGGGTTCAAAGAACCCAGGACCCTTAGCTACTGAGGGACCCCTAGCTCCACCCCTCCCTGTTTTCTTGATCATCTCTCTCACTCTGAGTGGCCACCAGGGAGAGGGGTTAAGACAGGCCCCCTCTGCCCTAGCTACGACCCTGAGCCAGTTCCAACCAGTCTATCGCTCACTAGCATGACCAAGAAACCGAAACCAGGGTGTGGCTATGCAAATGAAAGGGTGGGGCTATGCAGATAGTGTTGGGTCTCTGTGTGCATGGTCATCAGGGGGCTCTGACTCCAATTCCAACCTCAAGTGCACACTTTTACTTTCTCTCTTATAAGTGAATAGTTATCATGTACTCCTATGCCACTTCTTAGGTGCTGTTTAGCTCTTAAACTGGCCCAGGACAAGAAAGAGGCTTTTCCCTGTGACACGGGGCTGGTAATGCTTCCGAGCACTGGCCCATTAGACCTTCTAATAGTAGTAATAAAGCTCATAGCACGGACATTTATTTCAGCAAAACAATAATACTTCTGTGTTACGAGTGCAAAATGCCAGCTGGATTTTCAATAGCGTGTGATAAGTCTTGCATTTTACAGTAGCTGGTAAAGCATAAACATGTCACAGGAATTGCACAGGAGGCAGAAATATTCCAACTGAGCAGCACAGCAGGAGGTAGGTGAAGATCTTCAAAACAGAGCATGCACAATTAACGGGAAAAATATTGCCAATAAAAAGGCAGCAGGGACGTGACCCGAGAGATGATTTAGATGCAGTGGATAACAGTGGAGTGTGGAACAGAGGAAAAGATAAAGAATTCGATGCATCAAAAAGCAGTTAAAAGGGAGCTACAGTGGAAATGGCCACTGTGAGGCATTTGGGCAGATGTGTGCTGGTGTTAGGGCATGCAGTGATGACATCATCAAGCTGTGGCCAGTTTCCACAGTTCTTTTATCATGGAAGGTGCCCCATCTGTTACTGTCACAGATCCAGATATTGTACTGGGAGAGCTCACACACTACAATCAATCACGCAGTCTGCTGTGGAGTGACCTTTTTAAACACTTATAATGAGAGAAACTTGGTTAATAATATTCATGTCAATTCTGGTCAGCTGCTGCATTCATACACTTTGTAATGAAGAGTTCGTGAGTGTCAGATCCCACCTGGACCCTTCTTGGAGGGTGGCTCATTGCTGGTTAATAGTGAAAGCAGCAGATCTATATTTTCGTTTAAAATACAACTATATTATGTCAAGCCTCTGTGGATGGCAGTGAAAGTGGCACTGAAATTGCAGGAGCTCTGCCCAACAGCCAACTGGCCACCATTCCTCCTTCCTACCCCAAGAGGTCCCCTCCCAATGATGCTACATCATGACACAGCATCATTCCCAAAGCCTTCTGGGGAAAGTGTGGTGACTGGATAGAGCCAACTGCCAGGAAAAGGTCTTGTGCTTCCATTGTTGGGACTGCTGCCTACATAGGCACAGCATAAATTACAAACAATCAAACATGATAACCACAGTCACTGCCACCACCAGCAGTAAACCACTCCCCCTCAAAAAGCCACTTCCCCTCAAACCTGTACAAGAATTGCTCACCCACCCATCAGGACCAGCCCCTGAGTGACTCAGCTGTTCCTTGGGTTACCTGCTCAGTTTTGGGCTTTATAGGAATGCTCCTTGTGACTTCAGGGTGCTAGAAGCCTGGCAGAGCGGAAGAGGGAGAGTCCATCCACTTCCCACCCAGTGCTGCCTGGAGTGAGAGACCAGGTGGATGCTGGGGTTCCTTCTGCTGTTGCCTGCCTGCTTCTTCTTCCCCTGTGGGGCTACAGCCTCAGGTTAACATCTGTGGGAAGTGTGGGCAGGATTGGGACCAGCCCCTGAGTGACTCAGCTGTTCCTCAGGTCGCCTGCTCAGTTTTGGACTTTATGGGAAGGCTCCTTGTGGCAGCGGGCTTGCCACTGAAGGGGCAACACCAAAGGGGGTTGCCCCTTTGGGGGAGCCACTTTGAGGGAGAATGGGGGCAAGGGCTAGAGGGCTTTTGTTTAATCAGTTTTAAGCTGTTTTGGACTTGGGTTGAAGTTGCTGTAATGTGTTTGGGTTTGTCTGGAGATGGGAGGACAGGGGGCGCCTTCATTGACTATGGGGCAGCTATCCCGGTAGTGGTGGGGAATAGAAGAAATAACGTTGGCAAGTCAGCAGGCCCTTCCAGGGGAAGTGTAGTCAGAAACTTAAGAGCTGTCTCCCCTTCCGGCTGTCCTGCCAGCTCTTTGACCTCGGTGAGCACTGCCAACAACCCACATAGCCTTACCTTGCTCCTCTGTAATGCCATATCGGTCCAAAATAAACCTGAACTCATCCATGATTTGATCAAGGATGAGGGGACCAACCTGGTATGTATTACTGAGACTTGGTTGGGGGAGGCTAGTGGTCCACTTTGGTCACAGCTTCTCCCCCCAGGATATTCTGTAGAGGAGCAGGTGAGGGGACGTGGGCCCCCTGGACGTAGGCTCCATCAACAGGTGGAGTGGCTGTTGACTATAAGGAAAACATCTCCCTTACCAGGGTCCCTGTTAGGGTATCAGACCATATTGAATGTGTATACTTGAGTTTGGGGACCAGGGATAGATTGAGACTTCTGTTGGTGTATCGATCACCCCGCTGCCCAGCAGAATCTTTTACTGAGCTCACGGACTTGGTCGCGGAACTTGCGCTGAAGTTTCCCAGACTTTTGGTGCTGGGGGACTTCAATGTTCACTTTGGGACCAATCTGTCCGGGATAACTCAGGAGCTCATAGCGGCCATGACAGCTATAGGCCTATCCCAAGTGGTCCCTGGACTGATGTCTATTGCAGGTCACAAGCTTGATTTGGTCTTTTACTCTGATCAGGGTGGTGTTCCATGGGTGGGGGCTCCTGTGATTTCCCCATTGTCATGGATGGACCACCATCTGATTAAGTTTGGACTTACAACCACTTCCCACCTCCACAGGGGCAAGGGGCCTATTAGAATGGTCTGCCCAAAGAGGTTATTGGATCTAGTAAGATTCCAAGAAGCCTTAGAGCAGAGATTCTCAACGTGTGGGTCCCCAGATGTAATTGGACTTCAACTCCCATAATTCCCAACCAAAGGCCACTGGGGCAGGGGATTATGGGAGCTGAAGTCCAGTAACATCTGGGGACCCACACGTTGAGAAACCCTGCCTTAGAGGGATTCATTGTTGGCTTTGCCGGTGATCCTGTTGATGCCCTGGTTGCGAATTGGAACAACTTGCTCACCTGAGCAGTAGACACAATTGCTCCCAAGCATCCCCTCTGACCCGCTTCAAAATTGGCCCCTTGGTATACAGAAGATCTACAGGGGCTGAAGCGGCCAGGTAGGTGACTGAAGCACAAGTGAAGAAAGACTCAACTCAAATCTGACAGATTGCGACATAGAGCACCTTTAAAGATCTATGCTCAGGCAATATGTGCGGCAAAGAGGCGGTTCTTTTCTGCCCCTATTGCCTCTGCGAGTTCACGTCCAGTGGAGTTGTTCAGGGTTGTAAGGGGACTAGTATCTGCTCCCTCTCCCTTGAACCAGAATTTGGAGTCATCAGTTACCCGCTGCAATGTGTTTAAAGAGTTTTTCGCAGATAAAATCTCTCGGATTTGGGCCGACCTAGATGGAGACTCCACAATTAATTTGATGTCTGGAGGTGCCCAACAACTCCTCTTATGTGATTCGACTGGATCGGTTTGTGATTCCTGAGGATGTGGACAAGCTGCTTGGAGCAGTGAGGCCTACCACTTGTTCTCTTGACCCTTGTCCCACATGGCTTGTTCTATCTAGCAGGGAGGCTGTTGTAGACAGCCTGGTGGAAATCATAAATGCTTCTCTGAGGGAGGGCAGGATGCCTCCTTGTCTTAAGGAGGCAATCATTAGACCTCTTCTAAAGAAGCATGCACTAGATCCCTCAGAGTTGAGCAATTATAGGCCTGTTTCCAACCTCCCATGGCTGGGCAAGGTAATTGAGAGAGTGGTGGCCTCTCAGCTCCAAGCTGTCTTGGAGGAAACTGATTATCTGGACCCATTTCAAACTGGCTTTTGGGCGGGCTATGGTGTGGAGACTGCTTTGGTTGGCCTGATGGATGATCTCCAATTGGGAATTGACAGAGGAAGTGTGACTCTGTTGGTCCTTTTGGATTTCTCGGCGACTTTCAATACTATTGACCATCGTATCCTTCTGGAATGTGTGAGGGGGTTGGGGGTGGGAGGCACTGTTTTACAGTGGTTCCACTCCTACCTCTTGGATAGATTCCAGATGGTGTTGATTGGAGATTGTTGCTCTTCAAAATCTGAGCTTAAGTATGGTGTTCCTCAAGGCTCCGTACTTTCTCCAATGCTTTTTAACTTCTACATGAAACCGCTGGGAGAGATCATCAGGGGATTTGGAGCTGGGTGTTACCAGTACACTGATGACACCCAGATCAACTTCTCCATGTCAACTGCTTCAGGAGCTGGCATATCCTCCCTAAATGCCTGCCTGGAAGCAGTAATAGGCTGGATGAGGGAGAATAAACTGAAGCTGAAGCCAGATAAGTCGGAGGTACTTATTGTGCGGGGTTAGAACCCTAGAGATGATTTTGATCTGCCTGTTCTAGATGAGATCACACTTCCCCAAAAGGAACAGGTTCACAGTCTGGGAGTACTTCTGGATTCACACCTCTCCATTGTTTCTCAGGTTGAGGCGATGGCCAGGGGTGCTTTCTATCAGCTCTGGCTGATATGCCAGCTGCGCCCGTTTCTCGAGATCAATGACCTCAAAACAGTGGTACATCTGTTGGTAACCTCCAGACTTGACTTCTGTAATGCGCTCTACATGGGGCTGCCTTTGTACATAGTCCGGAAACGTCAGCTGGTTCAGAATGAGGCAGCCAGGTTGGTCTCTGGGTCATCTCGGATACACCACATTACTCCTTTACTGATGGAGTTACACTGGCTGCCAATAGGTTTCCGGACAAAATTACAAAGTGCTAGTTATAATTTATATAGCCTTATGAATGTATAAACTTATAAGTAAGTAAGTAAATAAAACTTATGAATAAAGATATTTATTTGAAATTCTAGGGTAACCTATTTAGGCTGACCCAGTTGTATGACAGAAGGACCATTGTGGATATGGGAAGGTGCCTAGGAGGGGCCATCTTGGCTGAGACAGAATATTCACAAGGATGGATAACTGAAAATGCACAAGGCTGTAATGACTTACAGATTGGACTGCTGTTTTGTTTTTGGGAGTTTTGCCATAGAATGTTGGGACAACCAATAAAGTGCTGGTAGCTCCAATGGGCAGCCTCCCCCTCCTTGCAAGAGGAATGGGTTAATTGGTCCGGCACAACCTTAGGGCGAGCTGAATTGTGTCCATGACTAGCTATCCATGCCAATCTCCTTGGGCATCTCAAGAAGGGGGATTAGAACACTGGTCCTAACAACTAGCATGTTATGCCATGTTCTTTGAAGTGGTTGAATCCCAGCTCTTGGTGTCTCCTAGCTTCTTTATCTCATAAGAACATAAAAGCAGCCCAGCTGGATCAGGCCCAAGGCCTATCTAGTCCAGCATTCTGTTTCACACAGTGGCCCACCAGAAGCCTCTAGGAAGCCCACAAGCAGGAGGTGAGGGCATGCCCCCTTTCCTGCTGTTGCTCCTCTGCTACTGGTATTCAGAGGAATCTTGCCTCTGAGGCTGGAGGTGGCCTATAGCCACCAGACTGTACACGTTGATAGACCTTTCCTCCATGAATTTGTCTAAGCTCCTTTTAAAGCCATCCAGACTAGTGGCCATCACCACATCCCGTGGCTGAGAATTCCATAGATTAATTATGTGCAGTGTGGAAAAGTACTTCCTTTTGTCATTCAGTCAAATTTCCTGACGTTCAGTTTCATGGGATGGCCTTGGTTCTAGTGCTATGAGAGAGGGAGGAAAAATGATCTCTGCCCGCTCTCTCTACTACATGCATAATTTTATATACCTCTTATGTCTCCCCACGTAGTTGCCTCTTTTCCAAACTAAAGAGCCCCAGATGCTGTCGCCTTGTTGAGGGATGCTGTACCTCCCTCATAAGGAAGATGTTCCAGGCCCCTGATCATCTTGGTTGCTGCCCTCTTCTGCACCTTTTCCAGTTCTACAATATCATTTTAAAGATACGCAGTACTCCAAATGTGATTGCGCCCTAGATTAGTATAAGGACATTATAATACTAGCATTCTTATTTTCAGTCCTCTTCCTAATGATCCCTAGCATGAAATTTGCCTTTCTCACCTTTGCTGCACATTGAGTCAACACTTTCAAAGAATGTCCACCATGACCCCAACATCTCCTTCCTAGTCAGTCACCAAGAACTCAGCTCCCATCAGTGTATATGTGAAGTTTGGGTTTCCCCCCCCTAATATGCATCACTTTACACTTGCTTACACTAAACCATATTTGTTGCCCACTCCTTCCACTTCAAATGGATCAAATTGCTTGGATGTTTTCTATTTGCTAATATGATGGGTATGGTAAAGAGAGAGGTCAATGCGACTTTTTGCACAGCTACATCTAGGTTGTGCTAACAGGAGCTCAGCTTTTCCTTTATGCTGGCATCTTGAATCACACAGAGTTAAAATGATCTTTGCAGGAAATATTCTTGTGAAGATTTGCAGGAAGGTGACTGTGACATTTTAATGCTTTACATTTTTCTTGCTTTTCTTAGAATATGAACTTTTTTAAAAAATCAAGGGTATTGCAGGAATGACAGTGGAGCTCAAGGGGCACTGACCAGGATATCATGTGACTTGTTCCATGTGTCCAGTGGGACTTTGGGCTCATATTTTTCAAACAGTAGCCCAGCACACTCCTTTTTAAAACTTGGGAATGTTTCACAAATAGTTTGTGATACAGCATAGGAGGGACTGCACAACATCCAATATTCTGCAGATGAAAGAAAGGACATGTATTTTTAGCACATATAGGGCTTGTTCACATGACCAAATGCGGTGGGCGGGGGGTGGAAAGAAGGCAGGATCCTACCTTCCTGCTCCCAAATGACCAGGGCTTGTTCATGGCTCTGTTATTTGCATGCCCACACAAACAGCACAACTGATCTCCATAGCTGAGATCGGGAGGAGGGGAAACCAAGCTGGCTTCTCCAGTATCCCACAGTGCACTGTATGAGCCATGGAGAGGCAGCCCAAAGTACAGCAACAGTGCTCCTCTCCCTGGCTTCACAAGCCTCAAAACTGTATGGTAAACATGGTTGCCGGCTACCTGGCAGAAGTTTAAAAGCAGCTGTGGCGGCACAGACAACCAGAACAAGAGGTAGGACAGACTCCATTTTGCTCCTACCTCTCTTTTAGCCTGAGTAGCAGATCTGGGTAACCCAGGCTAAGAGCTGCTGAGTTGGGAGGAGCCCTGATGCCCCAGTTGACCAGAGATTCCTGGGTTAACCATTTCCTACCCAAGAATCTCTGGTCATGAGAACAACCTTACCATCAATCCAAAGATCATGAACTGAACTATCTGTCTCCCTTCACTCTTGCAACAAAACAGAAGGCCCTTCTCTGCCTGCTGTACATCATATTCATTGGCTGTCCTCTGCAATCACCTTCTTATGGAGGTCAGCTATGGAGGTCAGCCTGAGCAGATTCATTTGGAAGCAGGCTGTCTTTAAGGTAATTTGGCCCCAGGCCAGTTAGGGCTTTAAGGCTAAAGCCAACACTTTCAACTGGGGCAGCTGAGGTGTGGTAAAACACTCCTTACCACTTTTCTGGAAGATGCAAATAACCAAGCTACCTCAGGGGAAGGGAAACCCACCTGAATGAGCTCTTTGTCTCTGTCATTTCTGCTTTATCACCCCAAGGGCAAAATCTACTAGGAACTTCTCCCAGATAAAACCGCACAGAAATTATTGGACTGGTATCCACTTTGGTGCAGCCTACACAGTAGAAATTCCTTGCGGATGGTGCCTGGTGATTTCTCCATTGGTTCACAACCTGAGCCAATCAATATGTTCTGAAGTTAGAATAAAACTGGAACTCCTAATGAGAATTCTTTCATTCAAGGACAATATTGCATGGAATACATTATGGAGACAAATGGCCAAGGGGGTGTCTTGTGGAGGCACAGTACAGTATTGAAATAAATCACAAGGACCAGATGGCATTCATTTGATATTCCTGAAGGAACCAAAGCTTTAAGTGTCGAAACTACAAAAGCCCAATATGTAATGGATCATTAACAGCTGCAGCACCTGTTCCCAGGGACAGGAGTATAGCAAAAGATGCCATCTTCTTTGCAATTTGAGTGCAAGGAGAAATGGCAGAAAATTGCAGCTTTTTCTTTCAAGGTGTTAAGACATTACACACGTTTAGAGAAGAGCCAGGACTTTTTTCCTTTTTTCTTTTTTTGTATGAGGAAATTACACCTCTCTCACCTGCTGGGACAATTGGAAAGAGCTAATAGAAAGGGGATAGCAGAGAATCCATTCATTGTGGGACACATTACTCTTTTAGTGCAGAGACAAGGAACATCGGTGAGGAACTTAGCAATTGTCCAGTATCGGTATTTCTGCATGGTCCAATGTTTATTTGCATCAAATCTTGAACCTGGGGAATATCAGATGGGAGTTCTGTCTGTCGCTATCACCCAGCAAAAGAAAGGAGCTATAGGGAGTCTGGCCAGATCAGCAAGGATGATCCTTCATAACAGCAGGCCAGAGAAGATCAGATACTTACCCCTGTTACTCAATGAGCCAGGCCCACAAATTTTGGCATTGGTACCATCTATGGGAATGAATGTTCAAAGTGGGTTTTGGCATTGTATACCCACCTCACTCGAGGCACAAATGACCAGGCTCAAACTATCATATCGTACAGGAGTTACCAACCTAGAAATGGCTCCTGTCTACCAAGGACAAGAAGGAAAAGGAGCAAAGATCCCAAGTTGCTCTGATCAGTGAGCCTCACCTGAGGAAGCTGTTATATAGTATATGATTCAGAGGGAGTGGTCAGTACAGTTTGGGGGGGGGACCACAAATGCTCAATGTGAATTTTTTTTTTTTTACAAGGTCTACACTCCTACCCCTCAGCTACCACTCTGATAGCTGAGAATGTGGGTTATCTGCAAGCTCTAGTAATGAAAATCAAGGAGCACAGTGAAAAAATGGGACAATGACTAAATGTAAAGAAGATTAAACTGACGACAATGGGTACAGCAATCATCCTCAGAATTGATAATGAAGACATTGAAGTAACGGATAGCTTCTGTCTTTTAGGATCGACTGGCAACAGTAAAGGATCCAGCAGTCAAGAAATGCACCGCAACTAGCACTTGGTTAGGTTGCAATGAAGGCCTTGGAAAGGATATTTAGATGCTGTGATGTGTCTACACATCATTTAGATGCCGTGATGTGTCTACACCTACAAAGATTAGAATCGTTTGGACAATGGTTTCCCCCATGACACTCTATGGATGTGAAAGCTGGACTTTGAAGAAGCAACATAGAAAAAGTATTGACACTTTTGAACTTTGGTGCTGGGGAAGACTTTTGAGGATACCATGGACAGCCAGGAAAACAAACAAATGGATCATAGAACAAATCAAACTAGTATTTTCACTCGAGGCACAAATGACCAGGCTCAAACTAGCATACTTCGGACACATTATGCAAAAACCAAGCTCCATTGAGAAGTCCATAATGCTGGAGAAAGTTGAAGGTAAGAGAATAAGAGGATGACCAGCAGCAAGGTGGATGGACTCGATTATGACAGCAATGAATGCATCACTGAGAGACCATAAAGGCAAAGTTGGACAGATCATCCTGGAGAGAATCTATCTACGTGGTCGCTAAGAGTTGACACCGACTTCACGGCACTTAATCAATCAATCAATCACCCACCTAGAGATGGAAGACAGGTGTTAGCATTGTTGCATTTATGGCTTTCTCTGTGTCATCACCCCTTCTTTACCCCTACCCCCAAATAATTAGGATAAAATTGCCATTATTTTTGCACAGAGGAATGGGTTAAGATAGGATTAGGATCAGAGTTAGGGTAATAATGAACAAATTGTTGTAATTTGGGAGGAAATTCCTGCCATGTCTCATTTCCATTCCTCTGAGAACTTCGCTAAAAGGTTATGGTACTTTTTGTGTTTTTAAAACGTTTAAAATACTATTGCAAATGTGGCCACTGCAGGCCAAATAGTCAGGACAATAAAAGCCAGATAAAACACTTAAAGCTGAAAGTACTGCAATGCTAATACCTATTTTTCATCGGTAGGAGTGTTTGATTGATTGATTGATTGATTGACTAAGTGCTGTGAAGTTGGTGTTGACTCTTAGCAACCACATAGATAGATTCTCTCCAGGAAGATCTGTCTTCAACTTGGCCTTTAAGGTCTCTCAGTGATGCATTCATTGCTGTCATAATCGAGTCCATCCACCTTGCTGCTGGTCATCCTCTTCTTCTCTTTCCTTCAACTTTCTCCAGCATTATGGACTTCTCAATGGAGCTTGGTTTTCGCATAATGTGTCTGAAGTATGCTAGTTTGAGCCTGGTCATTTGTGCCTCGAGTGAAAATACTAGTTTGATTTGTTCTATGATCCATTTGTTTGTTTTCCTGGCTGTCCATGATATCCTCAAAAGTCTTCCCCAGCACCAAAGTTCAAAAGTGTCAATACTTTTTCTATGTTGCTTCTTCAAAGTCCAGCTTTCACATCCATAGAGTGTCATGGGGGAAACCATTGTCCAAACGATTCTAATCTTTGTAGGTGTAGACACGTCACGGCATCTAAATGATGTGTAGACACATCACGGCATCTAAATGAACCGCCCTGAGCCATTTTTGGAAGGGCGGTATATAAATTTAATAATAAATAAATAAATAAATAAATATCCTTTCCAAGGCCTTCATTGCAACCTAACCAAGTGCTACTCTGTGGTGTATTTCTTGACTGCTGGATCCTTTACTGTTGCCAGTCGATCCTAAAAGACAGAAGCTATCCATGACTTCAATGTCTTCATTATCAGTTCTGAGGCTGGTTGCTGTACCCATTGTCATCAGTTTAATCTTCTTTACATTTAGTCGTTGTCCCATTTTTTCACTGTGCTCCTTGATTTTCATTACTAGAGCTTGCAGATCACCCACATTCTCAGCTATCAGAGTGGTAGCTGAGGAGTCAGAGGCGTATCTAGGGAAAATAGCGCCTAGGGCAAGCACTGAAATTGCGCCCCCTGTCCAAACATCTGACACCCATCTTTCAGATAACTTTACCATAATATCAGCTGAAAAATACAAGTCAAGCTAGTTAATCTTTTAATATTTCAAAAACTATTTAGCAGTGGACGTAGCCAGACCAAGAAAATGCTGGAAAACTACAAATTTCAGTATGCTGGGGCTCATGAAATACCCAAATATTATGCGGAGGTGTGCTTGGAAAAACTAAATAGAAGTACCTGTCTAATTCTCTGCTATGCATTGTAGCATCACGATTACATACGTTTTAAAAATAAATGGAGAATTTGACTTTTCCCAGATACTCTGAAAATAATTAAACGATATGCAGAGTAAACTGTCACTGCTTGGAATATATTCAAGTATTTCAGAAAGACAGTTAAAATGAGAGAAAGAGCAAGAAACTCCCAGTGGGCCTTAATACTAAGGATTTCACACTGATTCAAAGACAAACTCACCATTAATAGCCATATTATTAAGACATCACATTTAACTCACTTATCACAAGAAGCAAAGTAAGTGCAAATGAATACAATCTTAGCTCATAAACTTCAGCTCAGTATTCACAAGCCCTGATTCTCTGTACATAGTGCCAATCTGAATATGTGTACAGTGACTTATATTATATATATATTTTTAAAAAATTACCTGTAGCCCCTTTGGGGGACTTCCTAAAGGCTTTGGGGGGGTCTGCAAAGTTCCCTCTTCCTCCCACTGGCCTCTAGGGCCTCACAGGCACCATTTGAGCATATGCGGTGGTCATTTTTAAAAATAATTTTTAAAAAAAGAAGGCCGCTGAAAACAATATGGCCACCACACTTGCTCAAATAGCCTCTGCAAGGCCTGGCATGGCCTAGGGCCTCACAGAGGCCATTTGAGCATGCCCAGTGGCCATTTTGTTTTTGGTGGCCACTTCAAAAAAATTTTTAATTTTAAGAAATGGCGCCCCCTTTAAGTGGTGCCCGGGGCACGTGCCCTGCCTGCCCCACAATAGATACGCCCCTGTGAGGAGTAGGAGTGTAGTCCTTGTTAAAAAAATTCACATTGAGTATTTGTTTCCCCCGCCCCCCCACAAACAGTACTGACCACTCCCTCTGAATCATATACTATATAACAGCTTCCTCAGGTGAGGCTCACTGATCAGAGCAACTTGGGATCTTTGCTCCTTTTCCTTCTTGTTCTTGGTAGACAGGAGCCATTTCTAGGTTGGGAACTCCTGTACAGAAAGCAGAGCCCTGTACCACCCCAGTGACAGCTGGGACCACACATGGGGTGTGGAGGGAGTTGTGCATGGGGAGTTCTGGGAAAGGTAGCCCTGCCATGGAGAATGTGCTTGGAAGCAGGGGCATAGCTAAGGGAGAGGAGACCCACATTGGCCTCTCTCCCTGGTGGCCCCTCAGAGTGAGGGAGATAATGAAGAAAATAGGCAGAAGTTGAGCTGGAGGGCCTGGGTTCTATGAACCCATCTGCTCAATTATAGCTTGGAAAGACTATACCTCCCACCGCACCTCATGCACACCTCCTGCCACCTCCTTTTCATCACCCCACCCATCACTGTTGCAGTAGGGGGCTCTTCTTCCCATAGAGGAGAACTCCACCTGCCGTAGATGTGTGCAGCTTTGCACAGAGATGACCACGCTGTGAGCAGCCACCTCCATGGGTTACCAACACAATGATGCAGATTATTCGGGGCCACAAAAGCACAGGTCTACTGACTATTCTTAATCTCAGTTACACACATTGCATCTCCTCCCGAAGCAATAGTGTGGGCTGAGATATAACCATTTTTCCTAGATGAACCAATGACCTTCCCACTGCCAAACCAGACATCCTGTTTTATTGCACTGACTTCTATGAGAGTTTGTTTATGTTCTCCAACACTGATACTACTGGGACGAAATTTCAGAAACTGCACATTTATCATGAATGAAGCAACACACATACACATAATAAACCACAAATTTCACCTTTTGAACCAGGGACAGGACAATAGCTGAGAAATGGAATTTGGAGAATGTCTAGCCTCACTTCTCTTTTCAGAGCTTGGTAAACTGAAGTAATTTAAACAGCTCTCCTGTAGCAAAGAATTTTTACTGGGAATTATTTGCCATCATCTGCTATAGATACAGCATTTTCTTTGGGAGAAGTGAGATCTGTTATGTCTTCTCAATCTCTTCTTCTGTAGATGCAGTTCCTCAGCTGATAAATTTCCACCCCAGTGGGCAAACACAAATCACCAAAAAACTGTACTAGCCCTGTGTTTTTACATATTTTTCCTTTCACCGACCCATTTCATTTTGTCCTTTTGTTGACAGACAGCAAGATCTATCATGTGGGGAGGTCATGCCAAAGTCTTTGGTCTGTTTGCAATGCCAAAATGCATCCTATAAGTTTTGGAGACAAAGCGTTACAAAACTGCAGGAGCTCATGCAAGAAAATATATGGTGGGGCATCCCCCCCACCCACCCACACACTACAGACCTAAATAAATGGTTTAACAGCCATTTATTCCATTACCTTACTTCTCCAGGAATCCTCAGAACTGTAGTTCTGTATGAAGGGATAGAGTGATGGCTTTCAAACCTGGGTCCCCAGATGTTGTTGGAATACAACTCCCATCATCCACAGCCACAATGGTCTTTGATGATGGGAGTTGCAGTTCAGCAACACCTGGGGACCCACGTCTGAGAGCCCACCCCCCGCTAGCCCTCCATATAGAATATAGCCCCCAGATTTCTTTGTGAGAAACTGTGAGGATAAAACTGCAATACATCTGAGGTAGATTTGTCATGATGAGATTCTAGGTAAAGTGTGCCGTTGAATCAGTGTTGACTCTTGGCGACCACAGAGTCCTGTGCTTGTCTTTTGGTAGAATACAGGAGGGGTTTATCATTGCCATCTCCCGTGCATTATGAGATGATGCCTTTCAGCATCTTCCCTTATTGCTGCTGCCCAATATAGGTGTTTCCCATTGTCTGGGAAACATACCAGAGGGGATTCGAACCGGCAACCTCTGGCTTGCTAATCAAGTCATTTCCCCACTGTGCCATTAGGTGGCTACCATGATGTGATTACCCACAGAAAAATTCAGTTGTATGAGGAAAAATGAAAGAAATTCTGCGCTGGATCCGTCCTAAAATAAGCAAAAAAGATTTAGACAATCACATCACCACTGATTTTACCTGCACACTTGCATCTGTTATGGAGAATTATGTTACTACATGGTGGGAGGATACATGCTATCCCAGGCTGAGAAAGCTCACCAGCGTTCCAAGTAATGATTATACATCACATTAATTTACCATTTGATAAAAATGGTTTCCTCCAACCACTGGCTCACAGTAGGGAGAAAAAAGGAAGGGATACAGTGACAGAGACTGTGTCTGAGAGCTTGCTCAAGATGACTTACTCAAACTCGCTGCTTCCCTCCATACCATTAATACCTAGGGCTATTTGAAACATTAATCTGAAATCTGCCATCACATTGTCCCCAGTTTCAAACTTTCCCTTGTGGATCCAATATCTCACCTTCTCACCTCTGCTCAATTCATTTTCTTTGTTAGAAACTCTACCCACCTCTAAGATGCTTGTTGATTATCTCCTCTGATAAGGACCCCCACTAAGGTAAGCCTCAGCTGTAAAGCAGAGCTTTATTCCATCTCAAAACATCAGATAAAATGATATGATTAAAAAACCAAGAGAGTGTGAACACTCCATAAAATTCCTCCTGGGAGGGAAAAAGCTTGTTAGCCTCTGCAGGGAACACTTTTGTCCAACAGGCTTGGGCAACCTGTGTAGCCACATGTGGGCCACCACGGGGTTGGCAAACTCTCTGGCATGTCTGGTAGCATCTGAGGCCGAACAGGTGTGTAGTGTGTGCTCAAGGAAGGTGTAGAGGGGTGGCCCAAAGTATTTTAGTGCCTGGGGTGAAGGGCAAAATTCTGCCTACTCCATGCTCCTGATGCGGACCAGGCCCCTTTCAATACCAACCCTTGCAAACTTTGAAATTGCATGGGTAAAAGGGAAGAGGAAAGGTTGCTAGCAGCTATTACCACCCACAGACATGCCCCGCTGACCACCCTGGATGAAACCACCAATGGGGATGAAGGCAGAGTGCAGGACCCCAAGCTGCAGTTTTACTAGGAGGTATTGGAGCTAGGACCCTGGCAGCAGCAGCTCTCAGCTGCAATGTCTCATAGTGACCCCTGGGGGTTTTAGTGTCATGGATAAAAGTGCTGGACTCCTCCCCTCTTTGTTCTCCCAGTGTTAGTCTCCATTTTGTCTCTCCAGAGATGGCTGTTTGTTTTGGTCTCTCTCTTCAGCCATGAGCTACAGCTGAAAGTAAGCGGCAGGCTTTTTGACATTCAATTGTAACCTTTGCTTTAAATAAATCCTTGTAGTTCTTCAATACTAAAGAACTGTCTCAAGACCTCTTGCTTTGCTGTTTTCTCACCAAACTGGTTTTGCTCTGCTATTTGGGGACTGAATTGCCATTCTTTCCCTACAAAGGGTTACGGGCCCAGAAGCAAATAGAAGAGAAAAGCCTAGAAAGTTAAATAGAAAGCAAAGCAAACCTTTGAAAATGGAGGAAGCAAGGTAGGAGGAATGTCTGGGTAACTTTTCCTCCTACCTTGTTTTCACACAATCACTTCTACCCAGGTTTTCCTCCTACCTTGCTTGGACACAACCAAAAATTGGGAGCACACACAGCCCCCAAATCTGGGTAGAACACAACTCTTGATTGTGTGAATGACCTCGTAGAGGGTCAGATTTGGATAATGTGCTTACCTAGTTCACTCTCCTACATGTTATGGAGAATAATAGGATGCCTTCAAAGGCAACCCTTTCATGAGGCAAGGTGAGGCAGGGCTCCTACCTTGCTTCCACACAACCAAAAATTAGGAGCACACACAGTTCCCAAACCTGGGTAGAACACAGTTTTTGATTGTGTGAATGACCTCTACTTCTAGGAGAGGAGAGACAAATTAATTTGTCAAACTGACATTTCCTTCAGCATTTAATTCTCCTGCCTTCAGTCTAAGCAGCTGAACTCATGGGAGATGATGCCAGAAACAGATGCCAGCCTTTGCTGCTATCACAGGAGGACACAACTGTCTGTGATGTTTGGTTTCTGAAGCAAAAATGATACACTACACTGTTGTGGATAAGTATTCTGAATGGGTAGCGGCTTTGTAAACTGTACTGTGCACTGATTTTTGAGGATACAATGGACAGCTAGGAAAACAAACAAATGGATCGTAGAACAAATCAATCCAGAATTTTCACTCAAGGCACAAATGACCAGGCTCAAACTAGCATACTTCGGACACATTATGTGAAAACCCAGCTTCCTTGAGAAGTCCATAATGCTGGGAAAAGTGGAAGGAAAGAGAAGAAGAGGATGACCAGCAGCAAGGTGGATGGACTCGATTACGACAGCAATGAATGCACCACTGAGAGACCTTAAAGGCCAAGTTGAAGACAGATCATCCTGGAGAGAATCTATCTATGTGGTCTCTAAGAGTCGACACTGACTTCACGTCACTTAATCAATCAATCAATCAATCAATCAATCAATCAATCAGAACAATGAGGCACCTCATAAAGTGGCAATTTTCTTATATCTAGCTGGGGAGAGTAACTGGCCCTATCCAACCCCAGCACAGCATCCCACAAGTGGCTGTTTCTGGTGTCTACCTAATATTTTCTTTTAGATTGTGAATGTTTTGGGGACAAGGAAGTATCTTACTTATTTTTCTATTGAGCATATTGTTGAAAAGCAGTTTATCAATATTGATAGTAATAGTTGTAGAATTTTTGGAAGGAAATATTAAAAATGTTTCAACCAACTAACTAAAATGCTATCAAATTATCTTCAAAGGAAGATACAATATAATTGTGCAAACTGTTGTGCAATTAAGCTAGTTGTACATGTGATGCATAACAGTGGATCAGGTTTGCATAATTTATATGGTCCTATCTATTTCTGAATGGGGAACACAATGCACAGTTGTAGATGAAAACAATAATAATTCAAGTTGCATCAAAATGGTGGGTGTGCTGTGTCACAATTGTATATTAGTTTTGTATGCCTCCCAAACATGTGACATCAGCAAAGTAGAAGGAGGAGGTATTTATGGTAATAAGGAGAGAGGTTTTACATATATGAGGAATATAAAAAATGCTATGAGCATTCAGTGACATTTGACTGTAAGCCAGTCATTTCCCTTCATGGCTTCCTTTGCTCTGCAAATGAAGTGAAACATTTTGGTTGCAAGCTATTGAACTGTGGCATTAAAGCAAGGACAGGATTTTGTTGCAAGCCAATTAACATAACCATTATAACCTAAAAGGAAGAAAGGAACAGTGGGGAGTGGGGAGGAGAGACAAAGTTGATGGTTTAAACACTTAATTTTTGTTGTAGACACAAGTTCATTAAAAGAACTTGCAGTGGAACTGAACAGCATTTATTTCAAATTCACATAGTAGATGTGAATTTTCATTTATTTGGGTGACTATATAAATTAAAATTTATAATAAATGATTCTTTGAAATGATTTGACACATCATTTCAATTTGACACACACTGCTAACATTTGCTTTGTATTGACAGTGCACCTTATATGTGATGACCCCAAGGGTTTTGGAGAAACCTTTCTCTCACTGTTTATCCTGTTCTATTAATTTATTATTATTTATTATTTATTAGTTCAATTTCTAGACCGCCCTTACAAAATAGCTCAGGGCGGTTGACAAATATAATAAAACAGTTAAAATCAATCAATAATCGGGAATAAAAATTTTAAAATACAATAAAGCAGCTATTAAAAAACACACACCCAACAATTCAAAACCTTATAAAAGGCTGAATGTCTAGGCTGAGTGTCTCCACTGAGTGGAGTGTCTCCACTGAGGCAGTGATATGGGAGGGTTCTAGACCTTGGACAGATCTGAGGGGAAAGGGATCAGGACCCTGGAGAGCACCAAGAAAGAACACACATGAGCTGGCTATAGCAACATAAGAAGGAGGTTGCTACAGCAGCTGCTTAGCACACACTTCTGTTTTTTTTTTAATTGCTGCTGCCCAGGTAGAGTGAATTGGCCCCACTCCTTCCCTGGGGAAGGCTCTGTTGCTTAATGGGGCCTTGCCCAGTTTCCTAAGCATTGGTTTCAGTGGCACTCGGAAACCTGTACTGGGGCTGTTGGTGACTCCGGTGACTCCTCTCTGAATCAGAATATGAAGTTAGGCAGGGCTGTGTCCTCAGGTTGTGGTGGAGGTACTAGTTTGGGTTCTTCTGGTGTGAGGGGGTCAAAAAAGATTCTGACAGGGTTTGAGTTGTAGGGTCTTCCCACTCTGTCACATCCCCTGAAATGGCTGCTTCATCCACCAGTTGGGTGAAGTCCCAGATTCTGTTCATGACACAGATCCAGAATAAGTGGATATCTAAACTGGGCTGTCAGCAATAGTGCATGTAGGGTTAGCATGCTATGGGTCCATGGCAAGAGTGGGTGTCATGTTGGTGAGCTAGCACAATATAGGTAGTGTCCAGGGTCTAACTTAAATGTGAAATTGGCTGCATGGAACATTGCATAAATAAGCAATTTTGGTTCATTCAGTATCATGTTTAAACTGGCCCTGAGAAAATATATGTGAAGCACTTTGTTTGAACACTCTCAAATAATCTTCTTTTAAATAGCCACACAGCCTGACTGACATAATCTTCACGTGATGTATAAAGTGAATTTGTTACAAGGGAGAGATGATCAATTAACAAAACCAGGTGCAAGAAAACAGTTTGAATCATGAACACTCAATCCTTTCATTCTATGTTTTAATGTTATTTATTCACTCTTCCAATTGTTCAGTCTAGCTCCTTGTGAAGTCAACTGGGGTGGGTGGGTGAAGCAGGGCCTTTACAGGGATGGCTCAGTTGGAATGGAATTCCTTTCCTGACATGGACTTCATTGAAGCATCATTTTCCTCTTTCTTCTTTGCCTTCAGTGTCCTTGGCCTCATTTACCCATATTGATGTTTGATTCTATTGGCTGTAGTGACCCCCCCCCACCTTGTTTATGAGGGGGTCCCAGACAAAAATAACATGGGTTGTTGTTACAGCCCATGGGATTAACTGACAGTGTGGGCAAATAAAGTGAACAGTGAGTGCAAAGTTGTGGAAGAAGGAAAATGAGGTTGAGAAGAACATCAAAACAGCACGTCTGTGTCCACAATTAGTGTGGAAAATCACTCTAAGCACTGGGTACTTTTCAACATTCACAAAAATAAACAAGAAATAAGGTAAAAGCGGGCTTTCGGCTCTGTGCTAATTGAAGGCATTTGCCCATAATTCTTTTAAATATGTTGAACTTTGAGTCTTTGGCATAGCATGTGAAAGCAATTGTGAAGAGCGCTTTTGCTTCAAGCCTGCCTCAGCGGCTGGTTTTGCAGCAACCTAAACTTTACTAGAAAGAATTCTGATGAGTCCCACCACTAATTACCATGACCTAACTATATTTGGCCTGCAGGTCATCTGTCCTGCTTCTCTTTTCTTGATAAATGGAAGAGAATGGCTTGGGAACAGCAGAAAACCTGGCAAGCACAAAAATGGCACACAGAGATTCATTGTTCCTCGGCCAATACTGGTTGTACTGCTTGGATCTTTTGGGTTGTTTTATAGTAGACAAGATCAATTAATCTATGTCAAGAAAAGGGTAATGAATGGATAGAGAATGACAATGGAATATCTGTCTATTCAGAGCCATATTTGGACTGGTGCAGGGATAGGTGACCTCCCTTTCCTGCCAAATATCACTAGAATTACAGAAGCTGATTTAGCTTCCTTCTGTAAAATAAGGAAACAATGAAACATCTTAATTCTAAAATATCCACTATAGTTTCATTTGCACCATTCTTGAGTTTCCTGGTCTTCATTGGGACTAGGGATGTGCACGGAACCGGCTCCCTTCAAGCCGATGGTGGGGTGGCTTTAAGGATAGCTGTGCTTCCCCTCTGGCGCTCTGTGGATAAATAGTCTGGCGGGGTGGCAGCGTACCTCTTTGCCGCCCCATTGTTTTACTGACCAGAAGTGATCAGAAGTGCGGTGGCGGGTGTGTGAATCACGGGCGCATGGGCCCACCGCACTTCCAGTCACTTCCGGTCAGTAAAACAATGGGGTGGCAAGGAGGTACACTGCCACCCCACCAGACTATTTATCCACAGAGTGCTGGAGGGGGAAGCACGGCGGGGGGGGGAAGGGAGTGCACCCTCCCCCATCCTTAAAGCCACCCCGCCCCCACGTTCAAACTGGTTTGAATGCAAGGTTCTGGACCTGTTCAGCGTTCTAAGAATAGAATGCTGAACCGGTCCGTGCACATCCCTAATTGGGGTGGATGGTTTCAGTGGGGGAAGTTGGGGGAACAGTGATGTAAACAGTCCTCTCTCTGGCACTCATGAGGCCATTTCAGGTTTCTTCCCAAAGATAAATTTTGGAGAATGCTTTCAGATTATTTCTCCACAACATGATGCATATGTCTGTCTTAACCCTGATCTGAATTCATAGGGCCTTGTTGCTCTGAGGAAAATAAATAACTAGCAAGAAGGTCTGTGCATGGCCCAAAATGTCAAATCTGATCTGCCCCAACCTAACCCAACAGTGAGACCATTGGGAGGAGCCATGCTTATTTTATTATTTATTTTATTTATTTGTCATATTTTTATACCACCTGATATGTATATCTCTAGATGGTGTACAAAATTTAAATTATTTGAAAGTCGCAAATTAAAATACATGACAATAAAACAATAGAATAAAATTATTAAAACAAGTTTTTAAAAATATTGAAATTATTAAAATCAATTCTGATTAAAAGCCTGAGAGAACAAGAGCATCTTGAGGTTCTTCCTGAAAACAAACAGAGAAGGAGATGCTCTTATATCAGCAGGAAGCTTATTCCAAAGTCCTGGAACAGCCACAGAAAAAGCCTGGTCATGGGTCACCACTGAACAAGCCGGTGGCAACCATAACCGGATCTCTCCAGAAGATCGTAACAGATAGCAGGGATTATGACAAAAGAGGCACTCTCTCAAATAGCCTGGACCCAGCCATTAAGGACTTTATAGGTAATAACCAGCACTTTGTATTTCACCTGGAAACATATCGGCAGCCAGTGCAGTTCTTTTAGAACCGGTGTTATGTGGTCCCTTCGTGTTGTCCCAGAGACCAATTTGGCTGCTGCATTCTGTACCAACTGTAGTTTCCTGACTATGTACAAAGGCAGCCCCACATAGAGCGCATTACAGTAGTCAAGCCTGGAGGTTACCAGCATATGTCCTACTGTTTTAAGGTCATTCACCTCTAGAAATGATACTGATAAATGAATAAATAATAAATAAATGATAAATAAATGAAACTGATAAAAAGTGCTCCTGACCACTGCCTCAACCTGAGAAACCAGGGAGAGCTTTGGGTCCAGGAGCACTCCCAAGCTACTTACCTGATCTTTCAGGGGGAGTGTAACCCCATCCAGATCTAAACCATCTCTCGGGTCCTGACCCCCCCCCCCCCCGCAGTCAGTACCTCCATCTTAATGATGATCTGAGATGTTGATCTCTCCCAACTGTTGTGCCATATGCATTGTATTGGGGCGGGCAAATCATAACTCTGACATATCTGTCTGACTTGCACCCACTCTCCCTCACCCTCCCACTGCCCTGCTCTCTCCCCCTCCTTTATCTGGGGACCAGGTGAGGGCAAAGGACAGACTGCCTTGCTCCCTCCTCCTCCCGAGCAATCACTGAACTATCTGCTTGCTTAGCCAGGAAAAGCTGGAGTTTAAAATGAGTGCTGCGTGGTCAGCAACACACGAATGGAAGCCATGTGTGTGCTGGCGCCACATGCGGGTTATTGAGGGGTGGGGGAGTGCCATTGCAGCAGAAAGCTGCATCGGGTGGCAGAGATCAGGTAAGGACCTGCTATACTCCCTTTTAAAGGTCCCACTCACTGCTCCCACCACCCCCAGTGGTACCTCGGAGCGCCAAACGTGTCCATGAACCTTGGGTCATGCACATCCCTAGTGCACTTCCATTGTAGCTGGGGCAGATAAAGAAATCTCCCCTCCGGAGCTCTTTAACAACCTTTACCAGACACCAACATGACACAGTGTAGGTGCCAGAGAGATCTGTCTGGGAAGGATGTACTATATTCAGGGTGCCATCACAAAAAAGTCCCTGACTCCAGTCGCCATCCAAGATCAAAGTGGATGAGGATCTAAGATCCTATGGATCCTTCATAAACCTTTAGTCTCAAGCCATTTAGGATTCAAAACGCGAACTTTAAATTCTGCCTGGAAATATGTTAATGACATTTCTCCTTTACTGCAGAGGAAAACCATGTCATACAGGTGTCATGCTGTTAAATGGCAGCTGCAGATGTTTGCAAATGTGATGTGTGTCGATTCTGTTTTTAATTATGTAATTTTAAAAGTATTGTTGCTTTTTTCAATGGCCAGTTGATAACAATATAACTGTACTGTTTTGCCCTCTAGCTCTCTTGTACAGTTGATAGCAATAAAACTGTACTGTTTTGCCCTCTAGCTCTCTTGTACCCAACCCTCGGATCAATGACCATGCAATGCTCTCCTTTTAGGGTAAGGTCCAGAAGCCAAGTGCACAAATAGCATCAGGACTAACCTACTTGATTACTTTGCCATGTACATTCTTCCGAAAGCTTCATTCCATGGACTTTCAGTGTGCGTACAGATCTGTGCATGGGTATGCTGTAAACAGGTTGTGTGTGTATTGAACTTTATTTATTTTGTTGAATTTCTATGCCTCTTTTCATTAACAAAATCTCTTTCCCCCACCCCCAACCCCCACACCTTCCAGCATATTAAAAACAATAACATTGTGTTACCACTAAGGACATCCTGGGTTTAGAATGCATGCATAGTAGAAATGATATATATTCAGGGGTGGAGCTTTACTCACCACATCACACCACACCACTCAGCTTCCCAGATCCGCCTGGCCTTGAGAAGGGCTGCCTTGCTCTCCTCCCCTCCCTTGTTGCCTGGCACATAGTGGAGGCACTGTCCATACCCAGTGAGTTGCTTCTGTGGCTTCCCAGGCTCAGCTTCCCACTCAGCTGAAGCCAACTGGGGCACAGGCCTGCCCAGGGGTGTAGCCACCCTTGGGCGACAGGGTTCAAAGAACCTGGGCTGCCACCCTCAGGGGCCGCACATCGTGGCCCCAACACCCCCACCCCCACAACCCCCATGTCTAGGTGTAGTTTAGCTTCCAAATGGGGCTGCACAGCCCTGTTCGGGAGTTAAATGGCCAGTGCTGCATTCGCAACATGACCAAAAGCAGCTCTCCCTGCCTTTAAGGAGATAGACCACACACCCCGTGTCTGACATCAGATGTGGGCGGCGTGGCTTGCCAACATGCAGGGGAGTTGAGGTGGCTGCCGCCATGGCCAGATACAGGCCGCCGCTGGCCTCCCTCCGCTAGTGGGCCTGGTTCTGCTGTGTCGCCACAGGGGAGTTGTAGTAGGGGCAGGGGCGTAGCTATAATTGAACGAAAGGGTTCAAAGAACACAGGCCCCCAGCTCCAGAGGGCCCTCCAGCTACATCCCTCCCTATTTTGAAGGGGTGGCAGAGAGAGAGAGAAGGGAAGGCAGAGTGCTCTAGAGTTTGCACCTGGGCCTTCTTCACCCTTGCTATACTACTGGAAAGAACTGAAAGAGGTGCAGAAGAGGGCATTCAAGATGATCAGGAGCCTGGAGCACCTTCCTTATAAGGCAAGGCTCTTCTAGGGCTCTTTAGTTTGGAAAAGAGGTGACTATAAGGAGACAAGATTGAGGTGTATAAAATTATGCATGGAGTGGAGAGTGGACAGAGAGAAATTTTTCTCCCTCTCTCACAACACTAGAACCAGGGGTCATCCCAGGAAACTGAAGGAGAGGAAGTTTAGGACTAACAAGAGGAAGTACTATTTAATTTAATTTAATGTATCAATTTATTTAATTGATTTCTATACCACCCTTCCAAAAATGGCTTTTTCACACAGTGCATAATTAATCTATGGAATTCTTTGCCATGGGATGTGATGAAGGCCACTAGCTTGGAAGTCTTTAAAAGGGGCTTAGACAAATTCATGGAGGACAGGCCTATCAATGGCTACTAGTCTGTTAGCCACCTCCAGCCTCAGAGTCACGATGCCTCTGAATACCAGTTGCAGGGGAGCAACAGCAGGAGAGAGGGTATGCCCTCACCTCTTGCCTGTGGGCTCCCCAGAGGCATCTGGTGGGCCACTGTGTGAAACAGGATGCTGGACTAGATAGGCCTTGGGCCTGATCCAGCAGGGCTGTTCTGATGTACTGTATGTATTATTGTTGTGTATTCTAGCCACAAGCCTATGTAGCTGCCTAGCGCTTTTAGCCTATATGCTGCAGAATTACCCATTAGTAGGGGGCTTCCTCTCTCTCAGCCAATCAAAAGCAGGCAGCTCTGCCCTGTGTCCTTAGTTTTAGTTTCCTGGTCTTACCTACATGATGACAATGGAAGTTCCATGCGAACTTGCTTAGTTGGTTGAAGCCACAGATTTTTTCACCTAGAAAAGTATTTACCAGCATTCACCAACTTCAGTAATGTATTTACTATGACTCTGATCTCCATATGAACGATCATCATCTTGAAGATCCAGCCTTCAAGAGTATAAGTCATTTGCTTGCTTGGAAGTTAAATAGAGCTCTTGAAAACTAGTTGGATATGATACTTTACTCGAACTGAACACTTCAGAATGGCCAAATTGAATGCTTCAGGATAGTTAGCATAAACATAGATAAAGTTTCAAAAAACGCAACCAATACAAGACTATAAAATACAGTACTCAGAAGCAAGCATCAACAGCAAAATTGTGTGAATAGGGCTACGTACATGGCCCAAACTGCCATGTGTGGCTATAAATCCAAATTGAGCTGCAAATATGTAAGGAGTTACATTTAGCCAAGGAAACTAAAAGGACAGCAATCTATCCTTCAGTGTTTCCAAACTAACAAAGCCTTTTGTGGGGTGGAAGGGAAGGGGGTCTGTGTTTGCTGTGGGCTCTAAAAGCTGTTGCTTGGGCACTGCCCAACCTTTGATTTCTTGAAAGTGATTTCAATAAATCAGTTGCAAAAACAGAAATTTAAAAAAAAAAATCTCAGCAGGCTTGTGAGTGCTTCTTGGAGTCTCGTCTGCTGAACAAACAACCCAGCAAGTATTTATGATTCACTCCCAGGCTGTCTGAAGTTCCTAGCATTGTGCAGTATTTACGCACAGGGCTGGATTCTGCTTGTCATGAGTCAAAGCAGAGTCTATGCACTAGCAAAAAAAGAGAAAAAGACTCCGTTAGTGCGATTGGGGATTGCTTGGTGGGGTGGGGGGTGGGCTGAGGAGTCAGAACTCGCTGAATATTTTTAGCTTGCTTGCATGCAAACAATTTGGGGAAACCAAATCAGTCTTTAAATTGCTACAGATCACAACTATGAATTACCCCGGAGCCTTTATGCCAGCATATTGATTACTCTACAGTCAAGTGCAAATAGATGCATAGTCTAGAAGAGCCATAAAAAGATTTTATTTATTTAGACTTTTAATCAACCCTGCTCTTAAAGGCTCAGTGAGTAACAGTGTTTTTTCTTCTTCCCTTTAATAGCATTTAAAATGTAAATATATCCCCAGATGCTAAATGCTTGCCTGGATAAAAATATCTTGCATTTTACTTCTGGAAGACATTCCAGCTCAGTCTTTAATGTACCTTGAGACCACGAGAGTTCTCTGTATTTCCTCCTGTATCCATTCTTGGCACCATCAAGGGTCTGGTGGCTGATCATAGAGATTAGGATTTAAAACATGGAGGGAGATCTTCCTAAATGGATCTAGGACCCAAGAGTGAGGCTCTCAAGTTGCTCCAGTGCCACCTGAGATGTTTGCAGCACGGGTCCTTCCTGTGCTTGCTGGGGCACCATGAGAAATCCGGACCATACTGGAAGAACTCACCCCACATCCCCTCCCCACAGCAGTATCGGCCATATGGAATTCACACAGCTGTGGGGCGTAGCCAGCCACAGCATGGGCTCCCCCTCCCATTCCCAGGGATTCTCATATTACCTCATGGCTCAGGTGCAGGAGGTGCTGCCGTGGGATAACATGCAAACTGGGCCCAGTTTGGGCAAGTCTGCACAACTTGTGAGTTATTCTATTTATTTTATTCATTCATTCATTATCAGATTTGTATACTGCCTTTCAGTTTAAAAATATACCTATGCAGTTTATACTATCTTTAAAACTGGGGGTGTGCAGACCGGCTCGATCTCGATCCGGTTCGAGCTCAAACCAGTTCAGTTCAAGGGCTCGACCTTGAACTGAAGTGGGCTGGTTCGGCTTGAGATTGAGCCAAAAACCCCAGGCCAGTTTCGGGCTGGTTTGGCGGTGCCACGTGCCAATAAATTTGGTTTTTTAAAAGGTTGACTTACCACCACTGAGGGCTTCTGCGACCTCAGGGTGTGCTGCTGCAGCCGCAGGAGGGGAGGGATCCGGAGGCTCCCCTTCCCCCTGCTGGCCTCCCTCCATCTCCCCATGGGCTGGTTCGGCCTGTTTTGGGGACATTTGGGCCCTGTGCATGTGCAATGACCATTTTTGGCCTACCGTGCATGCGGAAGGGGAATTTGCATAAACCAAAAATGGCCACCACACATGCAAACAGAGCAGCAGCATCACACAAAGCTGCAGAAGCCCTCAGTGGTGGTAAGTCAACCTCTTTAAAAACCAAATTTATTGGCACCTGGCACCCTCAAGCTGGGCCCGAACCAGTTTAAATTTGAACTGAACTGGGGGCCCCATTCGGGGTTGCCAAAACCAACCCTGCCTGGTCCGGTTCAAATCCAGTTCAGATTAGAACTGAACTTTGTGCACATCCCTATTTAAAACTATAAACATATATTAAACACATAAAACAATACAAATATTAAGTTCCAATACTGAAAATAGTACAAATCTAATAAAATAAAACACAACAATATCCAGAGGAGCAGCAACACAGAACATACCACTCATCTATTTTATTTATTTAAAATATTCCTATACCGCCCCAAACCTGCATCTCTGTTTTACCCAGGCATCTAAACGCCTGGGTTAAAAAACAAACAAACATGTTTTTACTTGCTTTCTAAAAGCTGTTATGGGAGCTGAGGAGTGGATGCCCTCTGGGAGAGCATTCCAAAGCCTGAGGGGCAATGACCAAGAAGGCCCTGTCCCATGTGCATGACAGCTGAGCCTCCCTCATTGTTGGCACATAGAGCAGAGCCCCCTCTGATGACCTTGTCAAGCGGGCAGAAACCCTTGGGAGCAAGCAGTCCTTCATATATCCAGGGCCCAAACCTGTGTGTACCTAGCAAGGCAGAGCCCAAAGAAGGAGAAGGTAGAGCCTGAAGAACCAGCAAACATTGGATGTAAATGTAGGGATTATACAGGAGCCCGGCCCCTTCCTGGAGCTCAGACTGGCCATGATCCAAACTAGATGCCTAAGATGGCTTCCCTCAACTCCCAGGTAGGCCCATTGAGAGGAAGGCTCCAAGCAGCTAGACCAGCATTTTGCCTCCATTGTTGGAGTTTGGCCCTAGCTGCTTCTGCTGCTGGGGTCCCAGCAGAGATGGAGGATGTTTGGGGGACAGGATAGGAGCCTTCCTGGTGGGGTGTGTGTGAGGCACCAGGTCTCCAGAACCCCACGAGGATGAATGCAGGAAGGGGCAGCAAGTTCTGGCTACTCGGGGTCTGTTTGATTTAGGGGGCAGGGTCTTGGCTGCAGCATGCTCCTTCTCCTGCTCTGAAGGCATCTCCTCTGAGTCAGAGTTTGGGTGGGCCCTGACAGTTACCAAGCCAAATGCAGTCACCTGCTTTCACCTACTGTATATTATAAAGCTGAGCACAAAGTAATATTCAGAGAAAATTTGGCTCAAATGTTGAGGGTTGGGAGAATGAAAAGTCCTCCGCTTAAATTTTTTTTTTTAAAACAAACCACCAGGCTGTAGCATCAGGGGCTGGGGACCTCTCAGGAGCTGGAAACTGCCATTTTCCTTACCCAGCAGTGTTTTGGTATTCATACCATGCAGCTTTGTAGCTTCGTATGCAACCATTGCCATGCAACCATTCCCTACCATTCAGCCATGCAGTTTCTGTGATCACACAAATGGCCTCTGTGCATGCACAGAGGTCACTAAAATGGACCCTGTGTGTGCTCAGAGCCCTGAACCGGACTAGAGAAGGCCTGAACTGGGCAACCACCAGCCCAGGCTACACAGGGGAAGGCCAGCAGGGTGGGGAAAACTTTCCCTGCTGCCACCCCTCCTGCGCCCACTGCTGCAGCCATGGCTTGTTCTTGTAAGTACAGATTTACTCCCCTTCCACCCCCTCTATACATAGGACAGCCTCCCTGCCCCTGAACTGGTAAAGGGAAGGGAATCCTCACCAAAAAAATGAGACTCCCATCTGGATGTATCCTAAGAAATAACTAAAATTAAACTTCTAAGCTCCGTAGAAAGGAAGCAGTGGGGTCAGGAAAGATTAAAAGGACTGCTTCATGTCACACTTAATTAATTATGCAGTGATGGCTACTAGCTTAACTGGGTTTTCTAAAGGACTAAGCGGAGGTTAGGCCTATTAATGCCAATTTTTTAAAACATTTATTTATCTACATTTATATCCCATTCTTCTCCAAGGAGCCAACTGCAGTGCAGAGAGTTCTAGGAACATATGAAGTTGCCATATACTGAGTCAGACCATAGGTCCATCTCATTCAGTATTGTCTACAAAGACTGGCAGCGGCTTCTCCAAGGTTGCAGGCAGGAATCTCTTTCAGCCCAATCTTGGAGATGCCAAGGAAGGAACTTGGAGCCTAGATGCTCTTCTCAGAATGGCTCCATCCCCTAAGGGTAATATCTTATAGCGCTCACACTTCTAGTCTCCCTTTTGTATGCAACCACGGCAGACCCTGCTTAGCTTAAGGGGACAAGTCATGCTTGCAACAACAAGACCAGCTCTCTTCTCTGTTTATCCTCACAACAACCTTTCTCCGTTAGGTTAGACTGAGAGGTAAATGACTGGCTCAGAGTCAACCAGTGAATTTCATGGCTGAATGGGGATTTGAACTTGGGTCTCCATGGTCCTAGTCCAACACTCTAACCACTATGCCGTGCTGGCTCAGGAATCCGCCTTACCATGATTGAAAGCAGTTTGGTTCCATGTACCAAAGGGAATGCTAGGGACAAACAATGGGAGAAGGCCATCCCCTTTTGGCTCAGGGCATCTGGTTGAGAGCCAGTTTTAGTCACCAGCCAACTTGGGTACTGTCCAAGGGTCCAGGGCTGGTCTTTGACACTTCTGTGAAAAATAAATGGCAACCATCAGCACAGTTGTGAAGAAGCACTCCAATGTGCTGCCATTATCAGTAAGATGAGTCTCCCACAAATTCTTGAAGAAGCTTACCTTGGCAGTAGCAGTGGCTCAAAGCATTTGTCAGCAGCTGAACTGGTGGCCGCTATCTGCCTTTACTTATAATGCAATGTCCCTGTCTCTGCTCTTGTACCCAGGAATACAGTAGTGGGGGCATTGCATAAATGGTACCAAAAAATGAAGGCTGCCAGTGCAGCTGTCGTGCTCCCCCATCTGCTGCCACTAAGGGGACCTGTAAAGACATTGACCTAGGGCCCTCATGAAACAGTTGATGACACTGAACTGGCTGACCTCTGTCTGAATTTAGATGCTGGACTAGATAGATCTTGGTCTGTAATTTTCAGTAAAGCAGTACGTAATATTTTTTAAAGAGACATAATGATGTTTAGCTATATCAGCAACATGGATCCTTTTTCAGTGGTGGCGTGGGAGAGATGGAGAACAATGCAGCTCCCATCTACAGAACTACAGAAGTGGGAGATGCGGAACACAATGCTTAGGAATACATTTACCCATTATAAGCATCTTTGGAAGTGAAAAATACAGACAACAGACACTATCAGAACCTTTTCCAAAAACCACTACTGGAATCCTAGACAACGCAGTTTAAGAGTTTCTGGCTTTGGTGTGGTATATACATTTTTAACTGAATATTCTTTCTGTAACTTAAGCTGTGCTTTATATGGCTCACATTTCCCATATTTTATCTAAATCTCTGAATAAAAAGATGTGGGAGGAGGGAGATAAAGCTGAGTGCCATTATTGAGTCCCATTTATTTTTCACTGATTTAAGTTGGCTGTTATCTTTCCTGTGCTAGATTAGTGCTCATTCGTTCTGATAGAAGTTGCCATTTTGAGTTGTCACTAGTTTCAATCTGGTTTCAGGGAAAAGCCAGGCAAGTAAAGTATCTGTTGAAATGCATGCTATAAGCTGAGCCCTCCACTAGGAGGTCTTGATTCTAGATGCACAACCCAATGCACAATTATTATCCCATTGTGTTAAGTCAAACTTCTTTCTAAATGAAAGATTGCTTAGGATTGCACTGCAAAAGCATTACTAAGAGCATGGCAGCTGTAATACTACAGCACAGTTCTTGGGTAGGGATACCAGTGTTAGCAGGATGGATGAAGGTAGGTATTGGCCCAAAGTACCATGGAAAGTAGGACATAGAATGGCTTTCCTAGCTTTGGAGTATCATCAGGGGCTCAGGAAAGGGCAATGTTCTTCCTTATGTAATTCCTTCATTTCTATGCTGCCTTTCTGTCAATGCATTCAAGTTGGCTAATGGTTTAATGTTTAATAGGTGTCAGGACTTCCCAGTTCTGCCTATGTCACTTGCTTCATTCCCAGAGCAGCTCCCCAACAACTCATCCCCTGATCCCTTGAAGCTGTGCCCAATCATATGCATTGACACAAGACAGTAAGGAAGTTCGTGCAATCAAAAACTGAGTAAGACAAGTGTCCCACCCAGCTTTGGGACCTCTGCACACTCCAGATTTCCCACTATGTTTGAGCAAACAACTGGGAGAAGTGGTTGGGTGTGAAGCAGGACCTGGGTACGACAGCTTGTCCTCCTACCTTGATAAGATGTAGGGCTGTGCACGGAACCGCTATGGCTGTTCCAGTTGGAATCTGAACTGGATTCAAACCAACCCAGCCAGGGTCAGTTCTGTGTCCAGCCGAACCAGGTCCATAACAGTTTGGCCACCGAACTTGTTCATGGGCCAGTTCATGGTATATACTTGTAAAAGGGAATCCTCGCCAGATTCCTCTTTACAAGTAAAGGTGCATTCCCTTACTACATAGGAACATAGGAACCTAGGAAGCTGACATATACTGAGTCAGACCATTGGTCTATCTAGCTCAGTATTGTCTTCACAGACTGGCAGCGGCTTCTCCAAGGTTGCAGGCAGGAGTCTCTCTCAGCCCTATCTTGGAGAAGCCAGGGAGGGAACTTGAAACCTTTTGCTCTTCCCAGAGTGGCTTCATCCCCTGAGGGGAATATCTTGCAGTGCTCACACATCAAGTCTCCCATTCATATGCAACCAGGGCAGACCCTGCTTAGCTATGGGGACAAGTCATGCTTGCTACCACAAGACTAAGGCAGGGGGGTTACCTTTTTGGAGGCCGCAGAGACATTGGCGGCAATGGGGGGTAGTGGCGGGGCTCCTCCAACCCCCCGCAAGTCTCCTGAAGACAGCCTGGGCTGACAGGCGGCTGCAGCCCAGTTCCAGCCTCCGCGCATGTACAGAGACCCTTTGCATCACCACGCAATTTGCATGCGTGGAGGCCAGAACTTAGCCACCAAGGCAGTGAGTGGCTTGGTAAAGGAGGGGGAGCATGCTTGGGTGCACACAGCTCCTAAAGCTGGGCAGGACACTTGTTCTACCCAGCTTTCGGTTGCTTGTCTGCCTTTGTGACTGCTGGAGAAGTGACATCGGAGCTCCAGTGCGCACTCAGCTGAGCACACTGGGATACCAACTGAAGCACATGTGTGGATAGCTTGAGAGAAACTTGGAAGGGCAGGACAGGCTTCTGAGAACTTACTTAGTGGAGGGAGGGTGTACTTAAGGAGTGGGGGCCAGAAAAGGCGGAGGAGAAAGAGTAGGGCAGGGGATAGCTGGATTTTACCCTCAAGGGACAGTCAAAGGAAGCACCTGCAAAAAAAAAAAAAAAGGAAGAACAGTGTGCCTTAGAACTCCCATCCATCACTGAAGCCTCTGGAAAGGGAATTTAAAAGAGGATGAACATCCTAGCCTCTGGCCCCAACAACAGACAAAATACAAGAGGAAAAAGGATTTGAGTGGAAAGAGAAAATAAGAGAATTAGCTTTTCTCATTAGCTTTTCCATACTGTGGCGCAATGACCAGGTAGAATAGCCAGTTCAAGAGACCATCTAGGAAGGGGATGAGCCAAATGACAGCTGGTCCCAGCTGAGATGATGGGAGGGGCTTAGCTCTGTCACCTCTCCCTCTGATGCAGTTGGGTGGAGTTGCAGGTGGAGACAGGTCTGGGAGCAGTTCCGCATTGCTGCAGACGGAGGCAGGATTCGTGGCATCAAGTAGCCATTTGGTTTTCTACAGAGAGACTCTGGAGCAAACTGGAGGGATAATGAGGAGTGCTTTCTGGTTTTGAGGCCAAGGGGAATTTGCTCTGTAGAATTTGTCTTAGGGTGCATTGTGGTATCTGGATTATGTCGTTTGTGCCAACTTCCCACACTGGTACATGCATAAAACTGTTCCTCTATCAACCTAGCAAGGTTTCAGGCCAGGTGCCTGACCTTGATGGTCTCTAGCAACCTTGACCAGCCATTGAGTGGGATCTGAGACAACCAAAACAAAGCTCCTCCCGTCTTTCCAATCAAGGATGTCTGTATGAGCCAAAGCATAGGGAAAGGTTTCTCTCTCTCTCTCTCTCTCTCTGCATCCCTTTTATTCTGCACGAAGGCTGAAGATCACACCTGGTTCATAAGAATAAATCTTGCAGCACTTCTTCTGGAGTGTCTTGAGATCTTCACAGTGCCAAGATCACACTTTCATATCTAAACCAGTTCAATTAGCAGCTCCAGTGAAACAAACCAGGAGAGAGACCGCTGTCCTTAAACCACTTCTTCCAGAGCAGCTTGCTTCAGGCCAGCCATGCTCTTCCTGACTGAGTGGCTGAAGGACTGCAGGCCAACGTACTTTGAGAGCTTTTTGCATTTTCAATTAACACAGATATTTTTATAAGACCTTCAAAAGAGTCAGGAGAGAAATGTTGCTGATAAAAGGCAACTTCTGCATTTTTCACAGTCTCATCAAAGCTCCTTTGACTCTGGAGTGCAGCTGATTTAAATTCCATGGGTGGCTAAGCTGTGGCAAGGCCCAGGGTGCCACAAGTGGCACAGACAATGAGAAAGGAGCAGGCGGGTCTACAGCACCAAGTCTAGCCAACATTATCTTTGCCTCTCCCAAAATGCATTGCTGCCTAGTGGTGTGTGAGCCTGGCCAGCTGCGCCCCAGATTGCAACTCTGCATGTGTGCAGAGGCCTGAACCAGCCAGCCTGTTATGTGGGAGGCTGTTGGCGGGGGGTGGGGGGGGTGGAGCAACCCCCACTGCAGCCTCCAGTGTCACCACCACTACCATAGCTGCTGCTGCCACCACTGGCAAAAAACTAAAGGTAGATATTCCCTTTTGGCCACCCCGCTTCTTAGTCTAGGGAATCCCCTTTTACTTGGAAATGGGAATCTTAGCCAGATTCCCTTTTACAAGTATACACCCTGAGTCGGCCCTTGAGCCGGTTCTTCATACTGGGGTGGGGGATTCTGGTTTGAACTGAGCCCAGCACCCCCCCTTTGGGAGACCAGGCCACTTCAAATTTGGACCACCCGAACCGGACTGGCTTGATGTCGAGCCCGGCTCAATGTGAGCCAGTTTCACACATCTCTATTGCTGTCCTCTCCCCAGCACAGCTCTGCTGACCAAAGACAAAAAACCAGACCAAGGCGAGGTGGACTGCTGCATATTCATGTGCAGTAGTGCACTTTGGGCTTGATTTGCGGTGCACTTGCCAAAAGGATTGACCATATACTGTTACTGTAGTGGGCAAAGACACTTAGAAGTTAGTCGCTTCATCTCTTTTGGTTTTATTTTTCTCCATTTAATTGTCATTGCTGTCCCAAAGAATTATGGGAACTGTACTTTGGTGAGGGGAGGCAAGGGAATGACAGAGGTATCCATAGGGCCTCGGTGTGGTGCTTGCATTACTTGTATATGTTTTCATATGACCATATTTGACCCACCTTTCCCATGAATCCCTTGTCTAACCCACCTTCTCTTCTTCCCCAAACTCTACAAATTCTAAATGGGGCAAAATGCATTTGTTCATACATTCTCTCCTTTATATCCTTGCCTCTTCCCTCTATGAATTCTCTTCACTCTATGAAACTCTGTTTTGGGGAACACTGCCGATGGGAGAGGGAGGCGGGCAATCAGGGATATGTGGTCAGAGCAGGGGAGGGCCAGCAGCATTGCTTACCTTGGGCGGCAGCAACACTACAGCCCCTGCTGACCAATGGGAGTCTGACTGGCTGAGAGAGGGCTTCTCTGAGATCCTCCTGGCCATGAAGAGAATCTCACAAGAGCTTGGAGGCATCTCATGAGACTTTGGGCCATTCTCGCAAGATCTTGAAGCAAGACTTCGGTCAAGTCCAAGATCTCGCGAGAACTGTCCCTGCTGCCAGGGGCTGTATAAAAAGGAGCTGGCCAATGATGAGTGTCCAGCATAACAGGGAGGGCTCACAACCCTACAGAGCCCTGTGACCCATGGCAACCTTAGCTCTGGCACCCAAAGACAAGGCAAGGGCATTGTGAAGTAGCATGCCCTGGGGAGGAGCCGAGAAGGGACAGACAAACTCTGTGGCCTGCTTGTGACCTGGCACTGGGACCGGAACACAACCAGCCTGCAGCAAGGACATTACAAAGTGGTGCCGAAACCCAGGAAGGAGCGGATGGTCAGAGAAGTACCGTTTCCTTACGTTACTTGGGGGAGTGGACTGGTTTTGTGCTGGTACCTTTTTCAGGCATGACAGTCAACCTAACCCAGTTTGGCCAGTGGTTGGTCAAGCAGTAGGCTACTTTTGCAAGATAATTTGTCCAGCAACAGCACGTGACCCAGGCTGACCTCATTAAAGGCATTTGTGAAGGGCTAGCAGCCTGACTACCTGCCTCATTGTTTTTTTTTGGGGGGGGAGACAGGATAGTAAGCACAGCCCCCATGCTATATCATTCGACCAAATTAAGCAGCGAAGATGATGTGGAGGCCTTCTTGTTTATTTTCAAGAGACTGGCAGAAGCAGCCCGCTGGCCTCGGCCTCAGTGGGCCACCATTTGGAGTCCCTTCTTAACCAGTCCAGCCCAAGCCATCATACATGCCATGCCCGGTAGGGACATAGTGGACTATGAGGTGGTTAAACAAGCCATCCTCGACCAGTATGAAATTACTGAGGAAGCATACGGACAGTGCTTCAGAGGTATGCAATTCTGCTTGGGAGAATGGCCCCAGGTAATGGTAATGGAGTTGCGAGAGGCAGCAGCCAAGTGGTTAAAACCCCAGACAGAGGGTGAAAACAAGATAGTGGAGAAAGTAGCAATCAAACAAATGTTGCAGGTGATACTGACCAATACGTGGGTCTGGGTCTTGTGCAACAAACCCACCACCTTAAAGGCTGCAACCCATCTCTTGGGAAATTATCTGGTGGCTGAAGTAACTGAACAGGCGGTAGAGCTCAACTGCGGGGCTAGCAAGCCAAACCTGCTTCCACATCAAGGGAAGAGAAATTGGGGTACCCATCCTCCCCCTACCCCCCCTCCCGGTGCATCTTCCTGACCTGGGACTAACAGATGGGTCCATTCCAGCTTTCATGGGTGTATGAGTCCCACCCTGGTGGCGGAAGGGCCCCAAGACCCCATTTGCATCCACTAGTATGGGGAGAGGCTGGACTATCCAGCTCTGCTCCCAGGACATGCAAGGCAAAGGGACCACCAAACAAGGTCCCCGGGCCTGTGGCCCTTGTTACTCTTACAGCCAAATGGGTCATTACCAACACAATTGCCCACAGATGGAATGTGACTGGCAAGACTGATGGCCTGGGGAGGATGTTCAGCAAAAAAAGAGACACCATGGGTCCCGGCAGTAGTGGCCTGTACACCAGTGCAGGCATGATTGGACTCAGGTAGTTCCATCTCCATGGTACGGGAAGCTCTGGTCCCTCTGGAGACACCTCACAAGGGAACCGGGCAGGTGGCTTGTATGCACTTGCGCCAAAAACAGTTAGAGCTTGTGAGACTGTCCATGCACATAAAAGGGCTGGATGCCCTGATGGACTTGTACCATTGTAATGTTGTCATGTTGTAAGTTGCAATGCCCAACTTACCCTGTGATCTATCATTAGGACAGGATGTGCCAGGCTTCAAAGCCTTGATACACGAGGCCTCCACCCCTGAAGCGACCCTGGCCTTAGTGGCTGAGGCAGGAGAGGACCTGGTCCCCATGCTGCTGCCCGGAGATGAGGAGCAGCCCAGCAGCTCATCCAGCCCTGTGGCTAATCATTCATCAGCAGGCTTAGCTGTGGATCTTGACTTTAGGAAGGCACAGGAAGAGGATCCAACATTGCAGACCCTGTGGGAACACACGGCAGTGAGTGAGGAAACAGTGCAAAACCTCCGACAACCAAGAGGGTCCTGAGGATTGACCAGTGGGACAGTGTGTAGTGTTGAGTTACATGGAATGAGGTCCATAGATGGAAGGACGGCTGCTGGTGCCAGAGGGGTACAGTTGCCAACTGCTGCAATACGCCCACGATTCCCCATGCCTTTGACCAAACATCGTATAGTGACTGGCATGGTGGTTTGCATGGCCTGGAGACCCCTACCGCGGAAGTGGCTAGAGACTGTCCAAAAGGAGGTCTAGCAGATGTTGGCATTGGAAGTCATCGAACCTTCCAAAGAGTCCCAGGAAGAGCCCAGTTGTGGGTTGACTCAAGCCAGATCAATATGGTCAACATGGTTTTGTATTGACTTCCGTGAAGTCAACAAGGTAGCCGCTTTTGATGCTAACCCAATGCCTTGGTCCAATCTAATGATTGAAAAACTGGAGGCAGCTGTATATTTGTCATTGTTTCATTGTTTCAGTGACTCGTCGATGTCATGTTGGCTCACCGTCAAAAGTACTTGATCACGTAACTTGATAACATCATAGCATTCAGTATGTCATGGACTGAGCATCTGACACATCTACAGATGGTGTTCCAGGCCTTGAATGAGGCAGGCCTAACTGCCAATCCAAAAAAGACTGTACTTGGGGCCTTTGAGTGAAAGTATTTGGGCTACCTTGTTGGCCAAGGCCAGGTGAAGCCACGAACCAAGAAGGTGGAAGCCCTCCATCAAGTCCCACCACCTGAGACCAAACGACAGTTATGCCAGTTTTGGGGGCTCGCCATGTGTTATCAGAAGTTAGTGCCTCACTTTGCATCACTAGTGGACCCGCTAACCGACCTGCTTCAGAAGGTGATGCCCTCACACCGGTCATGGGGCGAAGAACATGTAAGAGCCTTTGAGGCACTGAAGTCCTCCTTATGTTCCTACCCTGTGATCTGTACTCTGGATTTCAGTGGTCCCTTTGTAATACAAACGGATGCCTCAACTATGGGTCTCAGGGTGGTGTTATCCCAGGGACGGTGAGTAACACCCCACCCTCTACCTTTGCAGGAAACTACAAGCAGCTGAGAGGAAATAACCGTTGAAAAAGAAGCCCTGGCTGTGAGATGGGCAGGGATCACCTTTCGCTATTACCCAGACAACAACCCATTCATATTGGTAATGCACCACGTACCTCTACAATGGATCCATCGGATGAAGAACCACAACACCCAGGTGTTACGGTAGTACATTTCTCTGATGCCCTATCACTTCTCTATCCATCACTGGAAAGGAGCGGCTAATGCAAATGCAGATTATTTCTCCTGGGTATATGAGGATGTCCCAGTAGCCCCCAAGCGGGGGTTATCAGGGTGTGTCCATCAGGGAACACTGATGACAGGAGAGGGAGGTGGGCAAGCAGGAAGATGTGGCCAGAGCAGGGGGCACCTGGTGGCATCGCTTACCTCAGACAGCAGTGACACTGTCGCCCTTGCTGACTGGCGGGAGTCTGGCCAGCCAAGAGAGGGCTTCTCCGAGATGCTCCCGGCCATGGAGAGGAACTCACAAGAGCTCAGGAGCATCTCGAGAGACTTTGGGCTGTTCTTACAAAATCTTGTGGCGAGACTTTGGTTGAGTCTGAGATCTCGTGAGAGCTGTCCCTGCTGCCAGGGGCTGTATAAAAAAGAGCTGGCCGATGATGAGTGGCCAGCATATCAGGGAGGGCTCCTGACCCTATAGAGTCCTAGGACCCATGGCAACCTCAGCTCTGGCACCCTGAGACAAGGGCCCTGTGAATTAACAGGACCTGGGGAGGAGCAGAGAAGGGACTGGCAAACTCTGAGGCCTGGTTGGGACCTGGCGCTGGGACAAGAGAGGTCCTGAACACAGCCAGCCTGAATCAAGGACATTACACTTTATATTCTGCACCCTCTTTAGAACCCTAAACCCTATTTAGAGTTTTAGTTGTGTGTGTGCTTGTTTTGCAGAAAAGCAGCCAGGCCTGGTCACTTGGCAACTCTGACCCCGAGGAACTTGATGCTAAATAGGCGATACCTCCAGGCCATGTGCCTCAGCGACTCCATTTCCTATTCATGTTTCTGAGGATAATTTGCTGACTGTGGCTGCCTGACCTCTTTTTGTACAAAAGTCACTTCCTTCCTAACCAGAGATAACAAAGTTGTGATAGATGATTAGAAGTCTAAACAGGGCTTGTCATATAGTAAATGATGCCACGTTGCATGCCCTCTCCTATCTTCCACCCCTGGCACCTGCTGATAAAGAGCTGTAATTAATGTTCTCAAGTCTTCCGTCTCCTTTCAATATTTAACATTTTGACAGATGATAGCCTCAAGGTAGCTACATGCCAAGAACTAGTCCCAAAGTAGATCCAGAAAGAATTTTACAGGCTAAACAAAAAAGGGAGTTCAACTGTGAAGGGCTAGAGATGGTTTTAAAAAGAGCTTCAGCCTTGGGGGGAAATCATCCCCCTCCCACCTCAAATGGTTGGGGTGAACCAAAGGGAAAGGGGCAATTTTCATGAAAATGGTCACTGAGTGATGAAAGACACCCTTCTGCCATCCCTTTTGTAGCAAATTGCTGTAGGCTTGTCTATTCAGGAAATATTAGCCTCAATAGGCTTTGCTTGCTGATTGGCTAGAATCATTCCTGATTGGCTAGGATCACCCATGCAACCAGTCCATGAAGCATGTGCTTATTATAAATCAGTTTTGTTTGTCCTCAGTGACATTAGCACATAACCAGATCTTATTGGTTATCTAGCATCGTTGCATCAAGATGTTCAATACAAGATCCCTGCCTGGCTGGGACTGCTCTATGAAGGAGACAGAAGACCTAAATAAAAATGATGCAAACACAGTACTAGATTGAAGAAACAGTGGCAGCGGACAGGACAGGAAGAAAATCAACACACTCCAGATTAGATAATAGGGGGTGGGGAAAAATATATCAGGGCTCTGCAAGCACTACCTTTGCTCTGAAACTCAGGGCAAAGATGAATATTTAGAGCAGCCCAACAGATGGTCGGGAAATTCACCTGCCACTGTGCCCCTTAGCAATTGAATGACTTGCAGAAACTCAGCAGGTGCAATTTCCACTCTCCATTGTATTCTCATACCAGGAAGAAACACCTGCTGAAATCTGCCCGTGATGCAGCTGCCAAGGACCCAGCAGATCTGCCAAAACTAAGATTGAAACTTTATCCAGCCCCTGATCTTCTCACTAAGTTCAAGATAGTAAGCATTGCCTAGACAAATCTGGTGTATGCAGAGGCGTAACTAGGGAAAATGGCGCCCGGGGCAAGCACTGAAATGGTGCCCCCCTGCCACCCCCCCAACATACTACATTATACTTAGGTTTTTCCTCACAAGCGCCCACCGCCGCCGCCAAGCCAGGCCACTGACTGGCCGCCAGGCGCCAGCAAAGCAATAGGGGGGGCGCAGGCGGCGCGGAAGGGACTGCTCGTGGGGAAGGGGGCACCGACGCGCTCCCTTGACTGCTGCAGCGCTGCTGCACTGAGCAGGAAACATTTGTATTAACAAAAAATTAAAAAAATTAAAAAATATATTGGTCATGGCGGCGCCCCCCACGTGACCAGAAAAGATGGCGCCCGGGGCACGTGCCCCCCCTGCCCCCCCTATAGTTACGCCTCTGGGTGTATGGCACACCATAACATGTAGTCACGCCCTAAATGGTTTCTTTGACTGAATCCCTTAGGACGTCAGTCCTATGGAGACTTATTTGGTAGTAGTATTGCTAGCTGACCACAGGGGGGGAAATCCCCAACCTAGACCTCTCTTGTGCCTTTAACAGCAGTTTGTGAGGCATAATTGTCAGCTGAAGGTTAACTGCATGGAGATAAGCATTATCAACAGTGAATATTTGCAGATCAGGTTCATGGATCCCAGAAGAGGGATGGCAGAGAGGCTAAGATGAGCTCAGGGCCGTGTCATCCACAAAGCAGACCTAGGACACCAAATCATGTGGAGCACATAAACAGTGCCAGAATAGAGCTCTGCCAATTAATCTTTCTCTCCCTCGTGCATCGCATCCCTGAAGTACTACACAATGGTATAAGAATGTGTAATATGTAATACTGCACCCTACTCCCCAAAGAGCCTGCACTTTCTGCACTCCCAAATACACAGTCTTCTTTGCTCAGTGCATCTCTGCTCACAATAAACAGCTAGAAGCTATTCCCACGATCAGTTGAAAGGGAACCTAAGCTAAGGGAGCCTAGCCCACTTTCTACTGATCGTGGGAACCACCGGGCTTGCAAGCGAGTCCAGTGGTTCCAAGGTAGCTAGCCTGCCTAATTCCCCCTCCCCTTAAATGAGGTTAGTAGAGCGAGCACTCAATTAACCTCATTTTTTTTGCTCATGTGCCACTGCGGCGTACAGTGGAATATGAGTTGACCCCCAACCGGGAGGTTGCAGCCAGCCTCCCGGCCTTGAGGGTCTCTCCAGAATACCCCCCCCCATGCTCACACGGGGCATCCTGGAACTTCCGGGGGCCACACGGCCCCCAATCCTTGCAGCCCCCACTGGCTCCGTGACGGAGCCGGTAGTCGTGTGGACGGCTGATCCGATCCAGCTGCCCAGGGCTGCAGGCCAGTTCATCTGTGGGGAGAGCAGGCTAAGCCCACTTTCCCCACAGACCTGCCAGAAGCTCTTCTCACTGATCGTGAGAGAAACTTCATTGAGGCGGGTCTCACAATCCGTGAGACCCGCTTTTGCCGATACTGTGGGGAGAGCGGGCTAAGCCTGCTCTCCCCACAAACGATTTCTGCAGGAGCCCTGGGCAGCCATATCGGCTGCCCACATGATTGCTGGCTCCGTGATGGAGCCAGTGGGGGCTGAGGGGCGATCAGCCCACAGAAGCTACAGCATGCCCTGCGCTAGTGCGCAGGGCATGCTGGCAAGACCCCCGGAACCAGGAGGCAGCTTTATGCCTCCCCTCAGGGGGTCTCCTCATGAATAGCTGCAGTGTGGAGCCATGCCATGGCTACTCACGATCCAATAGCCCAGGTTTGCGGAGCACTCGCTCTGCAAACCCGGGCTAAGGGTCGGGCTACTTGAGCGGGTTAGCCACTCGAGCCCGGTGGTTCTTACAATTAGCAAAAATCGGACTAGGCTCTCCTAGCCCGATTTTTGCTAATCGTGAGAATAGCCCCATTGTCTCATAAGAGGCACTCCCTCTCTTAAATATGAATTGCCTGCCTCAGCTTTCATTTCCAAGAATAAATTGCCCCAGACTAGTCTTTCAAATCCACAGCAACATCTTTTCATCTCTGAAATGTTTTGCCCCCATATTGAACTGGGAACTCTCTCCCACTGTATCCATGAACCAATGTGGGCTTTTCATTCACTGGCCATCCATGCGGGCTGGTCATCACACTTCTTGGCTGCGGCAGGGGAGGACCAAATCCAAATTTTGCCTAGGCTACCAAAAACACTGACTGACCTCCCCCAGGGGTGATAATGGCTGTCTTTACACACTGTCTTTACACGGTCTTCTTCTACATGATCCCCACCTCACGTTAAGGTCATCTGAGGAGGTCCGTCTCCAGTTACCACTGGTTCATTTGGTGGCAACTCAGAGGCAGGTCTTCTCTGTGGCTGCTGCTGGGCTGTGGAATGCACTCCCAGAGGAAATCCGCAATTTTAACTCTTTGTTGACTTTCAGAAGAGCCCTTAAAACCTATCTGTTTGGCCTGGCCTTCCAGGGTTTTTAATTAGTTTTAATTGTTTTAATAGTGTAACCTGGTTTTCAGGGTTTTAATTGTTCTGATGGTTTACTTGTTTTTTATCATGTTTTAATTGTTAGTTAACGTTTATATTTATATTTCTGTTTTAATTGTTGTCGGTTTTAACGGTTTCTGTTCTAATTGTAAACCGCCCTGAGCCATTTTGGAAGGCCGGTATAAAAATCGAATAAATAAATAAAATAGAGAATAAATAAATAAATAATGAATAATTCCATACTGTGGGTTGACAAGCCTGAGGTTAACCCTTGAACCCAGGAGTTGGGTACATTACATTACATTAATTGTAATGTAATGTACATTATGATTTTACAACCTGGGTCGGGCAACCTCCAGTTTTAGGACAGAGGAGCCCCTCCCTCTCAGCTAGCCGCATCCCAGCTAGCTCCATAGCACTCACGTCGCCAGACTGCAGGCACGGCATCAGCAACTCAGCAGGGCAGCACTCAATGGCCACAATCTCCAAGGGGGCATGCCTAGGGCGATTGTGCTTTTTTGGCAGGGACCACCTGCCCTCAGCACGGAAAGAGCCTTTAGGCCCTTTAAAAATGCATTTAAACCCTTTTCCTTACAACATTTGCGCTGCCGCCCTCACAAGAGCCCCACAACCAAACAGTCTTGCACAAACATGATTGCTGGTAACAGGGAGATGGAGAGGGGAAATATTTTCCTGTTACTCTGGAAAGGGATTGTGATGACTTTCTAGGAGGGGGTATGTATATGAGGGCAGGCAAAAGATCCTGGGGTCTGGTCCACTGTGCTCTTGGGATGCCAGACCCAGTCAAAGCATTCCAGGAACCCCCAACATGCTCCTGCCCCTTTGTTGGCTTGCCGGACAGGGATTAGCCCTCTCATGAGAGGGCCAGTCCACTGGGGAAGACCAGAGGCTCCAAGAGCATTGGGTCTTCATAGGACAGCACCCTATGAATTAGGCTATCCAACTGTAGGGGGCCTCACTGATGTGGAGTCCCCAGTATATCTGTTTAGAAATAGAACTCATACTCCTCGCCTTGCCCTCTACACTCAACCACTACAGAGTCCCAAGGAGTCTGGGCCGCTCCATGTGTCCATCTGTTTCCCTGTGGGCTTGGTCAGGTAAGCTTGGGGGTGGCTCCAAATACACATTCAAAATTCCCAGGCTGGGACTGACATTGCAGCATATGCAGATCAGCCACCATAGGGAATAGTGGGTGAGGGGAGACCCGATTTTCATCAGTCCCTGGCAAATCGGGTGGCCATACTGGGCAAAAATCAACGTGCATATATGCCAAGGGACAACCAGACTGCCAGAGTGAGCACTTTCACGTCTACTGTCCACCAGTCACTGTACCCTGGAAAGGTGTTGGTGTTGACACCCAGGGTTTGGGTTCAAAGGGAGTCCCTGGAATTGTTGGATGGCTCTACTCTCTTTTGTACAAATTAGTAGGGGAAGGGGGGCCCAGCCCCTTCCCCTTGCATGCCAGCATGCACTCTATGGCAGAAGAACCATTAGAAGAACCATCAGGGTTAAACACTGGGATAGTGTTTAAAGGGCTGAATCATTAACAATGTGTGACAGTGCTCCTTCTCCCAAGGACCACTCTCTCATGAGAGTGGCAGATCATAGAGACATGCATGTGGGCCAGAGCACTTTCCCCACCTGGCCCTTTCGCTAGATTCACGCAAGCCCCAGGGAAGGGGACCTACGTGGGCAGGCAGGAAGAGGTGGTGGGCCGGCTGGCCCACCAGCCAGAAAGCACCAGACGGGGCAAGGGGGAAGCAGGCATGGGGGGAGAGAAGTGGGCTGGTGGAGGTGTAGATGCTCTGCGCCTGGCCCAGCTAGTTTATTATAATATTACCAGCTCCGTCAAGGAGCCAGTTGGGGCAGTGGGGTTCGGAGGTCTCCCAGCCCCTGGAAGTCCCAGCATGCCCCGCGCAAGTGCACAGGGTATTCTGGGGAGCCCCCCGCCAACACCGGGAGGCTTGTTGTAGCCTCCCAGTCAGGGGGCTACTCATGAGTCACCACAGTGACAGATGATCCGAGAAATCAGGTTAGCAGAGCCCACACTCTGCTAACCTTGTGTGGGGGGGTGTTAAGCGGGCTTGCCACTGGGAGCCACACAGCTCTCCTTGCTTCCCACAATTGGGAGAAATTGGGCTAGCCTTCCCTAGCCCGATTTTGCTGATCATGGGAATAGCCTCATCATATGCCAAAGGAGTAAGGGCCTATTATTATTATTATTATTATTATTACTACTACATTTATATCCCGCTCTTCCTCCAAGGAGCCCAGAGCGGTGTACTACATACTTGCGTTTCTCCTCACAACAACCCTGTGAAGTAGGTTAGGCTGAGAGAAAAGTGACTGGCCTAGTGTCACCCAGCAAGTCTCATGGCTGAATGGGAATTTGAACTTGGGTCTCCCCAGTCCTAGTCCAGCACTCTAACCACTACACCATGCTGGCTATGATTGTCATCACTTGCTGCTGCAAGTCAATAAATGATGATGTATGTAATGATAGTGCAGCAATTCACACACGTGTGCATAGATGACTAAGTCCCAAGCTGTGCGTGATTAAGTAAAATTCTCAATGTGTGGAATTGGTGCACTGTCAAATGTTGATGTGTGTGAACAGTAACCTGTAGTGAGAACTGACAGTTTGTGTAGAGGTAAGGAGGACCAAAGGAGAAGCTTAGGCTGGAATCCTCTGCTCACTTAGCTGGAGTCAACTCCATTAAGCAAAATGGATTTTTTTTCCCCTGAGTAAACATTCATTTACTTATTTTAGAATATATAGATTGCTTTTCACCACTGGCCTAAAGGCAGTGCACAACATAAAAATTAATACCAAATAACAATAAAAACACAATATAAAATCAATACAAATAAAACAAATATGCTATCAAAAATGAAAATCTCATCTGTCAACAGGGACAAAAGCTAAAAGGTGAGAGATTACCCAACTGCAACCAGACTAAAGGGTCTCCTGCTTTCCAAAGGCCCAGGTAAGGCCCTTCTGCAGCAGCAGAAGGCCAGGAGAATGGCGAGGGAACATCCCGAGAAAGAGCATGCCACAATCCAGGGGCAGTCAGCAAAATGGCCCTATCTGGAATTCATAATAAATGCATTATCACTGGCATGGGCATACCAAACAGGAGCTCTTCCAGAAAACCTGGGGGGTGGGGGTAGATTCATCTGGGATCAGGTACTCCTTCAGATAACTGGGGTCCAAGCTATCCAGGGCTTTAAAGGATGTAATAACCACCACTTTGCACTGGACCTAGAAGCAAACTGGCAGCCAGTGCAGTTTTTTCAGAATCAAGGTGATATGAGCCCTGATATTAACCTGGCCACTATGTCCTGGTCAACTGCAGTTTCCAAAAAAATTTCAGCTCAGCCACATATAAAACACACTTCGGTAATCCTACTGCGATGTGACTAAGGCATGTGAAGATGGCTCTTTTTATCCAGACTTTGGAGGTGTCCTTTGCTTTTGTCTTATCTTGTTAACAACACTTAGGACAAGATAAATACAAATATATAATATATAATATATAAAAGGCATGTGTAACTGTGGCCAGATCTACCTGCTCAAGGAAGGCTATCGAGGAGAGCTGGTCTTGTGGTAAGGTAAAGTGTGCCGTCGAGTTGGTTTCAACTTCTGGCGCCCACAGAGCCTTGTGGCTGTCTTTGGTAGAATACAGGAGGGGTTTACCATTGCCTCTTCCCATGCAGTATGAGAGGATGTTTCAGTGTCTTCCTATATCACTGCTGCCTGATATAGGCATTTCCCATAGTCTGGGAATATACCAGCGGGGATTCGAACCAGCAACACCAGCAACCTCTGGCTTGGTAGTCAAGCCATTTCCCCGCTGTGCAATTAGGTGGCTGTGGTCTTGTGGTAGAAATCATGAATTATCCCCTTTGCTAAGCAGGGTCTTCTCTGGTCTGCATTTGAATGGGAGATACATGTGAGCACTTTAAGGTATTCCCCTTATGGGATGGGGCCGCTCTGGGAAGAGCATCTTCATGCTTGCAAAAATTCAATTCAAGCTGCATGCAAGTCCAAATATTCATTTCGAATTTGAATAAAATTCAAATCTGGTCCACAAATCTGATTTGAATTTGAATTGCATTTGAATCAATTCAACCCTGTTTTGGTGCCTTTTAAAACCAATCAGGGGGGCTGGGCGTTTTTAAAAAGGCTCTTGAATCAAATTCAAATTGAATTTTAAGGGGTGATTTGATTTCAATTCGAATCACTCAAATTACCCAGATTCCAGTCAAATCAATTCAAATTCGAATCAATTTGCATATCCCTAGACAATGATGCCAGTCTGTGTAGACAATACTGAGCTAGATGGACCAATGGTCTGACTCAGTATACTGCAGCTTGTTATGTTCCTATGGCTCACAGCTGGTGCACTAGCTCAATCTGTGCAAAGGTTATCCTGGTTCCCCTGGACATTCAGGAACATAGTTGGATCCAGGGAGACCCTGAAACTGTGCACCTACTCTTTCAGTGGAAGTGCTACTCCATCCAGAACAGACAGAGCCCCTTTTCCTTTATTCTCTTACTGATCAGCACCATCTCCATCTTGCCTGGCTTTAGATTCAATCAGGTCATACGCATGACCTTGCTGGGGGCGGGGGCCGTGGGGAAGGCAGGAGTTCACCTGGCTTCTCCGGCAGATAAGTGGCTGCCATCATCCCCTCCGCCACATGCCACACAAGTAGCAGTGCGGCGAAGGGAATCACTGGGCGTGGGAGGTCTTCTCCCTCCGAGGGTGTCCTGGAGCATGGGTGTGGTGGCTGCTCTCGTTTGTATGGTGGCTGCTCTCGCCCAGATGATTGCTGGCTGAGGTTAAGCGAACCACAGGTTTGCTTAATCTCAGCTAAACTCCAGGTTAAAAAGTGGGGGCAGTGCTAGCAGCGACCTCGCTCTCAGCACCTCGCATGTGCAGCCTAACCCAGACTGGGGTCCTCTAGCCTGGGTAAGGCTGAGCAGATGAATACCCCTAGGGCATTGTCCCAAGCATTACTAGGAGCACTAGTAATGTTAGGAACATGAGAGGGAGCAACTTGGAATTCTGCCTGTCCCCAACCAGTAGACTCCCACCATCACTTTGGACTTACCACTCTGGGAAATGCCTTGCAAAAGCACCATATGTTTCCCCAATGTGGTGCTTGCTTGGAAATTAATCCCTACATACTGGAACTGTCACAGCAGAAGGGACAATCCACCCTCCAGATGACAATGTGACTACCCAAGCCTTTATAGCCTGATGGAATTCTTCCAATAATAAGACTCTCTCTTATAAGATATCCCATAATTGCTATTTCTGGCCAGGCTATAAATCCACCAGAACAGCATTAAGTTTAATGGCATTTGAGGCAGCAATTCCTGGTCTTGGCGGAATGCTGCAAGTGCACAGTTGTGCAATAATATAACTAATATTTCACCCACAAGCTCTCGCAGATGTGCTACACACACACACAGACACACACACAATCTTCTGAGAACTTCAGAAACATTATGCTGATTTCATTGAGCTGAGTCCTCCAATCCTTCTCTTCATATTTATGGAGTCTTCCAGTTTTAGTGTGTTGTGTTCCTGTCTGAATTTAGAAGTGCAGGGTTTTTCCTTTACTCTGTTTTCCTGAATACAAGACTAGGTTTTTGCCAGATTCAAATCAGGGGGTCTTCTCAAATTTAGAGTGCTCTTCCTTTCAGGTAAATACAGTATAATCTTTATTTAACCTGTATTTTTAAGGGGGTCATCTTAAGGTCAGTCATATTCTATTCAGGTAAATACAGTAACTTCTAGGCCAACCCAACACATACACACCCCACTTTTCTGGACCACCACAGAGCCCTCAGACCTATAAAAAACACAGTTCGCTGCCAACATTCTAGTAGTCACACAGACAGCTGGAGATCCCCTCAACACCTCTTGTAAAAGAATGAAAAATGACCTTCAATATTATCTGGTATGGTAACTTTATTAGAAGATTTGTATTTCACCTTCCAGCTTCTGGAATGGAGGCATTAAAGCAGTTTACGTACAATACAATACAATACAACGAATACGTATATAGCAACATTTTTCAACCAAAAACCTTTCAACCAAAGTTCCCAAAGTGGTTTACATAGAGAAATAAATTAATAAATAAATTAAATGGCTCCCTGTTCCCAAAGGGTTCACAATCTAAAAATAAACATAAGAGAGACACCAGCAACAGTCACTGGAGGGATGTTGTGCTGGGGTTGGATAGGGCTAGTTGCTCCTCCCCTGCTAAATAAAGAGAATCGCCACTTTTAAAAGGTGCCTCTTTGCTCAGTTAGCAGGGGATTTCAGTGAGTAGGTTTCAGTTAACAAAATGAAACAAAAAAAATGAGTGTTCATAAGCCGCTGCCAGTCTGTGAAGACAATACTGAGCAATGGTCTGACTCAGTATATGGCAGTTTCCTATGTTCCTAAGTGTGCAAACAGCTTCATGTGTAATATCTTGATACAATCCTTACAACAACCCTGTAAAGCAGGGCTGCACAGCTTCGGTCCTCTTGTAGATCTTGGACTACAACTCCCATCATCCCTGGCTATTGGCCATTGTGGCTGAGGGTGAGAGTTGTAGTCTAATAACAGCTGGAGGGTCCAAGTTGTGCAGCTCGGCTATAGGGTAAATGTTGCCATCCCCATATTGCAGCTGAGCCTGAGAGGAAGCGGCTTGCCAGAAGCCACCTAATAGTTTTGTGGCAAAGGTGAAAGTCAAACCAGGAAGTCCTGATTCACAGCTTGGTCTCTTAGCTGCTATGCTACACTAGCTCTAAAAGAGGCAGGCTTAATCAAAATCAGTCTTACTCAGCTGACAAAGGAGAGCTGGGGTGGGGGGAAATGAACCTCCTGGGCAGGAAGTTCCACATTCTGAGTGCCAACAAAAAAAGGCCCTGTCCCACATCTCCACAAAGGCAAAGAGGTATAACAAAAGGCCATCACAAGATGGCCTTAGAGAGCAGGCAGACCCATTCTCCAAAGTAGTAGCAGGAGTGGGGTGAGTCTGAACAGCCCCAAGACACAGGATTGCAATCAAAAAGCGAAACTGTATTCAATCAAGGAAATCAAAGTTCACATGTTTTTTTAAAAAAGGAAGAACATTTCTAAAAATAGCAAAAGGCACAACAAAACATAGCGATGCCAGCTTCCTACAGGACCTACAGTGGGTATAGGAAAGAATCACCCCCTTTGATAGATAGACCTTAAATTCTGGTTCCCTTACATCCTGAAATGAAAACACAAAGAAAATTCCCTTCACCAGCTGTACCTATCCAATGCAACCTATAACATCCAACTGAAAAACATCACAATTACACATTGCCATTGGCCTCTTGGTAGCCTCTCTTACCAGTTTCCTCCTTGCTCTTCCATCCAGTTTGGAGGGACGACCGGATCCAGGGAGGATAGCAGTCCAACACCTACCATCCAATGTGACCAAACTTGAACAGTTCTGGATGGAGGAGTGGGCAAATATTGCTCCGTCTAGATGTGCAAGGTTGATAGAGAAGTATCCCAACAGACTCAAGGCTGTTATTAAAGCAAAAGGTGGTTCAACAAAATATTGACATTGGGGGCGTGATCCTTTTTCAATCTCAGTAATTCTTGTTTTTTATTTCTGACACTTTTTCTGGACTGTAATTGTGATGTTTTTCAGTTGGATGTTATAGGTTGCATTGGATAGGTACAGCTGGTGAAAGGAATTTTCTTTGTGTTTTCATTTCAGGATGTAAGGGAACCAGAATTTAAGGTCTATCAAAGGGGGTGATTCTTTCCTATACCCACTGTAATCCACAAACTGCCTGTGGGAAGAACTGACCCACATAATTTTATCTGCTCTGCTCTTGGATTGGTCTATGGAGCGTGTTTCTGGAAGGGCTTGGTCTTTGCTCTGCTACCAACACTGGCCATTGCTAGAAAACAATGCTAGAGAGTATTAGCCCGCTGGTCTTCCATGCGTAGTCATCAGTGGTCGGGTGATGGATTCTGTTCTGGGTCATATACTCTATACAGGGAAATTTCCTCTGCTGAAATTACAAACAACAGGCTCATTCACATAATCCTAATCAGGTTAGGAGGTGTGCACCCCGCCACCAGGGTAGGGCAGCTGGGTGCACTCCTGATTAGTGGTCATGTAAATGCAAACAAGAATGTAGAAGGCAGGGAGAATGATTGTATGGGAGGTGGGCGCTGGGTCAGAAAGCTTTTCACCAACCCTTGGTAAAATGCTGGGGAGATAATCTGCGTAGGGTGCGCCCACCCAACCCAGCCCCCACCTCCCTTACAATCATATTCCCTGTCTCCTACGTTGTTATTTGGGTTTACACGGCCTCTGATCAGGAGTGCATCCAGATCTCCTACTCTGGCTGGGTGCTCCTCCTACCCTGATTAGAATCAGGAGAACCAGCCTAACTTTATTCAAATATGTTCACAAGTCACCTTGAAGACCAAAGTGGTGGAAAGGCGGGATATAAATATTAGGCCTGTACAAAATCAGATCAGCATAATCGGACATGGTCCTATTTTACTCAAATCAGAGGGGTTCAGAGAGAGTTTGAACCTGAACTTGCAAAGTCCAGTTCGGATCAGACTTCTTCGACCCCATTTGGGGGAAAACCAGAGCTTTCTGGAGCTCCAAATGGCAGCAAGAGTCTGCCCTTTTTTTCTTTTTTAAGTGGTCCTGGCCTGGGGGGCGGGGGAGAGACCCATCTCCTGCCCTCTATCTGCCCACCTGCCTATGCATATCTCCTTTTTTAAAAGTTTTGTAAAGATTTTAAAAAGCTTTTTAGCCCATTTTGACTCACAAGCGACCTATTTCTGGGTTTCTCCTGTGATTCTCTGATGTTACATCACTTCCCCTAGTTTTTCTGATGTTACATCACTTTCAAGGTGACTCTTTGATGTTACATTACTTTCCCTCTGGGTTCACAGTGAGTATCCACGGTTACTTTAAAAAAGTTTTAAGTTTTGTCCAATCCTGACCCCAATCCCAACTCTAATCCTGATTCGAATCCTGATTCTGACTCCAAAATTTAGAAGGGTCCAAGGGACCTCGAACCAAAATGTTCAGGGTCAAATTAGATCAGGTCGGACCTAATCCCGACTTTTGTGTTCATGCACAGTCCTAATAAATATATTAAATAAATACAGTGAATGAGGTTGTTTGACCAGAAGGGTCCTCAGCTCTTTGGTTGCTAAAAATAGTTTTTCAGCCCATTTTCAAAGAGGGAGATGAGCCCATGGTGGCTCAGACAAAAGAGCAAGGAGCAGGAGGTTAATTGGGATCGGGAGTTAGGCAACAAACACCCTTCCCTGTTTGAACCTTTGACACCTCCTCCAATAAATGAAGCAGAGGACTGCAAAAACAGCCAATGAAAGAGAGGATGGAAAACCCACCCATCATAGGAGAGTATGCAGATACAGCAGTTGCCTCATCTGCCATCTAGTTCCACTCTAAAGAAAGAAAATGGAAAATTCTACATGCATTTGGATTGCATCCAGCATATACAGCAAATGAATTCATTCTAGCCATATGCAAGGTATCTGACAGCTTGGCTGGAGAATAAATGTAAAGTCTGAAATTGCTTTAAAATAAACATATACATTAAAAAGAAAATTGTCTGGGAAGTGAGCGAGGGTGGAAATTAGGGCATGAGTTATCCTCACAGGCGCCTAAAGATAATGTCTGGTGATAACCCGAGCTGCAGGAAGAGGCAGTATTCTCTGGCAGGGACATAACTCAAAGAGCGAAGACTTCCTGGATGTGGATAAGCAGATCTTCATGCCTTTCCTTCCGCTTCTGCCTATGATATATGGAGAAGCCATGTGAGAAAAAGCAAGCAACAAATGAGAGAGGGAAAGAGAGAGGGAGAACAACCAAGGTATGAAATAATCTGAGATAACAATGTTTAGGGTAGCTTTGCTGATTAAATAAATCCAATCAGATTCAGATATGTGCAAATATACTGGAATTTGCTTTCAGACAGAATCACTATATATATGTCTTGCCATACCCAACCATATATACATAAAATAGTATTCTGTGTAAATACCAGGGGCCCATTAATACGGTTAATTCAGGTCTCAGTGACTGTATGGTGGCAATTTTGAGCAGTGTTGAGTAGTGGAATGCTTCCCTGGGTGATATGAGTCAGACTGAGTTGAGAAATCTGCCTGCCTAGCTGCACAGGATCAGTGAGAGGGTCTTTGGCTTTTCAGCTGAAACAATCATTAGTGCTGCATAAGGGGAAAATGTGGCAAAGCAGGCAAGAGCACCATTAAGCAACAGACTAATGCTTTCGACCGATGGGTCATCTAATCCAAGGTTCCCTTAAAAACAGATATCCTACACAACTTCAGTCATCCAACTATTGTTGGACTACAACTCCTATCATCCCTGACTTAGCCCCTGTGGTGGGGGATGATGGAACTTGTAGTACAACAACAGCTGGAGGGCCAAATTTGTGCACCCTGACCTAAGGCAATGGTTTTTAAAGTGTATATCTGGGAATGCTCGGGTTCCTAAGAAACTTACCAGGAACTCCTCTATAGCCCTATTCAGGCATTATGTTGAACACTCATACAACGAGCGTACACAGATACGGTTATTCATATGTTATCTTGAACACAGATATAGTATTGAATGTCCTAGCTGTACCCTGCATTTGAAGGCCCTGTACCCATTTTCAATTTTAAAATGAATGCAGGTAATAGGGCTATGGTGTCTAAAAGGACTAGTGAGAAGGTCAATTATGGTTGACTAGTTACCTTATGTGGCTCAGCGGGGAAATGCTTGACTAACAAGCAGATGGTTGCCGGTTCGAATCCCCGCTGGTATGTTTCCCAGACTATGGGAAACACCTATATAGGGCAGCAGCGATATAGGAAGGTGCTGAAAGACACAACATCTCATACTGCGTGGGAGGAGGCAATGGCAAACCCCTCCTGTATTCTACCAAAAGAAAACCACAGGGCTCTGTGGGTGAAAGGAGTCGGAATCGACTTGACGGCACACTTTACCTTACTTTAGCTTTGCTCAACAAAGGTTGTTCGCTATTTCCTATCTCTCCCTTCCTGTGAACCCAGTGCTGGCCAGTGTGGGTGCCACTGGGGGGCGGGGGCGGAGAGAGGCGCATTAAAGTGTAAATGAATAGGTGTTTACCTCTGCTACCACTGCACCTGAATGCTGCTTCAAGCAGCAGCACAGCACCCAGCACCCCCTGTGGCAGGGGATCAGCTCTACTGCTCACCTGGCCACTGGCAGGAGATCCACTCAGTGGAGGCCAGGTGAGTGGCGGAGGTGATACCCCACTGGATAGCATGCTGCTGCTTGAAGCAGCGTTCAGGTGTGGCGGTAGCGGAGGTAAGCACCTATTAATTTACACAACGGTGCCTCTCGCGGCGCCCCCAGAGACACACTCACTGGCCTCTGGTTGAACCACAGGGAAATATTGGTCCAACACATGTACAGTGTGGCAGGGTTTCTCAAACTTGGATCCCCAGATGTTGAGAACCCAAGGCCATTGGCTGGGGATGTTGGGAGTTGTAGTCCAAAAACAGCTAGAGAGCCTACCCCTGCCCTATATGAATGGCATATTTTGCTCTCATCCCAATGTTATGTAAGGTGTAATGACATTAGCCCCATTCACATGTTATCTTTAACACTCATACAATGAGTGTACAGTGTACACAAGAACAGTTATTCACGCTGAGCAGGACACTTCCTATCTCTAGCATGCACTTGAAGGGCCTGTAGGCAGGTTCACTTTTAACATGAATGCAGATGCAGCCATTCACACAAATACAGTTACGAATGTGTCCAGACACCGGTCCACTAACACAGCATAATGTCTGAATGGGCCTATTGGCATCAGAATCCACACTGGAATTCCTTCGCCTAGATGTCCATCTGTCGGAAGCAGCTCTTGATTCTGGCCGGAGCCATGGTCCTATGGAGAGCCCCTACTGAGAGAGAGCCCAAACAGAGCTGGCTGGCTGGCAGTAGCACTTGTTACAACAGCTACTACAGTCAGATTGAGGTCTTGGACCACATGGAATATAGGCCTGTCTATGAAGTAGGTCATATTTGCAGAAGTACTAACCATAGTGACAACATTTAGCAACAGTCCTACAACAGGCATAGGAATATAGGAAGCTGCCTTATGCCGAGTCAGACTCTTGGTTCACCTAGCTCAATATTGTCTTCACAGAGTGTCAGCGGCTTCTCTAAGTTGCAGGCAGGAGTCTCTCTCAGACCTCTCTTGGAGATGCCAGGGAGGGAACTTGGAACTTTCTGTATGCCAGCACGCAGGTGCTCTTCCCAGAGCGGCTCCATCCCCTGAGGGGAATATCTTTCAGTGCTCACACATGTAGTCTCCCATTCAAATGCAAACCAGGGCAGACCCTGCTTAGCAAAGCAGCAGATCCAGGGTCAACCTGGCATAAATCTCAGAGGATACTGTAAGGGCATTTCACCCTGAGATGGGTGAAAACCAGGGAATGCGGCATATGCTGTCAAGTCCCATGGTGGGGGAAAAGTGGGTTAGAAATTTAATAAATAAATGTTGCAAAGATGATTATTTAATTATTTATTACATTTCTATACCACCTCATACCAATGTCTTGTGGCAGTTTACAAAATAAACGATAAACCCAGAATTAAAACCAAACATTAAAAAAGTTACAGATTTAAAACAATTTAAAACAGCAGCAGAACAACAAAATAACAATGCTTATTTTAATTAATAAAATAACAATGCTTATTTTAATTGATGGATGGATGGATGGATGGATGGATTAATTTCTCAAATTTGTAGACCATCTCAAATTTCAGTCTCCTGGGTGGTTTACAACAATATAAAACAGATTAAAAGTGAAACCTTAAAAACAATTTAAAACCACAGTCCAGTTTAAAAGCTTGGGTGAAAACATGTCTTTAAAGACCTTTTAAAAGTTGTCAGAGGTGGGGAGGCTCTTATCTTAGCAGGAAGATGACTCCAGAATCTCAGGGAAGCAACAGAGATAGTCCATCCCTGCATAGCCACCAGACAAGCCGGTAGCAACTGCAGACAAACCTCTCCAGATGATATCAATGGGCAGTGTGGCTCATAGCAAAAAAGACGTTCTCTTAAATATGCGAAACCTATGAAGACATAATCCAGGTATGTTGGACCAAGTTGCTCACCTATGCAGTCTGTGCCTGCACATTTATTCAGAAAACGAAACCCTTCTAAGTGCCATGGGACTTACTCCCAAGTAAGAGTGCACAGGGTTGTAACCTTAATAGCTTTTACATTAGCACTGGGTGATTCACTAGGTGACCTTTGAAGATACTTCCCGGCTTTTAAATTTTATGCGTCTCTAATAGGAAGGCGGCATATGCACCTTTGAATGATTTGAATGGGAAAGCTGTATACAGCTGCTTTTCCCTCTCCTCCAAATATGTTTAAACGCTGAGAGATTCTGAGTTGGAAATAAAGGCTGGAAAAGAGAGCCTGAATAGTTGTAATAAAAAGAGAGAGAGTGTGTGTGGGGTAGGTGGGGGGATAGAGAGAGCCTAATGGGCTTCTGAGGGATATGAATTAATCTGTTTCATGGGGGAATGCTGTTTGATAACTCCGTGAATATTCTAGCAAGGGGATACATTTTACACCTACCCAGAAATTTACTATTATGCATATCCTGACTGCTGCTGAAATCCCCTGCCGAATCTCTACCCTCTAATGTCTATATAATAAAAGGTAATGTGTATTCTTAGCACGCAGATAATAAATAGGGAAGCATTCAAAAAAGGCCTGTCTTCAAGAGGAAATTCGAGATCTTATGGGATACGCATTAGTCCCTGCAATAAAAGAACACAAATCAAAAGACGGGTCTGGGCAGGAGATGAGTGACTGATTATGTTGGGCTTCTAATGAAACCCACTCCATGGAAGGCGTTAGAAAGATTGATTGGAGTTTAGTGCGCTGCCCAAAATGTCCATCGCTATAATGAATCTAACCAGAAATCTTTCACTCGCCTTCTGCAGTTGGGTGTTTTGCTGCAAGTTAAGCACTGCGGGCTACGGAAATCTGAGCGCTTGGCAGCTTTGCTGATTCCAGGTTCCTCTGTGAATAGGTTTCCATGCAGGAATGATTTAGCCATTATGCTAAGTAAACTGAGGCACAGAGAGAGGCATGTTCCTCAAAGCATGAGGCAGGAGCTACTGAAAAGGAATGGGTGGCTAACTGCCGGGGAGGCGTGAGTTTCATCTCTCCTTCCTGTTTGCAGCAGTCGGAGATTGGAGGTGCAGTGAGGAAGGCATCCATGAGGAGAGGGAGGCCCTTTCATGAGGCAAGGTAAAGCAGTCATCTCAGCAGCAGCTTGTCAGCAGGGCAGCGACATAAGGAGCAGGAGCGGCTGGTTTTGCTTCCCTCCTTCTTACACTCCTTTTCATGCAAAGAGTAAATCCCCTATCCCTGCTTTCGGCTCAGGGATAAAATGCATGTAGTTGCTTCACCACATTTGGTCTGGCCCTCCATGAATTTCGCGGGTTGCTCTGCAGGTAAAGCGGAGGCATCAAAAGAGGCTTTCAGTAAGGATAGCAAATGTTTACACATCACTAGACCACCCATGATATTTGCTTACAGCAGGCCTGCCCAACATAAGGCCCAGGGGCCAGATCCGACCCATGGGAAGGAACTCTTTTGCTGGCCACCCAACAGCACCCTAGGAAGACCAATGGCCGGTCACCCTTTGGGTCAGTTACTAGGTTTAGTTTTTTTGGCCACTATCTCTAGTTAAAATTGCTGGTCCCTTGACAAATGGAAAAGATCCACAAGTAACTAATAATTGCTTTCATTAACATTTTTAATAATTAATATCAATGTACTGAAAATGGTCTTTGACCACCAAATAACACTCCCTCTCCCATAACATTAGATCCAGGGGTCATCCTATGAAATTGATTGCCAGGAAATTTAGGACCAGCAAACGGAAGTACTTTTTCACACAACGCATAATCAACTTGTGGAATTCTCTGACATGAGATGTGGTGACAGCCAACAACCTGGATGGCTTTAAGAGGGGTTTGGCTAACTTCATGGAGGAGAGATCTATTGACGGCTACTAGTCGGAGGGCTGTAGGCCCCCTCCAGCCTCAGGGGTGGGGTGCCTCTGGGTACCAGTTGCAGGGGAGTAACAGCAGGAGAGAGGGCATGTCCTCAACTCCTGCCTGTGGCTTCCAGCAGCATCTGGTGGGCCACTGTGCAAAACAAGGTGCTGGACTAGATGGGCCTTGGGCCTGATCCAGCAGGGCTGTTCCTATGTTCTTAAATACCACATTGTGGTTGGTTCCAGCCCACCAGGGCATTTTAGTTGTGCACTCTTGGCCTAAAGCGACCATCAAAGCAGATGTGGAGGTTTCTCCTCAGAAAAGATGCCTCAGGAATTTTGATGGAGACTAAAGACTGATTCAGACATTATGCTGTACGAGCATATAGATGTCTGTACACTCATACACATGTTTGTGTGAATGACTGTTCCTATGTTCATTTAAAAAGTGAACCTGGATACAGGCCCTTCAAATGCATGGTACAGATAGGAAGTGTACTTCTGCACCTGCATTCAACATAACATGTGAATGACTGTACCTGTGTACACTGTACACTCATTGTATGAGTGTTGAACATAACATGTGAATGGGCCTCAAAAGAGCAACATTTCTCTGATGGGTTTTGCATGTTCCTAGGAGGGTGCTTTGGCAATTTATCTGTCTCCATCTGCTTCCTCTCCCCTGTCTCTGTCAAAAAGTCGCATCAAAGACACTCAGGACCTTTGTATGATTAGTTCTGTGTGTAGAGGCAGTGTAAGGCTTTTGGCTGCCTGAGGCAAAGGACAATATGGTCCCTCCCTATCAGTGTTCCCTCTAACAGGGATTCTCAGATGTTGTCCACTACAACTCCCAGCATCCCCAGGTGCAATGGCCTTTGGCTGGGGATTATGGGAGTGGTAGTCCTCAATATATGGAAATTCCTGTTAGAGGGAACACTGCTCCCTTTCTGTAGGGAGATACTCGGCATTCTCAGGCCATGCTTCCAAGGTGGTGGCATTGACACATGACCCCTTTCAGATAGGTCACCAAGCTGGGCAGTGGCGGCAGGGCTTGGGGCAGGGGAAAGAGGGGAAAGACGAGGAGAAGAGTGCCCCTCAATGGGATGAGGAGGGTAACAACAACATTATTTATATAGCCAGTCCATAACAAAGGTTCTCTGGACAGTTCCCAAAGTACAACAATAAAACAGTAAAATAAAACATCAATTGAAAACACATTAAAACAAAAGCAAAAAACTACAATAAAATGATGATGATGATGATGATGATGATGATGACGATGATTTATTAAAGTTTTATACCACCTCAACCCATTGAGATGCACCTCTTCTCCCCTGCAACTAAAATGCAACTAAAAACAAAATAGTTGCCTTTTTCAAAAAAAAAAAAAAGGAAATGAACAGCTTGCACTGATGGGGTGAAGTCGGCAGTGGCAGCGCTTGCACGAAGCATCCTGGAACTTCTGGGGGCCATGCGGCCCCCCATTCCCCACAGCCCCTGCTGACTCTGTGATGGAACTGGCAGTCATGTGGTGGCCGCCCAGGGCTGTCTGGGGATTGTCTGCGGGGAGAATGGGCTAAGCCCGCTCTCCCCGCAAACCTTCTTAAGGCAGGTCTCACTGATCGTAAGACTTGCCTCACTGTTTTAATAGTTTGAAGGTTTTTAATACTTTTAACATTTTACATTTTCATTGCTGTAATGTTTTAACCTTTTTACTTGTTTTTATTGTTTTGTTGTAAACTGCCCAGAGACTTGTGTTTTAGGCAGTATACATATCTGTTAATAAAATAAAATAAAATAAATAAAAACTGAGTTGTCTGCATTGACTGGCAGTGGCTTTCCAAGGTTTCAGGCAGTAGGGGTGTGCACAGAACTGGGCCAGTTCAGTCCAGTCCGGTCCGGTGGGGGTCTGTGATTTTTTTAAAAATTTAAAAATTAGCGAAATACCTGTAGCCCCTTCAGGGGGCTTGCTGTAGGCCGCGGGTGTGTGTGTCTGCAAGGGTTCCCTCTCCCCCCACTGGCCTCCCTCATCACTGCCACGGCCAGGTAAATGTTGTATTTTTGGCCCTTTCTGGCCTCCGTAAAGGTGAGTGGTGGCCATTTTGGCTGCGGCTGCACATGCGCAAATGCCGCATGCCAGGCTTCGCAGAGGATATTTGTGCGTGCACGGCGGCAGCAAAAATGGCCGCCACTCGCCTTTACAGAGGCCCGAAAGGGCCAAAAATACTACATTTACCCAGCCGCGGTGGTGAAGAGGGAGGCTGGCAGGGGGAGGGAATACTCTTGCAGCCCGCCCCCATGGCCTACAGCAAGCCCCACCCAAAGGGGCTACAGGTATTTAGCTTTAATTTTAAAAAAATTAAAAAATTCGCGGACCTGTCCGGTGGTTCGGTTCCAGTCTGGACGGAACCGGGGTGGGTGGGGTTGGTTCAATCCCAAACCTCCGGACTGGACTGCCAGACGGCCGGACCAGTTTTGCACATCCCTATCAGGCAGCAGTCTTCCACAGCCCTGTGTGAAGATGCCAGGGAGTGCACCTGGGGCCTTCTACTTACAAAGCAGATGCTCTACCACTGAGTTACAGCCCTGTCTACAGCCTTCAGCCATTGTGGCTGGGGATGATAGGAGTTAGAGTTCATCAACATCTGGGGACCCAAGTTCCAGAACCCTTAGAAGAACATAGGAAGCTGCCATATACTGAGTCAGACCATAGGTCCATCTCGCTCAGTATTGTCTTCACAGACTGGCAGCAACTTCTCCAAGGTTGTAGGCAGGAATCTCTCTCAGCCCTATCTTGGAGATGCTGCCAGGGAGGGAACTTAGAATGGAGATGCTCTTCCCAGAGTGGCTCCATCCCCTGAGGGGGAGATCTTGCAGTGCTCACGCTTCTAGTCTCCCTTTCATATGCAACCAGGGTGTAGCATGCTTAGCTAAGGGGACAAGTCATGTTTGCTACCTCAAGACCAGCTCTCCTCTCTGGAAAGGTTTCCTGCTGTAGCACAAAAGTTCCTTCTAGTCACAGGAAAAGAAACTTTTTTAAAAGCCTCATAACATCTCGAAATGTGCTAATGCTAGCACCTCGCTGCCATTAGAGGACAATTAACAGAACTGAAAAGTGACAAGAAATCAAAATATAACCAAGCCCAATAGCTTACAAGTCAGTAAAGTAATTTATACATCTGCACACTTGACACACAAGATGACTGGCTTTTCTGCTGTTTCCATTGTAAACAAAAGTGAATTATGGGCTAGAAAGGTTCTCTCTCATGGAGAACTGAAGGAGCTAATTAAAAGACAAAAGCATTAGATGTAATCACTACTTAATGCTATAAGCAGAACATGACCTAATGCTATTATGAACTCCAAACAAATTTCAATTAGGACTCCAGCTGGTAAAAATTTATACATGATAATGGTGTTTCGATCACTCATTAAGCAAAAATAAAGTAGCAAAGCCATTTAACCCATGCAGAATCTGTATGGAATAATACGAATAGTCCTTTTGGAGCCATAGAAATAATGGGTTGATTAATATTCCAGAAAACCGATATTATTCTGCACCATTTAAAACATTAGCCTTTAAATAGCTGTGGGTTGGGACCATCAAGTCAGTGACACTCCAACCAAAGCTGGGTCACCCCAGTGGCACTAACACCATTTTCTTTTCCGATTCCCCCCCGTATTGTTTAAGGGGGTTTTTTTCCTTTCCTTTTTTTTTAAGGAAAGGAGAAAGCTTGAAGAGATTGAAATTGACAAATAGAGCTGCCAATATATAAACTGAGAAATTGAGCTGGAAACAATTCATATGGCAGCCATTTTGAATGCAATATTTCATTAGGTGGCAGTAGCATCAAGATTCTGCGCCCTTGGTTTCTCTCAGTATGGGGCAGATAATAAGCTTAGAGCAGGTGGGACACTGCCTAATGCTGCCCCCCCCCCAGGATATCTGGCAACCCAGCTGGCCACACATATAATTTCCTTTTCTCTCTTGAATTATTGCATTCCATAGACTTTGACCATATCTGGGAAAGAAGGAAGAGGGATTGGTTGGATTATTAGTGATGCATGTTACCAAATCTGGTGCTCAAAATTATGTTTTTTGATCAGGGATGGGGAACTGTGAACATCTGAGATTGTAGCCTAGCAGGGACCCCATACAGGCTGGGGTGGGTCTTCCATGAGGCAGGGTGAGGCAGCTGTTTCAGGCATGGACACAAAGAGGGGTGCAGGGGATGGCAAGTATTGACCACCCTATCAAAACAGGCCCCCACTCATGTGCCTCCCTGCTTCCACTGCCTGTCGGAAGTCTCCTCATGTGTTGCCACGCCGTAGAGCCACGCCGCAGCAATACACGACCAAAACGCCAAGGTTAACAGAGTATTCACTCTGTTAACCTAGGCTAAGCAGAGGGGGAATTACCGAGGCTGGCTTCCGGGAGCTGCGTGGCTCCCGTTGCAGCACACGGTCGACAAAAATGGGCTAGGCTCACTTAGCCCGCTTTTTGCCGACCGTGAGAATCGCCTCAGTGTCTAATTAAAAGCCTGGGTGAACAAATGTGTCTTGACTGCCTTTTAAAAAGTTGCAAGAGATGAAGAGGCTCTTATTTCAGCCAGGAGGGTGTTCCAAAGCCTCGGGGCTGCAGTGGAGAAGGCCTGTCCCTGAGTAGCCACCAGATGAGCTGGTGGCAACTGCAGACGATCCTCTCCTGATGATCTCAATGGGCGGTGCGGTTCATAGTGAAGATGACGTTCTCTTAAATACCCAGGGCCTAAGCTGTTTAGGGCTTTGTAGGTTATAACCAAGCCCTTGTATTATGCCTGGAAACTTATTGGCAGCCAGTGTTAGATCTTTTAAGATAGGAGTGATATGGTCTCTCCTAGATGACCCAGAGACCAACCTGGCTGCCGCATTCTGGACCAACTGCAGTTTCCAGACTACATACAAAGGCAGCCCCACATAGAGCGCATTGCAGTAGTCTAGTCCAGTAGACTAATGGTCTGACCCAGCATAAGGCAACTTCCTGTGATGGGAGCTGTAGTCTAACAACATCCGGGGACCCAAAATTGAGAACCCATCACCTATTAAGTTCCCTCCACCGTACAATCCCTATTCCACTGTCCTTGAAGGCTTTCTAGTTAAGGGTCACCATGGAAGAGCTGTGAGTAATGCACTCTTAAGTTTATTTATTTATGTTTATTTCAGCATACTCTCATCCCGCTTTCCCATTGCAGGGAAATACTCCAAGTGGCTAAGAAAATGAACCAATAGTCCATTTAAACTAACAATACAAGCCATTTAAAAACATCAGCAATCAATCAGAATTGATATCATCATTGGCACACTGTTAGCGGATAGCATCATCTATCAGCTGATGGGGTCATCTGCACTCACATCATTAATGCTGATAGTGTCACTGGCAGACTGTTAATAAAAGTCAGACTTGTATGCAGAGGTGCTAAGTTTGGAGCCTGATCTTAAAGGCCTTTGGAGGCCGCCGCCCCCCCCCCCCACACACACAGCAAGTTAAGCATCATCCCCCTACCTACACACACACACACACACACACACACACACACCATGACACACACTGAGACGGGTCTCACAATCAGTGAAACCCGGTTTGTGCAGCGAGCGGGGAGGGAGCCCTGGGCGGCTGGATCGGCCACCCACACGATTGCTGGCTCCATGACAGAGCCAGCAGGGGCTGGGGGGGAGTGGGGGCCGATCAGCCCCCGGAAGCTTCAGCATGTGCACAGGGCGAGTGCACAGGGCATGCTGGCGAGATCCCCAGAGCCGGGAGACAGCTTTTTGCCTCCCCTCCGGGGGTCTCCTCGTGAGTAGCTGCGGCGCGGAGCCGCGCTGCAGCTACTCGCTATCTTGAAAACCGGGTTTGCGGAGCGAGTGCTCTGTAAACCCGGTTTTAGGGGAGGGGTACTTTGGTGGGTTAACCACCTGGGAGCCACTGGGCTCGCCTGGGAGCAGCAAAATCAGGCTAGGTTCCCCTAGCCCGATTTTGCCTGATCGTGGGAATTGCTCCACAGTATTTTTAACACATGGGTTCTTGAGGGCACAAACAGCAGCTGAATTCACGAGAATGTAAGCATATTTAAAAGGTATAGGTATGCCAATATGCATTAGAAGAAACATTTCAACACACAGCTTAACATATTCCCATCCCACGTATTTCTTTCCCCACTCCCACCCCCTGTCTCTAAAATGGAGGTCACAGTCACAATGGCCACCCAGTGCAGCACAGGTTGGTAGCAGGGGCGGATTAATCTTTTTGACGTCCATAGGCAGCCAAAAATTTGCCGCCCCAGGGACAAGAGTAAGGGGGCTTTTGGGGAAGGGAAATGTAATTCTGTTTTTTACCGTTCAAAATGGCGCTGTGTAGCGGCAGACGCTCCGCTCGCCTCCTAAACCATCACAGGAGGTGAGGTCGGGCACTGGAGGACGGCGGCGAAAGAGCTCCACACTCCAGCCCGGCTTACTCACAAATGACACAGAGCGGGCAATTTTGGGCCTCATGCGCAGAGGCCCTACATCCCCGGCTCTGTGTCATTTGCAAGTAAGCTGGGCTTGGGCGAGGAACTCTTTCGCCGCTGTCCTCCAGTGCCCGACCTCACCTCCTGTGATGTTTATTGGTGGGCAGAGGCTCTGCTGCTACACAGTGGCATTTTCAAAGGTTGGGGGGAAAAGAATTAAGTTTCCCTCCAAGGTGCTGCTTCCCCGAGATTTGCCACCATAGGCAGCTGCCTATACTGCCTATGCGGTAATCCACCATTGGCTGGTAGCACAGTGACCATAGCATCCAGGACAAACTAAAGAGGATTGGTGGGGGGGCAGGGGGTGTGTAGGTCCTGGATGTCCACATGGAAGTCCGAGGGTATGAGCACCTCTGCTTGTATGCTCTGCAATAAAATGCAGGCGGTAGAAGCACTGCTCGTATTGATGCACTAGTATAAATACCATCGACTACTGAGTCATGCAACATGGCAGTTGCACTCCACCTGGAAGTTGTGCAAATGCATTTGCATGATGGGGCCAGTGTTCCCTGTAACAGGGATTCCCAGATGTTGTGGACTACAACTCCCATGGCCAAAGGCCATTGCAGCTGGGGATTATGGGAATTGTAGTCAACATCATCTGGGAAACCCTGTTACAGGGAACACTAGATGGGACACCCATTATTTCCAGTAGGTGTCCTGTTTCCAATGCAACTGCCCTGTTGTGCAACTCTGTTGACGGTATTTACACAGACGCAGCAGCACTGGCAGAGGTCCAGCTGCCCACACTGCATTCCATAATAGGTGTGCCATCAACCTTGCCTCCAAGAAAGCCACTGAGAGTGATGTGGCTTTGTTGCCTTCCAGAAGGTGAGCAGAGACAGAGCCAGGCCACATCTTTTATGAGATTGTTCCATAACCTTGGTGCCACTACAGAGAAGGCCCTGTGTGCGAGGTGGCTGTTGCCTGGATGTAGCACTTCACAGCAGGCTCCCTCCATGCAAGTGTGCACCATTCACATCACTTCCATACAAACAGAGGGGCAAGCTGCAGGTTCAGGCCTGACAAGTTTCTTGCCACACAGGTCTCTTCTCCCTTCAAAACACACAGTCTGTTTATTAGGGACAGTCCTTGTTTTCTGGGATTTGTCCTGGTAAATCCTGGTCTTTCTTTTGTCCCAGTTTTGATTGTTGGGGATAGCTGGTTCAGTGGGTTTTTCCCCCCCATGCAAGTTGCAAGAGGTGTCTTCAGGATTCAGCTCCCTCCTCAGTCTCTAGAAATCCAGTCTAGAAGATACACTGCATCTTTAGTGCACCTGTATACAAATAGGTACACAACACTAAGGCACAATGCACAGCATATAGCGGGTGAATCCAGTCTTCAGCCATGTGTAACAGTGGGGTGGGGGCTTGGGCAGTAATCCTTAGCATAGGAATTGGCTGTTACAAGTGTATTTCTGTTTTCATCTGCAAAACGCTGGAGGGCATGGGTTTGGCTCATTTGCTTGTTAATCTGGAACAATGTGCTCTGCATTCACTTTATGGCCTGCTTTCCACTTGTGGCATGCTTGTAGTCAGAGTTGTATGCCACACACCTCCCAGGTTCCTTTCCCATGTCCCCTACACATTCAGAGGCATGTCCCCTGTTCTCATTGATGAATAGAGTTCATTGATGAATAGGTTCTTTCACTGGTGCAAGAGCTTACCAGGCAAGGCTCCTTGGCTCTTGTCTGAACTGATGAAGGGAATTACTGGTCCACCACCTGTGCATGTGTAGCTGCAAATAAAACAGACTCCTCCTTTAAAATTCTGTTCAGGCTGCAGCTTCATCGCTCCGATCCATATTTACTCTGAAGAGATGTTCATATCTATATAGAATGAATTGTACGTTTTCCCCCAGCCTTCAAGAAATGATGGATAAGGTACTTAGTCTGAAGAGCCCTTCATTTTGTAGATTAAGAACATAAGAATTGCCTTGCTGGACCAGACCAAAGATCTATCTAGCCTGACACTGTGTCTCCAGCATGAACCAGCCAGATGCCTCCAGGAAGCTCACAAACTGGCATCATGAGGAAATGCATCTTCTGTTGTCCGTCCCAGAATCTGGTACTTAATGATAGTACTCAGTATTTTGCAAGTGCTCAACAGACTTTGCATGCATTATCTTGTTAGGTAGGTCAGTAGTGACACCATATGGCAGACGCAAGAGCAGAGGCTAAGAGATCCTAAGATAACATCATGGAAGAAGTTGGGGAGGAGAGCTGCTCTTGGGAGAGCAAGCATGAATTGTCCTGTCTGCTAAGCAGGGTCTGCCTTGGTTTGCATTTGGATGGGTGACTGCCTATGAGTGCTGTAAGGTATCCCCCCTTAGGGGATGGGTCCTTTGTTTCTCACATGACTTGAGCAGCATGGGAAGAAGTGCTGCTGCAGCTTCCGTGCCACTGAGGTAACGTAAGAACCCAACCCAACTCACTTCCTTCTCCTTGATTTTCATAGTTTGATATTCTCCATGCTGCTATCGGTTCTGTGGAAATGCAACACATCAAAGCTTACAGGGAGTCATTCTTTCTCTCAGTAACTCTGTCCTCTCTGTCTCTCTCCCCTCTCCAAACATTAATATTAATGGCAGCTATACCTGTCTTAGCTGTTGCTTCCTTTTTGATGCTCCGGGGAGTTTTCACGCTCTTGGTTTCCCCCCCTTTTTCTTTTTCTGGAGCAAATGCTTGTTTCAAGGCCTAATAAGTCATGCTGAGAAGGATGCCTCTGATCAATGAGAGCTCAGGTGACCACAGTTTAGAAACCCGAGGCTGCAGTCCAGCGCACCCTAGTTTGATTTTATTCCTATTTAATTTTGCATTTCCTAGCCACTTTCCACTTAAAAGCCCCAAAGTGGCATTACCTAAAAAAAGAAATGGAACACAATAAGAAAACACCCAACAGTAAAACAACTATGGACAAAACTGCAGCAAGATAATCCATTCAAAACCCTTTGGAGCATCACTGAACCCCAAAAGCACAATGAAACAGACAGGGCTTCAACAAATTCCAGGAAGGCATAAGGGGGATAAGCTGGTACAGGCCTCCCAGGGAAGAAAGCTCAAGGGTCTCTGGACATGGCCGCTGAGTGGGCTCTGTCCCCACATGCTGCCAGATAAACTTCTCTAGACACTGGAATGTGGAAGAGAGCACATACTTGGGAGTAATTCCTAAATTTAGACGCGCTCTCTCTTTAGTGTGATTAAATGTTCTTCCCACAGCAGTAATGGAAGGCAGATGTAAGGGAGTCCTGCTATCTTTACCACTTTGCCCATGTGGTAAAGGGGTTATAGAATCCACCTCGCATGTTATCCTTCATTGTGGTTTTTATAGTGAGCCCCATTTAAGACTTATAACTCTCATGTTAGATAATTTGCCTGGGTGGTCTGATGAATTTTATTTAAATTATCTTTTAACTAATGTGGATAATGGTATTATCTCTGTCATGGCCAGATTCTGTTATATTATTTGTAAAATGCATACTGTTTTATTGTAAGTGTTTGCTGGTCAATGACCGAATAAACTTTTCTTTCTTTCTTTACTTGGGAGTAAGCCACACTGAACACATTGGACATATTTCCAAATAAACCTGCATAAGGCTGAACTATCTCAGGGGTGGAACATAGGAACATAGGAAGCTGCCAAATACTGAGTCAGACCATAGGTCCATCTAGCTCAGTATTATCTTCACAGACTGGCAGCGGCTTCTCCAAGGTTTCAGGCAGGAATTTCTCAGCCCCATCTCGGAGAAGCCAGGGAGGGAACTTGGAGCCTAGATGCTCTTCCCAGAGCGGCTCCATCCCCTGAGGGGAATATCTTGCAGTGCTCACACTTCTAGTCTCCCATTCATATGCAACCAGGGCGGACCCTGCTTAACTAAAGGGACAAGTCATGGTTGCTACCACAAGACCAGCTCTCCTCTCCTGCATGCACAACTTTGACCCTCCAGCCATGTTGGGACTATAGCTCCCCTAATCCCCAGCCACAGTGGTCAGAAGCCAGGAATTGAAATCTGAATGTATGTTAGCAGTATGTTGGCATGTCTACATGCCTGCTTCTCATACTGCATCATGAGCTTAGCTAATGGAAGCACTATGTGGGAGGAATGTGTATAATGTAGCTGCTACCCGTGCCAATGTTGGCCTTCTCTCTATATGAAACCACAAATAGAAAGATCCAATAGAAAATGTCCCCTGAAAGCAAGAGGAAGACTAATGTATTTTAAGGCCACAAGTATGCACATTCCTTGTACTGCAGCTGAATGCCAGCCATTCTAGCAGCACATTGCTATCCAAACCATCAACTATCTTCCTTTCCCTCTCTCCTCCGACCACCATTTCTGCCCTCACAGTTCTATGCTCTTGGGAATTGGTACACAAGCAGGTAATGATGCCAAGCAGAAGGTTTTTTATTAATAATTTTGAAATCCCCAGGGGGGAAATAAAGGGAAAAGCAAGCCTGAAGATCCTTTTCCCCAAGGGATGCTCGCTGGTAAACAAAGGAACAAGTGTGTAAGATGTATCCACTTTGTAGTTTCTCCCTGGTTTCTCAGGTTGAGGCTGTGGCCAGGAGTGCTTTTTATCAGCTTCGGCTGATACGCCAGATACGTTCATTCTTGGAGACTAGTGACCTTAAAATGGTGGTACATATGCTGGTAACCTCTAGGCTTGGCTACTGCAATGCACTCTACGTGGGGCTGCCTTTGTATGTAGTTTGGAAACTACAATTGGTTCAGAGTGAGGTAGCCAGATTGGCTATTTAGTTTAGAAAAAGGATTGTGGGGAGACATGATAGAGGTCTATAAAAAATATTTAAAATTTTAAAAAAATAATGCATGGAGTTGAGAAAGTGGATAGAAAGAAATTCTTCTCTCTCACATACAACACTAGAACCAGGAGTCATCCCATGAAATTGATTGCTGGGAAATTTAGGACCAGCAAACAGAAGTATTTTTTCACACAACGCATAATCAACTTGTGAAATTATCTGCCACAAGATGTGGTGACAGGCAACAACCTGAATAGCTTTAAGGGGGCGTTGGATAACTTTATGGAGAGGTCTATCAACGGCTACTAGTTGGAGGGCTATAGGCCACTTCCAGCCTTAGAGGCAGGATGCCTCTGAGTACCAGTTGCAGGGGAGTAACAACAGGAGAGAGGGCATGCCCTCAACTCCTGCCTGATCCAGCAGGGCTGTTTTTATGTTCTTATGTTTGCAGATCATTCTGTACAGATCGTTCTGTACCTGAAAATCTCTAATATAAACCAAATTCACAGCCCATGAGAAGCAGTCCCAAGGGTCCCTGCTTAGGGTTTTTTGTTTGTTTTGTTTTGCCCATCTTCTATCGTGTTTAAAGATGACAACCATTCAAAGTATAATGGCACCCCTTTAACCCATGTAAAGGTAAAGGTAATATGTGCTGTCGACTTCTGGTGACCACAGAGCCCTGTGGTTTTAGTTTGGTAGAATACAGGAGGGATTTACCATTGCCACCTCCCACGCAGTATGAGATGTAGGGATATGTGGACAGGTTTGGGGGTTCGAGGTTCGTGGTTTTGGTTCAGAGGTTCGATGGTTCAACCCCCAGACCAAACACCATCCTGCTCGATAGCCCCCAGAACCAAAACCACCCTGATGGTTCGGGAGGTGGGGTTTCGCAAATTTTAAATTCTTAAACCAAATTTTTTTATTACCTTTAAAATGATCATTGAGGTGGTGGGGAGGTGCGTGGAGGTTCCCCCTCCCTCTGCCGACCTTCAAAATGCATCCCTCGGGCATTTTAGGCCCGTTTTTCAGCCTTGCTAAAAACAGCGTGGCAGCCAAAATGGCAGCTGCCATGCATGCGCAGAAGGACTCTGTGAGGCATGGCATGACCCATGGCCTAGCAGAGGCCATTTGCGGATGCACAGCAGCCATTTTTGTTTTGGTGGCCATTTTAAAAAAAATTAAAATGGCTGCCGCACATGCACAAATGCCCTCTGCGAGGCCGTGGGTCATTCCAGGCCTTTTGCGCATGCACGGCAGCCGCCATTTTGGCCGCCGCATTGTTTTTAGCAAGGCCCAAGGGGTGTGTTTTGAAGGCCGGTGGTGGGGGGGGGGGCTTCCACACACACCCCGCCACCTCGATGATCATTTTAAAGGTAATAATTAAAATAAATAAATATTTAGAATTCGTGAAACCACCCCCAGGACTGGACCAGACTGGGGTGGGGTTTGAGGGGTGCCAGACCGAACTGGCCCAGTTCGCCAATCTGGCCTCGAACCAAACCGGGCCAGATGGTTCCGTGCACATCCCTAATGAGATGATGCCTTTCAGCACCTTCCTATATTGCTGCTGCCCAATATATGTATCCCATAATCTGGGAAACATACCAGTGACCTCTTGCTCCCTAGGCAAGTTCCTTCCCCTCTGAATATCCTAACCTAGGCACCATGATTAAAATTTGGGTTAGTTCTCACAATCTTAAGTGTCAGGAGGAGTGGAAGCTAGGCTTCCCGTGCTGTAAAGTAAAGGTAAAGTGTGCCATCGAGTTGGTGTTGACTCCTGGCAACCACAGAGCCCTGTGGATGTTTTTGGTAGAATACAGGAGAGTTTACCATTGCCTCCTCCCGTGCAGTATGAGATGATGCCTTTCAGCATCTTCCTATATCGCTGCTGCAACCTCTGGCTTAGTAGTCAAGCCATTTCCCATCAGCGCCATTAGATGGCTCTTAACCCATGTGCTGAGAGTCATATATGAACCCATTTCACAGCATATAGGAGTGGGTCTTAGATAAGAGGCACCATGTTAAAAGTGGAAAGTCAGAATCAGATCTTTATTACGGTCATTGGATAGAACTTGTGGAAAGTCAGTTCCATTACTTCTACTTAGAACTTCTTGTTCACTTAAAAAAAAAAAAAAGATTGTGGATTTCTTTGGAGGCTCTCTCTCTGTTATACGACTCCAGGAGTAGTTCTGAAGCCTCTTTTGGAAAATGCTTTGAAACAAACAAACAAACAAAAACCTGCACAGTGCCCTAGCATTTCTGTCTGTAGCTATGAACTTTTTAATTAACTCTTTGGAGACTGCGTACTCCTTTTAGGTGCAGATGTGGTCATCCTCCCCTCCCTTCAGCAAGTCTGCTCCCCATCATACATAGAGACAAGGACTCAAACAGTGCACAAGAGTACGGAAGCCTAGTAACACTGTGATTGAACTATTTGTGTAAGTTGTGCAGGTTGCAAAAATCTGTGCAAATTGTGGCAATTATTTGCTATGGGCTTACCCTTGCATAATGCAACTTGGGCAAATTTCATTTTTGTACAATTCACCCAAATTGTTCAAACAGAACGTTAGTAGGCTTACGTACACCTTGCACAGTATGTGAGCCAGAATATTTTACAACTGGTGTTGGAACAGAGCTAATAACCAGAACTGAAATGAGTACTACCCCCTTACCCTCCCCAAACTCCCCTGCAATGGTTCCCTCTAGAAAAGTCCAATGATGAATGTTGATTTTTATTTTTTTTAAGCAAAGTAAAGCTGAAAATGACAAACACACACAGAAAGGTCGCCCTATTGCAAAAGACCTCTTTTGAAATCAAAACAGTAAAAGCTTTTTGGGCTCAAGGCAAAGTCCAACACAAGAAACCCATCTGAATGTGCAAAATGCAGAGCCTATGTGCAGGTTGTTTGTGAAATCTTGGCAGGGAGGGTAATAGGAAAATTCAAATCAGCTTTGTGTGGTTCTGAAGACCTTTTCCCAAAGGTCTCTCTGCTCCCCGAGCTTTTAGGCTTAATTAACTCTCTCTTATGCAACTTAAGTTATTGAATTTCAGTTTCTTAGCCACCAGATTTGATGCCAAACTTCCCCTTTTTCAGTCCTTCCTGATCCTTCCATTTTCCCCTTACGTCTCCCATCAGCCCTTCAGGGAACAAACAAGCTGTCTATAGCCTCAGCATTTCAGCTGTGTTTTTAAATCAATGATGTGTAAATCGCTGACTAGGATAATATCAATTTATAGCCAACTACATGGAGTTAACCATCGAATTAACTATACCTGGAATTAACTATAGGCAGCTACATAGAAATACATGTTACATGCATATGTGTGCAAAAAATGCCAAAATGCTTTTCCTAGGGAAAATCAGCTGGGGAGGTGGATGGTTTTTGAGTGGAGAAGCAACAAAGAGCTATTTAAACTCTTTCCTGCCTGATGTTTACACAGAGTGGCCTAAACATGGCAGGCTGGGAAAGGGTGAAGCCGGGTTAAATGACTTGGTACATGAATCGGTACCACCTGGGGGGGGATGAATGCTGATCATGATTGTTGACAAGGTCGACACCCCTAGAAATGGAAAGTATGTAAGAGCACTGCAATACTTTCAGCCCCCAGTGTGTTAACTTGCTTTTAGTGACCTGACCATCAAGCCTGCTGCAGCCAAATTCGCAATGGTGTTTTAAATGCTTAAAAAAAAAAATTAAAAGCAAAAACTATTAGGAAATGTAATCAATGTTGTTAGGGGAATGCAAATGAAAATTGGCAGAAATATCCTCCAAAAGTTACTCCATGGAAAGAGTACAACAATTTCTTTTCATTGTGACCCTAACTCTGACCCTTTCCTCTGTGAAAAAAGAATGCAATTTTACCCTATTCATTTGGGGATCGGGATCAAGAAGGGGTGATAACATAGAGAAAGCTGTAAGGGCAACAATGCTATCACCTATTTTCCATCTCTAGGGGCACAGAGGTTGCCAAGAATCATTACATGCATTCATCCCCAAGATGGTACTGATCGCCAAACTGTTGGGTCTTGCTCAAGGACTAACTGCCCCATGTGATTTCTCTAACCTTTTCCAAAGCTGTGTTCTCCTGGCAGCTAGCAGGCTTTTGTTACACATGCAAGCATGAAATGTGTAGCTCCGCCTACAGATTCTGCAACATCCTGGAAGCAACAGGGAGATTTGGGTATAACACCTGCAGCGGTTTCCATTAAATGGGATAAAATGGAGGCTTTAGACTGAATAAAAAATGACAATGCATAATGCAATCAGCCTCCCTCTCTGTTTTATTTAGTTCAGTATTCAAATCCACATTATATTGTACTATTTCAGCATTTTCAGGATGCAAAGCTGAAGCTGAATAGGAAAGCAGGGGGAAGTCAAACAGTGGTCTGCCCTTGGCAGCAGAGTTTCCCTTGACATGGCCAAACATCAAGGGATGCTTCCAAAATTCTCATCATCTGGATTTCTCACAGGATTCTGAATTACTTGCTCTTGGTTCTGAACTGAAATTTTCTAATTTTTAAAACAAGAATGGGCCCACACTAAAAAGATGCAGTGCAGTCGTCCCTCACCAACCGCGAGGGTTCCATTCCTGGAAACCCTCACAGTTGGTGAATTCGCAGTAGGTGAGACATTGACTTGCATGGGAAACAGGGGTATGGGGAATCACGGTTGGAAAAGTACCTGAAAATAAAGAGAAAATAAATAAATCACCCCCTCACCCCTGAAAATGATCCCCTGACCCCCGAGTGTGTGGGGCATGCTGGAAAGACCCCCAAGCCTGGGAGGTTGCTTGCAGCCTCCTGGCTGGGGGTCTCCTTGTGTGTTGCTGCAGCACAGAGCCGTGCCGTGGCAATACACAGTCAGGAAGCTCGGGTTAGCGGAGCACTCGCTCCACTAACCTGGTCTAAGGGAAGGGCTACTTTGGCGGGCTAGCCGCCAGGGAACCACCCAGCTCCCCTGTGAGCCCAACGGGTCTCATGATGACTGGAAAGCGGGCTATGCTCCCTTAGCCCACTTTCCAGTGAGCGTGAGAATACCCTCAGTATCGATCAGGTGGATCAATGATCAGACAGTGGAAAGGAACTTCACAGGAAGAACTCTTCTGGATCAGATCAAAGGTCCTCTTGTTCCAATCTCTTTCTTCTCAAAGTGGCCAGCCACATGCCTCTGGGGTGCCCACAAGCAGCAGGGCATGGAGATAAGAGCCTGTCTGTATCCAGGCCTAGCGAGAGCTCAAGAAAGAGTAGCTGAATCAGCAAAGACTGGCTGCAAATGGAGGGATTGTGTAGGAGCCAGGGGTCCCACCCTTTCCTGGAACCTCGGCTGGCCTTAATCCAAAGCAGGTGCCTGAGCTGGCCTCCCTCTCTTCCCAAGCAGAGCCACCAAGACAGAAACCCTGAGCATTTAGGCAAAAACTCCACTTTGGGAGTTTGGCGCTGGCCAGGTATTGCTTCTGCTCCTGAGGTCTTCGGGGGTGATGGAGAGGATTCTAAGGAAAGGGCATGAGCTTCACTGGGAGCCCAGGGGCTCCTTCGAATCGTCAGGGCTCCCTGTAACAGGGATTCCCAGACATTATTGACTACAACAGTGGTTCCCAAACTGGGAGCCTCCAGATGTTGCTGAACTACTGCTCCCATCAGCCCCAGCAACAATAAATTGTAGGTGGGCCTGATGGGAGTTATAGTTCAGCAACATCGGGAGGCTCCCAGTTTGGGAGCCACTGGACTACAACATAATCCCCATCCAAAGGCCATTGCAGCTGGGAATGCTGGGAGTTGTAGTCAACAATATCTGGGAGTCCCTGTTTCAGAGAACACTGTCCACCATGTTCATTTAAAATGGGTAGGCGACATGTGGCTGTCCAGGTCTTGCTGACCTACATCTCTCATCATCCCCAGGTGTAATAAATTGTGACTGGGGGCTATGGGAGTTCCAGTTCAGCAACATCTGGAGAGCTGCTCATTGTCTACCCCTGATTTAGCAATAGCAATAGCAATAGCACTTACATTTATATACCGCTCTATAGCCGGAGCTCTCTAAGCGGTTTACAATGATTTTTAGCATATTGCCCCCAACATTCTGGGTACTCATTTTACCGACCTCGGAAGGATGGAAGGCTGAGTCAACCTTGAGCCCCTGGTCAGGATCGAACTTGTAACCTTCTGGTTACAGGGCGGCAGTTTTACCACTGTGCCACCAGGGGCTGATATTTAAAATATCATATCTAGATTATGGGCCACATCAGCGGATACTTTCCCATATTGACAGGGGATGAGTTAAGAGTGTATCTATCTTTGTGTCTTACCCAGACCTCCTGACATTCTTCTGTTCTTTATCACACTGTGGTTGGAGAAGGCTGTTAATGGTGCTAGACAATGGTCTAAACACTAGTTTAAACTAGTATTTGGGACACATGTAGAGAGGCGGTTCAGACCAAGTATCCTCCCCACCACATGATAAAGGAATAATAAAGGATAATGGGGTAAAGGATCGGGCAGAGCCACCATTGAGCAAATGGGTTCAAAGAACTTGGGCCACCTCCCCTCAGGGTCTGCACCTCACACCGCAGACATGTCCCCCACATCTGACGTCAGAGAAGGGGGCATGATTTAGCTCCCAAATGGGGCCGTGTGGCCCCGTCTGGGAGCTAAATAGGCCAGTGCAGCATTCACAACACGCTGGGGCAACTTTCCCTGCCTTTTAATGCAGCACTGGCTGATTTAGCTCCCAAACAAGTCCTCGGGATGTCAGACACGGAGGCATGGCTAAACACTCCCTGCATCTGATGTCAGACACAGGGGGCAGGGCTAGGGGGCTGTGGTGGCAGAAGAACCTAGGCCGCCACTGGCCTCCCTCTGTGCCTGTTAAGGATTATTTGTTTGTTTGTCACATTTATATACTGCCCTATATAAAATCTCAGGGTGGTTTAAAATTTAAACAAACATCAAACAGCACGCAAAACCTAAAAATCATATAAAACAGATTAAAATTACCACAAATCAAACTTTAAAACATCACAAACTGAAAGCCTGATAAAAACAGGTGTGTTTTCAAAAGGCTTTTAAAAACAATCAGAGATGGGGAGATTCTGATTTCATTTGTGAGTGTGCTCCAGAGCCTTGGGGCAACCCTAGAGAAGGCCTAGGTTTGGGTCACCACCAAGGTTGTGGCTGGGTCACAACCAGACCTCCCCCAATAATCTCCATAGGTGGCGGGGTTCATGAAGAAGAAGGTACTCTCTTAAATACCTTGGGCCCAAGCCATTCAGGGCCTTATAAGTAATAACCTAAACTTTGTATTTTGCCTGAGAACTAATTGGCAACCATTGTTGTTCTTTCAAAATAGGAGTAATATGGTCTCTATGGGTGGACCCAAAGACCAACCTATCTGCTTCATTCTGCACCAGTTGCAGTTTCCAAACTAGGTGCAAAGACAGCCCAATGTAGCATGCATTGCAATAGTCAAACCTGTATCTTAATAGCATATACACCACTGCTTTAAGGTTGTTTGTCTCAAGAAATGGACGTTGCTGGCATATCAGCCAAAGCTGATAGAAAACACTCCTTGTCACTGCCTCAACCTGAGATATCAGGGAGAGGTTTGGGTCCAGAAGTACTCGCAAGCTACATACCTGATCTTTCAGGAGGAGTGTAACCCCAGATCTAAACCACTTCCTAAGTTCCTGCCTCCCACAAGGAGTACCTCTGTCTTGTTTAGATTCAACTTCAATTTGTTCTCCCTCATCCAGCCCATTACTGATTCCAAGCAAACATTTAGAGAGGTTAAGCCATCTCCTGATAAAGTTGATATTGAGAAATTGATTTGGGTGTCATCAGCATATTGATAGCAACCTGCTCCAAATCTCTTGATGATCTCTTCGAGCGATTTTATGTAGATGTTAACAAGCATTGGAGATAGAATGGAGCGCTGTGGGACTCCATATAATAGTTCTTGCTTTGAAGAGCAAAAATCTCCAAGCGACACCCCATCTGGAATCTACTGGAGAGGTAGGAATGGAACCACTGCAAAGCAGTGCCTCCCACCTCCAGCCCCCTCATGCAGTCCAGAAGGATACCATGGTTGATAGTATCATGGTTGATGGTATATTGAAAGCCACCGAGAGATCCAAGAGTGCCAACAGAGTCACACTCCCCCTTTCAATTCCTGTTTGGAGATCATCCGTCAGGCCAACCAAGGCAGTCTCCACCCCATAGCCCACCCAAAAGCCAGTTTGAAATGGGCCTAGATAATCTGCTTCTTCCAAAACTGACTGGAGTTGAGAAGCCACCACCCTCTCAATCACCTTGCCAACCATGGAAGATTGGAGACAGGCCTTGTATTGCCTAGCTCTGGGGGATCCAATGCAGGTTTCTTTAGAAGCAGTCTAACAAGGAAGCATCCTGCCCTCCCTCAGAGAGCATTGATGATACTAACAAGACCTGCTCCAAAAATTTCCCTACTAGATTGCATGGGCCATGTAGGGCAAGGGTAAAGAGAAGAGGCAGTAAGATGAACTTCTCCAAGCAGCTTGTAGACCTAACCATTCAAGAGGAGTTGCTGGACCTCCATAATCGACTCCACAATAATCATGCAATCCATTTCAGCTCAAATCCAAGATATTTTATGCACATTGTCCATTTCTAATATACAGTTTACAGCCTTGTTTCTCTGGCTTGGATATTGAAAGCAAGGAGCTTGAGAAGTCAGGGATATACAAAACATCCTTCACAAAAAATTCATTAAGTGATCCATCTAATAACTTGCAATACAAAATTCCTTTGCCTTTCTTCTTTGCTTTAATTGTAGTATTATTGCCCAAATGAACAATCTCTTCAGGAATATCAAACAGTTCAGTATAGAAACCTAAATGATTTGAAATCTGGACCATGGAACCTGTGTCCAGAATAAATTTTTCATCGCATTGCATCAGGCAAACACTGAAATTCTTATTTGAATCTCTTTCTGTAAAGTCAGCTTTCCTTGTCTGATTCTTGAGACAGTTTACCACCTTGTGGCCAAATTGGTTACACAGAAAACATCTATAGACATTAGTCCCAGTTGGCCTCATTCCAGGAGCAGTTTCCCTGCTGGCAGTCATGTGACTTCTCTCTCTGGACTGAGTTCCTTTGGCCAGACCTCTTTGTATGCAAATGTGGGGGCCCCATGCGTTTTCCTCTTGCAGCATTCCCTCCCCACCTTGGGTTTCCTCTGGAATGGCCAATGGTTGCCTTAAGAGCAAAGTTATTTGCCAATTCACCTTCATATCGAGAATTCAAAGCTTGCCTTCTGCTTGCTTCTGCAGAGATAGTTTCCACAGTTCTCTCAAAAGTTAGAGTGGTGTGGACTTCCAATTGGCCGATTATATTGCTATAGCTGGGAGGCATGCTTAGGAACAGAGCTTCCAGCTTCTGATTCTCTGTAAATTCCTCTCTTGCCACTTTAAATTCAAAGAAAAAATCTTGCAGCAATACTACATGTGTGGCAAAACAGTCTCTGTCTTTATACTGGAGATTCTGCATTTTCTTTCTCACGTTAAAGGTGTATGCCCACCCCTTTTTCATATGCAAGGAATCTAGCTTGCTTAGCATTTCCTTTGAGGTCTCAGGATCACATATAGTAGAAGGATAATTTTTACTCACAGAAACAGCGATCAAAGCGTGAACATTTGCATCTTTGAGTTGCCACGCCTCTTTAGCAGTTTTCTCAGCAGCTGTGGTTCCATCAGTGGGGGGATCTTCTTCAGTGACTTTCTGTAGTCCTTCAGCTCTCAATGCAATCCTCAGTCTAGTTTTCCATTCCAAGTAATTGTCTGGGTTCAGGATAGTCAGCCTGAGCATTCCCTCTAGGTAAGCAGCCATCCTCACTGAGCTCTGTAAAAGGACAGCTGCTGTAAATTAGCAATTCAAAGTATCTACAGCTAGATCTCACTGGATCTCCTGGAACTCTTTAGTTGCAGTACACGCAGCTCAAAATACTGGGCCCATAACCTGTTGGGAACTCTCTCTGGTAGGAGAAACTCTTTTTCTTTATAGCAGAGTGAACAGAGGCACAACACTGAGGAATTTAGTTAGGCATGTGTGTATGCTGAGAGTAAAATAACTTGGAGCCAGTTCATAGTTTCAAATCAATATAAGTGGTATTTATTAGAGAACTCCATTCTAGATAGGAAAGTGAGGAGATGGGATCTCTAATCTATCTATCTAGCTGGATGCAGATGGATTCTCCTTCACTGCACACATGGTGCAGGGGAGAGGAGCTTGCATGTTGCAAGGTAGAAGGAAGGGAAGGGAAGAGGAGAGAGAGAGAGAGGAAGTGACAAGGTAAGAAGAAAGGAAGTGTCCCTGAGAGTAGCAATCTACATTCCAAAGGGATAATGTCAGAGCAGTAGAGAAGGGATGGCCAGTGTCTTGACCCTCTAGCCCTCTGACTCACTAGTCTGTCCTCCACTGTCATTGAGACAAGAGGCAGTGCAAAGTCCTTCACTTCCACCACATCCTACCCAGCTGCTGAGTCCCACATGATCAGTCTCTCCTCTTCCGACCTTGAACATTGCAATCAAGACCACACCTGGCTCCTACCCTGGGCACTCCCTCTATCCTGATTTTGATCATGAGAACAAGCCCAGTTGTATCATCCAAACCATCCCTACATTAACAACGTCCAGTTAAGGTATTTCAGATTAGCAGAAGTTAATTTCAGCTCATGGTGCATTTCAGAGAGAGCCTTCACTGTTGTTCCTCCCCTTGCTGACCCACCCCGATACTGACTTCATAAGGGATGCAGAAATAGTTAACAGACAATCAGTGCATTTCTCAACTAGACACAATACAGGGCACAGCAGTACCAAGGAAATAAATTACATTTCAGGTTTGGTTTCCATGTGCAAGGCTGATATGGCTGAACAGGCAGCATGCCTCAGCCTGTGTACAGCTCCCAGCCGTGATGAGTCTGCAGACCCCCTTTTCTCTTCCTCCCCATATCCCTACCTTTCAAGGCCTCCATGAAGTATTGCTAATAAACTTCAGCCTTCCCTTCCCATTTCACCTTTTCACCTCTTTCTCACTGAGTCACAGGCGGCTGTTTTAAATCTTCTGAAGGACGCCAGCTGGATCGGCGCAAAATTTGCTTGGGTGAGCAAATATGGAGATTTGCCTGAGAGCAGAACTGTGCAACTCTCACAGCTGAATCCTTTTCCTAAGCATGAGAGGAACCGCTCTTGATGCTCACGGTAGCTAATGCATCACAGCACATTTCCATGGAGCAACTGCTTAGAGAAAGGTGAACTAGAGTTCCCATTTTGCAGCCCAACTTTCCCCTAATATCCTGAATAGCCAGTGCCAAAGAGAAAAGGAAGTAGGAACTGGGAGTGTCTGTCTTTCATCTGATAACAATCATAAGTTGCTAACTAGTAACTATATCCTCACTGAACACCCTATTAGCCCCACTGGAATAAGCCGCTTTAATAAGCTACAGCAGATGGAATAAGCCGCTTTAATAAGCTACAGCAGAAAAGGGGAGTGTGAATTATTGACTGGGGGGGGGGGGATACACAACTATTGTCTAACTCCAGCCTGTGAAGAGATCTTGAGGCGAGTCTCACGATGAGTGAGACTCGCTGTAAGTGGGTTAGTGTAGAGAGCGGGCTTAGCCCTGGGTGGCCGGATCAGGCTTAGCCCTGGATTGGCTGTCCACACAACTGCTGGCTCCATCACAGAGCCGGCGGGGGCAGCAGGGATCAGGGGCCACGCGGCCCCCGGAAGTTCTAGGATGCCCCGTGCAAGCACGCAGGGCATTCTGGAGAGTCCCCCGAGCCCGGGAAGCTGCTTGCAGCCTCTCGGTCGGGGGTCTACTCATGTGTCGCTGCGCACCACGGCAACACACGAGCAAAACGCTGAGGTTAATGAAGCGCTCGCTCCGTTAACCTCGGCAAAGGGGAGGGGGAATTAGCAAGGTTTGCTGCCGGGATGGGAGCCAGGCAGCTCCAGTTGCAGCACACAGTCACCAAAAAGCGGGCTAGGCTCCCACTTAGGCAGTCACAAAAGACTGCCAAGGGAGCCTAGCCCACTTTTTGGCGATCCTGAGAATCGCCTCCTTATTTTTTTTGAAAGTGATAAAAACTTGAATTCCTGCAATTTGGGGAATGGGTCTGAAGACTCCGGGATAAATCTCTGCGAGATCCCTCCATCCCTATAACTTTGAATTACTGCTATAACATCCTACAGCATCTACTTTGTTGAGTAATTTATTTTTCTTATTAAAAATGTTTAGTGGATGAGGCTTTAGCTCAGTGGCAGAGCATCTGCTTGGCGTGCAAAAGGTCCCAGGTTCAATCCCTGGCAGCATCTCCAGGTTGGGCTAGGAAAGAGTCCTGCCTGAAACCTCGAAGAGCCACTGCCCGTCAGAGTAGCCAATATGGAGCTGGAGGGATGGATGTCCTGACTCAATATAACGCAGCTTCCCCCACACACACACCACCCGCTCCACAGAACCCAAAGTGGTCCACAAGGAGCACATCCAACCAATCCAAAAGACTGAAAACAAGAACAAATCCAATCATACCAATGAAACAGCAGCAGAACATCCATGCAAAATAACCAGCATGCAGAGAATCAGCCAGAACCAAAGGCTTGCCTAAAGAACATGGTTTTCACCATATATCCAAAGGCATACAATGAGGCTATTCACACAATGGGGCAAAATCGGGCTAGCGGAGGCTAGCCCAATTTCGCCCCATCGTGTGAACCACCGGGCTCAGCTGCGAGCCCGGCGGTTCCTAGGCGGGTAACCCGCCTAAGTACCCCTCCCCTAAAACCAGGTTTGCGGAGCTTTAAAACCTAGTTTTAAAGATCGTGAGTGGCCGCAGTGCACCTCCACGCCATGGTTACTCACAGGTAGACCCCCAGAGGGGAGGCAAAAAGCTGCCTCCCGGCTCCAGGGGTCTCCCCAGTACGCTCTGCATGCTCGTGCAGGGCATACTGGAGCTTCTGGGAGCCGTGCGGCCCCCAAGGTCCCCAGTCCCTGCCAGCTCCGTCACGGAGCCGGCAATCCCTCCCTGGGCTCCCTCAGGGCTCCCTCCCTGCTCGTGTGCCTTCTCACCCTTCTAAACCAGGTCTCACTGATTGTGGGACCCAGCTCTAGGTGTGGGCTCACTTAGCCTCCATGGGAAGGGTAGTCCAAAAAAAATGGTGCTGCCACCAAAAAGACCTTGCTTCCAAAAAGCTTCCTGCTGAACCCAGCAATGGTTTAAGCTAGGTAAGGATATTTACCAGGACTAAAGATGTCTGGAACATAAAGAAAGTGAGACTAATGATAGTTAAAACAGCATTGATTTTTCATCCAGCTGTGATCTAATGCAATGTATGTGGAGTCTGTATTTTACTAATCAATAGGAAACATAATCTTTTCAGGACTGCCTTAACATCATGTAGAATGATGCCATGTGTGAACTTTGCCGCTGTTCTATATGAATCACTTTAATAGCTGATCTTTAATATTGCCTTTTGCTATACCGTATAGTTCATTGGTTTATGTTAGATACACTTTGGTGTGGACTCAGTCATCTGTCTTGGGATTCTCTTGTGCTTTGACATTTTATTACATATTTAAAGCGGGACAGCTATGTTTTAAACACTCATATGTTCACTTTATTTAAAAAAATAATGGCAAACATAGGGAGGAGAGCTGGTCTTGTGGTAGCAAGCATGATTTGTCCCCTTAGCTAAGCAGGGTCCACCCTGGTTGCATATGAATGGGAGACTAGAAGTGTGAATACTGCAAGATCTTCCCCTCAGGGGATGGAGCCACTCTAGGAAGAGCATCTTGGTTCCAAGTTCCCTCCCTGGCAGCATCTCTAAGACAGGGCTGAGAGAGATTTTGCTTGCAACCTTGGAGAAGCTGCTGACAGTCTGTGTAGACAATACTGAGCTGGATGGAGCAATGGTCTGACTCAGTATATGGTAGCTTCCTATGTCCCTATTTTAAAAACAGTTGCAAAACTGCCTAAAGGATTAGGAGCAACCATTCTGATTATGTTGTAGAGACTAGCCAATGGTTGCCCTTCACAACTAGCCTTTCCCCTGTTCAACAGTGAAACCTAGAAAAAAAAAACTGCAGAATTGATTTTCAGAGGCTGTCCCAGGACAGGAAAAAAAAATATTGAATGTGGTGAGGGTACTTAGTTTTAAACATTGCTTTAAAAAAAGAAGAAGATAAAGATGTCTTCACTCATGGTGTGGCATCTTCTCATCTTTTTCCTTTCTTTTCTTCTGCCCACCAGCAATCACACATGCTTTTTGCCTCCTACCATCTAAAGCAGAGTAGAATCGCCAGGGGTTAAAAAGATCTTAATTTGGGTTATGTTCAGTCTCTTCAGAAAACAGTGTTGCCAGTAATTGAATTCCGCTGAATAAATATCCCTACATTAGTTTGTGTTGCATTAGTATACTGACAATTATTTTTCTTCATTGTTAATTTGCTTGTTTGGGAATATGTGCCTCTCATTTCACCGCTGCAAAACAGTATATGCATTCTGAGGTTTGATCGAAAGATTAAACTGGACTCTCAGTTCATTAGTAACGTGCTTGAAAAACCAAAGAATTGAACTGTCTCTCTGCTAAAGTCAATCAGGAGTTTTGTTTTAATTCTTTTCCCTGGGAGATGCCCACAAAATTATGGCAACAAGTACAGAAGTGGGACCCTAAGGATCAGCTGTAGCTGAGTGGGTCCCCAAGTTCCAGCCTCAGTTTCTCCTTTGCAACTGGTGGTAAACTTGGAATTTGGTAGTGCTCCTGCACAGTTCCCATGCATCTAAGTTGAGCTCATGCCAGAGTGTCTCAATGAACTATGCCCTTGAGACTTCTAGGGTCATTTGCTAAGTTGAGTATTTCCAGAAACTGAATTCTGAGGGGAAGAAAGCTAATGAGATCACCATGTCCGAGCATCCCATTTTACCTTTATAGTCTGATACAAACCAAATTGTATGGGAGGGGCTCCTAGGGGGGCACAGAGTTTTTTAATTTTGTTTTTGGTTGATCCACCATGTTGTTTCAAGATAGCAGCCATGCTGTGTATAGGCAATATCCCTTTGTAACTCATGTGCTGACAGTCAGATATAAACCAAATTCCCAAGATATGGGAGGAGGTCCTAGGGGACTCCAACAGAACTATTAAAACAACAACAACAAAAACATAGCTGATCCACCACGTTGGTTCAAGTTGGTGGCTACTTAATCATCAACACCCCTTTGTAACTCATGTGCTGATAATTGGATACAAACTGAATTCACACCACATGGAAAGGAGTACTAGGTAAGAACTACCATGTTAAAAGGAATGAAAAAGTAGGCTCCATTAGTTCTACTTAGAATGGTTAGTTTGTTGGTTTGCATTATTCCTCATTGATATATTGGTATATGCATTGAAATGCTATTGAGATGTTTTGTATACCAGTGAAGTTATGGCTATTGGATATTTATGTTTACTTAAATTAAATGCACTCATCTTTATTGAAATACAGGCTGACATACAGAGCAAAGACGCACTGGTGCAGTGAGAGAATAGAACATTCCAATTAACTGTTCTGGTGCAGCGGGGAAGTGCAATGTTTGACACCTTCCCCTGCCCTAGGAGGTTCTCTGTACCTCCTGAAAATATGTCCCTGAGGGCTGTGCAATCCTCAGGGACATATTTTCCGATGGAACAGAGGGCTTCCTGGGGAAGGGGGAGGCACCAAACACTGCCACTTTCCCACTGCACCAGAACAGTTAGTTGGGAAGTTCTGTTAGGCTCTTCTCTTTGTGCACCCCGCCCCCAGCACAGCATCCCTCCAGTGGCTGTTGCTGGTGTCTATCTTATGGTTGGTTGGTTGGTTGGTTGGTTTGTTGTTTTTTAAGATTGTGAGCCCTTTGGGGACAGTGAGACATTTAATTTAATTATTTATATCTATGTAAACCACTTTGGGAACTTTTGCTGAAAAGTGGTATATAAATATTTGTTGTCTTCATTGTATTGCATTGTATTGCTGCATAAGGCAGCTGCTCAGATTATCTTTTGTATGTATCATTGTCTTACTGTTTGTTAGGACATTTTTCATGTAATATGAGTCACTTTGGGTACAAGTCTGCTCATGGAAAAGTGGGATACAAACAACATATGAAATGGAAATGAAAAGGAAAATAAAATGGCAGTCACTTAAGGAAGGTGAAATAAATATATCAAATAAATTGGGCTGCTCCAATTTGTAGCCCATCCTACTAAGAGGACTCTATTTTATTCTTGCTCTTTTTGTTCTCAGTAAGACAAAGTTAAGGCCTACCATGAGCAGAAATGCAAGGGATGTCCTGCCCATTACCCATATTTTCCCCATATCTGAGTCTAACGCTTCATGTGTTTTAATATCAATGCTTAATGGCCGTGGATTGCAGTTGCTGAAATGAATTGCAGGTAATGACCCAAGACGCAACCAAGTAGGATTGGCAAAGAAGGAAACAGAGCATACATTACAGCTGAAGAGGTTTTAACAATAGCTCTTCGACTTATATCTGACACCAACAGTCTTGGCTCAGTGGCTATGAGTCGTATAAAACCAGCACGTACAATTAGATACAACCTGTGATCTTTATTTACTAAGGACTCTGCAGCGAGCACAGAGGGATTGCTAAATTCATTCCTATCCCCCTGAGAAAGCAAGACCTTTGCAGGTCAAGGTTGAGGTGACCTCTCCTTACGGCAAAGACCTTTTTCCTTCTGCCACCTTTTCTTGCTTAAATAATATCCTCTCAACCAAGATAATTAGCAAGATGTGTATTTTTGGCATTAACCTTCTGGGGAAGAACGTTTTAAAAAGCGAAATAATGTGGTACCTAGAATTCATATATATAAAAAAGAGCCAGGCTCATATGAACCTATGTGGAAATTGCCCCCTCACTGGATGAATAGCACATTTGTCCAAGTACTGGCTGTAAGGTCTCAAGGCAGGGATTCTTAACCAGTGGTCTAAAGCGTTGGTCCAAGCAGTCTGTGGATAATCTTGGCTGCACTGAACTTAATTTGTTTCTGGGTGGGGTAGAATAAAGTTCTTGAAAATAACTATCCTGAATTTCCCCCCTCTAATTTTTACTAGCATCTTATGAAAATAATGTTGTATACCCCTGGTGTATATTACCTGAGCCTGTGGCTGTCCATGGTGACCAAACAAAAGTTAGCAACAAAGACAAGAGTCCTTCGCAGCACTGGCCCTAGGCTTTTTGATGCCCTGGGTGAAGTTCAGTCCTCGTACGCCCTCCCCCAGCCACGAAGTGCAGAGCTCTGGCTTTCACTTGAGATGCCCAAGTTTCTCATCCACGAGGTCAAATAACCAGCCCACACAGATGGCCAGCAAATGACTAGCCTGTGCTGGTTTGGAAATACAGTAGGAGAGAATTCCCAGTCTATTATGGGGGCAAAATGCTTCCGAGATGAAAAGATGCTGCGGTTAATTTGGAAATCCAGTCTACTTCTTTTTGGAAATGAATGGCGAGACAGGCAATTCAGATTCAGAAGAGGGAGGTGACAGACACTAGATGTTTGTTGGGAGCTGAGGTGCAATGAGCAAAGAAGACTGAGTATTTGGGGGTGCAGCTTATGCAGGCCTTTGGGGAGCAGGGGGCTGTGTTACATTGTGCACATTGAGGCTATTCACACGAGCGTGCAAAACCGAGCTAAGCGAGTCCAGTCCAGCTTCTAAGGGAGTCCAGCCTGGTTTTGCATGCGCGTGTGAACCACTGGAATCGCACCCGATCCCGGTGGCTACACGTTGGCAAACCGGCCAAAGTAGCCTCCTTCTAAAATGAGGTTAAGGGAGAACTCCCTGAACTTCATTTTTTGGATGGTGTGTCAGGTGCGGCTGCTTGCAGGCATAGCTGGCACACCTGGGAGAGAGGAGGGGGTGATCCCAGCACACTACTTCCCCCTCCTTCCCCGCAGACAGCCCGTGAGTTCTTCTCACCGATCATGAGAAGAGCTCTATTGTACTTCAGGGATGCGATGCAAGAGAGAGAGAAAGAATAATTGGCACTGCTACATTCTGGCACTGTTTATGTGCCGCCCCCAACACCTGGTGCCCTAGGCAACCAGCTAAGTCTGTCTAGTAGACAGGCTGACCCTGGTCCTACTCTAACTTGGGTCTTGCGTCATGTGCAAACTTGTTTTTCTGATTGCTGGATTTCTGTGGGGGGTGGGGGTTGTGTGGGGTTTTCATCCAGCCCTAAAGAAGGAGCAGGACTCTTCAGTTTTGTGGTAACTACTACAGAGCAGGCTAAGGCAGTGTTTCTCACCACCGGTCTGTGGACCAGTGCCAGTCTGCAAAACATTGGGTACCGGTCTGTGAGGCATCACTAATAAAAATCAACCCCCCCCCAAAAAAAACAAATTTGGGCTGGCGGGGGCCACTGGGAGCTCTCCGGATCTCATTTCCAGGCAACCCTTGCTGCTGGATAACGTTCATTTCACTTCCTTGAAATGAACATGATCCAGCAGAGAGGGCTGCCTCGAAATGCACTCCGGAGAACTGCCCAAAATTGTTTTTGGGAGGTGCCTGGGGGTGGGGGTGACTCCCTTACTAACTGCTGGTCCAGGAAACTGTGCATGAATAATGTACTAGTCCATGACTTCAAAAACATTGAGAAACACTGGGCTAAGGCATATTTCTTCTGCTAAGTCTTATTGTAGTCATCTGAACCTCACAGGACCACGTATGCCCAGATCCATTGTGGGTTTAAACATTCTATCAAACATTCCTAAGTCTGTCTGCTTAAAAGAGAAAAAGAAACCATTGTGATTAGTTTACAAATACATCCAGAGCTGCCAACTCTGACTGAAGTTATTCTTGGAGATTTTGTTTTCCAATTATTATTTTTTTTTTTGAATGATTTTTCACAATATCAAATCATTTTCATAATCACCTGGAGATTCATGGCAATTCCTAGAGACCGCAGGCCAGTCCTGGAGATCTAGCCACCCTAAATGCATCCTGCTCCAGGAGCCACTTCAGGACAGGTTGTTGCAGAGGAAATGCACAACAGGCAGAGAAGTGCTGTAGCAGCCGTGTGTCTAAAAGGAAGGTGGGATGTGCATGGGCAGTGATCCTCAGTGCGAGAACAGGGTGTTCAAGCTGCAGCAAAATGTTGGAGGACATACAGGATTGCATCAATTGAAAAATTAGTTTCAAAGTTGGTTAACCATATTGGTTATTTGTCACTGTTGCATTGACCATTGCAAACTACATCAGTTATGCAAACAGGCATCTGAAGTGTGCAACAAAAGAACAAATGATATAGCTCTCAGTTATGGAAAAAATGACTGCTGCTTGAGGTTTCTATGGCCACATTCGCACGTAATGGGAAACTGGAGTTAAAGGGCCAGAGGTTGCCAAATCAGTACGTCTGAATACGTGTAACTCTGGTCCCAATTTGAAAGTAACTCACGGTTGTGTTCTGCAAACTCCAATTTGAACCCTCAGCTTGTGAGTTTTGCTGCTCATATCCAAGGTTTGAGTTCCCCGGCATTACATATGAATGGAGCATTGGCGGATGCATTCACTGTAACCGGAGTTGAGGGAGGAAGCTTCTCCCTCTCTCTGGCCATGATTGGCTGTGTAACCCCTGCTAACTGAGCAAAGAGGTACCTTTGAAAGTGGTGATTCTCTTAAAGTTAGCAGAGCAACTGGCCCTCTCCAACGTCAGCACAGCGTCCCTCCAGTGGCTGTTGTTGGTGTGTATTTTATGTTTCTTTTTAGATTTAGATTTTAGATTAGTTCTTTGGGGACAGGGAATCATTTATTATTTATTTATCTTTTTATGTAAACCACTTTGCAAACCTTTGTTGAAAGGTGGTATACAGTATAAATATTAGTAGTGGTAGTGACTGTGTGGGCTGTTCTTCATGCAAGAAGGAAGCCCTCACAGTCAGTTCCCCCTCCTCTCTGCAGTATCACTGACTGCAGGCTCCCTGTTCTCGGTGGTGGTGGGGAACCATTTTACGTGCAAACTCAGCCTGTGCTTGGTGTTCTTCCAGAACTAATTCCCTCCATACAACCACGTGCGGACCTTTGGTTCCTACTTTGAGTCAAATTACAATAAACACTGTGAATAGGACTAAATAAAATATCACAAACTTCTGAGTTCTCCAGAACTATTTTTCAGTCTGAATGTTAAACAAAACAAAGTTGGGGAGCAGGAAAAGAGAGATGTGAAGTTGGGCATGATGGAGAAGCTCCAAGGGCTGCAGCTTTTACTGTCTCATGAAATGTAAGTGGGTGGTTTTTTTTTTTTTAATGCAATCTTAATTTGATAAGCTTTGGCTAGGTGTAAGGCTTATTTCAGATTGCACGGAGGGCTCCTGGAACAAACAAACAAAAATAGCTATTGCTTCATATTTCTAAACTGTATTCTAGTAGTCACTTGATTCTGTCTCCAGCACTAAGCAGAACACAGGTCCCTTGCAAGGCAGAGAATGAGAAGTCTTAGAATCATAAGTTTTTACAGCTGGAAAGGATCTTGGAGAGCTAAAGAAAAATGTGGCAGTCTGTATGGTAGCAAATCAGGAATTTGCTACCATATTTTTATAGGAGGTACACTAGCTACAAGATCAAAGGACATAGGAAACTGCTTCATGCTGAGTCAGACTCAACTAACTAGTCAAGGGGCATCTTTCAAAGTGGTGATTCTCTTATATTTAGCAGTGGGAGAACAACTGCCCCTATTCAGTGCCAGCACAGTATCCCTCCAGTGGTTGTTGCTGGAGACTACTTTTAGCCATTTGGGGACAGGGAACCATTTTCTCCTTTTAATTTTTGTTCCTATGTAAAACACTTTGAGAACCTTTTATTGAAAAGTGGAATGTAAACATTAGTAGAAGTAAGAGACCATAGGCTCATTTAGCTGACTGGCAGTGACTCTCTGAGATTTCAGGCCTACCTGGACATGCCAGGAATTCAACCTGGAACCTTCAGCATACATACTAGCAGATGACTCATCCCTTAAAGGTTGGAGGGCACATCCCTGCCCCACTGCCCCCATTCAAGCTACAAAAATCTCATCCTCTTGCTTTCCATCCTGACACTGTTTCAAATTGCAGACCTTAGGTCATTCTGATCATTGCCTAATTTGTCCCCTGCCAGTCCATTTTGTTTTAACATCCAGCCAGGACTCTGGATAACTCTTAATACTTACTCACCACTTTGTGATCTTTTAATTAGTCCTGATAAAAGATATTACCCTACTTCTGACTTTTGGGCTTTTCTCCCTGATGGAACAACTCAAACACCTACAGTTTGGGTACTTTGAGTCACTATCATTAGTTACTGGACGGTTTGTTCTCAAGGGGAAAAAATTATATATTAACCACTACTTAATACCAAAAAAACCATTTTAAAGTATAATAGATAGTAAGACACGATATCCTGTTCATGGAATTAAGTGACGTATTCATTTCAGACAAGAGGTGCAGAGAGTATGGTGTGGGTAAGGAAAACTGGATTCAGAAGTTGCCAAGCTAGTTTCCCCAGGAGACCAAATATGCTGATGGCTATCGACACCTACCTGGGGAACAGGAAGAAACAGCTGAGAAGGGAAGCTGGGTTTTGATAAGGAATATCAAACAAAGGTCACAGAAGGAAATGTTCCAGCACACTTCTCCACTTGTCCCTTTGAAGAACCAGGAGTGGTCCCTGTTTTCTGGTGCCTGCCCCTGCTTGAGCACTCTCCTTATTTTATGTTTAGTTTTTCCATTCTGGTGAGATGTTGGGTCTTTACAAATTGAATATCTGCAGTGGGTGGGTGCGTGGGCCTTGACTCCAGTGCATAGACATGGACAGAGTGCTTCTTCCTCCCATTCTCCTTGCTCACAACCATTTATCCAAGCCGCAAATGTTGCTGAATGTGTTTGCTACAGGCAGTACAAGCAGTCTATCACAATTCTTAGTTTTTTAAAAAGTAAGCTGTTACGGTCAGCTTAATAAATTACAGACGAAGAAGATCCTTCAGCAACATGTGGCAGGGCAGCTCTCAGGCAGTAATAATAGAGAATCGCAGAATGTCAGAGTTGAAAGGGAGCTTGGAGGTCATCTAATCCAACCCCCTGCTCAGTGCAGGAAGCTGCTACAGTCTCCCTGACAGATGGCCACCCAGCCTCTGTGGGAAAACCTCTGGTGAGGGAGAACCCACCATTACCCAAGGCAGACACTTCCACTGTCATACAGCTCTAACATCCAGGACATTCCTCCAATGTCTAACCTAAATCTGCTTCCTGGTAATTTCAGCTCATTGGTTCTAGTCCTGCCCACAAGAGCAACAGAGAACAAGGCTGACCCTCCTTCTGTGTGACAGCCCTTCATATGGTTGAAGATGATGGCTATCATATCTCCCTTTCCTCTTCTCTCCTCCAGGCTAAGCATACCTAGTTCTTTCGACCATTCCTCGTAGGACTTGCTTGCTAGACTCCTCGTCATCTTTGTTGCCCTCCTCTGGACTTGTTCCAGTTTGCCAATGTCCTTCTTAAAATATGGTGACCAAATGCAGATACAGTGTATTCCAAGTGAAATCTGACCAGTGCACAATAAACTTCTCATGGTCTGGACAGAATGGGTCTGTTATTGCAGCATTCCTTTTATTGTTTTATCATTCTTGTGCTTATTTTATTGAATTTTATTGTTTTGTCTTGTTAACTACCCTAGGGTCTTAGGAAGGGAGAAATATAAATATAAATAAAATTAGCTTTTTAAGCAGCTGAATCACACTGCTTGTTCACTTGCTCACTTTCAGCTTGTCATCCAGTACGACAGTTTGACCTTTTTCACATGTATTGCTGCCAGGCCAGGCCTTCCCCATCCTGTACCATGAATGAGTACTTGTTAAATACAGTTGTTCAGCCAGCTATGAATCCCACTGAACAGTAGCATCATCTAACCCACCCTTTACCAGCTTGTCAATTATCACAGGAAACTTTGGATCTTGCAAGGAGACAGTGGCAGCAGCAGAAAAAAGGGGGGGGGCACAGAAGGGGCAACGTGCATTTATGGGAAGGCAAGCTGTGTCCCACATGTTAGATTTCTGCAATAGAAATGGGAGAGTGGGGAGAGGGAGTCACTTGTGGCAGGGGGGAGGGGGCTTGCTCCCCTTCCCCCCTCCCCTGGAGCCATTCTGGTTGAGAGAACAGGGGCAGTGCAAGTAACCAGTATTCCTATTTTCAACTATTAAATGTTGAAGGGCATGACATCCTGAACTGTGCCAACGAAAAGCAATAGGTTTGAACTGGAGAAGGCTGCCAATGAACAGAGACAAAAATAACTTGTCCTGCTCTTGTGTCTTTAACTGCAACATAATCTGTATAAAGAATCAGGTAAAGCTTTTCACAACGTTGAGATAAGCATTATCATCTGCTTGATGTCTGCAGGTCAAGCCAGAGCTGAAGTTGCATGAGCAGAAATCGGTGGGGCAGGGGGCTGGCCACCTTAAAACAGAAGCACAGATTTAGGTTATCACTGCAGTCTTGCATACACTTACCATGGAGGGACATTTAAGTAAACCTGCATGGAATCAGGCTGTACACATTACATGCATACCTGTTAACAAGGAATTCCACCACCTTTTTTTTTTTCTTTTTAAAAAAAGCTCAGCAACTGAATGGAAGGTTTTTGTTGTTCATTTTAACTGTCTGGATGTTAGGCAATGAATAAAAACGATCCATTGTTTCAAAGTTGCATGTGCTTCCTAATCCCACTTTAAGCACCACCAATTCAAAGAACCTTTGCCCCATTTGGCCAATGAATGACCGGTAACCCCTACCTAGCAAATAATCCAAAACTGTGAAACAAACACAACAAAGCCTTAATCTTAGCAACTGTGGGGTTTTTGAGCATTCCAATAAGAAACTTCAGACAAGGAGGGGGAAACATTCCAAGCAAACCTTTGCAAGGACAAGCTAAACCCTAACAACTCAACATTTCAAAGCTTCTTTTGCGATAAGAGCATGAGCTATGCTCCTGGGAATACTAAGAAGCCAGAGCACAGCTGAGATCGTCAAGTCCTCCACATTGGAAAAGAGATTCTGTTGCTGTGGCCCTTGGTGCTTGTTCTACCAGCTTGCAGTGTGGGAAGGGAACACTGGAACCCTAAACTGAGGCAGGACGCCAGGATATGCCCACCAACAGCAAACACATATAGCTCATTTGTGTCTGTAAATGGAGTGGGTTGCTTCTAACCTTCTCATTTAGTGACATCAAAGTGCTCCCAAAGTCTGAAAATTAGATTTTAAAAACCAAACTAGATGAGACGTGAGAATCCCGCGGTTGCAGGGTTGCATATCTTTTTCCCCCAAGAAGCAGTTGCAAGGGAATTTGGGCTACAAAATTCCCCTGGTGTGTGTGTGTGTGTGTGTGTGTGCGCGCGTGTGCGCGTTCACCTTTTAAAAAGTACATGATGGGTTCCTCTGTTCAAGGCTGACATCTAGAGCAAGGAAGCACCAGTATAGCAAGAGGAACATCATTTCCAGACTTATTAGTGCAGTGGGGAAGAAGCACTTTTTTTACTACCTCTCCTTCCTCAGGAAGCCTCTGAGAAACCCAAAAATATGTCCCTGAGGACTGCACAACCCACAAGGACATAGTCTCAGGTAACACAGAGGGCTTTCTGGAGAAGGGGTGGGCATCAACAATTGGCCTCTTCCCAGTGCAGTAAGTTGTGAAGTGCTGTTAGCCTGCTCCTCTCACTGCATTGGTGCTTCCTTGCTCTGGATGTCTGCCAAGGTTTGTAGATTTTTCTCCACTGCATCTTTTCCTGGCTAACTTCTCTGGGAAAAGAAAACTTCAGTTATGATGAAAAGCCATTTGAGAAGCTATTCGTTATATCATTTGGGCCGAGATGAGCTAAAAAGCAGCATGATACAGAAATGTATACAAGCATGTTAATGGTGGGAGAAATTTACAATTAGAGATATAAGTTTTATAACAGAACAGAAAATAGGAAGTGGCACTCCTCTACATCTGCATTCATTTTAATGTGTAAATTATAGAATACACTCCAGCTGTACAGCAAAGAATCCTCCATCCTGTGATGGGGAAAGCGCAAATCCCATCCGATGTGTACTTCATAGCAATGAAGTCTATATATATTCTGTGATCATCACCTATCTGGCAAGCCTTCCCAGTTAACTGTGGTTTTGATCTGTTTTTCAGTCGGCAAATATACAGTGCAGTGCCCAGAGACACGGCACAGGTTTTATTCCAAGCATGCTGTAAGGATTGCCAGATTTTGTTTTCTGCCAGAAGTCTTGTGCCATTAACAGTGCATTTCCCAAATTGCTTAAAGCTGAGGCACACTTCTTTTAGACCTAAAATTGGGGCCTTATGCCACACTGGCCCTGCCCCACAAAGTTTAGTCTTACTATAAGGCTATTCACATGACCGGGAGGTGGCGGGGTGGGGGTGGAGAGGCTGTGCAGAACTTACTTGTCTCTCAGATGATCCAGGAAAAGCTACTGGGAGTGTGGACTGTGCTTCCATACGATTGATGCTGCTGAACGCAGCACGGATCTCTGGAGGCCAGAATGATGCGTATTCATGTCTCCCACAATGCACCGGACGTGGTATTTGGGGGGATACCCCCATGAGATAGACACTCTAGATGCCCAGCTCTGTGCATGCTCAGGTTTCAAGCAGCTCGTGAACCCACACAATCTAGTCTCCAGGGTTAAGGGTGAGCTTATGCCCTTAACCTCAGTAGAAGGCTGGGGTAAAAAGCTGGCTCAGGCTGGTCTGCCCTAACTTGGGTTAGGTTGCTCATGAGAACAGCCTGACTATGTAAGGGTAAGAATTAAGGTGAAGTGTGCCGTCAAGTTGATTTTGACTCCTGGCGCCCACAGAGGCCTATGGTTTTCTTTGGGTAGAATACAGGAGGGTTTTACCATTGCCTCCTCCCGCACAGTATGATATGATGCCTTTCAGCATCTTCCTATATCTCTGCTGCCAAATATAGTACCAGTGGGGATTCGAACCGGGAACATTCTGCTAGTTAGTCAAGCATTTCCCCACTGTGCCACTTAAGGGACTAAAGGTAAGGATTACCTGCCATCAATAGAACTCATTTTCTGTTCCTGCATGATGAACAACTGAATCTGGGTTGTTTTCTGAATTAGGAGGTTGGCTCAGGGCAGCTACTCATGCAGTGAGACAACAGGGAGCCTTATACTAGGGTTGTTCAGAATTGCCCACCCTCAGCAACTGGAATATGGCAAGGTGAGATCAGTGAATCTGGCAGAGATGTGGAGGTTGGCTCATCTGTGTTATCAGGGCTTTAGGCTCACAGGAGGCCAATATGATCTGGCAGGTGAGATGATGTCTCAGGGTGGCCTGCCTTAGAATCCCTGCTTGGCCAAGAATCTTGCGGTGTGGATTTGGACTAGTCATCATCCCTAAGCATAACCTACTTCACGGGACATTGCAAGGATAAAATGAGGGGGTACCAGCCCTGATCACTGGAAGTGAAAGAGAGGGATTAGAAATGGCCTAGCCACAACCCCACTCAGCCAGCCAATCAGACTTGCAGCAGTATTGGCTGGAAGGGGAAGGAAGGAGAAGTAAGCCCAAAGGCCTGGAGGTTTTACAGACAGGGCTTTCCCCCCACCAACACCAAATCCACTCCTAATTGGAGTGTGCCAGTCCATATATTCACTGGATTTAATCTGACCTCCCTGCAGGCTATCAGGGAGCAGGACAGACAGGGCTTTGTTTTTCTCCAAAGGAAGGCTGCGAATTCTGGCTTAGCCCGGGGAAAAAAAATCCTCTGTTTCCAGCAGCATTTGGAAAAAAAGTCTGGGGCTTCTGCTTTCTCCGAAGGTGTTGATGGGGGTGCTGATGGCTATGCGAATGGTCCATCTAATGCCTTGAATCTGCTGCGAAGGGCTCTTCAGATACCGCAGGCATAGAGCCATGTGTGAAAAAAACCTCCTGCAGAGCTACTTCAAAAAGCCCAGGAGCAATGCTTCTAATCTACCTATTGCTGCCCCTGCCTTTGAGGAAGGACAGGATAACAATATAATAAAAATGAATAAGAGAGAGTAATAATTTAATTAATGTATTTCTCATAGCACACTAGAGTGCCCAGACATAGCATTTGGGATTAAGTGCAGTAAAAACTGCATGCCCAGCTGAAGTTCAGCAGGCAACATTTTTCTTATCACTGTATCTATACCCAGGTGAGAAGCCTCACCAGCTGAACTTCCACATGCTGTGCAGCTGGTGGAAGGTTCAAAAGCCCTGCCAGGCCAGGGAGGAACATAGCAATGTAATTTTTCCGTTCTCCACCACAAAACTTCCTCTTCATGCAACTGAGTTCCTTCAAAGCACACCTATAAATCTTGCTTTCACAGATTGGGCAACCACATATTATCTAAGATTAGGTTTGTCCCTTTCAGAGCTCTGCTTGTTCAACAATCAGTCAGCCTTTACAACATACTGGAATCAATGTAAAATAAATAAATAAATCAGGACAACATTCTGCAGGTTGGAATTTGGCAACGGAAGATGCTGCACTCATGGCCATTTTTGGGTTTGTTTTATTCATTTATTAATTTTATGGAAGGTAGGGATGGCCTTCCAGCTGGCCCTGATACCCAAGGCATAGGCAAAATGACAATTTTAAAAGCCCACACACTGTAAAATGACTGATTTACACTCAAGCGAAATAGAACAGATCTCAAAACCAATTTTCAGGTTAAACTTAATGCAGATCACCAAAAGCTAGCCCACACAAAAAAGCTGGCAATCATGTTATTTTATTTTTTTAAAGAGCCAGAAGTTGCAAATGTCTTGTTAGATATGCTCATGTTGTCAGGGAAATGGGGCAGAACCAAAACTTGCTGTGGCGCTGCCAGGTGTCAACCCTGAGATCGTGCCTGTCCCTTTAAAAGCTGGAAAGCAGTAAGAAAGACAAGAGCAGCTCCACATCAGAAAAGTCGTCCACCCCATACCTACCCCCATTTCTGTTTCAGAAATCTAATAAGTGGGACACAGCCGGCCCACCTAGAAATGTACTTTGCTCCTTCTGTGACCCCTCCCTTTTTTCTGGTGCTGCCACTGGAGAAAGGATGCAGCCACCAAATCTCTCAGTCCACCAGTCCTTTTACTCATCCACAATAGCAATCAGGATTTCTGATTTTCCAAGGCTACAGGTGGGGTGGGGGTTGTCAGCACTGCTGATGCACTGAAATTCTCCAATTAGGAGCAGAATTAAAGTGGTGGATGAAGTTCCACATGGCAGTGAATATAGCACTATGTTATCCAGTAATGCTAGATTGCGATGGCCAAGGTCAGGGACTTCGGCCCTCCATCTGTTTTTGGACTACAACTCCCATAATCCTCAGCCAGTGGCCAATAGTCAGGGATTATGGGAGTTGAAGGCCAACATCTGCATGAGGGCTGAAGCTGAACAGCCCTGGACAAGCTCCTTCAATGATGTTTACTCAGAAGTAAGCCATTCCATAAAGGTTCCCTACAATTGTAATTAGTAGCTTCCTCCTTGCAGGGGCTTTTTTGTAAAATAATAATAATTATAATTATAATTATATATATATAATATATAAAAAACAAAACACCTTCCTGTTCAGGGCAGTCAGGAGACAAGTGATGAATTGCCCCTTGATTGCATCGTGGTTAGCTCCTGTTCCCTAAGGGATGGGGTTACTGGTTTCCTTGCATTTGTTCATATATAGCAAAGAAGAAGAAGAAGAATGGGCTATTTTGCCATAAAAGGGAAAAAACCCCAAAGTATTAAAGGAAATTAGCAATTAAAGCCCCCATAGGGAACAGGAACTGATAAATTACAATGTCGTTAAGGGGCAATTCATCACTGCTCTCCCAGAAGCCCTGAATGGGAAGCAATAAAAGGAGCAGAAGCAGCAAGGAGGAAGCTACAATTAAAGTCAGAACAACAAAACAGAAAAGGCTCAATAATGCTTTGCTACTCCACATGGGACAGGATGGCACAGCAATAATGTTTTATGCAGGCAGAAACTCAGTAGAAATTAAGTCTGAAAAACAGAGCCAAGAGACAATGCAGAAAAATGAAATGAAATGCACTGGCAAAGTCACATTGTGCATAAAAACGGAGTGAATACAGGATGATGATTCCAGACTACACAACAAATGTAGAAGCAATTGGGGATGGATAAATGAGGTTAGGTTATGGCACATGGGCGGCATCATCTCTTGAACCTTTTAAAAGGACAGGCATTCTCTCTGGGTTAATTACTGGGAACCTTACTTGACACAAGAGGATTTCCCCCCCTGCTTTCTTAAGGTAGTTGCAGAGGCACCTAGGTGATTTTGGAGTCTGGACCTAATGTCTGCCACCCCACCCCCACCCCACCATTGAAAGATAGGCTGCGATGCACTATGTTTTTCACCAGAACATGCTCAGGGAAAGAGAGCTGGTCTTGTGGTAACAACCATGACTTGTCCCCTTAAGCTAAGCAGAGTCTGCCCTGGTTGCATACAAAAGGGAGACTAGAAGTGTGAGCCTGTAAGATATTCCCCTCAGACGATGAAGCCGCTCTGGGAAGAGCAGAAGGTTTCAAATTCCCTCCCTGGCTTCTCCAAGATAGGACAAGAGTTTTTTTTAGGGCTGAAAGAGATTCCTGCCTGCAACCTTGGAGAAGCTGCTGCTAGTCTGTGAAGACAATACTAAGCTAGATAGACCAATGGTCTGACTCAGTATATGGCAGTTTCCTATGTTCCTATGTAAAACTGGAAACTTATTTTATTTTTAGAAGAAATTCAGAATAAGATACAGCCCACTGTCCTGCGCATACCACATTTTTCATGGACAGTCCTGCCACTTAATTTAGCTGAATGCACTACTTTTTACACCAGAACATGCTCTGGGAAAGGTGGAAACCTTTGTGTTTTTTGTTTTTGCATTTTAGAAGAAATTCTGAATAAAATGCTTCCCACTGACCTGCACATTTTGCATGGAGACAATCCTTCCACTCTCCCTTCTTCTTCCCTCACCTCCACTTGCTCACAGGCCTCAACAAGGGTGGGGGTGGGAAATAAACTCAGTGAAGAAAGTCTTCAGCAGGCACAGGCAGGGGAAAGAAATGTGTCCCAGCCAGACCCAGCAGCTATGTGCAGCCTTCCTCCTCCGAATGACACCACCGTATTCCTCTGTTGCCAGATTTGGCTTTAAGCCAAATTTTGGGTTACGGCCCATTTGACTCACGAGTATACCCCTTAGGTTCTGGCCACACTGCTTACTCCCCCCTTCCCAGCAGTGGCAGCATTCTTCCCCACTAGCTGGGAATGGTTCCCACCAACCCTGCTGCATTTCTTCACCCCATGAAGAAATGCACCGTCCCACTGTCCACACCAGCCCAAGTGGGGGCATTTCCTCCTCACTTGGAGCTGGAAAGAACCAAACCCACAAGGCTGTTTACCCGGTCAGGCCCAGCCTGGGCCCACTGCTATAGCCACCATGGAAGCAGGCAGCCATGGGCTGGAGGCTGGCAGCCAACTCGGCCCTCAGCACCCTTCTCCCTGGCTGTGCACAAGAGGAGACTGGCAGGTGGGCAGGCCACGAGTGGGCTGTAGGGATGTGCATGGAACCGAGCGGGGGTGGCTCGAAGGGGTGTGGGGTAGGACTTTAAGGACGGAGGAGGATGCACTTACCCATCCCCCCGCTTTCCCCCCACTGGCACTCAAATCTCTCGGGGCAGCAGTGTACCTCCCTGCTGTCCCTTCCCCTCTTCAGCTGGAAGTGGCCAGAAGTACCAGGCGCGCATGCACAGGTTGGGCACATGCATGCGCAGGTCTCGATCACTCATGCACACATCGTGATTACGCAAGAGCCCACCCTTGAAGTCCTACCCCCCCCACCAACTGTTCGAACCGACTAGTGTTTGAACCTGTTCAGAGACCCGTAAAAGGGCTTCCGAACAGGTTCGTGCACATCCCTAGTGGGCTCGGCTGTGGGCTAGCTGAAGCTGCCCTCAGCATGCACTCAGCCACCTGGCGCAGGCTGGCGACACAGCCAACTCAGCCCCCAGTGGGACACACACACCCCTTGTGGAGGACCTGGAAGTCTGGTCCAAAGGGCACCTCTGGGTAGTTGCCATCACCTGCAGCCCAGTGCGATCAAAGCACCTTGGGCCAACTTACATCGCTAGTTTCCTGTGACAGTTACATAGTAAAGCCACTATGAGTTGGGTTGACATTTTGGGCAAATTGGGTAGTCTTGTGAACACTCTAACATAGGTCACGATCATGACCACACACACAGGAAAACAGGAAGATAGACGGAGCCAGGTGAAGCCAAGCTGCAAAATTCATGCTTATCGGAGCTATTGGCACCATGGAGGAAGAGCAGGATATAAATGCATAAATAAATAAAGACTAGCCAGCACATCACAAAAGCCAGCTCATGGTGACTTCACCATGTCATCATCATGCCGAAATGGTCATGCGCAATCCCAGAAGCACATTTACCTGGGAGTAGCTCCTGCTCAACACTGTGGGATGGAAACAGGCATTGCAGAAGAATGGAGAATAATTTGCAGAGGTCATGCAGTGTACTTCCACTACGCCCAACACTTGCAAGGCCAAGATGGAGCCTTGGAAGACTGTTTGCGGGCGGGGAACATGTTCGGAATGTTCTGATAAGAATAAAGTCGGGAAATAGAGTTGGGAAATGGCAGGCAAGATTCCAAAGCAGATAATGCTCCAAACAGCTAGTCAGCCTACTTCCTGAAGCAGCACAAGGCTGAATCCACTCCCAAGATCGAGTTCACGTAGGATGTTTTATGCCAATTCCAGATAAGAGCTCTGTTCCAAATTTAGCCTGTGGCAGCAATGTCAGTGGGTGGGTGAGTGGGTGGACTCTTACCATTGATCTTGGTTTATAAATAGGAAGATGCCTTATATAAGGTCAGACCATTGGTCCATCTAGCTCAGCATTGTCAACACAAACTGGCAGTGGCTTCTCCAAGGTAACAGGCAGGAGTCTCTCTCAGCCTTATCTGGAGATGCCAGGAAGGGAACTTGGAACCTGCTGCTCTTCCCAAAAGGGCCCCATCGCCTAAGGGGAATATCTTACAGTGCTCACGTGTAATCTCCCATTCAAATGCAAACCAGGGTGGACCCTGCTTAGCAAAGGGGACCGTTCATGCTTGCCTCCTAATGGTGCAGCGGGGAAGTAACTTGCCTAGAGAGCAAGAGGTTGCTGGTTCGAATCCTTTCTGGTATGTTTCCCAGACTATGGGAAACACCTATATCAAGCAGCAGCGATATAGGAAGATGCTGAAAGGCATCGTCTCTTACTGCATGGGAGATGGCAATGGTAAACCCCTCCTGTATTCTACCAAAGACAACCACAGGGCTCTCTGGTCACTAGGAATAGACACCGACTCAAAGGCACAACTTTATCTTTACCCCAGGACCAGCATTCTTCCCTAGGTAGCCCCACACATTCTACTTTCATCAGGCCATACACCACCACCTTCCTAACTCTGGCCATGGTCTTCTTTAGAGAAACAGATATATGGAACAAAAAATGTGTGTAATAAAGAAAAGCACAAGCATTCCACTGGGGCTACTGTACTGACCTTGTTAGCTTGTTGCAGCAAACATAAATACACACAACCAATCTTGTGGCATCTTAAAGATTAACACTGGGTTCTCTACCTTGGGTCCTAGAGATTGTTGGACTGCAACTCCCATCATCTTCAGCCGCAAAAACTATTGTGGCTGGGGATGATGGGAGCTGTAGTCCAGCAACTTCTGGGGACCCAAGTTGGAAGCGCTGCCAGTGGTAAATGGAGGGGATCTTAATCTGCAGCTCAAACCTTTTGCTGATTGGTCTACCAATGGGATTTCATTTAACACATGGTTATCTGGCAAATGTGACACAACAATCTCTCAAACCAGTGATAGGAGAATAATTGTGCAATCTGGCTGCTCACCCCCAGCAGCCGCAGGACTGTTGTTTTTGCTGAAGCATGCAAACACAGCAAGCATGAATTGCCCCCTTTGCTAAGCAGGGTCCACCCTGGTTTGCATTTGAATGGGAAACTACATGTGTGAGCACTGTAAGCTGTTCCCCTTAGGGGATGGGGCCATAGCTCAGTGGTAGAGCACCTGCCTGCTTGCATACAGAAAGTTCCAAGTTCCCTCCCTGGGATCTCCAAGATAGGGCAAAGAGAGACTCCTGCTGGCAACCTTGGAGAAGCCGCTGCCAGTCTGTGAAGACAATTCTGAGACAGATGGACCAATTATCTGACTCAGTAGAAGGCAGCTTCCTATGTTCCCAAGAGTTTGAGAATCAGATTTATTGCTGCATAAGCATTCATGGACTAGAGTCCACTTCATCAGATGCCTGACAATATGCAGAAATAATATGCAGAAATAATCACATGCGCACATACATTAATTACTGCTGTTGTGAGTGATCACACTGTTTATCTGAGTATGACACAGAAATGTGGCAGACTGCACAGGAGCATAGGAAGCTGCCAAATACTGAGTCAGACCATTGGTCCATCTAGTTCAGTATTGTCTACACAGACTGGCAGCAGCTTCTCCAAACCTGCAGGCAGTAGTCTCTCTCAGCCCTATCTTGGAGGTGCCAGGAAGGGAACCTGAAACCTATATACTCTTCCCAGAGCGGCTCCATCCCTTAAGAGGAATACCTTCCAGTGTTCACACTTCTAGTCTCCCATTCATATGCAACCAGGGTGGACCCTGCTTAGCTAAGGGAACAAGTCATGATTGCTACCACAAGACCAGCTCTCCACCTCTTAAGGTGTAAGATTGTTATCTCTTACAATTCTTGACCTTTCGGCATCACTGCATACATTTTGTTCACATTTGCCAATTGCAGGTAACACTTTATACATTCATTGAAGTCGGTTCTAGTCCATTAGATGCCACAATAAATCTGTTAGTCTTGGAGGTTACTTCTGAGAATGTGCAGAGTGCCTTTGCCTCACCTCAAGTAAATACAATCTACCTAAATATTTAGAATTATGTAGCCAGGCTTGCCAGGCAAATAGAATACTTGCTATACAGGCCTCATTGCTGGCATCTCTCTTTTTAGAAATGGAACACTGCCCACACATCATTTGACAGCATTCTGAGAACACATTCCAAAAAGATAATTTGAAATGTTTGCAACTCGTAGTAGTACTCCTGTACCACTGCTAAGCCTTATGCTGCTCTCAATCATATCTGCTCAGATTGCGAGGGAGTGGACCAGGAAGAAGAAGAAACCCAAACAGCCTGATCTGCTCTTGTGCCTTTAACAGCAACTTCATATGCAGAGTTCAGAAAACAGGAAGGAAGCAGTCTTCTACTGAGTCACCATTGGTCCATCTAGCTCAGTATTGCCTACACAGACTGGCAGTGGCTTCTCCAAGGTTGCAGGCAGGAATCTCAGCCCTTGGAACCTTCTGCTCTTCCCAGAGTGGCCCCATCTGCTACTGAAAATATCTTGCTGCGCTCACATGTCTCCCATTCAAATGCAAACCAGGGCAGACCCTACTACTCCTACTGATATTTATATACCGCTTTTCAACAAAGTTTTTAAAGCGGTTTACATAGAAAAATAAATAATAAATAAAGATGATTCCCTGTCCCAAAAGGCTCACCATCTAAAAAGAAACAGAAGATAACACACCAGCAACTGCCTCCGGGGAGATGCTGTGCTGGGGTTGGATAGGGCCGGTTGCTCTCCCCCTGCTAAATATAAGAAAATCACCACTTTGAAAGGTGCCTGCCTTTGCTCAGTTAGCAGGGATCTGCTTAGCACTGGGGGCAATTCATGCTTACTACCACAAGACCAGCTCTCCTCCCAAAGCTTCTTACAACATGGAGATGGATGTTAAAGAGACAAACCCTGACCCCTGCTAACTGGGCACAGAGGCACCATTTAAAGTGGTAGTAGCTCTCTTATATTTAGATGAAGGAGCATCTAGCCCAGCATACTGTCCTTCCCAGTGGCTGTTGCTGGTGTCCCCCTTTCATTAATTCAATGAAAACTAATTTAACTTAATTTAATTTAACATTAATTTCACTGTGAACTCCCCTTCTCATTCCTTTTTGCTACGGAACCACTTTGAGAATTTTTGTTGTTGTTGTTGAAAAGCATACGTTCCAAAAAACAAAACAAAACCCGACAACGTAACTGTGGCCAGCTGTTTGCACATCCACCTGCCGTTAGAAGCGCAGCCACAGCGGTGGCTTGAAGAGTTGGCAGCCAGGGTTGCCAACTGAACGGCAAAAACAGAGTGGCCTGCTCTCGTGCCTTTAAGAGCTTGACGTCTCGAGACACCAGCAAGCGAAGGGTTTGACGACATGGAGAGAAGCCTTCTGGCGGCCGTCTGCGAGCCAAGCTGCTTTGGAGGGCAGAGGAGCAGGAGCGGCTCGGAGAAAGTTGGCGGGGCCCCCTCAGGACCCGCTCGCTCGCTCGCTGGCTCGGCTGGCCCGCGGCTTGGGGGACAATCGGCTCGCTTCTCAGCCGCCCCTCCTCGCAAGGAAGCGGCGGCTCTAACTCCTCCTCCTCGCTGCCCACCCCCAAGCCCAAGCTCCCTCCACCGGCTGTGAGCGACACTGCGCTCTGCTTGGTGCGTGCAGAGGAAGGAAGCGGCGAAGTGCCGGGCGCCGCTGGGCTGTGTGCCACGCAACGCCGGAGTGAATGTATGAACACGGCGAGCGAGGGGCGGGGAAGAAGAAGAAGAAAAAAGAGGACCCCCCCGCCGCCGCCGCCGCCTCCTGTTGCATTCAAGTCTGGGGGCTGAGCTTGCGCCGGGGAATCCGCAGCCGGCTCTGGAGTCCTCGGCTCCCTGCAGACGCTTGTTGCTCGGGCCGGCTGGAGAGGCGGGCGCGTGGCGTGGCGCTGGGCTTCTGCTCTGAAGCGCATGGGAAGCAGACCATGAGCCACCTGCGGCCGGGCTGAGGCAGAGCTAAGCGGCAACTCGCTCGTCGCCTGCCTCCTCGCAACTAGCAGCACACGCAAGCCCTCCCGGGCCAAGCCGGTCGCTCAGAGCTCTTTTCTCCAGCAACAGCCGCCGCCGCCGCCGCCGCCTGGTAAGTTTCCAGCGCTGTCGCCTCCGCCATCGGCCGCTCAGGTGCAGCAGGAGGAGGAGGAGCGGGGGAAGGTATGGGGAGTGGAGCAGGTGACGGCAGCAGCCAGGCGCACCTGGGCTGAGCTCCGGCTTGTTTGTTCGGAGGAGGCAGCTGGCGAGGTGAGTGGCTCTCTCTGCTCTGTCGCTCGTGCTTGTGTGTCTGGCCGTAGCTGTGCAGCCCCCGCCCCCTCCCCTCGCCAAAAAACCCACCAAGACCCAAACAAAAACTTTAGTCACAGGGTCCAATCGAGACGTCTGAAGCTTGCCGGGAAGGTCGCCCGCCCGGTGGGAAGCCCGCAAATCAGAAAAGGGGACTCCTGGAGTTGAGCGGTCTCTGGAGCTTTGAAGTAACGCCGCTCCGCCGCCCGCCCCGAAAAGTAGGTATCCAAGGGGCAAAGGTCGCTGAGATGTGGAGTGATCGTCAACGCCGGTTCTTGGGGGATTTCTCACTCGGGCTGGGCTGCAGTCTGTGCATCCTTGCCTGGGAGAAAGTCTCCGTGAACTCTGCGGGGCTTTCTTCTGAGCAGCAGGCGTTTATGGGCTCCTGCTGTTCGGCAGACTTCAGAAGGTGCAGTGCTGCTCCAGTCTCCTTACGCCGTGTGGAGAGGAGAGTGGTGTTCAAAGGAGTAGGCCTTCAGCTATGGAGAAGTTACGAGCGCTGCGATCCTGAGCAGGCCTATTCACGACAACATTTCGCCTGAGTTTTTAACGGGACTCCGCTCCCTAGTAAGAGGGTAGCATCCCAGTTTTAGTGGGCTGCTATGTCTGCCTTGAACAGAGAGGATAGCACTGGCATTATTATTATTATTTTATTATTTTACATTTTATATCCTGCTCTTCCTCCAAGGAGCCCAGAGTGGTGTGCTACATACTTGAGTTTCTCTTTCACAACAACCCTGTGAAGTAGGTTAGGCTGAGAGAAAAGTGACTGGCCCAGAGTCACCCAGCAAGTCTCATGGCTGAATGGGGATTTGAACTCGGGTCTCCCCGGTCCTAGTCCAGCACTCTAACCACTGGCGAATGAGATGGTGTACACCAAGGGTTCCCAGCCTTTGCTTCTCAGAGGTTTTTGGACTGCAACTCTCATCATCCCCAGGGACATTGTGACTGTGGGTGATGGGAGTTGTAGTCCAACATAATCTGGAGGCCCAGGGTATGGAAGCCCTGGTGTCCACGGAGCACTTTAAACATGCAGAATGTTTTATAGAAATGTAAACTGAGTAGTGATTATCACCCTTGGCATTGCTACTATGTATTTGAAAATGCATGTGCCACCCTTCCTTCAGTAAAAATATTTTAGGGCAACTTGCAGGTTATAAAGGGCCTTACTTCTTTGTAATCCTACGCCTTCATGCTTTGCTTCCCAGCAGTGTTTCCTGTAACAGGGATTCTCAGATGTTGACTACAACTCCCATCATGCCCAGCTACAATGGCCTTGGGCTGGGGGTTATGGGAGTCATAGTCAACAACATCTGGGAGTCCCTTTTACAGGAATTGCAGCGTCCCAGAGGCATTTGGCTGCTGCCTGTGAGAAACAGGGTGCTGGGCTTTATGGATGTTTTGGTCTAATCTAGCAGGGCTCTTCATCAGCTCTTACTGGGGATGGTGATGGTGGGGTGACCCCTGAACTTTCTGAGAATCCCTTTTGAACAAAGAGGCTGCAACAGGATTGTTTGCAACCCCTGTTTCCTGGATACCTTCAGCTCTTCTCGGGCCTTTTCAGACAATTCAATGGGTGGACTGATGCAGACGTTAACCACAGGGCGACTGTAGATCCAAGCCATATTTGTGCAGAAATTAGACCTTTTATTCAACAGAGCTTCTTCCCAAGTCAGTGCATAGGGCTGTCTCCTTAAACTCTTCCTAACCCAGCCCTAACTTTGTGGCAAGCCGATCATCTTGGCCAGGCGGAGAGCCAGAGCCTCAGCAGGCTCCCTGAGATTTCCGAGCCTTTGCAAGGGTGTGGGGCAGAGGAGTTCACTGCATGGCCAGAGGCTACACTTTTCTCTGCATGCCTAGAGGCGCTACATGGAAGGAGCCTTCAGTGCTGAACACTTCTGTGCTTCTTCTTATGAGGGAGGCTGGCTGGTGCACAGCAAAGCAGGCATGTTTGGGATTTTGCAGTACAGCAGAATGAATGTTCTGTATTTGCATTGGAGCCCTTTCCCCGGAGATTGTGCCTGCCGGTTTTATTGCTTAACTGTTGTCGTGCTGAATCCCAAGACCTTGTTTTAGAACAGGAGTTCTCAAACCTGGGTCCATCCCCCCCACCCCCAATGTTGGCCTTCAACTCCCACCATCCCCAGCCACAGTGGCCCATTGTGGGTGGGGTGGTGGGAGTTGAGGGCCAAGAACATCTGGGGACTCAAGTTGGGGCACTCCTATCCTAAAGCAATCATGCTGGTCTTGTGGCAGCAAGTATGACTTGTCCCCTTAGCTAAGCAGGGTCCACCCTGGTTGCATATGAATGGGAGACTTGATGTGTGAGCACTGTGAGATATTCCCCTCAGGGGATGGAGCCACTCTGGGAAGAGCAGAAGGTTCCAAGTTCCCTCCCTGGCAGCATCTCCAAGATAGGGCTGAGACAGACTCCTGCCTACAACCTTGGAGAAGCCGCTGCCAGTCTGTGTAGACAATACTGAGCTAGATGGACCTGTGGTCTGACTCAGTATATGGCAGCTTCCTATGTTCCTCTGTTTACCCCTTGCTTCCACATCTCCCCTCCCTGTGTTGCCTCTTCCCATCACACTAAATTTAGATTGGATTCATTGGGGCAGGAGTCTGACTTGTGCTTGTGTTGCCCTGGATAGGTGCCTCAACAGCTGAGGATGCTCAATGAATACTCATAAGCTCCTCTCCCTGGCATCCCAGAGAGAGGCAAAGGAGCACTGGTGGAGGGAGAAGGAGAATCCTCTTACATTGCCCCTTACTTTGAGCAGGTTTGGGCAAGGCTGTCCTCAGGGCAGGCAGGGTGACCATCCCCATGCCCTACTCTTTTAACCCCCATTATCTGGAAATGGGACCCGCACTGGCTGATTTGCCACAAGCCCTGTACGCTGCCAGGGCTCTCTAAGGAGTTTGGGTTCTCTTTTGCCATTACAACTCCTAGCATGTGGTGAACTGGTGATCTCCTGGCTCTGACCTATTTTCCAGACAAGGAACTGGCAGGAAGTAGATCAGATTCTGAGGGTAGATCTCTAGGTGGTTTGCAATAGGCTATCTAGCCCTGGGGCGACAAACCTAAGGATTTCCAGCTCTTGGACTACAGTTCCCATCATCCCCAGCTGCAGTTGGATGGGATGATGGGAGTTGTAGTCCAGAGACAACAGGAGAACCTCAGGTTAGCCACCCCAGGTCAGGGATTCTTGCTCCGCATCGTTTATCAGTAGCAAGTAAAATGTTCATGTTGTGAAAATCGGTGGGGGATACATTCTTAAAATAAATGATTATAAGTGGAAAAATCCTCTCTTCTTATGGCTGGCCTTGTGCTAATTGCTTCTTTTTCAGCCTCTTGAGTTCCTTGCCTGTAAAATCTGAGTATTAATTGGCTGCCTTTAAGTAGGTCTTTGTGCAGTTTTACAGTTTGTTTCAGCAGTAACTCAGGTCCAAGCTACACATTACATTAAACGTGCAGTTTCGCCCTTCGTGTCTGGTTTTCTTTTGACTAGCCAGGGGGAGGGAATTAAGATTGGCTCCCTAGGGTGCAGAGGGGGCATTAATCCTTTCACGTGGTGGTGGTCCAAATAAGAAGCATGCTTCCGAAGATGCTATTAGCCCCGAGAGAGTGATTTCCCTATGGAGTGTGATTGTAATCAGGAGTACAGGGCGGCTCAAAGAGATTCAATAACCAGGGTCCCGATCCTGATTTCTGCCTCCCCTACCACAAGCTGCTGTTTTAACTTTTTAAAAATACCCTGGGTCAAACTCTGTGTTTAAAATAATGTGTACTGTAGTTGGACCCTTGGGTGTAGATTTATACTTCTTGGTTATCCCAGGATATGGCTCATGGGATGTAAAGGTAAAGTGTGCCATCAAGTCGATTTCAACTCCTGGCGCCCACAGAGCCCTGTGGTTGTCTTTGGTAGAATACAGGAGGGGTTTGCCATTGCCTCCTCCCGCGCAGTATGAGATGATGCCTTTCAGTATCTTCCTATATCGCTGCTGCCCGATATAGTGCCAGCAGGGATTCAAACTGGCAACCTTCTGCTTATTGGTCAAGCATTTTCCCGCTGCACCATTAGTCTCCTAAAAATGAATGGAGGGCTCTCTCACACACGTTGAGTTTCCTACCAATCAAACATGGCCATTCATTTCAGTTTAATCTCATGGAAATGGCTCTAGTCTGTCTGGCAGCGCCCAGTGGCCAACCAGTCTTGCTTTTGGACCTTGCTGGCCTTCCATTTTCAGTTTCTAAGAAGACTGAAGTCACACATGCAAAGACCCACAGGGTGGACAGTAGGATTGTTGCCTGTGACGGGTCTGGGCCATGGGGGCAGAGTGAGTTAGGACAGAGAAACTGGGGAGAAAAGGGGGAGGTGTTATTCAGTACGCAGCTCCCTATATTCCCCCCACACTTTGCCCCAGAAAAAACTGTCACGGCTTTTGCGGGGGAAAGAGACTCTGGGAATATGTTGAAGAAAACCTTTCCTTGGGTCAAATAAATAAATGAAATGTGTCAAATGACAGCAGTACGACAAGGAAATGCAGGGTAGCTTGACACATGTAATAAGTACCTAAGAACAGCCCTGCTGGATCAGGCCCAAGGCCCATCCAGTCCATCATCCTGTTTCCCACAGTGGCCCACCAGATGCCTCTGAGAAGCCCATAGGCAAGAGGTGAGGGCGTGCCCTCTCTCCTACTGTTGCCCCACTGCGACTGGTATTCAGAGGCATCTTGCCTCTGGGGCTGGAGGTGGTCCATAGACACCAGACTAGCAGCCATTGATAGCCCTGTCCTCCATGAGTTTGTCAAAGCTCCTTTTAAAGCCATCTCATGTCCATCACCATATCTTGTGGCAGAGAATTCCATAGATTGATTCTGCACTGTTCCTTTTGTTGGTTCTAAAACTTCCTTTGGTTGTTCCTAAAATCCCAGACCTTCAGCTTCATGGGATGACCCCTGGTTCTAGTGTTGTGAGAGAGGGAGAAAAATGTATTTCTGTCCACACTCTCTACTCCATGAATGATTTTACACACCTCTATCATGTTTCCCCATAGTCATCTTTTTTCAAAACTAAAAAGCCCCAGGTGTTGTAGCCTTGACTCATAAGGAAGGTGCTCCAGGTCCCTGATCATCCTGGTTCCCCTCTCCCGCACCTTTTCCAGTTCTACAATGTCCTCCTTAAGATTCGGTATCCATTATATTTAAAAAGGTATGGTACAATTTCTCCCCCCACCCCCGAAATATACTTTACTGGATATTGCACATGCTCTATTGCGTTGTAAATTAGCATGTTTTAGTGATTAGATTTGCACCATTGAGTACACCCATTCAGACATGCTGTATGAGGTGTTCAGATGTCTGTACACTTGTTCATGTGTTTGTGTGAATGACTGTACCTGCATTCATGTTAAAAGTGAGTAAAAATAAAAGGTAAAGTTGTGCCCTCGAGTCGGTGTCGACTCCTGGCGACCACAGAGCCCTGTGGATTTCTTTGGTAGAATACTGGAGGGGCTTACTATTGCTTCCTCCCATGCAGTGTGGGATGATGCCTTTCAGCACCTTCCTATATTGTTGCTGCCCGATATAAGTGTTACGGCCCCCACCCAAATGCATGGTACAGATAGGAAGAATGGGTAAGATCCAGTGTTCCCTCTAACAGGGATTCCCAGAGGGGGAGAGCCCCTCATCTAAAACCCTGGGGAAGTTGCTTTGCCCATCAGAGTGGCAAGTATTGGGCTAGATAAGCCAGCGTGGTGCAGTGGTTAGAGTGCTAGACTAGGACCGGGGAGATCCGAGTTCAAATCCCCATTCAGCCGTGAGACTAGCTGGGAGACTCTGGGCCAGTCACTTCTCTCTCAGCCTAACCTACTTCACAGGGTGGTTGTGAGGAGAAACCTAAGTATGTAGCACACCACTCTGATCTCCTTGGAGGAAGAGCGGGATATAAATGTAAAATAATAATAATATTAGATGGGGCAGTGGCTTGACTCTATTTAAGGCAACTTCCAATGCTCAGCTGAGGGGAGAGCATTGGGGCCGCTCCTCAGCCACATACTGTATATCCTCTAGTGGTTAAGAGACAGACTGATGAGTTGGGAAGCTCTTGGCTCAAATCTCTCCGCTACAGAAGTGTGAACTCCCAGCACCATAGCAGGGAAGTGTATTTTGAGCCATGGTGCATGCCACTTTGCCCTTGGAGTGGAGGGCCAGAATTGGGTGGCGGGGAGGAGGGGCTCCTTATCTCTTTCCCTGCCAACCTTGCCCCACCCCCACTCCTCCAAAGCAGCTGCAGGAATTTTGCACGAAAAAACAGCCCCTACAGAAAAGGTGAAGTTGCTTCTCTTTCCCCCTACCCTCGTCATCCAGCCAAGGCTGCAGCTGCGTTTTGATTAACCAAAGCTGGGTGTCAGTTCTATATAACATGTAGTTTGGTCTTTAGGGACCCCTTTCAAATCACTCCCAGCTCTTGCTTAATCTGGGGTGTGTATATTAACTAGTTCAGGGGTTTGCAACCTTGGATCCCCCAATGTTGTTGGATGACATCCCCCCATTACCTCCACCCATAGTGACTGAAAGCTGGAGGTGATGGGGATTTGTAGTCCAACAATGTTGCGGGATCCAAGGTTGCAAACGCCTGAACAAAGACTGGGGTGGGTTAGCAGAGCAACCACTAAGATCACTAGTCATGCTGATACTTGGTGGATCTCTTTGAGAAGGAGGCCAAAGTACAAGTGTGCACTTTTAAAGAAACTAAAAACTGCCAGGAACCTCAAGATGAGCTTTCAGAAGTTCTATATACTTCTTTCCTCATTTGCCCCTGTACTAATGCCTGCATTGGTTTTGCTTCAGCAGGCATGGGGAATCAAGTGGAGAAACTGACACACTTAAACTACAAGGAAGTTCCCACGACTGACCCGACGGGCATGGACAGAGATGAGGGTCCCAGGATTGGGGTCTCCTATATATTTTCTAACGATGACGATGAAGCGGAGCCACAGCAGGACTCGGGAGTGTCGAACCTGGGCGGGGAGCATCCCGCATCGCAACCGTATGACCCCCGGCTGCACGAAGTGGAATGTTCAATCTATTACCGTGACGAGTGCATTTATCGGAAAAGCTTTTCTGGGGATGATACACCACCAGATGAGGTGGGTGGTGGTGGAGGGGGACATCTAGCCACCTACACACCAGAAAACCTGTTGAACAAATGCAAACCTGGAGATCTGGTGGAATTTGTGTGCCAGGCACAGTACCCCCACTGGGTGGTGTACGTAGGGGATTTCCAGGTGGTGCATCTACACAGACTGGAAGTCGTGAACAGCTTTCTGACGGATGCCAGCCAGGGCAGGAGGGGACGCATCGCAAACCAGTTGTACCATTACAAGCCACTAAGTCCGGCGACTGTGGTGCGGAATGCCCTGGACCAGGTGGGTTGCAAGGATCGGGACCTCAGCTGGAGAAACTCTGAGTGTTTTGCGGCCTGGTGCCGTTATGGCAAGCGAGAGTTTAAAATTGGCGGGGAGCTGCGCATTGGCAAGCAGCCCTACCGGTTGCAGATCAGGCTGGGGGAAAAACGCAGCCACACGCTGGAATTCCAGAGCCTGGAGGATCTCATTATGGAGAAGAGGAGGAATGACCAGATAGGGAGGGCAGCTGTCGTCCAAGAACTTTCCAGCCATCTGCAAGCAGCAGAGGCAGAAGAAGACGAGGACAACAACGAGAACACGGATCCAGGTGCCCAGCCTGGCTCCGAGTAGCTGCTCTTGCACAGCCAGGCTGCATAGCCTGGGTGATAGGGATTAAAACTGAAGGCTGCGAAATTGAGCTGTTATAAGCCCTTTGGGCTGCTTCAGTGCAGCTTCACTCCAATCACATGTGAAGGGAAGGGGGAAAGCTGATTAAGTGTCAGTGCTTTAGCACTTAACTCCTTCAGTGCTTATTAGAACCAGCAACTTCCTTTGCAGAGGGTTAAAACTCAGGGCGATCTCCCCTAACTCTGTTATGCATAACTCTCCCTCCTCTCCCGGTGCCATTCCTCTTCCTCCTACTTAGCTGCCTCCACTTTGAATTGGATGCGGCAGTTCAGGACAATGTGATTTCAGTGACCTAGTTGGGAAGTTCCCCTTTCCTGTCCCTCCCGACTCCCCCTTACCTCCTCCTTTGCATTGGCATTTCTGGAATCTATTTATTTACTTAGGTTCTCTGGCTGTGACCTCGGTGGGGACATTTCAGCCACCCCTGCTGCCATTCCGGCTAGGATTTAATGGCTAAATCACTGTTCACTCTGTAATTGGGCTGGCTGTTGGCTGGCCGTTGAATAATGTGAAGCAGCTTAGAAGAGGCGAGGTGCCTGCTTCCTCTCCTCCGTGTGGTTTCTCTGAAAGTACAGAAGACTGTTGGAGCTCTTATCAGAGGAGGGCTTCAGAGTGTGGGCTGTGATAGGCTGCAAGTTCTCATTTTGCACTGCTACTAAAATAATTGGCTAAGCTTCCCTGGGTTATTGTGCTGCTGGGTTAGGAAGGGTTTCTCAAGTCCCCAGATGTTGTCGGGTGACAACTCCCATCACACACACACACATACACACCCTCTCGCTCTCACTCCCTCCATCCACAATGGCCAAAGAAGCCCTCATTGGTACAAGAGGTATGCCAGGGAGAGAGAGAGAGAGAACGAAATCAGAGCTAAAGGCGGTTGTGGCTGAGGTTGATGGGAATTGTAATCCAACAGCATCTGGAGACCCAAGGTTGGGAAACCCTGGATTAGGCTATACAGGTGATTTCAGTATGTGGTACAAGCCAAATTACAGGACCTAAGAGGATGGGGTGGGGTTAAACCCATGCAGCACCATCTTCATTGTTTTGCTTCAAATCTAAGTGCTGTTCAGGCACATCTATATTTTTACTGCAAATGAGAGTTTAGTTTTAAACTAGTTGAATGGCCTTGTTTCTCCAAGGGACTCCAGGAAGAGATTATTGTCCCTTAAGGACTCCTAGTCCTTGGTTCGAGCCACATTTTCTGGGGGCCCATGTCAGGCTACTGTAGTGCAGACATGCAGTGGCTCAACCACTTTGAGGATCATCAAGTTAGTGAATTGGAAGGAAACTTCTTATCTCTTTCCGCTTCTGTCCTGATTGGATTTACAGATGAGACCGCTGATTTCAGGATTGGAGGGAAGCTGGTTTAGATTTCTGTTCTTTTCTTTGTGCCTCAGTAAACAGTAGAAAATACCCTTTTTATCAGAGGATTGGAGAGGAGAGAGGAAGATGGTTATGTTGGCTTGAAGCTATTGTGCATTTTGAACTTAAGGAGACTCTTCCTTTGCCCACTAGAAATAAATCCACCCCCCCAAGCCTCGTGGTTCCTTTCTCACTTGCATTTTCTTGGCGTGCCACTGCTTGCTGAATAATATTGTTGGAGAAAGAAAGGGGGAGCAATTGTTTTCCTTTTGGGATAGATCTTATTAAAAGCCGCTTGAGCAGTCTCATCAATGCCTCTCTGGTTGTGAAAAGAGAGAGGGATGCAACAATCCCTTCATAGTGTCTACTTGGCGGCTGTTGTGTAGCATAAGAGTCCAATTGGGCAGGAAGCTCTGCCTTTGTGAAAGCCCCTTTCATCTCAATGGGGTTGATGTAGCAGCCATGCTTGATTGCTTGGTCTCTGGCTGGGAGGTGCATTCCATTTTCTAGCTGCTAGTGAATAGGAGCATCAGCATTTCTGTGTGTGTGCGTGCATGCCCACACGTGCGTGCATTCTTCACCTGAACAGACGATTTAAGTAAACTTTCTCAGTCTGTGCACAGTAAGAAAGAAAGCAGGTCCCAGATGAGCCTCAGTTGAGTTAAGTAGCAGAAAATTAGTATTTGAAAACAGAGGTGTTCAATGTAATTAAGCAGCATATTCTTTTCAAAAGTGATTTCTAATTTCTCCCCCCTCCTGCTGCTGCCTTTAGCTGTTTACTTTGCTGCTAGGAGTAGTTAAAAATGATCCTCTACCACTGATGCTTTATGAGGTTAGGGAGATGCGTGTTGATCACAAGCCCTAATTGTGGTTTAATTTCCATGAGCATCTGCAGCCTTCACAAAATTGACTAGCGAGTTTTTCTGTGGAAGTCAGCAGGGCTAGCCCACAGTTGCTGCTTTGAGGACTGTGGTTAGCTTGAAATTAAAATGAGTTTCGAATTGAGTTCTGTTGCTGAGGTTGGAATGCATGGAAATGGTAGACTGAGAGGTTTTTTTTCTTTTCACCCTCCCCCCCCCCACCTTTTGATCAGTTTCTTGGGATGTATTGTCCTGTTGCATCTTCTAGACAAGCCAGTAATGCCAGGGGAACTTGGGCCCTCAGATGTTGGACTACAACTCCCATCATCTGTAGCCACAGGGATCAAAGACCACTGATGGGAATGATGCTGGGAATTGTGGTCTGACATAATCTGGAGGCCGAAGTTGGAGAACCCCTGGCTTAACTGGTTTAAGTTGGTTTAGGCCTGTGATCTTAAAGGCCCTTGAGGAGCAATCCTCACACTCTTTATTTTGAAGCATTCAGACTCCGGTTAGTGACACTGGTCAAATGGGATTGCAATTTGTGGGCCAATTTGTACATTCAGCAGGACAGAGTAGCAAATTTTGAGGGCTGGCTGTTCCACTTCAGGCTGCAGATGGGGTGGGTGAATCATATTTTTGAATGTTCCTCCATTAAAATGCACACACTTTAGAAGAAACTTTGAGTGAAACTCTTTACCTCTACTAATTTTCCTATGTGTATAAGGTCTTTTTCTAGACATGTGCATGGAACCCGGTGGAGGAAGTTTGAAGTCTGACTTTAAGGGCAGGGGAGGGTGCACTTACCCCTCTCTCTGCTTTCCCCCCACCGGCACGCTGTTATCAAAGGCTCCTTCGGGGCGCCAGCATACCTCCCTGCTGCCCCATCTCCTCTTTGCCCGGAAGTAACAGGAAGTACCTGGTGCATGTGCGTGAGCCGGGCGTGTGTGCGTGCACGTTGGGCAGCCACACAAGCGAAACATGCACACGCACTCGGCGTGCACATACACGCCAGTTACTTCCTGTTACTTTGGGGCAAAGAGGAGATGAGGTGACAGGGAGGTATGATGCATCCCCGAAGGAGCCTTTGATAATGGAGCCCTGGTGGGGGGAAAGTGGAGGGAGGGGTAAGTGCACCCTCCCCCGCCCTTAAAGTCAGACACCCACCCCAGCCTTCGAACCGGCCAAATAACTGGTTATTTGAACCAGTTTGGAGGCCCTTAAAAGGGCCTCTGAATGGGTTTGTGCACATCCCTAGTCTCTTTAGTCTCTTCCATTGAGGAGGCACTGAAAACACATGATTTCCTCCCCCTACATGCCCTGTAGTCTAAAGTGGTATAGTCCAGGAAAACTGTGACTACTTTTTCCTGCCAAATGTATAAAGTGGCCTCAGACATCCAGGACTTGTGCGATTTGTCAGTCCTCCAAGCAGAGCCAGGCTTAACTTTAGGGACTTGGGCTTAACTGGATCATGGCCTGTGTCACTGTGCTTTTGGGCAGGGTAGACATAGCAATGCAGAGAGTAAGGTGCACTGTCACTTTTCACTAACTGGCTGCTGAACATTTCGAGACACAGAAGCTCGTAAAGATATTTCAGGGAACTGTGAACTGGAAATCGGCAGCACGGGCTGTTTGCTTATGAAAATTCAGTTGAATATGCATTCTGAATCATGTGCTACAGCGACTGCGATCATTAGGCAGACATGCACCGTCGCTTAAAGAAAAAGAGGGTGAGAGCAGAAGATGTCTCATCTGTACACTGACGAAGAGAAAGGAGTGTTTTTGTGCATTCCAGCATTTGCAGTGCTGCTTTTGAAGGGAGCAGCCATTTCAATTGCCTGCACAGACAGACTCCCACTTCACATTGGCGGGGCTATGCCAGGGTATCTGAGCTGTGGGCTTGGCCTTTGAACTTGTAGCTGCAATGAGGAAAGCTAAGCATTTCCCCTCCATTGCCCCACGGGACTCAGTGGAAACTGGGCGGAAACACTTGAGTCAGCTTTCTACAATGCTCTCCAAACAGAGTAAAGAAGAGCTACTTGGAAATCAGTGTCAGGGAGAGCGCAGTTCTTCCTATATGGAGTTTTTCTTAAAGGTGTTCTGAAAAGATTAACACTTGGGGCCAAACTAGATGTTGGGTTGCAAATGCATGTCTGGGACCTCAAGAAGTAGCTGCAGTTTGCAAGGGAGAAACATGGGGCGGTGGGGCGGGATTTGCAAAGGAGAAGCAGCAGGCAGGAGGGTGAGCAATGCGAGTTCCCCCTCTGTGGAGTTTCCAGGGGTGTGCTTGCCATGTGAAGTGGAGGGAAACCGATAGAGAAGGGCTGCAGGATAAAATCAGTAGAGGGAGAGCAGATAAATCCAGCCCCTGTCTGCTTTGCATCCTTTGCAGATCCTCTTCCCTGCCCCGGTTCCAACCCAGGCTCACAGGAACCATGTTTGCTATTAAACATCTAGTTCTGCCTTCAGTCTGAGGTTCTGTGGAAGGGAGAATTTTGACAAATAGAAACGACTTCCACCCCTGTTTTATTGTGATGGGGGCAAGAAAGCTTGTACCTACCAAAAAATCTCCCTTTTGCTCTGCTATTAAAGGCAAAGGTGCCTTGCCCCCGTCATGGATCCAGGAACCTTATCCTAGAATCAGAGTTGATACTGGATCAGTTCTGATGACACCGGCCCCAGCACATGTGAAGAGGACGGAGATGTGCTGAGAGAGCACTCTGGCATTCATCTGAATTGCCCCTCTACACATGCTCCAAAACCCTGTGGGTTTGGAGCTCATGCTGTGTGATTTTGATGAACATTCCTCTCAACGTCTGTAAAGGACACAATGCCAGCACATTGGAACGTCTTTCAGTGGTGTTGGGGTGGGTGTGCTCCCAGTATGTGTCTCACGTGTACGAGGGCTGGTATCGTCAGGACTGGCCCATTGACTTGTTAGTCACACTGCTCCTGAATTTTGTACAGAACAAAAGTTTATTTCACTATGTAACAAGTGATTGTAAAATATTTTCTTACAAGTATTTTTGAAAGCAAGTCCATGAAAATATTTACACTTTTTGAAAGCTGTATTATCCCCCTCCCCCCCAAAAAAGATTCCTCGGATTTTATTTTTGTCATTGGTGATCTAAAAGTATTTTCTAGGTCATAAATCTAATGTGAAAGAAATATAGATGTCAAACATTATAAATCTATGTATCTACAAGGTACTAAATTAACTGTGAATAATATCTTTCCCTGTGCGTCCGGAACTTCAGAGATCGTCTAGGAAAAGCCTTTTCTCCTTCTCTATTTAAATTGCGGTCTGCTTTTATTTATAAAAGCAGAAATTGTTCACTGCTGGTCAGCTGCTTAGGTTCGAACCTAACTTCCTTGTTGACTGATACACTGGTGAAGCATAAGGTTTTTGGAATGTATCCAGAGAGTTGATACACACAATCCAAACATGACTGGTTAATTTTTAGGTGTAATGAGATGTCCAACTTGGGCTGATGCAGTGTTGCAGACACTGAGTTGGGGCTTCTCTAGTCATCCATTAACTCCTATATTTGCAAAGACTTTGGTCACAGGGTGCTGGGGAGACCAAAATAAGCTGTAGTAACCCCAGCACCTTGTGCGGTAGAGAGTTTCAGGAGGGAGCTGTAGTACCCTCCTTCCTTCAATACAGGTGGGTCATTACAGCTCCCCTTTCCACAGCATCTTGTGACTAATATACATGACAGAGCCTTTAAAACACACTCACACTCACACTCAAACAGCAGACCTGTACAACTCATGACCCACTAAGCTGAACACAGACCACCAGAGCCTTGATAAAATACCCTGTTTTTCTGCCTTTTCCAGACTGCAAAGATAGGGATTGTCCAGTATGTCCTTAGTGGAGTGCATTCAATTTGAATACACAAATTGTACAGACCTGAACGTAAATTTGGGCGCCTCTATAGACTCCGTACTTTTCTGTACTCTCAAGGGGCTGATTAAGACAATACTCTGACTGGCCATCTCAAATGCATGGGGAGAAAAAGTGGGCACAAATCTCCCCACTCTTCTGGTGTCCTGCCCTTGATCATTTGTGGGTGTGGACATTTGTCTGAACCAAGGATTCCCAACCTTGGGTCCTCTATAGGGGCTACAGCTCCCCTCCTTGCCAGCTACAATTGCTCCTCAGTGTGGGGATAAAATTATCCCCACATTGAAATGGTTTGGATAACTGCCCCGTCCCATGTAATTGTGGTAGTGGAGGAGGAAAGGAGGAAGATATGTGCATCCATGCTTCTCCCCCGCTCATCAGAGAGTGCCAATCAGTAGTATTATCATATTTACCCAAATAGAAGACTTCTGAATGTAAGATGACCCGACCCCCCCCCCCAAATACAGGTTATGCCTGTATTGACAAAAATGCAGGGTACGTCTGTACTGAGGAAAAAGACACTGGATTTAAGACACACACACATATCTTCTAACATCAAAGAACTTGGCAGCGGCAGGGGGTGGGGGGACCTAGTCAAGTTCAGGTAAATATGGTATTATTAAAAAATATGTATATATCGCTTATCAACAAAAGCTCCCAAAGCAGTTTACATAACAAAAGGAATGAGACTATTATTTAAATTAGCCCAAGAAGAGAATGGTTCTCTCACGGGGTGGGGGCAGGGGCAGATTGCAGATGTTTGCCAAATAGCAGGACTGTGAGCAGAAGAATCCCTGCGGCAGCTATTGGGACTCCCTGCAGTGGTGCTACGGATGAGGCTGTTGGCTGGAAATCTGTTCCCTTAATTAAAAACATGCTAGGGTTTTTTGGTGGGTGTTTTTTGTTTGTTTTTTAAACAACCATCTGCCTTTCTTGCAGGATTTCTTCCCCATGCAATAAGGAGGCTGCTAATATCCCATGATCTCAAAACGCAAGGCAAACCTTCTTTAGAAGTCACAGGCAACCCCTATGATAAGAGGTGTCTGTGGTGGATTGGGCCAGGAGACTGACAGGCACATTGCTAGTGAGTAGCCTCATCGTTGAGGATGGTGCTGAAGGATAGCACAGCCCAACCTTCTCCCCCCGCCCCGCCCCCGCCATGTGCTCTTTGACCTCTCTGATTTTTGATCCGGCTGTCTCCCCAAACTGGGAACAAGCACAGCTATTTGAGCTTAGTCTGCATTGCCAGTTTGTATTAGTCTTGTACTCGTATAATCGTCATGGCTTCCTGCAAGGAATTCTGGGTATCATAGTTTGGCAAGGGTACGGAGGGTTCTCTGTTAGTGATCTCCCCGCTGCCTTCACAAAACTATAGTTCCCAAGTCTTGGTGTGGAGATGATGGTAGACTGGTTTCGGCCTGTGATGTGGAGCCCCGCTCTGTGTCTTTGTCTTGGAGCTGATTCGGTCACACTTATGTATCGGAGCCAATCTGCATGTCAGAACTTGCACATTTGGAAGGCTGTCTTCTCCTAGGAACTGGTGTTGCATAGGTCAAGAGACTGAGCTACAAATTGGGGAAATCTCTGGTGCAGATCTTGGCTCAACCATAGACTCTCCAGGTGATCTTTGGCAAGCCACTATCTCTCAGTCATAGTCTACCTCCCATCTGTAGTATGGGGGTAATAATACTGACCTACCTTATGGGTTTTGTGTTAAAAATTACAACATACAGTGTATTGCACACTCAAAAGAACTGTTGTTTTCTCTGCACAGAAGAGTTCTATCTGCTGCAGCCATTAATATGAGAAATGAAGCTTTTTTGCCTATGGAATCCCAGAGGTCAAAACCTGCTACGGTTTTAGATAGCCCCAGACTATTGGGCCTGGTATGTGCACTTTCAAGGTAATATTTCCCCTCCTGTCTGCATCATGGGAAGATGTAATCCCTACTTCCATAATCTTTGACTATTGGCCATTATGGCTGGGAGTTGTAGTCTGACAAGATACAGAATCTAGGCTGACCATCTCTTTTATAGCAGCTTTCTTATTGCAGATGCTTATGTTAAATGTGTGCTAATCAGTTTTGTGGGGAAGAGATTAAATAGGTCTAGGAAGCATTAGTTTTTGCTGAAATCCAAGCTGGCACAGAATGAACGTATCGGCCTCGCTGGATCAGGCCCAAGGCCTATCTAGTCCAGCATTCTTTTTCCCACAGCGTGACCCACCAGATGCCTCTGGGAAGCCCACAGGCAAGAGGTAAGGGCGTGCCCTTTCTCCTGCAGAATGTTCTGGGTCACACCTCAGATTGACTACAAAATAGTCCCATTTGTGCTAGTGAGTTTTTTCTGTATGTGGCTTGACTGTTTTAAGCCTCAACCTTTTCAGGTTGCTGGGATTGTTTACTTTTTGTCCATGCCTCCTCCTTTGAGTTGCTTGGGTTTTGAGTAGCGTGAACCGGATGACTCATGAGTGGTTTGAGAAGAGAGAGATATACACTTGCATGTTGTCAAGACAAAGTTTCCAGTTCCTTTAAAAGGTAACATCTTAAATTAGATTTGAATCCCCAGCTTAAAGGGCTGATTTGTTTGATGGAACTGGTGAGTAGGGACGTACAAGAACTGGTTCAGAGGCCCTTTTCCAGACCTCTGAACCGGTTCAGTGGCGGGGACGGTTACCTTTAAGGAACAGGGAGGGTGCTCTTAACCGCCCTGCCACGTTTCCCCTGCCAGCCTTGTGCCAAAAATCACTGGCGTGGGGCAGCAGTGTACCCTCTTGCCACCTCGATCAGCATCAGACCGAAAGTGGCCGGTGCGTATGTGTAATGTTGGGGGTCTTGTGACAGAGGAGCTAATGTGCCCCTAGCATGTGCTCACAGGCCTGAATAATACAGTCCGTCTCTCCCTGTTTCTAAGGATATGAACTAGGATTATCTATGTATACACACAGTGCCCGTGTTAGCTTACATGTGTCTGGAGGCACACAAATACTTACTCACTGTGTATATAGGCAGCCTGGGTAGGTGAGTGTATGGACAGCAATATATAATAACCTATAAAAGCATAAGCTCTGGCAGGGGCTTTGGAGGTCTCCTGGGCCAACTCTTTGCTACAGCATCCTGTCCAGCCTGTTTGAAAGGCTCCAGCAAGGGAGAGCCCATTACTGCCCAAGGCGGACTGTGCCACTGTTGAACAGCCCGTGCAGTCGAGAAATTCCTCCTAGCGTCTAGCCTAAATCTACTTCCTTGTCATTTCAACTGCTTGGTTCTAGTCATTTCCTTGGAAGCAACAGATAACAAGTTGGTTCTCCCCGCTATGTGGCAGCCCTTCAGATATTTGCAGATGGCTACCATATTTCCCCCCCATGTCTGCTCCTGGCTAAACATGCCCAGCTTCTTCAACCCATTCCTCCTGGGATTTGGTTTCCAGATGTTTCATCATCTTGGTTGCGCCCTCCTGAACCTGTTCCAGTTTATCAATGATCTTAAAATGTGTCCAGAACCGGATACAGTATTCCAAGTGAAGGCTGACCAAGAGAGGGAGGGATAATTAAATATTATATATAATACAAAGCTTCTGAGGTTCCAATCCGAAATACATTTGGGGGTGAGTCTCCTTGAATGCAGTGGGGCTTACTTCTGAGCAGACGTGCCTAGGACTGAGCTGCACAGCAGTGCTTGCCACTGTAGGGGCAGCTGAAGGCCAGAGTGCTGAAATGTGTTTATGCAGTAGTGCAGCTGATGACTTTCCTGGGCTACATTGGAGTAAAGGCTGTTCTAGAGCAATAGCAGTTTACGTGGTACCAGTGTTCTGCTCCATGCCTCTGAAGAAGAGGGTTATGCCTTGGCATGCTCTCCTGCGGGTGAAATAATCCCTGCACGTAGAAAGCGAATGTTTCAGGGAAGAGACTAGATTAGAATTCACCTCCCTGGAATGTATTTTCCCTCCCATATGGTTGAGCATTCAAATATCAGCACCACCTGCACTCTGAAAGGGTACAGTCCCAGGAGCAGCATTACTACGATTGTTCTGATGATGTCTAAATCATGTTAGTACCTGGCCTGAAGCCTTTATTGGTGACTGTAATACAGGAAAGCCTGTACAAATAAACTTTCCATAAACAGGCTGACAACCATGAACTAGGATTGCCCCCGCCCCCGCTCCGCTCCCCTTCCCTTTGGCAGGGTGCCTGTGCCATTGCCATTGTGAAGGAAATAAACAGGTGTGGTTCTTTCCTGGCTTGGAGATTTGGTGACCTGGGAATGCTACATATGCTGAATTGTTTTCCTTGTGTGGCTTCTTAAAGGCATAGAGCTGTGCTGTGAAAGAGATGGCATTCCCAGGATGGACTCTTAAGAGCTGCATGATTCAGAGTGGCTGGTTCTTCTGTAAGGGAGCCTGTTTTGTAAAGTTCCGTACAATGCATAAAGCATTTATGTAGTGTAGCTGGCTTGTTGCAAAGCATAAGAATAACTTGGCCTTCAGCCTGTAACCTGAAGAGATCCCTACTCAGCTTAACTAGTGGAGACTGGTTCTGGTGAACCTCAACCAGTCTGTCTTCAAGAAAAAGCAACAGTTCTCCCTTCCTTCAGGCATGGAAGGGGGCACTCCTTTGACAAATAAGTTTTAACGAAGCAGGGCATGTCTTTTAACAAAGGCATTAGGGATAAAGAGCCCAGATTTGCTTTGTTAGCAAAACTAGCTTTCTGCTCTCTGGCCAGGTACCTTTTTCTCCAGCACCTAGATCTAAAATAAATATTTATCCTAGGGGAAAAATAAGTGCATTTTTCAGACTACTAAAGGAAACCAGTGAGTGGTGTTATGGCATTGGTTTCGTACTGACAAATTGCGACCTGCACTTGGAAGAAGAAGAAAAAGGCATTCCATTTTACTTTTGTAAACTCTGTTACCTAAAACAGACAACAGGCTGCATCTTCGGAGGGTTAGGATTTGTACTTCATCAGTTATAAGGTGTGGGTTTTTTAAATGCATTTCATAAAATGGTTGTCCCAGGGGTGTTGGAGGCTTGTTTATCAGGTGCTTTGCCACCTGTGCTCTTGGGCAATTAACTGCAATGATTTATAATAGCAAGAGCCAGGTAGGAACAAATATTTCTGAAAGCAAAGTATTCTTTTTTCTTTTAAAGTCAGAACCTGGACCTGATAATAGAATCAAGTAAATTTGGGTAGCAGTGATTTATGTGCTCTCTATAGCCAGCTGTCTTTCAAGTTCCTTCCTGCCATTCTTTGGTTTTCATCTGGTCCACCAATCTGAATCAAAGCTGGAGGAGTAATTCGATATCTGTGAATGGGTGCATTTTTTAAAGCAACATCTGTCATCTTGTGAATGAAAATCAGGATGATCTCTGACATCAGGCTAAATAGTTCTAACAGTTGCAAGATTTTTTAAAAAATTACTGTAAAACACCATGATGTTTCCACAGTGTGTGTGAGCAATAGTTTGGTTTTCTCCATGACCTGTTTATTATGTAAATCTGTGTTGCCCAAACTTTTGATCCATGGGGCATGCGGTGGTGGTTTCCCCCCATTTTAAAACTAGAGGCACTCTAGTTTCTTTGCAAAGATGCAAAGACACTTCTTTGCAAAGATGCTTTTTTGTGTGCATCTCCTTGCGTGCAAAGATACACTTTCTTAGTCAGTTCCCGAACAATAGGCTGGCATCTGGCATTACAACTTCAGGATAGCCCAGGTCATATGACTTTCTAGTATCTGGCCTCCCTCTTTGTCCACATAGTCAGGGCTCTGGGATTGGCCTGTGTTTTCTCTGCTAGGGGCATGTTTCTGGGAGTCTTCCATGTTTCAGGCAATTCCAAGGTTAACAGAATCAGGCACGTTATCACTTTTTTTCAATGACTGTGTGTTTATAAGCAGAATTTCAAATATTATTTATACCCAATGGCAAAAGAGTCAAATTTAACGTGCTATAAGGTCATATTTATATAAAATAATATAGTGTCTGAAATCTGCAAAATACATTGGTAACGGAATCCAAAATATTCCAACACTCTTACCAATGTATCTTCCACACTGTAACTAAGGGTTTTGTAAAAATATTGCCTTATGGTAGGGGATATTCTCTTGCCAGTGGGTATATAGAATATCAACTTGAAAGTTGACTTATGGCTACAATCACTGAAAAACATAACATACCTGATTCCGTTACCTTTGGAATTGCCCTTTCCTGGGTGTAGTGTAGGCTGCATTAAGGCATCTCGCAGTGTTTTTCCTCCCTTGGGGGCTAATGTCATTGCCCAGGGACCCTCCTGCCAGCAAGGGAGGCAGAGAATTGGGGTGTGGGGGTGTGCAGCCAATTTAATTTTTCAAGGTACAATTCTGCCTTTTTCATGGCACATGGGGTGCCCCAGGCACATAGTTTGGGAATCGTTGCTCTTCTCTGTCTTTCATTAGCGAATATCAAAACTGTTTTCTAAAACATCAGTTCTTTCCATGGTGGAAAAAGTGAAAATTCCTGATTGTATCACTTCCTTCAAAATGAAGGGTATTGCTTAGTAATTAAGAAGAAATAAAAGATTTATAATATCTTTTAAATGCTTTTCTTTTGGTTTTTCCCCTCTCCCTGTCTTATATCATCTGGGAGATCTCAGTGATATATTTGATGTTGGTGTACAGAGCAACAAATGGATTAGGGGGTGATCATGGCTTATCTAACATCAGTTCAAAGTGTTCCTCTCTCCTGCATTTTAGCCATTGTGGGATAAGCCAACAGGTTGCAATTTAAGGAGGATCGTATATAGGATGGATAGGTCCCCGCTGGAAGGGCTTGCATGGAACACAGTTTATAATGCAACAAGAGTGACCCTCAACAAAATGTGGCTGGATATCCCTGTTGTGCAAGAGTTACCTGAGCTTGTGGCTGAGTACGGCAAAGAAAAACAACTTAACAACAGACAGGAGTCACTGTTCATGTCCAGATTTTGTTTTGTGTTTTGTAGTGAGCACTGGTGCATAGTCCCAGCTCCTTTTCAAACCCCATCTCCACCAAACACAAAGGTGATATGGTCGGTGAGACAACAAGAATTTTACACACCTTGCCCCCTCAGAAGCAGAAGAGATTGTGACTGTCTCGAGGGAGTGTTCTTCAAGCTGATAAATTTCCCACTCTTTGTTTTCAAGTCCTCCCTGCACTTGCCCCAGAGTTCCATTACCTCCACCTACCTGCTTGTCTCTTAACTTTTAACTGCCTGAGGTCATGAATATGCCATCCCATTGACTAACACGGGAGCAGTTTGCGGTGTGTGTTTTGTTCATTTTTTCCCCTTAGGTGTGTGTCCAGATCTTTTTAAACACAGACAGTACCTCCCACATGCCTGCAGGAGCTCCAGTTATATTTTATCAAGAATCCCAAATGTCAACACTCTTTTTGGAAATTGTATATCAATACCCAGACCTTGTCACTTTAAGCTAGTGGCCTTCACAACATCTTGTGGCAGTGAGTTCTGTAAATTAATTCTGCATTGTGTGAAGAAGTTATATTTTCTTCTTCTTCCTGAGGAGCAACACATCTTCTGCCAACCAATTTCATAGGGGAAACTACTGAGTTATAGTATTATGAGAGGGACGGTGGGGGGGGGAGAGACTTTCCATGTATAATTGTATGTATTCAATCATGCCCCCTTTAATAGTCTTTGTTTTCCTAAGCATTAGCCTTTCATTGTAGAGAAGCTGCCTAGCCTCCTGATTCTTCTGGTTACTCTTTCTGCACCTATTATAGCTCTCTTATATACTCTGAGATGGGGTGAGTGAACTGTACACAGTATTCCCAATGTCGCTGCGCTATGGATTTATACAAGGGCACTGCAATAGTTTTACTTTCTAACCCTCACCTATCAATCCCTGGCACAGAATATGCCTCTTCACAGCTGCTGCACACCAAACTGACATTTTCATTGAGTTACTCACTCTGACTCCAATATCTCTTTCCCAGTTAGGTTCTGAGCTGACAGGGACGATCAGGACATTCTGTGAAGCGGGGTTATTTGGTCCTAATGGGCATCATTTTATACTTGCATGGAGCTTCATTGCCCCTTTGTTGCCCCTTTGCCCGGTTTGGAGAGATCTTTTGGGGACTCTTTACTTCATTTGCTTTTGGTGACAGTGCTGTGTAGCCAGATCTAAATGGCAAGGGGGCGTCCCGTCGTCCCTGACTAGCAGGAGCAGGGAGAAAAGTTTTTAAATGGCTTGGAACCAGCTGCTGGTGACTAGGCATGAAAAGGTAAGTTTTTGATGCGCCCGGTAGGCGGAAGGAATACGAGAGCTGAGCATACCCTCAGTCCCCGGATGCCAGGTGGAACAAAGAGATTTCACTAATCTTCTAAAACAGGTTGCATTCCTCCCAACGTGCTGCTTTCAAGGAGCCCTTTCGGCCTGAATTCACCTGCCAAGAAACCACTCTGCAATACAGAACACTCTGGGCCATGCTGCAGGGTGTGCAGTGAATTCATGCAAGGTACTGTTGGGTCTCTCTGCAGCCAAGATCAATTTATGTTGTGAACTGAACTGAAATGGCCCCCAATTTAACAAAGTTTTAGAGGTGGAAGGGGACATAAGAACAGCCCTGCTGGATCAGGCCCAAGGCCCATCTAGTCCAGCATCCTGCTTCACAGATGTCGCTAGAAGCCTACAGGCAGGAGTTGAGGGAATGCCCTCCAACCTGCTGATCATCCCCTGCAACTGGTACTCAGAGGCATCCTGCCTTGGAGGCTGGAGGTGGCCCTCCGACTAGTAGCTGTTGATAGACCTCTCCTCCATAAAGTTACCCAAGTCCCTCTTAAAGCCATTCAGGTTGTTGGCTGTCACCACATCTTGTGGCAGAGAATTCCACAAGTTGATTATGCATTGTGTGAAGAAATAATTCCACTTGCTGGTCCTAGATTTCCTGGCAATCAAATTCATGGGATGACCCCTGGTTCTAGTGTTGTGTGAGAGGGAAAAGAATTTCTCTCTCTCCATTTTCTCCACACCATGCATGGTTTTATAGACCTCTATCATGTCTCCCCACAGTAGTCTTTTTTTCTAAACTAAACAGGGAGGTAGGTCTTCTTGTCCAACGCTCTGCTCTATAGAGGAATCTGCTACCATAGGGGTAGGCAGCCTCACCTGCTGTTGTTGAACTACAGCTCCCATCATCTCCTACCATAATAAATTATGGCAGGGAGTGATGGGTATTGCAGTTCAACACAGCTGGAGAGCCAAGGTTTTTATTTTATTTTATTTTATTTTTGCACATTTTTAATGTACACCAGAGCGGTGTACTACATACTTAAGTTTCTCCTCACAACAACCCTGTGAAGTAGTTTAGGCCGAGAGAGAAGTGACTGGCCCAGAGTCACCCAGCAGGTCACATGGCTGAATGGGGATTTGAACTCGGGTCTCCCCGGTCCTACTCCAGCACTCTAACCACTACACCATGCTGGCTCGGCCCCTGTGCTCCTACATCCCTGACACCTGGCCATCCAGCCTCTTGCAGTGAAGAAACTCCTCAAAGGACATAGGAAGCTGCGATATACTGAGTCAGACCATTGGTCCATCTAGATCAGTAATGTCTACACAGACTGGCAGCAGCTTCTCCAAGGTTGTGGGCAGGAGTCTCTCTCAGCCCTATCTTGGAGATGCTGCCAGAGAGGGAACTTGGAACCTTCTGTGCTTCCCAGAGCAGCTCCATCCCCTAAGGGGAATATCTTGCCTGCTCACATGTCTCACATTCAAATGCAAACCAGGGCAGACCCTGCTTAACAAAGGGGACAATTCACGCGGTGCTGCCACAAGCCCAGCACTCCTAATGTCGAGCCTGAACACACTTCCTTGTAACTTCCTTACCCCATTTACAGGCGACAAAAGTGGAGAGATCTCAGTATTCTCCTTAGCGGGGAGTGAACTCTTATCCATTGTTGAACTCCTCCTTCAGCCTGGTGGCTATCTCCCCCTCCAACAGTGCAGCTAGTGAGGGCTGCAAGAGGTACCTTTGAAAAGTTATTCCAGGAGTTACTGCCAGTGCTGCAAGCCACTGAGGAGCAATACCCTGCCTGGCAGCTCCTGCAGTGGCTGCCGCCGCTCCAGCTCTCCCCCGGCCTCTGCATGTGCATGGAGGCCATTTGCGTGGTCAGCAACACCAGGCTGACTACACCAATAGCCTCCGTGCATCATGCAGAGAGGCCAGGTTAGTGCTGGAGTCACGGCTGCCGCTGGTTAGGATGCCGGGTGGGGTGCCGCTGCTCGTGGTAGGCCAATCCTTAACCAGAGTGCAGCCATATTTTTAAAAAAGGGTCAGGGAGCTCCAAAACTCTCATACCCCTCTTGTGTACATGGCGGCCCCAATCTTACAGGTCTTGGCGACCAAGAACAATGCCAGTACTGATTAAGCTTGGGCAGGAAGAAACTGTTGATTGGACAAGTATTCCTAACCAGATAGTTACTGATTGGTCTCACAGGATTAAGAAAGGATGTTGACAAAATCACATAAGGAGCTGGGTCTCGTGATCAGTGAGACCCAGTTGGTGCAGATCAGCGGGGAGAGCGGGCTAAGCCCACTCTCCCCACAGACGATCAGGGCGAGAGCCCTGCCCATTGCCAGCTCTGTGATGGAGCTGGCGGGGACTGGGGGAGCAGAGAAGCTCCAGCATCAGGCTGGCAAGACCCCCAGAGCTGGGAGGTGGCTTTTCACCTCCCCTCCGGGGGTCTCCTTGTGAGTAGCCACAGCACGGAGCCGCAGCACAGCTACTCATGATCTTTAAAACCAGGTTTGCGGAGAGCTCGCTCCGCAAACCTGGTTTAAGGGCAGGGGTAGTTAGGCGGGTTACCCGCCTAGGAACCACTGGGCTCGCAGCCGAGCTCGGTGGTTCACACGATGGGATGAAATCGGGCTAGCCTCCGCTAGCCCGATTCCGTCCCATTGTGTGAATAGCCTCAATGACTATGACTAGCCACCAGATAAGGAAACTTGCAACCTAACTAACATGAAATCTATAAAAACACCCTGGGTGGGGTGTCCTATTCCCTGGCACCGCTTTTCTGCGCAGATTAAAGCCTGTAAAAGTTCTCTACCTCTGGTGTGTTCATTGGCTCTGCATGCCAGGCACAAACCCCAATTTTGGGACCACACTCATGGCAGCTTGCAGGTGCTGCCAGGTACCTTTTAAAGGTACCTCTTTCTGCCCTCACCAGCTGCCATTGCCCCACAATGTGATGATGTAGTGCTATTTGGAGGGGAATTATAGGGGGTGGTGCAGCAGGGAAATGCTTGACTAACAAGCAGAGGGTTGCTGGTTCAAATCCCCACTGGTATGCTTCCCAGACTATGGGAGACACCTATATCGGGCAGCAGCGATCTAGGAAGATGATGAAAGGCATCCTCTCATACTGCGCGGGAGGAGGCAATGGTCAACCCCTCCTGTATTCTGCCATAGAAAACCACAGGCCTCTGTGGGCGCCAGGAGTCGAAATCGACTTGATGACACACTTTACTTTTATAGGGGGTGGCAGCCCCTAGTGGCAGAGAAGGAGGAGCAACACCACTCCCCCTACCTATAATGTAAACCAAAGCTTCTCTACAGAGAACTTCTGGCTTGGCCCTAGTTGGATTTCTAAAGTTTAATATAGCAGCCGACATGTTGCACAGTGAAATGCAGGCAGTTCTCAGCCACCTGTGCTGCTGTGAGCATCTAAAGAAAATGAGGGTGCTCTTTTGCAATTGCTTAAATCAGTGCAATTGCCTTTACATAGGAAGCTGCCATATTCTGAGTCAGACCATTGGTCTATCTAGCTCAGTATTGTCTTCACAGACTGGCAGCAGCTTCTCCAAGGTTGCAGGCAGGAATCTCTCTCAGCCCTATCTTGGAGATGATAGGATTATATACCGCTTTGTATATAATTGTGCTTTGGCAACGTACTGTATGCTTTGGTAGTTTGTTGGTTCAATAAAAAAATCTTGTCCTATCTTGGAGATGCCAGAGGGGGAACTTGGAACCTTCTGCTCTTCCTAGAGCTGCTCCCTCCCCTGAGGGGAATATCTTACTGTGCTCACACTTCAGTCTCCCATTCATATGCAACCAGAGTTAGCTAAGGGGACAAGTCATGCTTGCTGCTACCACAATCACCAGTCTTGTGATTGTGGGGTCTCCTTTTTGCACTAGAATCCCATGGTTTGCTGATTGGACCCAGAGGGCATAGCCTGCGATCTTTGCATTCCATGGACCATGCACAGGGATGGCCTCCATATGGTACACAAACCTCCATCTGTGTTAGAATCAAGGGGTTCTAACAGGACAAAGACCTGGGCGAAGGCAACCAGTTTATACAGGTGAGGGCTACTTAGGCTGAGGAAGAAGCAATTAGCACGAAAACTAGCATGGCAGAGAACCTTTATTTTATTTTTTGAAATGTGCAATTATATTTGCTATTGTTAAGACTACTGGGAGTTGGGAGCACTTGCTGATTTAATGCAAATCCCCTGGAAATCTACCAGTTGATTGTGATCTCTCTTCTGTTTGCCTCTGCCCTGGAACATACTCAGCACGTTTATTTGACTGAATTTTGCAGTCAAACTTTGAGGTGATGAGCAAGCTTCCTTTCAGGAAAGCTTGCCTGTCATCATCAATCTCATTGAAAAGCTCCTCATCAGTTTCCAAGCAATCTTGGAGATCCCGCAGGGCCCAGTGTCAAAATCCTGTTCTAAAAATTAGTAAGATTTTCTACTAACCTTTTTAAAAATCCCCTTTCTTGGAATTAAATATTTTTGGTGGGTTTAAAAGTGGGGGTGGGGGCATGGAGTGCCCACATTTGACTTCTGCCATGTCAGGACAAAAGAACTCTGCTCGGTCTCAGGAGCTCTGGAATACACAGCCTAGACACAGAAAGAAGCCCTACGCAAAGAAGTAGGAGCAGTGGAGCCAAACTCAGTGAGTCTGGTGGCACCACTGAGATTGGGATATCTTAAATAATAGATGTGAATTGCTGGCTGGTCTTGTGGTAGCAAGCATGACTTGTCCCCTTAGCTAAGCAGGGTCCACCCTGGTTGCATATGAATGGGAGACTAGAAGTGTAAGCACTGGAAGATATTCCCCTCAGGGGATGGAGCTGCTCTGGGAAGAGCAGAAGGTTCCAAGTTCCCTCCCTGGCTTCTCCAAGATAGGGCTGAGAGAGATTCCTGCCTGCAACCTTGGAGAAGCTGCTGCCAGTCTGTGAAGACAATACTGAGCTAGATAGACCAATGGTCTGACTCAGCATATGGCAGTTTCCTGTGTTCCTGTGTTTCCTGTGAAGAGCTCTCAGTAGCCTCAGCCATTTAGGTTGATGGGCCGGCTATAGGTAGAACAATAGGAGAAAGAGTTTTCTCATTGTATACATTAATCTCAATAGTCTGCCAAGGTGACTAAGATGAACTGGTTGGCTGAGTGTAAAGAGCCTACAGGAAGAACCTACATCAGTGTTCTTCTTTCTAAGGCCTGGGGGCCAGTGGCAGCCCTTATCAATCCTAAGCATAGCTCCCCATCTGCAGTAATGGTTTCCTGGGCCTGAGTGAAGCTTCAGTCAAAGCTGAATGCTCTGCACATTCCCGCTGGCACCATGCAGAGATGACCCTTCGCACTGGGCAGTGCTGTGCTTTGCCAAGTGCTTCTGGGGGCGGGGTGTCCTCCTTGAGCCCCTGCAACCTCTTGGAAGGCATGCAGAGAGTGCCCGCTGGGGAGTGTAGCCCTTCCCAGCGCTTTCTCCACAGAGCTTTTAAGAGAGGACTCTGTTTCTCTTAAACGGCCTTCCAAGCACTGAGAGAGAGAAAAACCACAGTGCTGTGTGGAGGTCAGCACCGTGGGAAATGGCTCTCACATTGAAGGTATTTGCCAAAGTGTCCCCTTCTAGAACAATAGTGATGATCGTGGCCTACATGTCTGTCATGCTTTGGGAAGGAGTCTTAAACCCAAAATGAAGTCTCTGAACAAGGTCGAAAATGCCCAAATGTGAGGCCCCAACATTTCCTTCCTAGACAGCATAGAGACAATATTCTCCCAGAGAGGCTTCATATCCAAACAGTTACTAAGGGCAGGCCCTTAAACGCAAGGGGAGGCGGCTGCCTGGGGGGCCCCCCACGCCTCGAGGGCCCCCCCTGAGGCAAGTCACATGACTATATATTGTGAAGTGTGTGTGTGTATGTGTGTGTGTATGAGCGAGGGGCCCATTAAAAAATTTTGTCTCTGGGCCCACTCCAGCCTTGTTACGCCCCTGACTGTGGAAATAGCGAGACGTATCTTCTAAGGTGCACAGTCAGGGGCGTAGCTATAATTGAGCGAAAGGGTTCAAAGAACACGGGCCCCCAGCTCCTGAGGGCCCTCCAGCTCCACCCCTCCCTATTTTCCTCATTATCTCCTACACTCTGGGGGGGCCACCAGAGAGAGAGATGAACATGGTCCCCCTCTCCCCTAGCTACGCCATGGAGCGCACTCGAAATAATTACGTCACATGGAATATATGTCACATAGTAGTTGCTTTCTTTCATCTGGGCCAGTCAGAAAGAGCCTTTTCTCAAATCATGTGGAGCCTAATCAATCCCCAGTGTCCCTAGAAACTACCTTTACTCTTGTTTCTGCATTGATGCCTTCGTTCCTTCCATCTCCTTTTCATATAAGGCAGGAGTTTCCCATCTTGGGCACCCAGATGTTCTTGGACTGCAACTCCCCCCCCCCTCTCTCTCTCTCTCTCTCTCTCTCTCTCTCACACACACACACACACACACACACACACACACACACACACTAGTGTGTTGAGGTTAGAGTGTTGGACTAGGACCAGGGAGACCAGAGTTCAAATCCCCATTCAGCCATGCAACTCACTGGGGTGGCTCTCTGGGCCAGTCACATAACACTCAGCTTAACCTACCTTGCAGAGTGGTTGTGAAGATAAATATAACCATGATGTACCCCACTCTGGGCTCCCTGGAGGAAGAAGAGAGGATATAAATGTGGTAAATAAATCTCTCACCACAATGGTCTTCTGGAGGTTGATGTTAAGATGTACAGCTTAAATAAACCCAGATGATGCAGGGAGGACAGCTCTGCTCCTTGTTTTTCTGGAAACTGGCCACAACAAACAAAAAACACCAGACAGGCTGGTGTGTGTTTTCCCCCCTGGTTGATTGACAATCTTACCTTCTTAAGGTTTTTAATCAACCATCTGTTCCCAGATGGAAGTGGGAAATCTAAGCACAGATTTTTGTACCTGCTACCAGTCTTCCCTATCTTAGATGTGCTATTGCAGCCTACTACCAAACCATCTCCAGTCCATCCTTCCCCATTGCACTCAAGTCAGTTGGACCATTGGTTGAGAAGGTAAGTCTGCCTTGTTGTCATCCTGTTTCTCATGCTCTCATAAGTGTCTTGGTTCATACTGACGGAGGGAAGAACAGGTGATTGGTGCTCTCTCTACGTTCCAGCTGTAGTATGAAATGTGTCCCTGCTTTGGTGTTCTTCCTGTTTTAGCTCCAGAAAATTATTTGTTTAGCACATTTATATACAACCCCTTCCACATTTCCTGGCAGTTTACATAATAAAAATAAATTACTATTACTACTACAACAAATATTTATAAGCTGCTCTTCAACCAAAGTTCTCAAAGTGGTTTACATAGAAAAATAAATAATACATAAATAAGATGGTCCCGTGTCCCCAAAGGGTTCACAATATAATAAGAAATATAAGGCAGATACCAGCAATAGCCACTGGAGGGATGCTGTGCTGGGGTGGGATAGGGCCAGTTGCTCTCCCGCTGCTAAATATAAGAGAATCACTACTTACAAAGGTGTCTCTTTGGTCAGTTAGCATGAGTGTTACATACTTACATACTAAAGTATGTGAAATGAGAAAAATTTGCATCTTTGTTCAACTTGCATAGTTCATACTGGTTGCAGGATTTAGCCTTTCTTGGGGAAGAAACTGGATTGCCAGGTGCAGGATTTTATTTGGGTGTTTTAATAATAATAATAATAATAATAATAATAGATCTAATAATAACACCAAGATCTAATAATAACACCTGAATTAATAAGTGAAAGAGCAAAGAAAATTAAAAATTGGACTGCTCCAGGTGACGATGAACTGCATGGCTTTTGGCTTAAACACCGAACAAGCCTTCATAAACAACTATCAAAACCGTTCGATCACATTTTGCAAGCAGATGATATTGAACAATGGCTAACAACTGGGAAAACTCATCTCATCATGAAAGACCCAGCAAAAGGTGCAGTTCCAAGTAATTATAGACCGATAACCTGTCTGCCAACCATGTTCAAATTATTAACTGGAATAATAGCATATGAAGTGATGCAGCACTTATTAACTAACCAACAGCTTCCAGTTGAACAGAAAGGAAATTGCCCGAACACCAGAGGCACAAAAGACCAGCTGCTGATTGACAAAATGATTTTAGAAAATTGCAAGAGAAGAAAAACCAATCTAAGTGTTGCATGGATTGACTACAAGAAAGCCTTTGATTCATTGCCTCACACATGGATACTAAAATGTTTAGAAACAACTGGTGTCAGCAAAAACATTCAAATATTTATTTTAAAAAAGCAATGAGCATGTGGAGTACACAGTTAACAATCAATGGCGAGACACTTGGACAGGTTAGCATTAGAAGAGGCATTTTCCAAGGGGACTCATCCCCTCTGTTGTTTGTAATCGCCATGACCCCACTTTCACAAATACTCAACAAAACAGTCCTCGGATACCAAACATCTAAAACATCCAGTCAAATCAACCATCTGCTGTACATGGACGATCTGAAGTTATATGGAAAGTCCCAGTCAGAAATTGAATCACTGCTAAACACTGTCCATATATTCAGTAGCGATATAGCAATGGAGTTTGGACTAGACAAGTATGCTGCATTAATAATGAACAGAGGGAAAATAAGAAAAACAGAAGGAATAGAACTGCCCAATGGAAGCAACATCAAGAACTTGGAAGAGAAAGAACATTACAAATACTTGGGCATTCTCCAGGCTGATAACATCGCACACACTGAAGTTAAAAGAAAAACAGGAAGTGAATACATCAGGAGAGTTAGAAAAATCCTCAAGTCCAAACTCAATGGCGGGAACACCATACAAGCCATAAACACCTGGGCTATACCTGTTATCAGATACACTGCAGGAATAATAGACTGGACCCAGGCAGAGTTAGAGACGCTAGATCGTAAGACCAGGAAAATCATGACCATCAATCATGCTCTGCACCCCCGCAGTGATGTAGATAGGCTATACCTCCCTCGCAGCTCAGGTGGAAGAGGAATGCTGCAAGTCCATCAAACAGTAGAGGAGGAGAAAAGAGGCTTTGAAGAATATATCAAGGACAGTGAAGAAGATGCACTTCAAATGGTCAATAATGTGAAACTATTCAACACCAATGAAACAAAGCAGGCCTACAAGAAAGAACAAGTCAAGAACCGAGCAGAAAAATGGAGAAATAAGCCCCTGCATGGTCAATATTTGCACAACATAAGTGGAAAATCAGACATCACCAAGACCTGGCAATGGCTTAAGAATGGCAACTTGAAGAAAGAAACAGAGGGTTTAATACTGGCTGCACAAGAACAGGCACTAAGAAGAAATGCAATAAGAGCAAAAGCTGAAAAATCCACCACAAACAGCAAGTGCTGCCTTTGTAAAGAAGCAGATGAAACCGTGGACCACCTAATCAGCTGTTGTAAAAAGATCGCACAGACTGACTACAAACAAAGGCATGACAAAGTAGCAGGGATGATACACTGGAACATCTGCAAAAAAATACAAGCTACCTGTAGGCAAACATTGGTGGGACCATAAAATTGAAAAAGTTGAAGAAAATGAAGACGTAAAAATATTATGGGACTTCCGACTACAAACAGACAAACATCTGCCACACAATACACCAGATATCACTGTAGTCGAGAAGAAAGAAAAACAAGTCAAAATAATCGACATAGCAATACCAGGGGATAGCAGAATAGAAGAAAAAGAAATAGAAAAAATCACAAAATGCAAAGATCTACAAATTGAAATGGAAAGGCTGTGGCAGAAAAAGACCAAAATAATCCCAGTGGTAATTGGCGCCCTGGGTGCAGTTCCAAAAGACCTTGAAGAGCACCTCAACACCATAGGGGCCACAGAAATCACCATCAGCCAATTACAAAAAGCAGCTTTACTGGGAACAGCCTATATTCTGTGACGATATCTATAACAATTGACAATAAAATTCAGCCATCCCAGGTCCTTGGGAAGGACTCGATGTCTGGATAAAACAAACCAGTCAATAACACCTGTCTTACTGTGTAAACAAGAAATAATAAATAAATAAGTAAAAACAACAGCACACACAACCCTTGGAATAGTTAATGGCTTTCGCAGAAATGCTTCTATTTTGCTGATTGGGGATTGAAGTTCAGTTTCCCTGTTAAACTGTTTGATCAAGTTGTAGGTTATTACAGAATCACCCTGCAGATCTGTTCAGCTCTCTTTGGGTATATTATTGTAATCATTCCCTGCCCGCCACGGTGGGCTGGCCTGGCCATGGATGGAGGAAAGATTATTGATGCATCATATTTGTGACTGATTTCATTGTACTGTGGGAAGCTGCTCAGCCAGATAAGTCAGAAGCTGGTATGTGGTCATATGTTGGAAACATGCCAGGAGGGTAAGATAATGCTGAGCAGGCAACCTTATCTCAGCCCTGCAAATCCTGTGAGAATGACGAGGAACAAAGCCACTTTAAAGCCAAGATTGTTTGGTTTCAGGTAAGCAAGTGACAAGGGCTTTGTCCTTGAACTGAAAAGATAAAGGTGTGCCCTCAAGTAGATGTTGACTCCTGGCGAGCACAGAGCCCTGTGGTTGTCTTTGGTAGAATACAGGCGGGGTTTACCATTGCCATTTCCCGCACAGTATGAGATTATGCTTTTCAGCATCTTCCTATATTGTTGTTGCCCAATATAGGTGTTTCCCATAGTCTGGGAAACATACCAGCAGGGATTCAAACCAGCAACCTCTTGCTCCCTAGACAAGTTACTTCCCCACTGCGCCATTTGATGGATATATCCAAATATATATAGGACGGATCTTTACAGCCTGTTTGTACAGTTTACAGTTGCCACTGAAATTACCTTGAGGGGTACCCCACAGTTCCTGCTCAGCTGTGGTGTTCTAGGTAATTATGCTCAGCCAAACCTCTCCCTAGCTTTGGGTGTTCGGAATCCCCTGGGTTTTTCCCCTAGTGCTGTGTATCAGACACTCCATTGCTAATGACTCTGCAGCATGGCCCACCTCAACACATCATGCAGAGATGACTGTTAACTGGAGTCTCCAGAGACATTGGGAAGGTACACAGGGTTATTATTATTTTTTAAAAAAAATGTGTTCAATTTCACAGCAACCCTTGAGGTATGTTAGGCTGAGAGAGAAGAGGCTGGCCCAAAGTCACCCAGTGAGTAATTTTCATGGCTGAACTGGGATCTTGAGTCCTAGTCCAACACTCTAACCATTACATCACACTGTCTCTCAGTGGGAAGGCACATGAGGCCATTAGAAAATGTAGTTCCTGCCGGTGCTTCTCCTATGAGGAAAAGCACTGGGTGGGACTACATTTCCCAGATGTCCCTGTACACCTTTCTGACATCCCCATGGCCTCCAGTTCCCATAGGGCACCAGCCCCCCTTGAGCCAGAAATGTGATGAACTGTATGGAGATGGCCACACACAGAGAACGGCCATTTGCATTTATCAGCAAGGGGGGAGGTGGGGCTGCAGATTCATCATCACTGGAGCGTCTGATGCACAGCCCTACCGTTTTCCAAAGCAGAACCAATAAAAGAGAAATCCTCCTGTCCTTTATTTTCACATTTTGCATGGAGTGCTGTGTGAGTGCAATAATTCACAGCCACCTTCAATTAATTTGCACACTTCCCACCACCACCACTTCTGCATTACTGATGTGTCCTGGCAAGATGGTTCCGCAGTTTGTTTTATCGATGTGAGTGGGATGTAGACGCAGAAATAGGCAAAAGAAATAAAAGCTGTGCCAAACTGCGTGCTCCCATTCTGGCATTCATTTTAGGAATTCTCCAAGTTTAAGACCAGAATTAAGGGGAAGAAGAACACAGCACAGAGCACAATCCTGGAATTGGAATAGGAGAAATCCACTCATCCCTGTTAGGTCTCCTGTGGAATTTTGAGGGAATTGAAAAACAAATCAGGTCATGTTGAAACCTACAAACTTGCTTATTAAGATTGGCTGCCCCTTATCAAGATCAGGGGAGACCCAAGACGTTTGGGTGGCTGAATGCCAAGAGAAAAAGCATAGAGGGGCAGAATTCCCAAAGAAGCTGAATAAAGATTAATCAGTTCATTTTTCAGTCATTGGCTGATGTGTTTAGAGCTTAAAAGTGCACTCCCACAGAGGAAGAGTTTTTCTGTTTTTAAGGAGAGCTTTTATTTTAGGAAGTTGTCTTTAGGGGAAAGACCACCGATATTCCTGCTGATGTGGGGTGCAGTCTCCAGAGAAAGATATTACAACATACAACTGCCTCTGAGGAAGAGCATTTTTTAGCTTGAAATACATGGCAATGACAGAATAGAGAACTGGTTAATATTTATTCAGCATCTTTGGGTCACACACACACACACACACACCCTCTTTTTATCTTGGCTTTTTGGTGCTGTGTCATTTTTCTCCCCCTCTTTCTTTTCCTGGCACCAAATGCTCAGCACCTCAGCCTCACCTGCCCGCCACCACCTGGATCAACAGCAGCCAGCAAAGAACTGCTCTGTTCTCCTCGGCGTGCTGTATGTGAAAACGAGGGGGCAGAGAGGAAGAGGAAAGAGGAGAATCAGGGGCTAGAATGTGGGGAGATGCACTTGCCTACCACTTTCCTCTCCTCCATGCTTCATTTTCTGCTCCTCTCCCCCTCCCCCACCAAATACAATTCAGCAAGATGGCAATAAGTATACCATGGTTCCATGGTATACAGAAGAGCTATGGGAGCTGACGTGGCAAGGTAGACGACTGGAGCACAAATGGAGAGGGACTCATCATGAATTTGATACGACATAGCAAAGAGCCCACTTGAAAGCCTCTGCTGTGGCAATACATGCAGAAAGGAAGGATTTTATTCTGTGCATGTTGCGCCTGCATGTTCTCGTCCAGCAGAGCTTTTCCAGAGTGTTAGGGGTTTATGTTTCAGATATGTTTCCGGAAACCATGTCTCACTGTGACATGTTCAAGGAGCTCTTTGCAGATAAAATCTCTTACATTAAGGCTGATCTGGACTCCAATATTTTTGCAGTGCCAGTTAGGGAGTTGTCCAGCAATCCCTGTTGCAACAGTGGCCGCATTCACATGTAATGCTAAAGCAAAGGTTGCCAAACCCGCAGTTAATTTTTCAAACTGTGAATTGCATAGCAGACATTCATCCAACCGTGGTCCGACAACCTCTGTTTTTAGAGCAGAGGAGACCTTCCCTCTTTCTGGTCTGCTGAGGCTGCACCCCAGCGAGCTCCATATGCTTGCGTTGCTATGTCAGCACGTCTCCAGGGCGACAGCTGGGCCCCCCTTCCCCAACATCATTTCCCCCCAAATAGACCTTAGCCATTCAAGAATTCATGGTTGGGAGTTGGGGCTGCCTTATAAACCTGCTCCCAGGTATCTCCACCCTGCCATTTGTTGCCGTTCCAGGGCTCTAATGTGGTTGCCCTGCTTATTTTGCCACCTTGAGTGCACGTGCTTGTAAACATACATCTTTGTTGCTTAATTTTTGGAGAGCAAAGCATGTAGTGCCTGTCTCCTTTCTCTCCTGATTGCCAGGAGCAGAGAGCAAGGGACAGTCTGGGGAGAGGGTGTGTCCTGTATGACTTTTCTGTTTGTCAGGCTGACAAGCTTTGGATGGGACATGATGGCGTCCCTGTTGCTGCTCAACTGCTTTCTTGGATCACAAACAGGCAAGTGCTCGGAGAGGTGACCAGGGAGAAGGGCCACAAGTATGGGGTGTGCAAAATCCTGGGTGGGTCTGCACCACTGTCTCTATTATTATGGTTCCAAAAAGTGAATGAAACTGTGCTTATGGCATGGTCCGTGTTCAGATGTTAATGCTGCCACCAAAAAACCTCAGGTTACAATGGCGAAACTCACTACAAAGCGAAGGTTCAAATTAGAGTTTGGTGAGGCAAACCTCAGGTTGCTTTTGCCATGAAACCACAGTTGCATGCATTTGGACATCACAGAGTTACAACCTCTGCCTCGTTTCACTGCGGTTTCATGTTACATGCGAATGCAACCATTAGGTTGGATCAGTTTCAGTTTTAGACTCCTGAGGATGTGGACAAGCTGCTTGGAGCAATGTGGCCTACCACCACTAGCACTGAAGTGCTGGCTATTACCTTTCAACTCTCTGAATGGCTTAGGTCCAGGTTATCTGAGAGCACCTTTCTCTATAAGATTCCCACTGCTCATTAAGATCATCAGGAGGAATCTGTCTTCATGTACTACTGGTTCATCTGCTGTCAACCTGAGATCGGGTCTTCACAGTTGTTGCCCCAGGGTTGTTGAACATGTTCCCTGTGGATATAAGATAATTATCTTCCTTGGAGGCTTTCAGGAGAGGCTTAAATATCTTTAGCCTGGTTTTAGATGATATCTAGTTTTAATTTTGGGCTCACCTTAAGTGGTGCAGTGGGGAAATGCTTGACTAACAAGCAGAAGGTTGCCAGTTTGAATCCCTGCTGGTACTATATCGGGCAGCAGCGATATAGGAAGAAGCTGAAAGGCATCATCTCATACTGTGTGGGAGGAGGCAATGGTAAACCCCTCCTGTATTCTACCAAAGAAAATCACAGAGCTCTGTGGGTGCCAGAAGTAAAAATCAACTCATCGGCACACTTTACCTTTAGTTTTAATTTTAATCTGTTTTTTTAAAAAAGTTATTTTATGTGTTTTTTATTTTAATATAAACCGCCCTGAGCGACTTTAGGAAAGGCGGTATATAAATTGAATGAATAAGTAAGAAAGAGCAACTCTCTTCATGGACAGGTGGTGACAGAGGGTAGGGACCTCCTGATCATCCTTCATCTAAGATGACCGCCTCAGTTTGCCTCATTTTGAGGCCAGCCCTGATTAAGATGAGTATTTTCGTTATGACATATTGAAGACAGCTAAAAAGCCGCATATGCTTTGAAGGCACCATGCTTGAAAGAAGTGACAGCACCCCCTGCAGTCCGCACAGAGGAAAGCAAAAGGGAAGACACCCATGACTGGCTGTGGGAGGGACAAGACTGTAATTGCAGAGTATGATTTGTGCCACAGGGGACATGCTGGATTACAGGATCAATGATAATGACTGAGGAAAAGTTCAACTCATGCATCTCTGCAGTCAAACGTAAAACACACACACACACACACACACACACACACACACACACACACACGAAGCAACATGGGAACAGAGAAACAATGAATTTTTTTTACTGTCCACGTTCACATAATGTGTGAGTCAGGCCTCAGAATTCACCATGGAGGAGGTGCTGAATGCATGTACAACATACAATATTTACCTGAATAGAAAATGACCATGAATTTAAGATGACCTCCTTAAAAATATGGGTTAAATATAGATTATACTATTTACCTAAAAGGAAGAGGAGCCTGAATTTAAGGCCCTCCAACACACACACACACACGTTCGAACATCAGATAACTTGGAAAAAACCTAGTCTTGGATTCAGGTAGAAACAGTAATGTTCAAATAGTGCTAAAGAGTCTTGACCATAAGTTCCATATAATTATCCCCTTCCCATTTGTGCACAGGTACAGGCAGAGGAGATGCCGCTTCAGACACCACTGTCAAATCCCTACCTTGCAATGTAGTATCTAGAGAAGAAGACAGCATTCTCCTTGGAGAACAACACATCGAGACACACTCTAGTATGGGTTCTTAGCATTGATTCCCTAGATTTTGTGAAAGGCCACTGTGGCCTGAGATGATGTGACTGAGATGATGAGAACCACCGCTCAGTCTAGAGAAAGAAGTAATGGTAAAACAGATGCTGAACCCCAGGAGGAGACTTGGTCCATCTGTATTTGCTAACTACATGGGGCCGTTGGGTGAGACTTTAATGCCTTTCAAATACTTGACCATCAGGTAATGTCATTTTCTCTCCGGTTTGGCTCCCCTGCAGAGAGTGCTGGAGCAACTGGAAGAGCTGTGATGTTTCCCAGAGCAGGCAGTGGCGAGCATGAACAATGTCGCTGGTAGGAGACCAATACTAGCTGCAGCCATCTGCCAGGTCCCTCTAGGTCCCTCTAGGCTTTCCATTTTCTGATCCTTTTGCCAAACATGTAAATTGTTCTTCATTATTATTCTGAATGGCTTGGGGTAACACATAGTAACCACAGAGTCCTATGGTTGTTTTTGGTAGAATACAGGAGGGGTTTACCATTGCCGCCTCCTGTGCAGTATGAGATGATGCCTTTCAGCATCTTCCTATATTACTGCTGCCCGATATAGGTGTTTCCCATAGTCTGGGAAACATACCAGTGGGGATTTGAACTGGCAACCTCTGGCTTGCTAGTTGAGTCATTTCCTGCTGCACCATTAATGTGCAAAAGCCAGGCAATTTTTTAAAAAAAATTCAAGAGCATTTGTTCCCTTGCATTGGTGATATGGTTACCAATGTCCAAACATCTGTGCTGGCATCCTTAGTGGGACACTGTCACAGTTGTACTGTGCTGTTCGCCTGTTCCAAATGACTGGTACCTCTTTACTGGACACAACTGAGGAGCGGCAGCCAATGATAAAGCAGAGGATGCTATCATGTGAGCTGTAATCCATTGGAAAAGCAGGAGGTCTGTTAAATGGCTACTCAGAGTGGATGAGAAAATGGTCACTCTTTCAACAAAAGAGTGGTAACATGTTCCAAAAAAAACCCACTGCGCTTCTACAATACCTGTTAAACTAACTGAAGATTTCATACAACATAGATTTTACAACAGAAGCCATGGTAACAATGCACTTAAATATGTATAATTTTTTGTACTGAAGCAAAGGAAGTTCTTTGTCAAGGAAGCTGATGTTCTGTACTAGAAATAATCCATGCAAATCTATCCCATATACGCAAATACACTTATTTTGAATAAATTGCACTCATCCCCCTCCCCACCATGCTAAAATCTGATTTCCATATTCACCTCTTGATCGGAATAATCCAACCAGCACAGCAGGGCTCCAGAGGCCCTTCAATTCTTGCTTTACTTGTTACTTTTTGTCTTTTTCTCTGCTCTAGAGAAAGGCAATGGTTTATCATTGAAACTGTCATTCCTTTCTCAGCTTGAGTAGCTTTTGCAAATTCCAAATGTTGGAGGATTCTCCTAAATCTTCTTCACACTGGTGTAACAAGCACATGCACACTGAACATTGTCATATTCTTTTCCATCACTTATACTAACCCCTGCTAACTTGGCAAAGAGGCACCTTTTAAAAGTGGTGATTCTCTTTATTTAGCAGGCGGAGAGTAACTGGTCCTATCCACCCCCAGCACAGTACCTTCAGTGACTATTGCTGATATCTATCTTACATTTCTTTTTAGATTGTGAGCCCTTTGGGGACAGGGTTCCATCTTATTTATTCATTATTTCTCTGTGTAAACCGCTCTGAGCCATTTTTGGAAGGGCAGTATGGAAATTGAATTATTATTAATATTAATGATAATAATAATCCTGATACATTTTTTGTTTGGGGGATGGATTTTAGTGGTTAGTGAAGTGCCTGAAATCTGATGACCATATATTGTTTTGTGCCCCGAGCTCTAGAACAGAGGGTCCCAAGCTGTGGTCCTCCAGATGTTGCTGAACTACAACTCCCATCATCCCCAGCCACAATAAAGTATAGCTGGGGATGATGGCAGTTGTAGTTCAGCAACACCTGGAGGACCATAGGTTGGAAACTCCTGCTGTGAAAGTTTTTTTGTTTTTGTTTTTTGGTAAATCAGATGTACATTTCTTTTCTTCTAACCCCCAACATTCCCAGAAAAAAATACTTAATGTTTGAGACCTTCATCCCAGTGAGATCTTGAGAGAATCAAAATCTGGGTAAGTATTACTTTTTCCGCTATGACAAGGTTCATCTTCTATAGTCGAGTCTCCTTTTAACTTAATGGGATAAAATGGACAAATGCTTGTTTAATATCTAGAGCCTTCTTGTATGTGAGTCATATATATAAAATCACTTGCATCAGATTTTTACCCTTCCTCCAAATACCTCCAGAAAGTGTACTGCACATGATTCCCCTCATCTTATCTTCAGAACAGCGTCGTAGGGTCGGTTTAGTTGCTGGGCCATTCACCATTTCTCAGTGTAAGCCTAAGGTCACCCTGTAAGCATTGTTTGTGGCTGAGCAGGAATTCAAACGCAGGTCTCCATAGCTGAAGTCAAATGCTATAAACGGTAGGGCTGTGTACTAGAGATGTGCGAGCAGGCTCGACATCTAGCTGGCCCAGTTCGGATGGTCTGAGTTTGAACTGAACTGCTCCCCTGTTCAAAGAACCAGCTTATGGGCCAGCTCAGGGGATATACGTGTAAAGAGCCCCTGGTGTCGCAGTGGTAAAAAACTGCCGCCCTGTAACCAGAAGGTTGCAAGTTCGATCCTGACCAGGGGCTCAAGTTTGACTCAGCCTTCCATCCTTCCGAGGTCGGTAAAATGAGTACCCAGAATGTTGGGGGCAATATGCTAAATCATTGTAAACCGCTTAGAGAGCTCCGGCTATAAAGCGGTATATAAATGTAAGTGCTATTGCTATTGCTATTGCTAAAGGAGAATCTGGCTAGGATTCCCTTTACAAGTACAAGGGTTTTCCTATCCTAAGAAGCGGGGAGGGGAGGGGAGGGCAAAATTATTATTATTTTTAAAAAAACCTTCAAATGCAACCCCGCCGCTGACCCAGACTGTCATTTGGGAGGCCGGCGGGGTGGTTGGAGGAGCCCCTGCTGCCACCTCAGATGTTTCTGCGGCTGCAGTAGCAGCCACCTCTGCTGCCCCCAGGGCTTCATTTGGAGTTTTTCAAAAGCCTTTCACCCTCCCCCCTTGCTTAGGACAGGGAATCTGCTGTACTTATAAAGGGGAATTCTAACTTGATTCCCCACCAGCTTATGGGCTGGACTGAAATCGGCCTGGCTCGATAAGGCACCAAGTCCAAGAGACCCGGGGCAGCTCGGATCTGGTCCAGATTCGAGACAAACTGGGAAAACCCGTTCCATACAGTCATGTCAGTCTGGCAGGTGTCAGGCTTGGACGGCCCACAGGGCAACAGAGCATATTCCTGGTGCACCCCACCCACAGGGCGCCTCTGCACCCCGTCTCCCACCCTTAATTACCCATTCTGCTCAAAACCCGGCACCCTCCCCACATACATTCCACCGCTCTCTGAGTGCCCCCAGTCCGGCCCTGGCAGGTATGTTAGACCCAATATGCCTTCTGTCAAGCATTATTGAAAGGAGTTCTACCTTGACCGGAGAGATTCCTGAGAGTTGGAACGCTGACTAAAATCCCTCCTGTCCTGAGCCTCATTCAAATGGCCCTGCTGTAGCCATTTACACTTACATCGGGGCTTGCCTGATGAGGGAAGAACCATAAGTATGATGGCGAGTGCTTCCGTGATTGCGAGACTGGCTCGATCCAGTCTCACAATCACGGAAGTGCCTGCCAACACGCTTTGAGCTTTTCCCTCTTCAGATGAACCCTACTGTAAGTGTGAGCAGTGGGCGTGCTGCTGATTGACATTATGGGGGTGGGACTTCCTCTCCCTTCACCCTACTGTACACTGCTACAGCAAGGTGATTTTATACCGTCTGAATGAGGCTGGTGGAATTCTGTCCAAGTTCTGACAAACAATGTCAGAACTTCCAATCTGACATAAAGGGAATTTGGGGGCTATCTTCCAGGAGAATGGTTCCAGGTTCTTGGAAATGTAGGTCCACCCTAGACAAAATGGTGGTCTGAAATGCATACTGGTTTTTGCAAAAATATATAACAGTAAGAATGGACCCATAACAAAATGTTTCAAGCATACCTGTAGTGTGCATGTGTTGCCTGTGCATGGTAAACGTTTTAGGCACTTTCCCCCAGCTGAAGGAGAAGACTGTGACTGTCTTGAGAGAATATTCTTCAAGCTGAGAAATTTCCCTCTCTTCTTGTTCAAGCCCCAACCCTTGCCGTTCAGTTCCATTAGTTCCACCCACCTGGATGTCTATTAACTACCCTCTGAGTCCATGAACGTAACTCTGTTGAGTTACATTGGGGCAGTCAGGGATGTGGTTTTTGCCCCCTTAGGGTTTTTTTCTTTCAGATTTTTGTGAAACCAACATATATACAGGTTACCTTGAGTCTGCTGGTACCTCCCTCTCACCTGCAGGTGCTCCGGTTATAAGGATCATAACATTTCCTTTGCTTTCAGAAATAGATCAAAGGTGTGAGATCTAATTGCAGATCTCCATCATCTCTTCTAGTCTGGTCCATAATCTATAACCTCCCACTTCCTCTCAGCTTTCCAATGGTCTCTTTCTTACCTGTGCTGGCCAAGTATTTCAGGAAGAGGAGGAGACAGACAGACACCCAAATCTGTAGGCATGTGGAACATTATTACAGGAAGTTTGATTCCTCTTTAGTTCTGCTGCTCCACTGTGATATTCCTGGCCAGATATCCGTGGTATTCATATGAGTACTTTGGCACTCCGTATCCCAGGCTTCTTTTTTATAGAGAATGACAGTTTGTAAAAACCTATTTGGATTCCAGTGGGATTAGAGAAGCCATAAAACGGTATCATTATCTTAAACCTGTTGCATTATTGAACACCCAAGTAGGGACTGAGAGAATATGCAGACATATTTGCAGAATGACCTTTCTAAAGCACTCTCTGACCTTCTGGATAGCTATACAGAGAATACTAAAGAAGTCCTTAAAGTTTTAGGGATACTGCTGTAATCAGCAACATAGTCCTTCCTGCTTCTTTGGAGATATTTGAGCAACCAAACTTTAGAAATAGTTGAAGAATCAATTAATTGTTTAGATGAATGTATTTAACAATTTTTGATCAGCTTAAAAAAGAGCCCATAATTAAACAGCCAGCAATTTTTTGAGAATTTGGCTGATATGAGGAAAATTACTCAAAGTAGTCCCATCAAAATTAAATGGGCCAGTTAAGCAACAATACACAAAGTAGACCAGTTGAATTTATTTTAATTTCAATGGGATTGCTTTGCATAATTTTCCTTGTCATGTAGGCCTTTGTAATTATTTTAAGTACTCTGGCTGACATATTGTACAATGTTCTGTGTGTCTTTTAACAAAATGTGTGCAGCTGTGTAAAAGCATTCTTGAGCAAATGCAAAAATTGCACACATGTAGATGCGCAACAAACTGGCATTTCCAACAGTCATCCATTGTGCAAATGCCCTTGCACAATTTTATGCAGTTGCATAAGATCAGTTTTCGCAACTTGCATAAAATTTCATGAAAGGTTATACAGAGCATTGCCCACTATGTCAGCCCATACAAATTGTGGATGAATGCCATCTTAAAAGAGCCCTTCCCTCTTCTATTTCAAGTGAAAGAGAGCACCTCTTCTCATCTAAAAACAAAGCATGCCTTTTCCTTTGGAAGAATTGGGCTTTTCTGAAATGCAAATATATGCAGATTTGACTGCCACAATAAAAATTCCACTGCATCTACCTAACAATAAAAAGATGCCCCCATCACCTTAGCACTATTTAAAGACATGGTGCAATCACTGGTGAATGACCCTAGATAAGTACACTGCTATTATTATTATTATTTGTTGTTGCTGTTTGTTTTGTTTTAAACTGTTTGGACCAGGTCAGGGTGGAACTATGCATAGGGAATTGCACAGGGCTACTGCTGAATTGCACAGAGCTGCTGCTGAAAATGGCACCCCTGTGTCACTATTTCCCCAACTTTGTTACATTTAGCATAATTTACACTGTGGTATGATAGCATGATGTTTTTCATTGCTCCAGCAGTGACAGCCAATGATGTGTCAGGGGAGATTGCACAACAGTGATCATATTCAGAGGATCTGTGCTCAGATGTGATCTCCCCACTTCTCTCACATGCAGGGCTTAATTCATGACTTCCTTTCAATCAAAGCACAGTTTGCTTTTGCATCTGAAATCAGCAAAGAATAGTTTGAGCTATCGCTCCCAATCAGAATCCCTCCAAATCACAATTTGATCTTGGTTTGGAGAAATCACTCAAACCACACTTGGTTGGTGCAGCAGCAGGAGCAAACTGTGGTTGATTTAGAACAGAAAGTGTTGAGATTAAATCTGTTGCACAAGAAAAAGATAGGAGACAGGGAAGGAGAGAGAGTGTGAACACCGCACCCATTCATGACTCTTCAGAACCTAGTTGGAGGTTTGTCTGAATGCAGCCATAATGACATCGCGACATGAAGGCCGGGTTCACACACAATATGGAAACTTAGGTCCCCCCAACCTGAGATAGGGAGATTACTGAGGCATTACTGAGATCCATATCTCAGGCTGAATATGCAAGATACAGATATCCATGAGGCTGGCACTGCAGATCACATGATTTGTTGGAAGTAGCTGAGTTGAGCCAAGATATGCCCTCTGTTTGTGCCTCCCAGTGAGGCCCTGGGTGCTATCCCAGCCTCCCTTGACCCTCTTTGCAGCCATTGGTCCTGATGTCAAAGGAGGCAAGCTCACCTGGAATGAACCAGGGATTCATAAAGAGCGTGGATTCAGATATAATGTGCCTTAGTCGTGGTAGTGCTTGGTTTGGCAAGCCAACTTCAAATCTTGGCTACATATCTTGAGGTCATTCACACAATCAAAAACTGTGTTCTACCCAGGTCTGGGAGCTGTGTGTTCTCCCAGTTTTCAGTTGTGTGGAAGCAACTGGGTATCTTTTCCTCCTACCTTGCTTCCACACAATCATTTCTACCAGATTTTCCTCTTATGTTGCTTCCACACATCTGGAAACTGGGAACACACACAGCTCTCAAACCAGGATAGAACACAGTTTTTGATTGTGTGAATGACCTCCTTGGTTTCAAGAACCTATTGAATCTCAGGTTCCTGCCTCAGAAAGAGTTCACACAACAATGTACAACTAGGTAACTGAGATTGCAAGTAGGTTCCATGTGTTGTGGCAAACTGGCCAACAGTAAGTGATATTGCACATTATGGAGGGATAGGGAAGAACTCAACATTGGGATGCCATATTTGAAGCAGCTCTGTGTTTCCCATAATGTATAGTTCTCTCATGTAACTTCGCTTCACCTACTGTAGCCATGGGTGTAAGTCTTGGGATCGTGTACATCCCTCCAACTCTGCACACTCATGCCTATTGCTGCACTTGGAAGGTAACTTCATAATTGGGCTGTAGTGTGTATGTGCTGGTCCAGTATTAAGGGAGAATGCATGAGAAAAATTATGCAGAGCATCAGAACATTACATAATATAAGAACAGACCTGTTGAATCAGGTCCAAGGCCTATCTGGTCTAGCATCCTGTTTCACACAATGGCCCACCTGATGCCTCTGAGAAGCCCACAGGCAATAGGCGAGGGCATGCCTTCTCACCTGCTATTGCTCCCCTGCAACTAGTATTTAGCGGCATCTTGCCCCTGAGGCTGGAGGTGGCCTATAGCCACCAGACTAGTAGCCATTGATAGAACCGTCCTCCATGAATTTGTCTAAGCCCCTTTTAAAGCCATCCAAGCTAGTGGCCATCACCACATCTCATGGCAGATAATTCCATAGATTAATTATGTGCTTTGTGAAAAAATACTTCCTTTTGTTGGTCCCAGATTTCCTGGCTGTCAGTTTCATGGGATGACCCCTGGTTCTAGTGTTGTGAGAGAGGGAGAAAAATTTCTCTCTGACCACTTTCTCTACTGCACGTATTATTTTATACAACTCTATCATGTCTCCTCGTAGTCACCTCTTTTCCAAACTAGAGCCTCAGAATATGCTGTAGCCTTGCCTCATAAGGAAGGTGCTTCAGGTCCCTGACCATCTTGGTTGCCCTCTTCTTTACCTTTTATTATTTTATTTTATTTTATTTTATTTATTGTTAAATTTATATACCACCTTTCATTAAAACAATCCCAAGGTGGTATAGAGTGTTTCTAGTTCTATAATATCCTTCATGGAATACATTCCAACTGAGCTTCTACAACTGTGGTTTTAAATAAGTCCCATGCTTTCTGGAGTGATTTGACCTTCCTGACTTTCCCTTCCAGCTTCCTTTTTCACCAGTCCCCTCATTTTTGAGAAGTTTCCTCTTCTGAAGTCCAGTGCATCAGTTCTGGACTTCCTTGGCAATGCTCCACTCACATATAAGCTGAACTGGATCACACTGGTCACTGTTCCCTAATAGTTCTGCTACTCTGACATCTCACACCAGATCCTGGGCACCGCTCAGGATTAAGTCCAAGGTCTCCATCTCTCTGGTTGGCTCCACAACTGTTCTAAGGTACAGTCATTTAGCATGTCTAGAAATTTGGCCTCTCTTTCACTACCTGAATGTGAGTTTACTCAGTAATTGAAGTCACCCATTATTACTGCTCTGTCTCTCTTTGACACATCTCTTATTTGCTTCTCGAACTCCAAATCACTCTCAGTGTTTTGATCTGGAGGGCACTAGCATGTCCCTTATAACACATTTCCTTTCAGTCCTTGTATTGTCACCCATTACTATATTACTAGTCATATAACATTACTAGTGCCGCTAAGGGGTGCTGGTATCTCCAAGCACTATGAGAATGTGTTTGACGAGATGGAAAATATCTGACTGCCCATTATTGAAATGAATATTTATTACTATGTACATCCTCTCTTGATTTATGAAACAAAGTTGCCATTCACTTGCAGCTTGGTATGGGCGGCTTTTCCTGCATTTGCTATAGAGAACACAAATTAGAAAATGGATGCCACCACTTTGACTGAACCATCTTTTCTTGATAAAATAGCAAACAAATCTTTGAGTTGCATAGGACCTTTAATGACATGGAATGTAAGAGCTGTGATTTATCTATCTTGAAAGGGTTTTATTTAGTCAATTTTTATTTTATTTTATTTTATTTTATTTTATTTTATGTATGTATTTATTACATTTGTACACCGCCCCAAACTTTCATCTCTGGGCGGTTAACAATAGTATAAAACAAGTTAAAATATATACAAAAACTTAAAACAATTTAACAATTTAAAAATCGCCACAAATTAAAACCTTAAAATTTTAAAGAACAGAAAAAGCTTGGGTGAAGAGGTGGGTTTTCAAATGCTTTCTAGAAATTGTCAAAGATGGGGAGGATCGTATCTCAATAGGGAGCGCCTACCACAGTCTCAGGGCAGCAACGAGAAAGCCTGTCCCCGTGTGGCCACCAGCCGAGCTGGCGGCAACTGGAGACGGATCTCTCCGGACAACCTCAATGGGCAGTGGGTCTCATAATAAATAAGATGTTCTTTTAGATACCCAGGGCCTACGCCGTTTAGGGCTTTATAAGTTATGACTAGCACTTTGTATTTTGCCCGCAAACCTATTGGCAGCCAGTGTAACTCTATCAACAAAGGAGTGATGTGGTGGTCCCTCTGAGATGACCCAGAGACCAACCTGGCTGCCGCGTTCTGTACCAACTGAAGCTTCCGGACTACGTACAAAAGCAGTCCCACATAGAACGCATTGCAGAAGTCAAGTCTGGAGGTTACCTACGTATGTACCACTGTTTTGAGGTCGTTCATCTCAAGAAATGGACGCAGCTGGCATATCAGCCAAAACTGATAGAAAGCACCCCTGGCCACCGCCTCAACCTGATATACCAGGGAGAGGTGTGGATGCAGAAGTACTCCCAGACTGCGAACCTGTTCCTTTTGGGGAAGTGTAACCCCATCAAATTAATTGATGAAAGCAAGGTAGCCATTTTTAATTGTACGTCAGCTCAGCACTGCGGGTATTAAATGCACTTTTTGGCATTACAGAACTACGTGTTACATGTTGTTTTAGGATGCTTATAGAATTTGCCTCTCTATTCGATTTTCCCAACATGTTATGGTTCTGCTTTATTTATTGGAGCAGAACTCAAAATATTTGGAAATGGTTGGTTTCTTCCCCCCCCCCCCCCGGATTTTTATTTTTGAACTGGGAGTTTATATTTCTAGAGGTGAATGACCTTAAAACAGTGGTACATATGCTGGTAACCTCCAGACTTGACTACTGTAATGCGCTCTACATGGGGCTGCCTTTGTACATAGTCTGGAAACTACAATTGGTACAGAATGCAGCAGCCAGATTGGTCTCTGGGACAACATGAAGGGACCATTTAACACCGGTTTTGAAAGAACTGCACTGGCTCCCGATATGAGAGGAGAACTGGTCTATGAGAGGAGAGCTGGTCTTGTGGTAGCAAGCATGACTTGTCCCCTTAGCTGAGCAGGGTCTGCCCTGGTTGCATATGAATGGGAGATGTGATGTGCAAGCTCTGTAAGATATTACCCTTAGGGGATGGAGCTGCACTGGGATGAGCAACTAGGTTCCAAGTTCCTTTTCTGGCATCTCCAAGATATGGCTGAGAGAGATTCCTGCCTGCAACCTTGGAGGAGCTGCTGACAGTCTGTGAAGACAATACTGAGCTAGATGGATCTATGGTCTGACTCAGTATATGGCAGCTTCCTATGTTCCTATGTTTCTGGGTGAAGTATAAAATGCTGGTTATTACCTATAAAGCCCTTAACGGCTTGCGTCCAGGCTATTTAAGAGAGCTCCTCCTTTGTCATGAACCCTGCCACCTTTTCCGATCTTCTGGAGAGGTCTGGTAATGGTTGCCACCAGCTCATCTGGTGGTGACTCAGGACTGGGCTTTCTCTGTGGCTACCCCAGGGCTTTGGAATATGCTCCCTGCTAAAATTAGAGCATCTCCTTCTCTGTTTGTTTTCAGGAAGACCCTCAAGACTCTCCTGTTCTCGCAAGCTTTTATTAGAATTAATTTTAATAATTTTAATAATGTGTTTTATATTATTTATGTTGTGTTTTATGTATTTTAATCTGTGATTTTTAATATTAAAATTTGTACAGTATGCTGCCTATCTATCTATCTATCTATCTATCTATCTATCTATCTATCTGGTGGTATAAAAATGTGTGTGTGTGTGTGTGTGTGTGTGTGTGTGTGTGTGTGTGTGTGTGTGTTCTTCCTTCCTGAACACAACTGATAATGATTTGGGGGATTTATTGCTATTATTACAGGGTGAGGGTGCATGTCCATAAACCACGACTGATATTCTGAAATCCACAACTCCAGCCAAAGATCAACTAGAGCGGAACCTAACATATATAGGAATGCTGGGATAATAATGGACTGGAACTGAGGGTATCTGCTTATTCCTAATGTCATTCAGATATTCTTCTTCCTGAGATATTTCTTTTACCAGGTAAAGCAGCTGTAGGTGGCCTCAGAAGGAGGGAGGGAGGGAGGCTGGGTGGCTGTTTTACCCTTTTCCTTCCAGCCATTTGTTAGCTCAAAGTCCTGTTGACAAAAATTTTGTCATTTAATAATTATTATAATTTGATGTTCCAGGCCCTTCAAATTCTCAAGCCTAATCAATTGTTGCCATGTGAATTTAAAATCTACTGCATTTAGGCCCTATTTCTTGAGTTCATTTCGGTACCATTGGGGGGCGTGTGTGTGTCCATCTGTCCATCCATCCATCCATCCCGCTGATTGACTTACCCAGTCCTCAGTTGTAGAAATACAACCCCTTTTCACCTCTTTTTTGATGCTCTAACCCCTCTGGCAGTTATAATTAAATTTCTAGACACTTCTGAAAGTACAGCATTAACACAGTCTTCCAGGAGGCTTAGCAAACATGTAGCTGGCAACAACAAGGCACACACACACACACAACTGTAATGACTTTATTCTCCGCAATAAATACAGACACAAGGCACCTATCCTTTCTTGATCGTCCATTCAGCATTTGTTATGGGGAAACCCAAGCATTTGAATGTGCTTGCTATTCCCAGTTGATTGTGCTAGGTGATATGTACATAACCCTCTTCATATATATATTTCCAATACTGCCTGCATAAAGTTAAGAGCGAATGGCCAATTAGACTCAGAGGCCAGTTTTGGTTTTTTTAAATAAATGACCCATGTTTAGATGTATATAAGTAATAATTAGAGACACACCTGGGCTTGCACAGTCTCCTTCAAAGATATATAAGCAAGAATACAGGAAACAGCTATATGTATAATGCTAAAATTGCAAACCTTGAACCAGTCTTCTGCTCTTGGTAGGGATGTGCAAAACAATTTGAGCTGGAAACTATTTGAGCTCGAAATGGCCATTTTGAGTGTTTTAAGCTCAAAATGAAATGCCCTTAAAATAAAGGGCCTCTTTTGAGCTCGAATCAAAATGCCCCTGTTTCAAGCTTGAATCATTTTGAGTGTTTCAAGCGCCATTTTGGAGGGCTGTTTTTCCCTTTCTGATTGGTTTTCTGGCACTGGCTTCTGACTGGCTTGCAATCTCCTTGCTTCTCAGTTGGATCCAAATCAAGTGTTGTCATGGGGAACTGTGCCCAATTGGCTGCTGGGAGGGGGGGAGCACAAAAGGAGGGAGTTCCAAATGTATTTAAGGGTCTGGGAGGAAGGGAGCCTTTGCAGTGTGCCAGTGCTTCTTGAAGAGGAAGGACGTCAGGAGAACAGAGACTGCAGCAGCAGAGGAGAGCAGAGTGGTGGTGTGTGGTCCTTCCTGGCTCAGTAGAGAGAGAAGGAGAGAAAGAGAGCCTGTGGCATATCTGTCTCTTTTTTAGCCTACTTTCCAGTAGACTTGTGTGATCACCCGACATTCCATGTGTGTCTGTTAGGGGTGTGCACAAAACTGATTGGCTCGGTTCGGATTGAGTCCAAATGAGACCCAAACCGGACTGGAGCAGTCCATTTTGCACCCCCTAGAATTCCCCCCTGGTTTGGTTCAGGGGGTGTGCAAAAAAAAAATTAAACCAAATTAATTAATTAACTTACCGCCTCGGGGTGGTGGTGGTGTTGTAGCCACAGAGGGGGGGTCTCCGGAGGCTCTCCCTCTCCCTCGCTGGCCTCCATTACAGCCCCAAATCATCGAGTTTGGGTGGTCTTAGTCCCATTCTGGGCTCCTCCTCTGTCATGGTGGCATCCACCCCAGTTCAAGATGGTGGATGCATAGACTTTTGAGGCACGTGGGCTAATTTGTGAACTGCCTAACCAAATGTGCTAAAACTGTAGGGACACATAAGGATGCCCCAATAGCATAGTTTGTGATGATGTCATCCACACAAATCCAAGATGGCAGAAACATGAACATTTGAGTTTAAGTGGGCTAACTTGTGGACTGTCTAACAGATTTGCTGCAGCTGTAAGGACACATAGCGACACCTCAATGGCGTAGTCTGTGATGATGTAATCCACCCCAATTCAAGATAGTCGATACATAAATGTTTGTGGCACAAGTGGGCTAACTTGTGGACCGTCTAACCAATTTGAACCAAATTTGGTACAGTTGTAGTGAGTGTCACATAGGGACACCTCAGTGATGTAGTTTGTAATTATGTCATCCACCCAGTTCCAAGATGGTGAATGTTTGAGACACAAGAGGTCTAACTTGTAGACTGCCTAACTGATCTGAACCAAATTTAGTCCAGTTGTAGGGGTAGTGAAAGGAAAGGAGGCACATTAGTTCCAGGCACGTAACAATGATAGGGCAAGGGGAGACAGTTGTCTGGGGGCCCCACTGCCTGGAGGGGCACCCCAGAGGCACCTCATGTGACTCCCCATTGCCCCCTGCCCAGCCCCATAGCCTCTCAGCCACTTGCCCTCTTCGCCGTGTCTCCTGCTTGTTCTGCTGGCCGACAATCGAAGCAGCAGGCAAGCTGCAGAGAGCTCCTTTTCTCCCGCCTCTCAGCTGATCGGTGGGTAGGCGGGGCTTCCATGGAGGCCTCCATGTAGGCTGCAGTGAAGCCTGAACTCGAGTAGGGCCCAAGCCAGCCAGGAAGGAGGAGGCAGCCTGAGTGTTCTCTGCAGCAGAAGACCCCTTGCTGCCCTGCTCAACCCAGACCAGCATTTGCCAGGTAGAGTGTGAACTCCTTTTTGTGGTTACCTTTCCCGCCCCCCGCCCCATATATAGGGATCTGCTTGCCATAGGGCTTGGATGTGGGGGGGGGAGGGACCGAGAAGTCTCTGAATATTTATTTTGAAACAGCTTGGAAAATTTGCTGACTAAAAAAAAACTATCTAAAAAGTCCTATAAGTGGCTTGTTTCATGGCAGAAAATTGCAAAAACTTCTGGAACAGTATTTTATTAATTTTATTTATTCATTCATTCATTTATAAATGCACTTATGTTCAAGTTGTTTTGCAGCCCAGAAGGTCTGAGTGAGAACTGTGAAGCATGTGTGGTGCTTTTATTTTATTTTTCTTGTGTGAACTGCTCCCCAATAACTTGCAGGGACTTCAGGGTAAATCTGGCCAACATGTGAATGCAGCACCTCCATTCCAGAGGAGATGTGTCTTAAAGGGCTTTAAAAGCCTCCTGTGAAAAACCTCCTGCAATCAAACTTGACTGAATTTGTTCAGAATTCTGGGAAAACAAACATAGGCTCACCCTGCATGGTTGAAAGTCTCCTTTGCTAATCTGCAGCGAGGGGCCCATTTTAATAATTCATCTTTCTAGTGTGTTCTAGGCATTAAAAGTAATACAAATGTATATATTGTGATGTGTGTGCGTGTATTCAGTGAAATGTATTTGCAGGCAGCATACTTATTTTGGAATATCAGACTTAAATCCTTGGGGGCCTGGGGTGTGCGGAGGCCCTGGACTTTGGGGGGGGGGGCATTTTAAAATCTTGTCTCTGGGCCCACTCCAACCTTGCTACGCCCCTGATTAGTTCTTACGAGAACAACTTGTTCTCCTTTTCATTTGCAGCACCAACTACTGTTTTACTTTTCTAATTGCTTTTAATTGTACCAGCAGCCCCAGTGGCTTTAACTGGGTGCTGCTTTGATTTTTTTCTTCTTCTGTGGATTTCCCCCCTTCTTGCTTGTAGCCAGCCAGCCCTCAGTGGCTTTAATAACTGGGTGCTGCTGTGCTGACTGTCTCCACCCCCTGCTTCCTTTTGCAGCTGCAAGCTGCACCTCTTTGCTGCTGCTGCTGTTGTGTGCTTGATTGGACTGGTTTGTTTGTTTGTTTGTTTGTAGGCTGGTGTGCTGTGACTTCTGTCTGGTGCCCAGCCTGCCCAGGATCCCTCTGTTTCCATGGTGTTCCTTTCCCTTCTGCTTTTTGATTGATTGATTGATTGATTGGGTGTGTGGATGTGTGCCTGACTGGTGTCCACCTGCCTTACCCCCTAGCTGCTGAGTCTCAGCCCAAGTGCCTCAGGGAGCAGCACCTGGCCAGACTCCAGCAGAAGAGACTGAGGGAAGACACTGGAAGGTAAACCCCGCTCGGTCATTGGTCAAGTTATCAGAACATTTAGAGTTCTTAATCTTTAAATAGGGCCTAGTTTGGGGAAGGGGTTTTATTATCTATCTATCTATCTATCTATCATGTTTTTACACCGCCCAAAACTTACGTCTGGGCGGTTTACAACAAGATTAAAAGTAAAACTTTAATTAAAAAATAAATTAAAAGCAAGAAGGTAGACACTAGGACTGTAGGACAGGAGGGGTGGGTTTACTTAGGAGAGGCCACAGTAACCCCTTTTCCCTTCCCTACCCTTTGCCTTAACCCACTGTTGCTTGCTCCCCTCCAAAAAAGCCCCCCCCAGCCTGCTTCTTAATTGGGGGGGGGTTAATTTTTCTAGCTTCTGTGTGTACATTACAGTGCTATAGATAACACTGTGTGTGGTACACACATTCTAAATAGACCACCCTGACCCCACCGTCCTTTTTTTAAATACCCACCTTAAAGGTGCTTCCTCCTGCAGTCATCATAGTTAGGACCTCAATATAAACCTCCCCAAAATGTATGGGAGGCTGCAAGGCAGAGCCAGGACAAGATTAGCAGGTGGATGGGTGTTGCTTCTGTCATTGTGGGTGACAGCAAGAGGGGCCTACTTCCCAAGTCATCCCCACTGCTGTGGCGCTGCACAGGCTCACCTTTCTGGGGGTGCCTGGTCCTGCAGAGAAGCCGCCTATGACAGCTGAGGTGGAATTAGGGTGGAGGTCCTCCCCTCTCAAGGAAGAAGCTCTTTCTGTGGCAGTGAAGGAGGAAGTGTCAGCTGCTTGCCCAGCCATATCACATTCTCCATCCTTCCCAATCCTCATTGGAAGTGTACCCCTCCCACCCCATCTGAGACTAGAGAGCAGCAGGAGGAAGTACTTTTGATTCCTGGAACTTCTCAGCCCTGGACTGCGGGAGGTGGTGGTGACCCCCAGAATGAACCAGCAGACCCAGTACCACTACCACTGAAATAGTCCTGATCCAATGGCAGCATGGTGTGGGACCACAGGGGGAAGGACCCCAAGTGTTTTATGATGTTGGGGATGCTGCTGTACCTGCAGTGGCATCACTTGGTGTCCCCTGTTCCTTCTGGCAACAATTGGCCTTGTGTGCCCTCGACTAGTGGCAGCAAGGCACTTGTTCCTGCTCCCAAGTAGGGGATGTTGCCTGTGTGGTGGATGCAGTTGGTAGGGAAGTGGTCCAGTTGCCCAGAAACTCATCTCATCACCCAAGCCATTGCTGAGATGATGGCTTTGGACGACCAGCCATTCCAGGTGGTGGAGAATGCTGGCTTACACCAGCTGCTCCTACTGCAACATCTCCTTACACACCACCTTAAGCAGGCGGGTGGTACCTTCCCTGTACCAGTCATTCAGGGAGGTCATGTTGGGTCTTCTGCATGCAGCAGCACCTGACACCAGGGTGCACTTCACAGCAAATCTGTGGACCAGCTGCAGTTGGAGGCATACTGCGTTCCTGTCCCCCGCGATGCACTAGTGGAGACAGGAGAATGAGGAGACATCTGCTGCTGGTGGCTTAGCCAGCCCCTCCCATGCAGCTAAGCACAGGTAGGCTGCACTCCATGTGCAGGTGCTGGATAACAACCACATGGCAGATCAGCACTTGGTGGCCATGGATTGCCAGGTGGAGGGATAGCTGTCCGGGTAGCCGAAACTTGGCTGAGGGTTAGGGATGTTCACGGTATCATGGTAGGGCATGACGATTGCTACCTACCACCCAACCCACAAAAGAAATGGGCAAGCAGGCAATTTTAAACAATTTTTAACCTTTCCACATAGGATCCTATGGGGTTTGGGGGGAAAGTTTTTTAAAAAATCACCTGCTTGCCGATTGGTTTGGGGGGGTTGGGTGGTAGGTATTACCCATCATGCCCTACCATCTAATCCACTTTGGTTTTCCTAGGAGCTACCCATGGAGAACAATAGGGTGTTTCATGTTTCCCCATTGTTCCCTATGGCTGAAACACTCAAAACAAATGAAACAAACTTGAAAAATTCCACTTCAAGTTTGAAACAAAATGCAACATCAATTTCATGCACACCCCTATCTGTTGGTATCAGTTCAGATGATAGAGGCCATCAGGTTCTGGCAATCTGCTTCAAAGCTCCAGTTTAAAAAAGTACAATCCACAAATATCACTCAGGATATTGGAAAAACCCCACAACAAGGAAGTCCAAGGAAGAACCCCACAACAAATAACAATTCGTTTGTGCCAAGAGGAAAGAAAATTGTATTTCCCTTTTTATGTCCCAACCTTTATTTCTCTAGAACCAAGTCTGCTCAGGATTTAACCATAGATTTACACAAGAGAATATCCTTCTTTCTCTCTGGGTTGTCCCTCAGTTTAAAAAAAAAGTCCAAAAATAAAACCAGAACAAGGAAGATCTTTGAGTACATGCAACTGCAGAGTGTTGCATGTGCAACTCCAGGCACATCTCACGTGATCACAGTACAGTCCTGCGGGAGCTCATATCATTCTCGCAAGATCTCAAGGCGAGACTTTGCTTGGACCCAGGATCTCACGAGATGTACCAAGGCTGCCGAGGACCATTTAAAGCTGACCAATGATAAGAACATAGGAACAGCCCTGCTGGATTAGAGGCCCAAGGCCCATCTAGTTCAGCATCCTGTTTCACACAGTGGCCCACCAGATGCCACTAGGAGCTTACAGGCAGGAGATTAGGGCATGCCCCCTTTCCTGCTGTTACTGCCCTGCAACTGGTACTCAGAGGCATCCTGCCTTTGAGGCTGGAGGTGGCCTATAGCCCTCGGATTAGTAGCCATTGATAGACCTATCCTCCATGAAGTTAGCCAAACCCCTCTTAAAGCCATCCAGGTTGTTGGCTGTCACCACATCTTGTGGCAGAGAATTCCACAAGTGGATTATGCGTTGTGTGAAAAAGTACTTGCATTTATTGGTCCTAAATTTCCTGGCAATCAATTTCATGGGATGAGCCCTAGTTCTAGTGTTATGTGAGAGGGAGAAGAATTTCTCTCTATCCACTTTCTCCACACCATGCATGATTTTATAGACCTCTATCATGTCTCCCCGCAGTCACCTTTTTTTCTAAACTAAGTAGCCCCAGGTGTTGTAGCCTTGCTTCATAAGGAAGGTGCTTCAGGCCCCTGATCATCTTGGTTGCCCTCTTCTGCACCTTTTCCAGTTCTACAATGTCCTTTTTTAGTTGTGGTGACCAGAACTGTACACAGTACTCCAGGTGTGGCCGCACCATCATTTTGTAATAGGGCATTATAATATTAGCAGTTTTATTTTTCAATCCCCTCCCTAATGATCTCTAGCATGGAATTGACCTTTTTCACAGCTGCCACACATTGAGTCAACACTTTCAACAAGCTGTCCACCATGACCCCAAGATCGCTCTCCTGGTTAGTCGCCAACAGCTCAGATCCCATCAATGTATACTTGAAGTTGGAATACTCCTACTAGCAAGAGTACACACTCTTTCATGGGGTGAAGAGCTTTCCTGGAGGCTTTTAGATTGCCAAAAAATAATTCTATTAAACTGAAAATTTTATATTGGTTAGCAAAAGAGGCAGGACTTGTTAAGAAACCAGAGAGAGAGAAAATGTCCAAGTCTAGGATGTGACATACAGCAGAGCACCAAGGAAGAAGGGTGGTCTGAATGTTTCAGCTATGATATGAAAACACAAAGAACACAGATACCTGCTCCCGAGTGCAGATTGTTCAGTGTTTCTTGCCAGACAGCTTTTAAGGATGCACCTCATCCTGATCCGTTCTTTTCAAGGTCCAGATAAACACACGATTATGAGGATTAACATCTACAAGTGACTGTTGAATTCCACTGTTCTCCAAGCCAGAAACACCATCCCTTTAATTTATGAGCTACAGAAGAAGCATTTCAAGAGACTTAGGATCAGAAGGTATTTGCATTGGCTATTTACTGCTGATTTGTTGTATATGCTTCTGCTTCTGTAGGGTTCATATCTGGCCAGTGATAAATCACTTCTGGAAGATCTAACAGTACTGCTGTTTCTGCAAGGGTGGCTAGAGGAGAACTACGCAAACAGTTTGGCAGCAGATATATTGCTATAAAAATCTGCCTTATACTGAGTCAAACCACTGGCCAGTATAGTACGGCTGCGTACCAAGAAAAATATTAGCACTGGTTCCAATCCAATACTGGTAATTATTGCATTGTGTTGAAAATGCATTTATGGAGGGATGTATCAAATTGAGCTGATATTTTGGATCAGATTGATGCATCATTAGGGAGGCTTGAAAGAAAGAAAGAAAGAAAGAAAGAAAGAAAGAAAGAAAGAAACTGCCTTCCAGACAGCCACAGCTGAATGCTTTAAAACTCCACTTTTTTCTGTAGACTCACCCCACAACACCCTGGGAAGGAGGCAATGTCATACCACTGTGGCCTTTCCATGGTGCATTTCTGGGGGGGAAAGAATGGCCATTCCTTGTAGTTACAGGGGGCCCACTTCTTGGATTCAGGTAAGCTCTCCACCAATATGGTTTGATATGACACAATACAATATTATATCGTATCCAACAGAATCTTTATTATTGGGAACAATGGCAGTCTTGGTGGAGCAGTGAATAAAAACAGTTGAGTGTGCATGGAGCCTCGCCCACCTCCATTGCCAGCAAGGATGGGCTCTTCGCTGGCTCATAAGACACACATATGCATCCCTCTTTGACTGGCGCAGCGCTGCGTGGGATGTCATAGGAGCATAGGAAGCTGCCTTATACCGAGTCAGACCCTTGGTCCGCCTAGCACACTATTGTCTATACAGACTGGCAACAGCTTCTCTAAGATTGCAGGCAGGAGTCTCTCTCAGCCCAGTCTTGGAGATGCTGCCAGGAGGGGGACCTGGAAACTTTTGCTTGCAAGTTCCCAGAGTGACCCCGTCTCCTAAGGGGAATATCTTACAGTGCTCACGCATGTAGTCGACCATTCATTCAAATGCAAGCCAGGGCAGACCCTGCTTAGCAAAGGGGACAATCCATGTTTGCTACCACAAGACCAGCTCCCCTAGTCTCTCCTATTCTCATTCCAACCACCGTTTTGCAGGGGGAAAGTGAGTGCCCTAGGGTAGAGCTGTCCTTAGAGAGCCCTGGTGGGGTGCAGGGCCGGGGGCAAATCAGCCAGTGCGGAGCCCCCTTCGAGGTAATTCTAATAGGGGTTAAAAGAGCGGGGCCTGGGGCGGTCACCCTGCTTGCCATGCTGTAAGCAAGGAGAAAGGGGAGGTCACAGAATGAAAAAACCAGTGGAGAAGGGGAAGGAGATTCCCACTGTGACTACAGGATATGAATATAGGTTGTCAAACAATAACAATGTAAGCAATATGTATATTCAAAAATAGTGAAAGGGTATACAATCAATAATTAATAATCCATGACATGAACATGATGAACAGTGTACAAAAAGCCTTCTCACAATGTAAAATATATAGACAGAAGCATATGCATTAAGGAAGGAGGTGGCTGCGGTAGGCAAAATGGACTGCAAGGTGGAGTGGGCAAAGTCACATAACAAGTTCAAAATCCAGATGGAAATGGCAATTCCTTTCACTATTTTTGAATATACATATTGCTTACATTGTTATTGCCATGCTGTAAGGACAGCCCTGCCCTAGGGCCCTTGATGTGACTGAAGTCACGCCCAATAAGCGCTTCCCTACCCTTCTGTTTCTCCTAGAATTGTTTTACTATAAAACCACACTTGGTTTGGTTTTAACCCTTCTCTGCATCTGCTTTCATAAATAATCTTGCAGCTCATCTCATTAGTGGCTAAAGGAGCTGCCTGGTGTGGAGCTTTAATACTCCACCTCACTTGCCATATGGCCAATTTCAGCAATCTCAGAAGCACCCATCATGTGAGGAGGATTGTGTGCGCACATGTCTTCCTTGCCCCCAGCGTGCTCACATAGTCAAGGGGGGGAGGTGGGGCAGAACACCTAACTGTCCCATAAATGCCCAATCTGAATACTATTTACTATTGTGGTCGCATTTACATTGTGTGTTTAGATGCCGTTTGGATATTACGCCTTACCACACAACTATGTGGGGCAGAATGACATGCTGGGTGTGAAGAAGAGGTGTGCACTCAGCATTCTCTCCATGTGATAAGTGCTGGTGTTGTTTGAACCAGCAATCATCACATGGAGTGAGGCTAATGAATTTTTTAAAAAGCTTTACTAGAACTGAAGAGGGGTGTAGGGAGGACAGCTCCACTTTTTGCATTGGGCCAGCTGAATTCTGAAAGCTAGATAGATTATGCCAGCTGATCAAATGGGCACAATTTATTTTGTTTTGCATAATGCATTCTAGTTTTGCTAGGCATAGGAAAGGCAAGTGGAGCCCTGAAATTCCATCGCTGACCACTAAAAATCTTATATTCAGCTGTCTCTCAGGCATCTGAGATTTCTGCAAACAGTGCTCACACACTGTGAAGCACATGTTCACCCCAATAAGAGCCAAAAACATACTGAGGCTATTCACACGGACTGCAAAAATCGGGCTAAGGGAGCCTAGCCCAATTTTTGCAGTCCGTGTGACCACCGGGCTCGGCTGCAAGCCCGGTGGTTCCAGAGCGGGTAAGCCGCTCACGTAACCCGCCCCTTAAGCTGGGTTTGTGGAGCGAGCGCTCTGCAAAGCCAGTTTTTTGGATCGTGAGTAGCCACAGCGTGGCTCCGCGCCACAGCTACTCACAAGGAGACCCCTGACCGGGAGGCTTAAAAGCAGCCTCCCGGCTTGGGGGTCTCTCCAGTATGCCCTGCGCATTCACAAAGGACATACTGGAGCTTCTGGGGGCCACGTGGCCCTAATCCTCCCAGCCCCCGCCGGCTCCATCACATAGCCAGCAGTCATGTGGGGGGCCAATCCGGCCACCTAGGGCTGCCACCCTGCTCATCTGCGGGGAGAGTGGGCTTAGCCCGCTCTCTCCACAAGCCCTCACGATCACAAAGACCCGCCTCACTTTTTGTTTTAAAAAAGAGAAAGGAAGCCGAGATCCAAATACAGTTGAATTCTGCAGCAAATAATACATTCTGCATTCATGCAGAATCATTAGGTTTATACAGCCTTGGGATAAGGCCTGCATTGACAATCCAGTGTTTGCGGTTATTTATTGCCTTACAAGATGTGTGTATGTATGCCTATTTTCACACCAATGCCCCAAAGCAGTTAACTAAATCATTTCATATATCAACCAGTTTTTAAAAGACTAAAACAATAAAATGTCACATAAACATAAGCCACCCACCCCCATGTACAATGAGAACTACATGCTAAGAGTCTCCTCCAAGTTGACCCCAAAGGTACATCTCCAGGAGACATCTAAATGCCAGGAAGTGTAAGGCAGAACAGATCTCCCAGGGAAGGAGTTTGGAGGCAGGGTGCAACACTCTTGACAACCAAACATCAGTAAGCAGCAGCACACAATACAGCCCCCCCCCATCACCAATGGTAAGCGGCAGGCAGGATTGTGTGGGAAGAGATGGTTCGTAAGATATGTTGGAACCTGATAGCTGTTACAACTTGCCATCCAATTATGGTCCTGCAAAGAAGCTATGGAGCAAAATGTCTCAGTCCATAACCCTATCCACATGCTATGTTCAGCACATGACAATCTGTGTACATTGTACGCTGGGGCGGAGCTATAATTGGGCGGATGGGTTCAAAGAACATGAGCCACTCAGCTCCTGGGAGCCACCTGATTCTTCCTCCCGCAGAGCTCTGGCTGGTCTCATTCCCAACTGGATTTGTTGTTGGCTGGGTGTTTTCCTCATTATCTCCCCGGATGAGGGAGAGAAGGAAGAAAACACTCCACTGACAACAAAGGCTGCTGGGAAATGAGCACCAGAGGGCTGTACAGGCTCTTCCGAATGCTGGCCAAGTTCCTTGCATGTCCCCAAGTCGCACATGGGGTGGCGGCTAATGCATGCAAGGAGCCATTGTGGATTGGGGTGAACATGAGCCCGCTCTTCCCTAGTAATACACCTGGTGTATGCAAGTACCTATCCATACACATGTAGGGTTATTCGGACATTACGTTCAATGCACATACAAGAGTACACTTCCTGTCTGTACCTGCATTTAAGGGAATCTGTACCCAGGTTCAGTTTTAAGATGGACATAGGCATAGTCATTTGCACATTATGCACACGTGCACAGACATCTGTATGCACATGCAACCCCATGAGGCTATTCACATGAGCAGCCCAACCTGGGCTTGGGCAGCCCAGGAATCTCTCCAATCCCAGCTCTTCCACCCCTGGGAGCCTGACTTTTAAACCCAGCATTTAGCTGAAGTTAAATCCATTTAACCTTGGCAGGTGATCGTGAGCACGATCGCCACCAGGTTAAAAGACTTGCCCTAACCAGCATTTATCTCTGGCAGCAAACTGGGGGGAAGGAGCTACCACGCTGAGCACTGTGGCTGCTCTAATGAGAGCAGCTGCTGCGCTCATGGTGTGGGGCACTCTGGGATGTGTGTGTGGGGGGTCCTCATGCTCCCAGCTTTTGCCTTCTTTGTGCCACTGCTCATGTGGGTGCATGGAGCAGTGAAGGCAAAGATGATGATGCTCATCTGCCAGGGAACATAGGAACATAGGAAGCTGCCATATACTGAGTCAGACCATTGGTCCATCTAGTTCAGTATTGTCTTCACAGACTGGCTTCTCCAAGGTTGCAGGCAGGAGTCTCTCTCAGCCCTAGCCTGGAGAAGCCAGGGAGGGAACTTGGAACCTTCTGCTCTTCTCAGAGTGGCTCCATCCCCTGAGGGGAATATCTTACAGGGCTCACACATCAAGTCTCCCTTTCAAATGCAACCAGGGTGGACCCTGCTTAGCTAAGGGGACAAGGCATGCTTGCTACCACAAGACCAGCTCTCCTTCCTTCCCCACAGACCTCTGTGAGTGGCAGGGTGAGGCCGTGTGCATGACTTCAATGTCTCAGAAAGGCTTGTGACACTGCAAGATCTCACCAAGAACCTTCATGTGCACACGGAACTGGAGGGAGGGCAAGATGGAACCCCATAGACACTTCTGTAATGTAAAGTGGGTCTTGAACCTGAAGCTGTGGAAGCAAGATGCCAGCTGCTTAGGAGTTGTGTCACTCTATTTTACAGGTGAAACTCAGAAAATTAGAATATCGTGCAAAAGTCCATTAATTTCAGTAATGCAAATTAAAAGGTGAAACTGATATATGAGACAGACACAGTACATGCAAGCGAGATAAGTCAAGCCTTAATTTGTTACAATTGTGATGATCATGGCGTACAGCTCATGAAAACCCCAAATCCACAATCCCAGAAAATTAGAATATTACATGGAACCAAGAAGACAAGGATTGTAGAATAGAACAATATCGGACCTCTGAAAAGTATACAGTGTACTGTGCTTGATTGGCCAGCAAACTCGCCTGACCTGACCCCACAGAGAATCTATGGGGCATTGCCAAGAGAAGGATGAGAGACATGAGACCAAACAATGCAGAAGAGCTGAAGGCCGCTAATGAAGCATCCTGGTCTTCCATAACACCTTATCAGTGCCACAGGCTGATAGCATCCATGCCACGCCGCATTAAGGCAGTAATTGCTGCAAAAGGGGCCCAAACCAAGTACTGAATACATATGCATGCTTATACTTTTCAGAGGTCCGATATTGTTCTATTCTACAATCCTTGTCTTCTTGGTTCCATGTAATATTCTAATTTTCTGGGATTGTGGATTTGGGGTTTTCATGAGCTGTACGCCATGATCATCACAATTATAACAAATTAAGGCTTGACTTATCTCGCTTTGCATGTAATGCGTATGTATCATATATCAGTTTCACCTTTTAATTTGCATTACTGAAATTAATGGACTTTTGCACAATATTCTAATTTTCCGAGTTTCACCTGTATATCAAGTCAGCTATCCAATGCTCTTTGGCAACACCAGAACAGCTGTTGAACAGGGGGAACCACAAACCGAGCATCTGGTGGGCCATTGTGTGAAACAGGATGCTGGACTAGATAAGCCTTGGGCTTGATCCAGCTAGGGTCTCTTATGTTCAACTATAAGATCTGACAACCCCTCAGGAGAAGTCCCAAACAGCTTTCAAGAACCAGCTCTGCTTTTGTGCAAGTCCCATTTGTTTTGATGGACTGTGTGTGTGTGAAAAGTTCTTGGTGGACCTGCAGGTCAGCTTTATGAATCAAAAGAGTTAACAGTAAAACAGCTCACCAGGAGTAGAGAGATAAACCACTCAGGCCAGCAACTCATGATTTATTCCTCAAGTCATCTCGGCTTAGATTTGCTCGGTAAACCTTGGCCGCATAGAGGTTTTACCGTCAATACAGTCTTGTTTGAAATGCCTTATAAAACCCACTATTTTTTGAAAGGAAAGATCAGTCTGCTCCAATTTGGTATGTTTGTATGTTCACTTAATACCTAGAGGTCACCTTTGGACTTGAGCAGAGCAGATTTCTTATTATGCACCACTTTTCCATTCCCAGGCTTCTTGGAGACAGAACAAACCGAGATGCGCAGAGTAAACATGGAAATGGGGTTTCTCTTTTTAACAGATCCACAATATTGGTTATTGGTGAATTGATTCATGGATTGATTTAGCTCACCTTGATCCAATGGAAATCATGGCTAGTACAGAGTACGATAGAGGAGACTGCAAAATGCATATCTAAACATAATTAACCCCAGCATTGCCATTTTCCATTGCTACTACTGGTTCTACCTGGAGGCCATAATTGTCACCACTATGAATCCCCCTGACTTGTTTTTGGTGCAGTTGTTACCACCAGTGCTATGAGGTTGCAGGACTCAGGGAAGGGGGGAAGTCACAGGATACATACTCAGGGGTGGAACTGTAATAGTGAACATGGGTTCAAAGAACCTACGCTAAGCTGCTTCCAGGGCCACCTCCATTCCAAATCTGGGGCTGCTACTGCAGACACCCGATGCCACTCCCCCGTGGCTGTGGTGGCAGAAGCGGTGGCCACCTCCCTGACCCAGGCTGCCAGCTGAGTGGTCGGCAGAGCACTCAGCTGCAGTGCTGACCACTCAAATGGCCACTGTGTCTGTGTGGCAGCCAGCTCAGTGCTGGGGACGGAACAGCCTTCCCATTGGCTGCTGCATCAGGGAGGAGGGCTGCAGCCACTGCTGTGGGGGTGGGGTCCACTGGGGGCCAGGGCTGCCACAACTGCAGGGGGGGAGTCTGCGTCCAAGTGGCAGCAGTGAGCCACAGAGGAGAATGGGCTAGTGATGTGGCCCCAGTAGTGAAGGAGGTGGGGAGTGTGCCGCTGCTGTTGGGGAGGGTGGGCTGCCCATACAGGCTACCTATGCCCTCCCTATGCCACTGTATAGGGAAAGACTCCTAGTTCCTTCAGCTGCTCCTCCTTCCATTTACAGCTGGCAGGAGGTTGAACCAAGTCTAGGAAAAAATCTCCTGTTGCCTTGCTATACATTTTAGAGAGAGATGCTCCTACCACTCCTGGTCACACTGGGGGTGAGGGGCAGTAAGTAAAAGATAAAGGAGAAGAAGTTGTTTAAAGGTGTGGGGCTTTGGGAGAAAGAGGTTTCAGTGGAAGGGGTGTAATTTCCTAAGCCTCAGAATTGCTCACAAAATAGGACAATTATCTCCCAGTCTTGAGGACAACAGGATAACATCCAACCAGTTCTAAGGCTAGAAGGAGCTGCTTGCCCACCACTAATTTATACACAATGTCCATTAGCTATTAAAGTGGTATATAGTATGTATGTATATATGCATGTATGTATGTATGCATGTATGTGAAGCAAGGAGTAACTGAGGTACTGAATACAATATTCTGTGGTTCTGCTTTGTGGTAGTTTCGTTTATAAAACCTTTCCACCTCCAACAGATCACTTATTCCCAAATAATCCAATTTCCTTTTTGTGCATCAATGCAACTAGCAATTAAAACTAGATAAGAAATAAAATTCAGGGGCTCGTTAAAACTCCCTTCCACGATGAGGCAAACTTTACAAGTCCCTGAATTCTTTTCTGGTTCAGATTAAAATGAGAGCAGATAAGGATTGCTGGCCAATCACTTCTTTTTTTAATGGAATGGAACTCTGTGGCTTCAGTTTGTTAGCTTCATTTTGATCACCCACATCCATCAACAAATCTAGTCACCATTTCAGAACCTGCACCATATCCCTGGATAGGCCTGGGTGTCCTCAGCATGCTGATGGCACTGTATTCCAACTCTCTGGATGACCTTCCCTAGCAGTATTATGTAGATAATACTGAG